>NW_026526876.1:29312056-29912056 GCF_024362965.1 Panthera pardus | reverse complement strand
GAGAGAGAGTGTGTGAGCAGGGGAGGGGCAGAGAGAGAGAGAGAGAGAGAGAGAGAGAGAGAGAGGCGGGGCAGAGAGAGGGCGACAAAGGATCTGACAGCAGCGAGCCTGATGCAGGGCTCGAACTCACGAACTGTGACATCATGGCCTGAGCCCAAGTCAGCCACTCAAGCGACTGAGCCATCAGGGAGAATAGTTCCAATGAAATGTGTTGTTATCAGGGTTCTGCTGCTCTGCGAGGGAGAAGCAGGTTAAGCTGAGCTTTCCCCACGCCCCCCAGGGGAGGACTGGTCTTCGGGGGCCTGGTGATCCCGACCTCAAGCCAAGGGCACTGCTGTGACTGTCTGATCCCACCCTGTTTCATCTGTTTCAGACCTTAGGGTGGGAAAGGCTGCGTGATTATTGCCATTTTGCAGGTGGGAAGAGTGAGCCCCACAGCGGCCAAGTGGGTGTGGAGAAAACAGACACATGGAGAAAACAGACACGTGAAAAGGAAGTGGAATGGAGGCTGGGGCCTGGTGCAGGCTCTGCCCTAACTGGCTGTGCGATGTTGTCCACACCTTTTTAGTTTTCTGGGTTTCTTCACTCGGTTGTGTAGGTTGGACCAGATCAGTGACTCAGACTACTTTTTACCATCCACGACTGCACGGGCTTGCCCCTCCCTTGGGCTCCTTTAGGACCACCCCAGGAGCTGTTACAGGACAAACCCTTATCCTCCTGCCCACAAAGCTCATCAGAACAATGGCCAAGAATGGCATTGTGGGGATCTGTCCTAATTTATATAACCCAACTCAAAGCTTTTGCGCTTGATGTTCAGGAACAAATGATGTACCAAGCCCCTGGGTCACTGTCTCAAGAAACTCCAGCCTTCCAGGTCCTGCTGCCCTGGGGCTAAGACGCCCTGCTTCTGGGTTTCTGGCCCAAGCAGTCACCCATTCAGGGGTGGCTGGGCCAGGGCTGGGTGCCCAGCCTCCAAACCCTTCATTGATCAGGGGCTGCTGCGGCCCCCGGTCCCCACCTCCCGCTGTCTGGACACCAGCCTCCTGCGGATGGCCAGGAAAACTAGTCAAATGCCCAGATTCCTCCGCGGGGCTGGTGCAGATTCTGCTCAGCGCCCTTCCTGGCCCGCTCCCTCGGGCTCTCAGCTGTCTTTCCCCACATCTCTGCGTCTTTCTCTGAGTCTCTAGCGAATACCGCCACACAGGAAGCCTGATTTACCAAGGCTTGCAAGGGGTCTCGAGACGCTAATGGCTTCCCTGGGGACGACAGGCTGGGGCAGCGGCTGGCAGGGAAGGCAGGCTGCGCGGCAACTCTCACCCTGGTGCTGAGTCCTGCGGTCTCCCTCGGCTGTTACCGCTGAGGATCGCTGATCAAGGTCATTCCTGCCTCCCCGGGGGGACAAGCCAGGCTCAAGGGCAATGCTGGATTGCCTTGCGGGGGACCTCTAGGCAGCACAGAGGGCCTCCCTGCTAAACCCAGACTGAAATTTTTCTTGCCCTAGGCCCAACCCCGTGTTGATTTCAGATATGCCATTTACAGGCATAGACTGTGGCTCAGAGAGAGCAAGTACTTGCCTAGGGTAACACAGCTGGCCAGAGACAAAGCAGGAATCCCGCCAAGCCCACGGCCCAAACCAGAGTGAGGAAAGCCAGGAATTGGAACTCCATTTACAGATGGAGAAAAGGGGACTCGTGTCTTCCTCCCCTTGCCCTGGATGGGTGAACACCCTCTTCCTGCACCCTGCCCCCCCCACTTGCCTCTCCTTATGAGATTCCACCAAGGCAGTGTCTTTTTTCGTTCAAGAAAGAAGAGAATCTTCATTTCCTGCCAGTAGAAATCAATAATTTATGAACTGTCCCAGCCAGAGCAAAGAGTGATTTTTAAAAAATGCGTCTTAAAATACTATATTAATAAGTATTCCAAAGAGTGAAAATATTTGAATTAGGGGAAATGAATGTTTTACGAGCTGGTGGGGAAGCAATCCCCTGAGATGGGCAGGGATGGCGGGAGAAGCGGGAGTCTTGGATTGGGGCTGGCTCAATTGTTCTGAGGCTCCAAGCCTGAGCGGCTGTAACTCAAAGGGCAGAGTGGGTGCAGAATGGGGCCCAGCCAAGGGCCTGGAAGGTCTCCATCCCTAATGCTTGTCAGGTGTTGGCCGCATGTGTCCTGGTCTGAAACTACTGTGGATTTTAAGTTCTGGCTTCTTGGGACCTGCTCCCCTGGAACGGTCCTCCAGGACTTCCTTCCCGGGTAGCTGTAGGGAGAGTCATCATCCTACAGCCATATATTACTGTTCAGTAGCTATTCACTGTCTCCTCTTTGCTGTGAGCTGATTATACTGCTCCGCCCCTGCCAGGGACCGTGGCTTTGCCAATGGAATGTGGGTGGACATGACTTACGGCTCATCCAAACAGAGGCCTTATATCTGCCTGCCGGACCGCTTGGGTTCTGGGGCTCCGGCCCTGAGAAGAGCGTGCCTCATGCGGTCACTGCTCCTTCTGCCTGGGTCCTGGGACAGAGACACGTGGAGCAGAGCTGAATCCCAGCCACAGCCGGGACAGGCCACCGCAGCCAGCCTGCACACTTGAGAGCTCGTTGTCATGAGACGCGGAGATTTGGGGGTTGTTTGTCACAGGGCATCATCACAGAAAAGTGAATCCGCCCTCCCAGCTCTGCTCCCTCCGTATCCTGTTGGAGAAGCATCTTCTTGTCCCTCAGACAGGTGCCCCCATTGTCAAATTCATTCCTTTCGGAGGGTACCTGCTTTCCTTCCAGAATATGCTCCCCCTGGGGAGGGTAGAGCAAGTTCCCCCAGTTTTTTTCCAACACAACAGTCCTTTTATAGCATCAACTCATGTCTCAGACCCCCAAGGTTTAGTGGATGTATTTTGGTAACCATGGATTGGGATCAAGTTGGGGGGGGAGAGATGCAGTGATAAAAAAGCAGCTACGAATTATATTTTACTATATATTTTATCCAGTATAGTAATGGTTGATGAACATTTGAAAAGCAGCACACAAGGGCACCTGGGTAGCTCAGTCGTTTAAGCGTCTGACTTCGGCTCAGGTCATGTTCTCACGTGGGTTCGAGCCCACGTGTGCTGACAGCTTGGAGCCTGGAGCCTGCCTTGGATTCTGTGTCTCCATCTCTGCCCCTCCCCAGCTCACACTCTGTCTCTCAAAAATAAATAAACATTAAAAAATTTGAAAAGCAGCACGCAAACATAAAAGGTGTAGTGTTTATTCCATTATTATTTGATACAGTGTAGATTCACAGATTCCTTGCGATCCGAGACTCTGAGGTACCCAGGAAAGAGAGTGACTTTTGCTGTAAGAGAGACCACTTGCCAGCAAGGACCTCAGGCTTTCCAGACCTCAGTTTTCTCTTCTGTAAAATGGTGATAAACACGCCTATGCTATAGGATTTTGTAATAGGTAAAAACATGAATGATAAAGCACTTGACAGACATGGGGGGTCTTGACTAATCTTCCTGTTCTTTGTTGCTTATCTAGTTCTGTGATCATAGCCCAGATTTAGAGCTGACTCTCAGCCTCAGTTTCCCTATCTGCAGAATGGGGAGCACACTACTTGTCTCCGTATTGCTGGGGGATGACCCAGAGTTCTTAATGTGAATGCACCTGGTGCACAGTAGGGACGAAAGCAACGTCCGCAGTGCCTCGGTGGCTCATTCGGTTAAGCTTCCGACTTTGGCTCAGGTCATGATCTCACCGTTCGTGAGTTCAAGCCCGACTTCAGATCCTCTGTCTCCCTCTCTCTCTCTGCCCCTCCCCTGCTCACACTCTCTCTCTCTCTTTCAAAAATAAACAAATATTGGGGCCCCTGGGTGGCTCAGTCAGTTGAGCGTCCGACTTTGGCTCAGGTCATGATCTCACAGCTCGTGAGTTCGAGCCCCGCGTCAGGCTCTGTGCTGACAGCTTGGGGCCTGCAGCCTGCTTCAGATTCTGTGCCTCCCTCTCTCTCTGCCCCAACCCACTCTCATTCTGTCTCTGTCTTTCTCAAAAATAAATAAACATCAAAAAAAATTTTAAAAAAAATAAAAATAAACAAATAAATATTAAAAAAAGAAAAAAAGACAGTAACTTTCTCCTTGCTACGGTCACTGGCTGATGTTTTTTTCCTGACCACGTGCCAGTCACACCTCTTCCAAACAGCTTTCCTAGGCCCCCCTCCACTCGGGAGCCTCCGTCAGGACAAAGCTCTTGTCCAGGAACGCATTCATCCCAGGCTAAAGACCTGACCGCTGATGTCAGTAAGAGGAGCCCTCCCTGTAAATTAATTTAAGATCCTGTTTACATGCCTCAACCGTGATCATGTGCTCCTTTGACCTACAGCCCTGCACCTTAATTAAAGCAATTAGTGCACGGCAGTGAGTGACAGCCTGGGTTTCGCAGGCCTCTGCCAGGTTCCCACTTGCCTGCACTGCCTGAGGCCAGGCTGGGTCAGCCTGTCCCCACCTGGTGTTCGTAACATGGCCAGGCTCCCACCTAGGCGACGCCATCACTCTTCACAACAGAAACTGAAAATGGAATGCCACCAGGCGGGGACAAGGCGAGGCGGGGACCAGCCAAGGCGGAGGAACGTTTGGCGGAAGCAGGGACCACGCCTTTTTTTTTTTTTTTTTTTTTTTTTAGCACATACTTACTATTTTCACCTTAGTAACTGGGCCACGGTGACCCGTATCAGCCTCAGCCTCCTGGGGACCAGGACATGCTCTCCCCACCCACATCCTTTTGCTCTCTGCTCTGAGGACGGTGGCAGGATATTCCTATTACCGATAGCTAGGACTGTGCTGACAGACAGTTCTAAATGTGGTGGTTAAGAGCTCCAGTTCTGGGTTTGGCTCTTAGGTTGGCTGTGTGACCGTGAACAAATTGCTTAACCTCTCTGAGTCTCGAGTTTTCTCAGCAGCAAAATGGGGCTATAATACCACCGGCGGGTAGGGCTGTCCTGGAGGCTAGAGGAGGTAAAGGTTGCAGGGGGCGCGGTGCAGTGACTCACACATCAGTAGAGCTCAAGGATTGTCAAATATCATCACGCTTTGCTGATGAGATGACTTCTCCCAGTCACCCAATGGAGAGCTGACCTTAGTTCCCCTTTAAAGATGAAGATCTGGAGATTCGGGGAAGTTAAGTAACTTGTCTGAGGTCACACAGCAAATAGAACGTTTTGAGCCTAGCTCTTTGTGGCTCTCTGTGACTCAGTTTCTCCCTAAGTGGCTTGGCCTGGATCGGGGGCCCCAGACAGCACCTCTTGGATGGGCTATATCAGAACCATCTAGAAAAATATTTTTAAAATATAGATCCCTGGCCCCACCCTGTGGAAGATCTGCTCCAGTAGGTGGGACGGGGCCTGGGAATTTGTATTTTTTTTATAATTTTTTTAATGTTTATTTATTTTTGAGAGAGAGAGAGAGAGAGACAGAGCGTGAACAGGGGAGGAGCAGAGAGAGAGGGAGACACAGAATCCAAAGCAGGCTCCAGGCTCTGAGCTGTCTGCATGGAGCCCGACGCAGGGCTCGAACTCACAAACCGCGAGATCATGAGCTGAGCCACCCAGGTGCCCCTGGGAATCTGTATTTTTAAATGTTTCCCCAGGTGATTCTGATGCTCAGTTAGGCTTGGGAACCACGCTGCCTGTCTTTGTGTGTTCCCCTCCCTCCGCTGCCATCCTGCACCCCAGCCCGGACTGGGTGGCTGCCGCAAAGAGTTTAGGGATTAGGACCTGCTGGTTGGAAGGAGGGACAGCTTTCCAAGACAAACAGGAACCTTGCCAGACGCCTTGGGGCAATCTCAAGCTCCATGAGAACCGCTTTCATTTTTTACTGGGGAGGAGGCTCTTCTCAGCTGGAAAGATTCCTTCTGATGTAATTAGATTCCCTTTTTTCATTCCCTCCAGAAGCATCCCCTAAACACACACACACACACACACACACACACACACACACACACACACACACAGGAATCCAATCTGAAGTGCTGTCCAGGCCTTCATGTTGCCCATATGTTGAAACAGCTGAGTGTATGGAAATTACTGGGGATGGGGGACAGGGTGGGGACAACTAGACTTTTTCATTTGTCTCCAGTGGAGTAGGGCTACATGTACCTGCTATGAGGGTGCGGGGGTGGGGGTAGGGTCCCGTGGGAAATGCATGCCTTTTTTTTTTTTTTTTAAGTTTTTGGAGAGGGATGGGAATGGTCTCCCAGGGTGGGCTTTGAGACAAGAAGAACAACACATGACCCGCAAGAAACAAGGGTCAACCATGACAGGAAAGCTCACTTAGACTGTAGAAAGAACTGTTCTGCTTTTATTTTTATTTTCAAAAATTGTTTAATGTTTATTTTTGACAGAGAGAGAGAGAGGAGGAGGAGTGGGGGAAGGGCAGAGAGAGAGGGGAAACACAGAATCCAAAGCAGGTTCCAGGCTCTGAGCTGTCAGCACAGAGCCCCACCCGGGGCTCGAACTCACAGACCTCGAGATCGCGACCTGAGCTGATGCTTAACTGATGGAGACACCCAGGTGCCCCAGAACTGCTTTATTTTGTTTTGTTTTGTTTTGTTTTAACGATTTTATTGGTTAGAATCAAAGCAAAATCTAGAACTTACAAAAGGGTATCCCGTGAAAAGTGCCTCTGTGACTTCCCATACTCAGTCCCACCCCACAGGCAACCACCGCTCCACTCCCTTACAAATCCTTCCAGAGACCGTCTATGTCGATAAAGGCAGATGACTTTTGTTCTTCCCGAAAAGGTAACGTGCTATCCACACTCTTTTGCCCCTCGATTTTTCCGCTTTACTTGAAGATCTTTCCATATCAGCACATAGAGAGTAGCTACATTTTTTTTAAGAGTAGCTACATTAAAAACATTTTTTTAAAAGTTTTATTTAAGTAATCTCTGCACCCAACGTGGGGCTCAAACTCATGACCCCAAGATCAAGAATTTCATGCTTTTCCAACTGAGCCAGCCAGGCGCCCTGAGAGTAGCTACATTTTTTAAATGGTTGCTGGTATTCTATCTTAAGGCTGATTCATTTAATTAACCTTCTATTTAGACATTCAGGCCATTTTCCAATTTTTTGTTTTATGAGAGGTGCATCAATACATTAGCCCTACAAAAATGCACTTCTGTTCTTAATCTCCGGGATAAATATCTAGGGGTAGAATTCCTGGGTCAGAAGGCATATGAATTTTTAATTTTGATATGGTCAAACAGCCTCTTTTAGAGACTGTACCAATTTACACCCTCACCAGCAATATACAAAAATGTGTTGGCAAATATATTTTATCTTTGCTGATTTGCTAGGTGAAAAAAAATGCTGTCTCCTTGTAGGCTAATTTGCATTTCTTTTATGAATGAAGTTGAGCCTCTTTTCATGTGTCTGAGAACTATTTGTTCTTCCTTCTTTGTGAACCATTTATATTCTTTACTTGCTAGTTTTGCAACTGGATTGTTGTTCATTTTTCTTGGATTTGGAGGAATCTTTACATGTTAAGAAAACAATCCCTTTGCCTGTGCTAAGAGATGCCAGTTTGTGGTTTACTTATGGGATTTTTTTTTTCCATGGATGAAATGTTGGCTTTTATGTAGTCAGATTTATAAACCTTTTCTTTATGGTTTCTAGGTTTTGTAATGTACTTTATTTTATTTATTTAAAAAATTTTTTTAACGTTTATTATTTATTTTTTTTTTAAATATTTTTTTTCAACGTTTTTTTATTTATTTTTGGGACAGAGAGAGACAGAGCATGAACGGGGAGGGGCAGAGAGAGAGGGAGACACAGAATCGGAAACAGGCTCCAGGCTCCGAGCCATCAGCCCAGAGCCCGACGCGGGGCTCGAACTCACGGACCGCGAGATCGTGACCTGGCTGAAGTCGGACGCTTAACCGACTGCGCCACCCAGGCGCCCCACGTTTATTATTTATTTTTGAGAGACAGAGAGACAGAGTGCGAGCAGGGGAGGGGCAGAGAGAGAGAGAGGGAGACACAGAATCTGAAGCAGCTCCAGGCTCCAAGCTGTCAGCACAGAGCCCAATGCGGGGCTCGAACTCACAAATCGTGAGATCATGACCTGAGCTGAAGTCGGAAGCTTAACCGACTGAGCCTCCCAGGCACCCCTAGGTTTTGTAATGTATTTTAAAAGGCATTCTGGGAGGCCTGGGTGGCTCAGTCAGTTGATCATCCAATTTTGGCCCAGGTCATGATCTCATAGTTTATGAGTTCGAGCCCCTCATTGGGCTTGCTGCTGTCAGCACGGAGCCTGCTTTGGATCCTCTGTCCCTTCCTCTCTCTGCCCCTCCCCTGCACACTCTCTCTCTCTCTCAAAAATAATAAATCAAAATAAATAAATAAAAGGTTTTCCTTCCTCCAAACTCATTGAAAGTATGTTTTAACAGCATCTTACGGATTTCATATTTTTATGTTTATGCCTTTAATGCGTCTGAGATTTATTGTGGTACAAGGTGTGAGACAGACATCCAGCTCCATTGTCCATTTGTTCCACGCCATTGAATAAATAACCCATCTTATCCCCAATGATCTGAGACACCACCTTCACCAGAGACCAAATTGCTGTTACTATTTGTTTTCGCTCTAGAGTTTTCTTTTCCGTTCCCTTGATCTGTCTGTCTATTCGTGTTGTTTTAATCACCATAGCTTTATACTATTTTAAATAGTTGGTAGGTCTAGGCCCCCTCACGGTTCTTTTTTAGAAGATGTCTGCGTATTCTTGCTTGGTTATTTTTCTGTATGAACTTTAGAAAGAGCCTGACTAATTCCAAAAAGGAAGCCGTTTACCGGGCGGCAGTGAGTGTGGGCGGGGGCCCCCTGCCTGCCTCTCTGGCCCCAGCCACTTGCAGCATCTGGCAGAGAAGGCGAGACGGTGCTGGACAATTACAGATGACTCAGGGGTGTTCTTTCTCCCTTCCCAATTAAGCAAGGAGGGCTTTCTGGAGGAAGAGGAGGTGGAGGAGGCAGAGAAAGGGGAGAAGGAGCAGGAGGAAAAGCAGGGGTAGAAGAGGATCTCAGAGCAGGGAAGAAAAGAGGCCTCCTGGCAGAGAGGATTAAAGAAACTACTCTCTGGGGTGGGGAGAGAAGAGGCAGAGCACGATGAGGCTTTGGGGAAGAGAAGCCAAAATCAAAGCTGTGAGGAGGTTTCCTTGCAGAGATTGGACAGGAGTGGGGGAGGGCGAGGGGGTGGAGGCCAGCTGGGAGGGCCCGGGCCCGGGCAGGTGGGGGGCGGCCTGGAACTGAAGAAGCCCGCGATTAGAGAGGTGGTTGGCCTCTGAGTCAGGCCTCGGGGCTTCGGGGAGCAGGCTGCCACGGCTGAACGCAAGGCAGGCAGAAACGGAATCAAAGCCAGAAACTCCGATCATCCTCTTGTTCAGACCTGGCGGTTCCCAGGAGGCCCCCTCCCGTGCTCCTTTGGGTGACACGAGGTCCCTCCCCCGCCCCCCAGGGGAACCATGGCCCGGGCCTTGGGCTTGGCTGCTGTGATCACGTGGGTGCATTTACTCACGGAGAGGAATCAGAAGCCTAGTCCTGAGAACTTGTAACTCCTGGGCTGCATCAGAAGCACATGGGGTTGGGGGTGGGCATTGCTGTGTGATGAGAAGTTGTAATTGTCCACACCGAAGAAGGCAGCAGGAGCCCCGTCCTGGGAACAGGCGGTGCAGAGTCAGGGAAGGCCTCCCCGCCACGGGGTTGCTGGCTGGCACTGGGGAGGGAGGAAGGGAGGGCTGGATGAGCCGGGACTCACAGCCTCCTCAGGTTGTTCTAGGAGAGGGCGGATGAAGCAGGAAACGAGTGTGTGAGCGCAAGGAGCCCCAAGGTTCTGTCTGCCCAGGGTTCACTCACTCCTAGCCGGGGGGGATCTTCACCCCGGCAAGATGTCCCTGTATGAGGACCCGCTCAGTCCCAGGCAGGACCATGCAAGGTGCTAGCAGACCACGCCCAATGAGCTGCTTCTGTTCCTGCCACATAACCACCTCAGAGCCACTGCACAGGGCAGCTGGGACCCTCTCTTCCCTCTCCCCACCGGAAAGCTGGCTCTTCTCTCTGCGCCCTCCTGGGCTGGGCCGGTCTGGGAGCAGAGTCCTGCTTGCCCACTTGAGGACCTAACAAAGTTTCTTTCCTCAGCCGTTCCGATCCCAGAATGTCATCAGGACCACCCCCGCGCTGAGACTTTTCACCTGCAACACTGAGGCTCAGAGAGGGCACGTGAGGGCCCCATAGCCACACAGCAAACAGGTATCAATGGGGCCAGAATCCAGGGCAGCGGCTTCTAGCTGTAGGGCCTCCTCCTGTGTGCTGTGGGGGGCACATTCAGCACCCCCCCACCCCAGGGATCCCGGGGCCATCCCTGCAGGAGTCTGCCTCTGCTACACCAGGGGTGGGGTGTGTGTGTATGTGTCGGGGCGGTGGGGGTCGATCTTCCTTCCCAAGAGCCAGAGCATCTTGGTTTTAATGAGCTCGGGGTCAGCGTCTAGAGGGACTGTGTGTATTTTCAGTGAGAATGGGTGGGATATTTGTGTGTGGTTTGCTTTTGGGATGCAAAATACATGCCATGGATAAGAGGCCACCAACACAAATCTGTACAGAGCTAGCGGGGTTTGGTAAACAATGTTCTTGCTGAGGAGCTGAGACTTAAACCCTGCTTGGAAGTCACTCCCTTTCTCTGGGCCTCAGTTTCCCATTTTGTAAACTGAAAGGGTTGGACCAAGGAGTGTTGGAAGGCCCTTCCTGCTCTGACCTGCCCTGTTTCCCGAAAGGGCTATCAGGCCCCGGACACTGTGTCCCAAGCACCTCAGTGGGGACAGGGGTGAGGCTTTCGAAGTCTCCCCCGGGATGGGGGCTGGCGTGATTTGCATGAAGCACTCTCAGGCCTCCCTGGGTGGGGGTCACTCCTGTCCCTTCTGCTGAGGATGTGGATGGGTGGGGGAGGGGGAGGGCTTACTGTCTACCCACCAGGCGCTTCTGGTTTCAGAAGGAAAGTAACTGCTGAAGACGCCCCCCAGGGACCCAGCCGGAGGCCCCAGTCCAGCAGGGACAGAGAGCCCGGGGTGGAAAGGGCCAGGTGAGTAGACCCACTCCTCACTACCTGCCCAGGCCAGCTGGGCTCCTCCTGCCCGGGACATTTCCCTCTGTTCCTGCAGCCAGGGGAACCCCCAGAAAGAGCATTTGCCCTCTTGAATACTCAGAGGGAAAAATACGCTTCATGATGGTAAGAAACATGAGAGGTGGCAAAAGTCCATGAAATCGGTACTGTAAGTTGTGAGACAAAAGTCAAAGTTCCATTGGTGGTGAAATAGTATTTAGAAAATCAAGAAAAAAAAAACCCAAACTAAGAAAAACCGTGAGCCTCGCAGCATCACCCAGGTGACAATGACACTTCAGGGGCATCATCTCTGCCAATTCTTCCAGCCATCGGCACGGACTTTTGGTTCGTGTCAGAATTTTACAGAGCTTTGCATCATGCGACATGTGTGTTTCTGATGCTCTGTCACCTGTTCACAGCAGTATCAGGGCGTGTTTTTCTTGGTGTGGTAAGGTAAAGCCAGGCTGCTGTAACAAAGAGCCCCAACAACTCAGAAGATACAAGTTCAATTCCTTCTCCTGTAACATCCCAGGTCAGCGGGCAACTCTGTTCACGCACACGTACAGGGGCCCAGATTCCTTCTGTTGTGTGGCTCTGTGGACCCACAGCCCTGGGGTCTAGAATCAAGGCTGGGTTTTCATGGAGGCACGCCTCTGTCTTATGGCTCCAGCCTGGAACGGAGCCCCTCTCTTTGCTCACATTCTATCCGTGAACACTTAGCCCCAAGGTCACATCTGACTGCAAGGGAGGCGGGTTAATGTGGTCCCTAGATAGGCTCTCATGTGCTGAGATACAACGTTATCATTGAGGGAGGAGGGGGATATAAAATTTAATGGGTCACTTAGCAGAGCCTGGATCTTTGAAAACTGTCAATCCAAAGGTTCGCTTTTTCCTTTGGACAGTCCTTTTATGCGATTACGCTCTTGTTGTTGTTTAATGTCTATTTTATTTATTTTCAGAGACAGAAAGAGAGCAAGTAAGCAGGGGAGCAGAGAGAGAGAGAGAGAGAGAGAGAGAGAGAGAGCATGAGCAGAGGAGGGGCAGACAGAGGGAGAGGAGATGTCCCAAGCAGGCTCCACACTGTCAGCACAGAGCCCTACGTGGGGCTCGAACTCACGAACTGTGAGATCATGACTTGAGCTGAAATCAAGAGTCAGATGCTTAATTGACTGAGCCACCCAGGTGCCCCGTGATTATGCTTTTTTGCATTATCTGTGTCTCTCCTCCCTTGTTCTTCCTTCCCCTCCTTTTCTTTCTCCCTTACTCTTTCTTCCACCTCTTCCCTCACCCTAACACAGACCTCCTAGGGTAAGTAGGATGGAGTTTCCGGGCTCCACGGGTCACAGAGAGCACCCAATGTTCCAGACGGTCAGAGCTAAGGACAGTGGCATGCATTCCTGTTGCCTTTCCCTGTACTGATCCTTGACTGCTTCACCACTGCTAAGCCACCCCCTGTCCAAGCGGCCCTCGAGAATGTAATTGAGAATAAGGGGACTTATAAGAAATCAGCATCGGTTTTGCAGGCAGGGGACCATGGATTTCACGTTCTGATGCTGCTCGTTACTAATGTGTGATCCCAAGCAGATCTCCTGGCCTCTGTTCTGAGTCTTTATCCAACACTGGAGCAAATGCAACTTCCCCTTCCTGTCCCAAAGAGGTTTTGGGAAGCTGGCACAAAATCACGTTTGGGTAAAAGCTTTGTATCTTTTTTAGTATTTTTCTCTAAATAATTCAAACCTGCTGGTTTTTGGTCCGAATTTGATAATTCCAACATCTGAGGTCGTCTGGAGGTCTAATTCTGCTGTTTGTTTTAGCTGCTGATTCTCACTCATTGTGGCTCGTTTTCTTATGTACCTTGGAATTACAGGTTGTGCCCTCATGTCCATGTGGGCTGTCCTTATCTGTGGGAATTCTGGGAGGCCTCGCTTAAGAGCGTCGGCTCCCAAGAGGATTAACGTTGGCTCCCCAAGGTACTACTAAGCTGGCTAGACTTTAAGAAAAAACTTCCTGGTTTGTGGTTTTCCAAATCACATAAGCAGTGTACATTTGAACCCCAACCTGCAGAAGAAGAGTCTAGTCTATGATTCCCAAATTCTCAGGAAAGATTCGCTTTTTTTTTTTTTCAACTGAGAGCCCAGGCCAAGACAGCTATGTTTCCTTCAGTCTCTCTTTGCTGGTGAGGCCACCAGCCTCATTCCAGGTCATTCCAGATGAAAAGGATTTCGGTTTTACACTGGAATCTCAATTCCGATTTCCCACCTTGCTTAAGTGCCATGTGGATCTTAAAACTTAAGACCCTATGTTAGGGAGCTGGGCTAATGTCCTGGGGCAGCTACTATCTACAGTCATCTTAGCATCTTTATTTCCTACTCTCTCTTCATTTGGGGGCCCTGAGGATTGCCCTCACCTGTCTGTGAATTCAGTGCTTTTTTTTTTTTTAATTTCAAAAATGTTTTTATTTTTTATTTTTGAGAGAGACAGAGCATGAGTGGGGGAGGGGCAGAGAGGGAGGAAGACACAGAATGTGAAGCAGTCTCCAGGCTCTGAGCTGTCAGCACAGAGCCCGATGTGGGGCTTGAAACCACGAACTGGGAGATCATGACATGAGCCGAAGTCGGACGCTTAGCTGACGGACCCACCCAGGCACCCCGAAAGATATCTTTCAAAGTGTTTGTTGTATTTTGCACCCCACCCCCCCCCCTTTCTGGTGTTGTGCAGTGGGAGAGATTTTCAGTGGACTCTGAAATTCCGTTATCTTTCAAGGTTTTTTTTAAACCCCTTCTGTCCTCTTTCCCTTTCTCTCTTGTCTTCTCCTTGGCCTTCCAGTCCTTCTCTCCACCCTGAAGCCACACTTGTCTGTTAGATCACAACTGTTAGCTCCGCATGTCCTGAGGGAACGTTCTGGCAGGTTTTCTTCAATGCTCCTGCTTGGCCCTCCCCAGTTCCTTCCTGTGGCTCTCTAGCTCCAGCCCCTTAATGTGGCCAGTGAACAACCCCAGACACTCCCCCGCCCCAGCCTGCACCCTCAGGCTTTATCTCCTGCCCAGACTTGTCAGAATCCCTCTTCCTTCCACCTGTCACTATTCAACATGTCAAAATGTGCTCAGCCAGGAGGAGGTTTAGGTCGGAGCTTTTTAGAATCTTCTTGGAGCTCTCCTCCTTTGAATCATTGCGAACATCATGCATCAGAGAAGCTCAAAGTTTTGGGGGTGCCTGGGTGGCTCAGTCGGTTCCGCATCCGACACCAGCTCACGTCATGATCTCACAGCTCTTGAGTTCGAGCCCCGTGTCAGGATTTGTGTCCGGATGGCTCGGAGCCTGGAGCCTGCTTCGGATTCTGTGCCTCCCTCTCTCTCTGCCCCTCCCCTGCTCGTGCTCTGTTTCTCTCTCTCTCAAAAATAAATACACATTAAAAAAAGGAAAAGAAAAGAAAAGCTCAAAGTTTCGGTGCTCAGAGGCTCAGATGTCGGTGCCAAGGCCTCACTCCCAGATCTTCATACTGGCGAGGTCCTAGCCTGTGAGGTCCCACCAAGAGCTTGGGGGAAGCAGAGTTTGGCCAACTTCTTCTTCCTGGAATGGACTGAAGGAATGTGAGAGAATTCCGGGGTGAGAGCAGGCAGAATTGCCCAGGAGGGAAAGTGGATCTCTGGTCCTGATTTAAGGGCCACTTTTCCCCTTGTGGGCACTCCCTTCCCTGCAGACTGGGCCCCGAGACCCTGGCTCAAGCAGCCTTCTGAGGAGGGTTTGCTGAAGCTCTTCCCCTGGAGAGAATTGACGGGGACTTTGGACTGTAGCCACCTCTGTCAGTGGATTCTGCATGGTCGTAGGAGGCAAAGCCTTAAGCCCAGGGGACAGGATCCCAGGCTTCTAGGAAAAGGAAAGCCTAACACTGGGGATCAGGGATGCTCTTCCCAAGGCTTCTAGAAGCATACCTAGAAGACTGTCCCTGGAGCCCCTAGCACAGAGCCGCTGTGCCCCAGTGCCACACTACATACACAGTGCGTCACCTCACGGCCACAATCGCCCTATGAGCTACATTCTTCAGGAAACTGAGGCTGAACGAGGCAACAGAGGCCCTGTAGTTGCTAAGGGCAGAGAGAGCCAGGGTTCGACCCCAGGCCTGACTTACCTGAAACCTGTCCTCTACCTCCCTTGTGAACTGTTTTCAGGAAAGACAGGTGGGCAGGTCGGCTACTGCAACCATGTAAGAGCTGACAGCTGCACGGCATGCTTCGGGAGGCAGCAGACCCAGGGGCGAAGCCCAAGGCCCCCGGAGCCAGCCTGGTGGAGTTCAAATTCCAGCTGTCGCACTGAACTAGCCAGGTGACTCCGGCTGATTCTTTACTCCAGCGCCCCTCCTTCCCTGCGTCCAGAGTGAGCCTTTCAAACACAAACTGGATGGTTTCCCTCGTCTCTTCTCAACCTCCTGACAGCTACTCACCACTTGTAGAATGAAATCCAAGTGCCTCACCGAGGCTCACGGCGGAGGCCACCGGTGCTCACCAAAACCTACATTCTCCTCTGGGTCCTGGACTCACCCCTGCAACGTGCCTCAGCCTCCTTGCACGGGTGGAGGTGGGGCGGGGAGGGCAGGGGCGTGGCCTCTCCCCTCGCATTTCTTGTCGGCCAGCTAGACGTGGGGGATCCACCGAGGATTCTGAGGAGATGAAAGAGCCCCAAGGTGGAAGGGGCCTGGGTCCTTGGGTATGTGGAACAAGACCCCTGTGCCTTGTGTCATAGTGTCTTATGACACTAACAGAACTATTACATGAGCAGAAAAACAAACCTCTACGTGTTAAGCCATTAGAGCTTGGGTGGCTGTTACAGCAGCTGGGTCCCCCTGACCAATACAAGGCCCTGCGTGGTCTGGTCCCACGCCAGCCCACCTGCCTCTGTCCCTTCCTGTCACTCTGCTCCGGCCACACCAGCCTTCTTGCTGCTCCCGAGATCCTCCGAGCTCATTCTACCTCTGTGCCTTCTTCACTAGGCATCATTCCCTCCTCCTGGAGTGTTCTTCTCGCCAAGCTTTGCATGACGCTCTTTCCCGCTCTGTCCAGGTTTCCGATCAAATACTGCCTCCTTGGACAGAGAAACCCTCCTTCCGGGGTGGTGCCATCTCCCTGCACCTCCTGGCTCTGCTCTGTTTCCCTCCAGAGCAGTTGTCATGACTTGACACTCTATTATACGTGTTTCTTTGTTGACATACTTTTTATCTATCTCCTTCCCGTGTCTGTCTATCCCTAGTGCCTGGAACAGCGACTGGCACATAATAAGCACTCAGTCAATATTCTTCAAGGATAAATGAACACACCTCCTCTCTGATTTCAATCTGCCTACTTCATCCTCTGTTATCTCATCCATAAAATGGGATTGTGTGTTGGGATGAAAGGAGCGAGTGCGGGCTAAGTGTGGGCCACAGACGCCCCAGGTTCTAACGTACTTAGGGACCTAGAAGGCACAGGCTTTATTCCACCTGTCCGCTGGCCACATGTGGTCTCCTGCCGGAACCACAATGGCAGCGAGATACCCAATTCCTTCTTGACTCTCGAGGTTTTACTCAGGCCTCCCCTCCGCCCTCTCCTGTCCCCTTGCCATGGCTGTCGGAGGTCTGGAGCCTTGAGATGGGGGTGAAGAATTCAGGCCGGACCCAGTGCAAGGAAGCCCAAACCAGTGCCATGGGCTGTTTAGAGAAGAGCCGAGGGGGGTGATTTAGGCAGAAGATTCTAGTGGCTGCCCTCCCAGGAGAGGGAGTGGGGTGAACGGGCCAGCTCTGGATCCTTGGGCTGGCTGAGAGCTTCACTGGTGGGGAATTGAACCAACGGACTGGCTGATGAAAAGAGGGAGGTTTGGGCTGCCCTTTGGGCCGTGAGCCACAGAACTGGCATCTGAGTGGCTGTAGCCACAGGCGGGAGGAATCCACCTGCCAGCAAGTCTAGCCTGCAGGGAGGAGACCCAGGGGCTCTTATGCTCGAGGGAGGTGGACAGCTTCCGGGTGCCCGCTGGCTGCTGAAGACAGAAAAGGGCTTTCAAGGAAGACAGAAGAACACATTCAGGGGCACGCACTTGTGAAATAACAGAATGACAGGGTGCCGGCCAGTTAGGATGGCGAGAAGGAGGTGGCCCTTGTGGCCCTAGATGGTGGGTGGAGTCAGGCGCTGACCTTTTTTTTTTTTTTTAAATTTTTAAATGTTTATTCCTTTTTTTTTTTTTTTTTTTTTTTGAGGGACAGAAAGCAGGGGAGGGGCAGAGAGAGAAACACACACAGAATCCGAAGCAGGCTCCAGGCTCTGAGCTGTCAGCACAGAGCCCGATGCGGGGCTTGAACTCACGAGCCGTGAAATCATGGCCTGAGCCGAAGTCAGCCACCCAACCAACTGAGCCTCCCAGGCGCCCCAGAAGCTGACCTTTAAAAAGCCACATAAGAGGGAAGGTTGAGCACCGGATTAGGAGACAGGAACCTTCCAAAGTTTCCTGGACGAGGACCTTTTCGACTAGACTGCCATGAACTGTGTATTCTTAATCAGGCCATCTACTTCCTCTGTGCCTCAGTTTCCACATCTGTTGAGCTGAAGACGGTGTCCTTCACGTGAGGTGAGGAGAAGAAAGACTGGCTGCCTGTGCAATTTGCAAACCGCAAAGTGTTTGCTTATTTGAACTTCGAGGTGGATGGGAACAGCTAAGGAACCCCCCTGGGGCATCTGTGAGGGGAGGGCTGAGGGGCAACCCGGAAATGACTTTGCTGAGAGGAGAGGAGGAGAGAACAGGGAGAGGAAACCCAAAATGGACCACAGGGAGGTGGGGGGGAGGAGACAGGCTGCAAGCGTTCCAGCAGGAGACCACCTGTGGCCCGTGGACATGACCTTTGGTGTCTCACGGCAGATTCAGTCCGGCTGCTTCTGTACCAGCAGCAAGAGTCCAGACTGGGTCCCCGTGGTTGTCACAAATATTCCGGCGTTCTCTCTGTCTAGGTACCTGGCGGGACTAGATCCTCTGTGCCGTTGAGGGTCTGCATGACCGTGTGACTCTATTTGGCCACTGGCACATGAGTGGAAGTGACGGTATCATTTGAAGATATCAAGGGGCAAACCTGAAGAGCTCATGCGTGACTGGCAGTCAAGGCAGAGCCGGTCGGCGCCCCGCCCACAGCTCTTGGAGCATCCTGCTGACTTAGTCCCCCCAGTGTCTGCGTCTCTGTGCCCAAGGGCTTTGTCTAGACCACAAAACATGGCTCTGCCCGCATGCACCCCAGGCTGGGAGTGCCAGGGAAATACACACCTCACCCCCGTCAGCCCGGGCCAGCGACTGGGGGGTTGAGATATAAACACCCCAGCTCTCTCACTCCTGAGGCGGGCTCACCCTGGCGCATGGGTTCCTCACCGTTTCCCCAGGATTTCCCAGGGGACGAACCGCATTCACCCACAGCAGCGGCTGGCTTAATCCACATCCCTTATTAGCTGCTTTCCTTTCCCTGAGGCATTCTCCCGCTCCATACCAGCGTCCCCTGCCCCCCCCCCCCAATTAGCTGTTGGCACTTGCACCACTGACTCTGGGTCTGTTTCTGGACAGCCACGTTCCTCTTTCCTGCCATCACCAAAACCCACTGGCCAAAGAGTGGGCAGTTCCCCAGGCAGTGACTGTTCTGTCATCCCCAGGCCTTGGGGTAGAGTGACTAGAAGAAGCTGGGCCTCCAGTGGGCTCACCACGGACAGTGAGCAGGAGGAAGAAGCCCCCTGAGGCTTGGGAGGCCTTTGGTACCACGGCATCAGCTCACCTACTCTGGCTGATACGGCCCCTGCCTCCCCCCATATGCTGCAAAGGCACATCGAATTCAAGGCATCTTACAAGGGACAGAGAAGGACGGAAAGACAAAGAAAGAAAGAAAACATGCAAGCACATATGTGCACAATGGAGAGAGAGTGTGGGAATGTGTGAGTGTGAGTGTGTGTGTGTGTGTGTGTGTGTGTGCCTATGTTAGGGCAGAATGGAAGGAAAGGGGAGGGACCAGTTTGAAGGGGCGACTAAAAAAAGATGCCCAAGGGACACCTGGCTGGCTCAGCCGGTTAAGCATCCGACTCTTGTTTTTGGCTTCCGTCACCATCTCACGGTCTGTGAGATCAAGCCCTGCATCGGGCCCCCCACGGAGAGCGTGGGGCCGCCTGGGACTCTCTCCCCCGCTCTCTCTGCCCCTCCCCACTCTCAAAAGAAATAAACTTCAAAAAGAAAGCAAGACAAAGATGTCCAAGAACTCTGGCATCGGAGAGACGGAGGTAGAAAGGATAAAGGATCAAAAGGCCGAGAGACACAGTGACAAGGGTCCAGGGTCACACACGGAAGCTGAATGCTGAGCCAAGCCTCAAAGGTGGGCTTCCTGATTCCAACCCAGCGCTCCTTCCCCTGAGCGGGTCACTCCATCCAGAAGGCCTGGCTGGCCTGCCTTCTCTCCGCCCCCCTGGCGTTGCGGGGTTGGGGGGAAGTCCACGGCCGGTGGCCCGTGGCTCCAAGCCCCTCACGTGTGGATGACAGCGGCACACAGGCCGGCCTGTGACCATGTGTGGGCCTAAGCAGCAGGTTCCTCTGTTTGCAAGCACACAAGTGGACTCTTGCCAGCTCAAGCCATAAATGGGGATGAACTGGGGAGTCCTGGGGCTCCCAGCTAACAGCATGGGCTTTGGGAGAACAGCGTCGAGAGCGGCTTCGGACTGGCCCCGTGCCCTGGACCCTCCCGCCAGCGATGGCCCTGTCTGCCCCTCACCTGCCATTCTCACAGGTAAGGAGTGCCGATTCCCGGCAGAAAGAATCGGACTGGCTAGCTCCAGTCAGGTGTTCTTCTTGGATCCAATGAGCTGAATCCAAGAGTGAGGGGTAACCCGGGAGCACGCTGGGGCCCATGCCCGAGCATGGCCAGTTTCCGGAGCCTGGGCGGTGGTGAGCCGGCAGACCCGAGGGAGGTGTTTGCGAAGGGAGCCCTCTCCTGCCCTTGACATACACCTCCTCTCAGCAGGTCCCGCTCTTCGTTTTCTCTCTGTCATTCATTCGACCCTCCCTGAAGCTCTCATTGATGTACTAAAGGCACCTGGTGCCGTGGAGACGCTCCTCACCCCTCTCACACACGACCACGGTAACGCCAGGCCGAGGGGCCTGCAGCCTTGGGACGGCCTGCCTGTGGTGCGGCCACAGACGTGCGCCAGCTCCGTGTCTTGATCTCGCCACCCAGCCTGGGGACGCTTAGGATTGACCTGACTGAGCCAGCCAGCATAGTCACATATGGACAGAAAGTGCTAGAAGGTGTTTTAATCTGCTCCCCAAATTCCCATGCGGAACAGGGTCTGTGAAGGATTCCAGAGCTGGATTTCCCTGACTCATCATCCTTGAGATTCTGTCAGTGGAGTTTTTTCTAGAGAGGGAGGCCTGCCCTTTGGCTTAGTTGCAGAACTGCCCCCAGCACTCCCTCAGCTCAACCTCCCCCTCCTCTCCCCCTCCACTCCCTCGGGACTCCCTCCGGGTGTCTCTAGGTCACAATATCCTCCTGCTCTTTGGGGGGAGCCTGACCAGAGGCCCTTTTGTTGTTTCTACTCCTGTTCTCACAAAAGTCCCTGTGGAGGGGGAAAAATGTCACCTAGATAAAGACACAGAGCATAAAGAAGAAAAAACCCAAAGAGTGACATTTGGGAAAGTTTAGACAAGAATAGCCTGGACAGGGCTGAGCTTGGGAAGAGGGAGAAGGTCAGAGCCTGGGGGATTAGGGACGTCAGACAGCTGACATGGTGACAGATGTCTGGCCCTGGGTTTCTCTTTCATAATGACCAGAGTTTGCTCACCGAGCTCTGCCAGAGCACTCGCTATGTGCTAAGCACCTTCCGCTGATTGTCTCACTTAATTCACAAGACACCCCTGGGAGATCCTTACCGTTATTAACTCAGATGGAAGATGGGGAAACTGAGGTTCAGGGAGGTAAAGTAACTTTCCCAGGGTCTCATGTCCATCTGGCTACGGCACAATGGGCTACCAGGGCCCCCCCGTGGTTTTGAAGCTCAGAGCAACTGGGATGTCTGAGTACCATAAAGTTTTATCCGAGCAGATGAGCCTTGCTGAGAGAAATCCTTGTGCTCCCAGAGAACAGGGTGGAAAATGGGAAAGAAACTAGCTTAGGAGTCGGAAATCCTGGAGCCCCAACACAGGCTTTGTCTCTCGCTATTGAATTACCTTGAACAACTTACTGTAGGGAGCCCAAGAAGAAAAGTAGCATGACTGACCAGGCTTGGATCATGCCATCACACCCAGGCCAATCATTTTTAGCAAGTTGGCTGTTCGAATTCAGTCCCACTACTTAGAGCGGGAATGGGCAGTGCTTTGTCCGGGAAAACGGGGTGTGGGTGGGGGGCAGGAAATAAAAGATTCTAGGCAAAATGAATATATTTTATTATTCAAACCCCAGTTCTCTCCGCTCCTAATCATTCCCATCCAATATTGAAATGCCACTCTGAAGTTTACATTCTGGGGGCGCCTAGGTGGCTCAGTCGGTTGGGCATCCAACTTCTGCTCAGGTCATGATCTCATGCTTCTTGAGTTCTGATCTCATGCTTCTTGAGTTCGAGTCCCACATCAGGCTCTGTGCTGACAGCTCAGAGCCTCAAGCCTGCTTCAGATTCTGTGTTGGCCTCTCTCTCTGCCCCTTCCCCCATTGACACACACTCTCTCTCTCAAAAATAAATAAACATTAAAAAAAATTTTTTTTAATTAAAAACATTTACATTCTGCCACCTCCTGTCTCCTACCCTGATGCTTGCTGGGCACAACTGGCCTCATGGATCATCTCAGCTCACAGGCCTGATGGGCTTTCCAGAGTTCCAAGAAGTTCCTCCAATTATGTTAACTATCTTTCCTCCCCTGCCTGCTGTGTCAGCAATTTCGCTGTTGGAGGCTCGCTTTTCAGCCTAACCAACTTGTCCCCCTTCAGATGCACATCCTCTTGTGAGCAGGTACCCCCTGTCTGAACAAGTATCTAGGACTGCTCCTAGTGGCTTTCCGTGCCTTTTCCCATTTTGGTAAAGGAGGGAGAGGGCTTGAGAAGACTTGCCTGAGGCCGTATTGGAGAAAGGAAGAGAACGGATGCAAAATGGGGACGCTGACCATCCTCCTGATCCAACTGGTCTATTTTAGGTGACCCTTCTTATTTCATCTTGAAGACGCAGCAGTTTTCTCTTCTTCTTTCCCAAGTCTAAGGTGATTTAAACTTGAAAATTTTGAGATACTTGTAGATTCACTACAGTTGGGAGAAACAGTACAGAGACTTCGAGTGCCCTTTACCCAGTTCCCCAATGGTAACGTTGCAAAACCATACTAGAGCCTCACAACCTGGGGGGCGCCTGGGAGGCTCAGTTGGTTGAGCATCCAACTTCCGCTCCGATCATGATCTCAGGGTTTGTGAGCGCGAGCCCCACATCTGACTCCCTGCTGTCAGTGTGGAGCCCGCTTTGGATCCTCTGTTTCCCTCTCTCTCTGCCCCTCCCCTGCTCATGCTCTCTCTCTCTCAGAAATAAATAAACTTAAAAAAATCTGTAAATAAATAAAATCTTAAAAAAAGGTATATCACAGTCTGGATACTGATGTTGACACAATCAAGATACAGAACATTTTCA
This sequence comes from Panthera pardus, assembly GCF_024362965.1. NCBI lineage: Eukaryota > Metazoa > Chordata > Mammalia > Carnivora > Felidae > Panthera > Panthera pardus. The sequence continues at coordinate 29,889,304 of NW_026526876.1, read as the reverse complement.
TCCCACAAGGACCTTCCTGCTGCCATTTTACTATAATCACAGCTACTTTCCGATCAACCTACCTTCTCTTTTAACTGATGGTAACTACTAATCTGTTTTCCACTTCTATACTTTGGCCACTTCAAGAATGTTACATAAATGGAATCCCACAGTATGTAAACTTTGGAGCCTGGCTTTTTACAGTCAACCCAAGTCTATGGATTAATCCAGGTCGGTGTGTGGATCAACAGTTCATTTCTTTTTTGCGGAGTAGTTTTTATTTCTTTTTCTTTTTCTTTTTGATGTTTATTTATTTTTGAGAGAGAGAGAGAGACAGAGCACGAGTGGGGGAGGGGCAGAGAGAGAGGGAGACACAGAATCTGAAGCAGGCTCCAGGCTCTGAGCTCTCAGCACAGAGCCGGAGTGGGGCTCAAACTCACGAACTATGAGATCATGACCTGAGCCGAAATCAGACACTTAACCAACTGAGCCACCCAGGCACCCCATTGCTGAATATTTTTTCATGTAGGATATACCCCACTTGATTTAACCATTCCCTGTTAAAGGACACTGGGTGGTTTCCAGTTGGGGCTATTACAAATAAAGTTGCTATAAACATCTATGTACAGGTTTTTGTGTGAACATAAGGCTTCATTTCTCTATGCGAAAGAGCTGGGACTAATTTTCCAAAATGATAAAAATTACATATATATAATAAAAATATAAAAAGTCTATGAAATATATTTTGGTATATTAACAATTATTTTGTATATAATTGTTAACCATTTTGGAATAGTTTTACTTTATTTTTAAAATTTTTTTTATGTTTATTTTTTTTTAATTAAAAAAAATTTTTTTAACGTTTATTTATTTTTGAGACAGAGAGAGACAGAGCATGAACGGGGGAGGGGCAGAGAGAGAGAGGGAGACACAGAATCTGAAACAGGCTCCAGGCTCTGAGCTGTCAGCACAGAGCCCAACACGGGGCTTGAGCTCATGAACTGAGAGATCATGACCTGAGCTGAAGTCAGATGCTTAACTGACTGAGCCACCCAGGTGCCCCATCATTTTGGAATAATTTTAGATTTACAGAAAAGTTTCAAGGATAATATGTACAGCTCTCTTATGCCCCTCATTCTGTTTCCCCTAATGTCAACATCTTCCATTGCCATAGGACATTTGTCACAGGTAAGAAATGACATTGGCACACTACTATCATTTAAATTCCAGACTTTATTTGGATTTTACCAGTTTTTCCATTAATGTCTTTTTTTTTCTGTCCTGGAAGCCAATTTGGATCCCACATTAAATTTAACCATGGTTTAGTTTTGTGGTTTTTGCAGAAGTCCTCAAGGATGTGGCAGAAAACTACTGAGGAAGTAAGACGGGAGGTGAGAGAGGCTTTTAGGAAAATGGTGGTATAATTTCCATACGGTAAAATTCAGCCTGTATAGGTTGCGAGTTTTGATAAATGCACACGGTCAGATAATCACCACCACAATCATGGTATAGAACATTTCCGTCACCCTCCCCAGAATCCCCACCTGCCCCTCAATAGTCAACCCTTCCCCTAGCTTCAGCCCAGACAACGGCTGATCCTTCCCTAAAGTTATGCCTTTTCCAGAAAGTCATACAAATAGAATCAAATGATATGTAATTTTTGGAGTCTAGCTTCTTTCACTTAGTAAAATGCACTTGAGATTCCACCACATTTCATCACTTCATTTCTTCTAATTGTTGAGTAAGCACTCCATTGTATGGCTATGCCAATTTATTTATCCATTTACTAGTTGAAAGGCATGGTGGGGGAGGTTCCAGGTTTTGATGATTGCCAATAGCTTCTCTATAAACATCCACACGTAGGTTTTTGCATGTACATAGTTTCCATTTTTCTCGGCAAATACTTATGAGTAGGATTGCTGGGTTGCATGGCACGTATCTGTTTAACTGCGTCAGAAATAGACCAGTTGTTTTCAGAAGTGGCTGTACCAGTCTGCATTCCCAACAGGCACCGCATGCCAGTTCCAGGTGCTTTGTTCAGCCACAACTTGGTATTGGCAGGTTATTATCGTTGTTGTCGTTATTTTGGCCACTCTTTGTGGTGTGAGTTTCAGAGTTTTTCCCCCTTCTTCCTAGGTCTCCTGTACACGCCGCTCCCAACTTTGGGCACCAGTGAGGGGTGAGGAGAGGGTGTGGTCACAATTAGGAGAAACACAAGGACTGGCTTTCAGGATCCCCTGGACACTAGAAACTTCGGGACTGCAGTTTTTAAGAAGGGGTGACCGTCAGTGAGTGTGTGGTGAAGAATGAGGGCAAGGGCAAAGGCTGGAGGGGCACTAGGGCAGGCCTGGCAGTGAAGGGCCTGGGGACGTCAATCCAGAGTGGCCTGTCCAGTTGGGGCTTGTTGATAGTGGGAAAGGGCCTGTTGGGGCCCAGGAGGAGGTCCCACTGCCTCAGCGTCTTCCCTCCTTTCCAGGGCATCCAGCCCTTTCCAGCAGAGGAAATCGCAATCTCCTGGGGGCCCCCACAGGCTTGAAGGGTGGGGAGGGAGCCTGGGAACCAGAAGCCTGGCTAGGGGCCCAGGTGTGTGACACCTGAATCTTGGGGAGGGTGGCTGAAGAGGTAAGAGGCCAGGTCCCTGGAGCCTCTGGGACAACTGAGGACAGGGAGGGGCAGCTCGAGTTTCATCACTGCTTGATGTGTGACCAGGGCACCGACCAGGCAGCAGAATGCCAGGCCCTGGCCCCTGCGAGGTGATATCTTTCACCAAAAAACCGCAGTCCTCTCCTTGCTCCGTAGGGACTGCGCTGGCCCAGACTTTGGGTCCTTTGCTTAGAATTAAAAGGACACAGATTTTCATCAGGCCCCGGGACGGGAGCCTGGAGGGTTAGTTTTGCAGAGGGTATGTGCCGTGTGTCCATCCATCCACCTGTGTCGTGTGATTCCGCGGCACGCGTAGCGTCACAGCGGGCCCAGTAGCCTCCAAACGGTTGCTTACAGTTTATTAGCTGTATGATCTTGGACAGGTAACTTAGCCTCTTTGGGTCTTGGTTTCCCTGATTTTTGACTCAAAGTTTTGGTCTCGGGTGATTTCCAAATTTCACTGAACATCAGCATCACCGGGATTTATTTTATAAGCTACTGATTCCTGGGCCCCACGCACAGACCTACTGAATCAGCATCCGTGGACTTGAGGCCCTGGCATCTGGGTGTTTAACAAGCTCCTCAGGCGGGGTTTTGTGTGGCCGGCGGGGCACTGACGACAGCTGGAGAAGTACAACCCCGAAGTTCACAAAAGCGAGTGTGAGGCAGCCTCTGGCGGAAGTTAGAGACTTGGTCCAGGGAGGTGGGAGGAGCCAGAGATAGGGGAGCCAATCAGTGGCCAGAAGGGGGGAGGAGCCAGAGGGGAGAACCAATCAGGAGAAGCAAATGCAATGAGCCTGGGATGCACGTTGCGAGGGGAATGAAGACTTTGGACCAGGAGAGAGCTGGGCTTGCAGGTGGGGAAGAAACGTCTCTGAGGTGAGAAGCCAAAGGAGCTGCCTGGGCGCAGCTCCTAACACCATGAAGCAGCTGGAAGGGCATAACCTTTGGGGTTCAGGAGGAGAATGGTTGGGCAAGGGATGGGAGAGGGGGCATCTATGGATGGGAGTGGGGGCTTGGAGACTCGGAGCGGATCCAGCAGAAGCTGCCTCCACCTGGAAGGACATCATAAGCCCCGAAGTCCCTGACTAGCTCCTGGGAAATAAATGGCCGCCTGGACCCTCGCCATTCCACGCCCACTGTCCCGGACTCGGCTTGGAAGATCAGAGTCCCGGTCTGTTGCTTCCTACCTTGGTGACCTTGAACAAGTCCCTCCACCTTCCTGACTCTGTTGTCTTATCTGTAAAATGGGGATAATAATTACGCCTGCCCTGCCCCTCACGGCATTACTGTGGGCATCACCTAAAATGAGGGAGGTGACAGGGCTCTGCCACGTGCAGTGTGCTGTGAAGTCAGTGGGAGCAGGTCCTAATGGGGCCCCAGGAAGGAGGGGATTGACCTCCCTCCTCGGCCTCAAGGTTGGAGTGTCCACTTAAAACCACCCAGGCCACTCTCCTTTGAGCTTGTTACATACTGACAGTTAGTCCCCTCTCTGATGCCCTACCTCACTTCCAGAGCTAACAACTATTACATGACTTTGATGTGATCCTTCTGCACTTAAAATTCTTTTCACACATACGCATGGGCTCGTGGAAAATATATAGCATTTTGCGAGTGAGTGTGTGGGTGTGTGATACATACAAGGTATCAAGTAACATACCATTTAGCAAAATATTTTTTTAAACTCAGGATTTTGTGTTTCAGATCTAATTAGGTCGTCCCTTTTATCCACCCTGTAGCTTTCCACCGCGGGTTGCCCCCACGTCCCTGTTTTGCCCGCTGTCAATATTATTGCAGAGTTTCTGTGTGCCTTTTCTTGTCCCAAGGTACGTGGACGGGCTGCCTTCAGCCACAAGCCCAGCAGGGTCGGTAAGAGGCCAGAGGCCACGGGGGAATCCTGAGGGTGAGTTGTTACCTCTGAGCTTGGAGAAGGTTCGTGTCTGCCTCGCTCTGCTGGTGCATCCACAGCCAGTGGGAAGGAGAGAGGGAGGGAGAGAGGGGGAGAGAGAAAACGAGAGAGAGAGGGAGGGAGAGAATCTATATGCATGCCACCTTGAGCTGACCTCACACCTCTGTCCAGGAAAAGGAAAGAAAGGGGTGGAATCACCTCATTCCAGGGAAGGGAGCTGAGGTCCCTGGTGCCAGAGTCTGCCTGGCACTGGATGGCTGTCCTCCAGTGGTAGTGGCATTGCTGTGCACCCCCCAGTCCCTTCAGATAAAGGTCAAGGACCTTTGTCCACAACTGAGACAAGCTATGTAATTTGTAAGTCCTAGTGTAAAACAAAAATGCAGGGCACTTGCTTAAAAAGTGTGAAGACGAGGGCGCCTGGGTGGCTCAGTTGGTTGAGCGTCTGACTTCGGCTCAGGTCATGATCTCGTGGTCTGCGAGTTCGAGTCCCACATCGGGCTCTGTGCTGACAGCTCGGAGCCTGGAGCCTGCTTCCAATTCTGTGTCTCCCTCTCTCTCTGCCCCTCCCCTGCTCACACTCTGTCTCTGCCTCTCAAAAATTACATACATAAAAATGTTAAAAAAAAAAAAGTGTGAAGACTGTGCTTCCAAGGTGGGTTCTATGTGACTGCACAGGTGTCACACCCGTGGAGCTGGCATTGCCTGAAACTGCCACCAGGGGAGTCTGGTTCTGGTGTGGAGGCATGTGCCAAGCTCTGCCAAGGACACTGCTGTCCTTTTTGAAGAGCTCAGGGTCTTTGAGTCCTATCACACTGAACCGTGACTGTCAAAGCACTGCCAAACAGGTCCCCAAATGGGCCCCCCATCCGTAATGACAGAGGCTGCCGCCCCCAGGGGCTGCAGAGCCAGCAGGGAAGTCAGGAGGCCCAGGTACAGAGCCTCCCTCCACCGCTGCCGAGCTAAATGCCCAGGGGTTTTTTGTTGAGCTTCTCTGTGCTTCAGTTTCCTTATCTGTGATAAAGTGCCTACTTCACAAGATTGCTGTGAGGATTAACCCTGAAATTCTAAGGGGGGGCTTAGAACAGTGGCAGGCATTGGGTGAGTGCTTCGTCGGTGGTCGATGTACTTTCCTGGAAAAATGGAATTGAGGTTGAGGTGGGCAATGGGGAGAGCACTGGTACCAGGGTTCGGGGCTCTGGGGTCTGACACCAGCTCTGCTACCGACCACCTCTTGACCAGAGGCAGGCCACTCTCCTTTAAGTCAACTTCTAAAATCCAAAACCCAAGGGATGTGTGTCTATAGGGGGGCAGTTGACTCGTCCCTTCCAGCTTTATAATTCTGTTTCCATCCAAGGGAGTCTACCCATCCTTCTCATTGGTCTATGCAATTTTTTTTTCTGAGTTTCAGAAAGTTCTTATCTGACTGCAAATCGTTCTGTTTGAGTTAAAGTCGTTTCTCCGTGTTCTGCCCTTTGTGTGAAAACAACTGGCCAATGACCCATTTTATAGACGAGAACTGAGGCACAGGAGCCATCTGCCCTCCAGAAGGAACAATCCCGGTCCCTGTCTTTGATTTCTCGTCTCACCGGTCCTTCACTGTACCCCCTTCCCCCCGGAATCTCCACCTCGTCTCTCATTTAGAGACCCACACGTGTCACTCCTGCGAGCCAGGCACTGAGCTGCGACATCCTTCACGTCCCTCTCTCCCTGTTCGGTCCCTCGCCTGTAGGGAAGCAGATCGTGTTGCTGTGTTTACAGCTGGAGAAACTGGCTCCTGGAGCCCAGGCTGGGAGGGGTCTTTGCAGGTGACTTAGAAGACCCCCCCCCAGGCTGTGGTCCCGAGCCCCCAACCCTACGGAGCCCAGCTTTTCCTGGAGACAGAGCCCCCTACCCGCCGCCCCCCCACCCCCGCCATGCCCAGCACTTACCGGCCGCTCTTCCCACAGCCGGCATGATGGATGTTGCTGCTGTGCATCTAGCCCCCCAGGCACACACGGTTCTGGGCATGCTGGCCGCTGCTCCAGTCCCCTTGCTGCCCCCCGCCCCCGGGAAGACCCATGAGAATGTAGACAAGTGTGAGTGACCTTGGCAGGAGGCGGTCCTCAACGCCGTGCCCTTCCCAGCAGACCAGGTGAGGGCCCTGGGCGGCTCCAACTCGATTACAGCACAGTTTCAATATTTATTGTGGGGATTGTTCAATGTCCTTCTCCCCCATTAAAATACACCCCTTGGGACAGGGCAGAGGCCACGGCTTGTGCGTTGACGTGTGCCCAGAGCCCACAAGCTGCCTGGCACAGGCTGGCGCTCAGCGGGTGTTCATGGGTGGGCACATGGATCCCCTGTGATTTCCTTAAAGGGAGCCTCCGGCAAATGTGGGCTTTTTACTCTTATTAACGAGTTCCCGTTAACACCCAAATTAACGAATTTGTGCGTCTTTCCCAAAATCGCTACGAACTTGCACTGATATAGAAAAGCACTGTTTTATGTATCACATTGTGAGGATTCGTTCATCCGGTCACTGTGCACTGAGCACCTACTAAGGGCCGATCCAGGGCCCTGGCGACAGAGCAGGAATGTAGCCAATGTCCCTGCCCTCATGGAGGTGCCCTCCCTCCCCAGGGGGCAAAGCACAGCTCACAGCCACCGAGCAGTGTTGGGCCATGTTTTATGCTGTGGAGAAAAAGGAAGCAGGGAGAGGATGGAAACGGGTGGGTGTGTGGGATGCTGTTTTAGACCGAAGGGCCCCCAAAGCCCCGCAGAAGAGCTGGTATTTGAATAGAAGCTGCCACTGAGAGTGAATCGAGGGACCTGGGGCATCTCGGGGGTCGGGGGGGGGGGAGCTGGATTCAGAAAGATTTCCTTGAAGTCTCAGGCCCCTTGATGAGCCAGGCGGGGGACACACTGTGCTTGCCCTCAAAGTGAATTAAAAACTCATCCGGCTCAGAGCCCGGGCCAGAGTCTTCTGGGCAGCGGTGGCCTCTTTCAAAGAAAAGCGTTTACCAGGAAAGAGAGCAGCACAGCATCCTGATGAGGGCCCGAGGCTTTCGAATTCTGGCCCAAAACGTGTTGAAATCCCAGCTCGGGCAGGATTAAGGTTCATCTCTTCATCACCCTGTGCCTTGGTTTCTTCATCCCTAAGGGGGATAACAACAGGGCTTCCCCCATGAGGCTGCTGTAATGATTCCAAGGAATGATCTGTGTGGAGTGTCGAGCACAGTGCCTGGAGTGGAGGTACCACTCTTCTCATTCTCTTGGCTCTGGGGGGGGGGGGGAGGGGGCGCTCTTTGCTTCTCACTCATTCATTCCGCGGTTATTCCCCCCGCTTGTTGCCGTGAACTAGATCCTAGGGTATCCAAAGGAGAAGTACCAAGCTGTCCAGAGGTGGGGTGGAGAGAGCACCCAACCAGCGTTAGCCTAGCATTCCCACCCTTGTGAACTTGGCCACGTTGCTTTATCGCTGGGCCTTAGTTTCCCCAACTATCGGGGGAGGGCCCAGCTTCGCGCTCACTGCGTGGTCAGTGCTAAGGGGGCCACCTGCCAGGACCCGCCCACCTTCCCTGAGACCCCTCATGGGGATGCGGAGGGAGCAGCCTGAAGGCAGGGCAGAGGGTCTAAACATAGCTTCAGGGGGAAGAGGCACGTGCAGGGTCCTCAGAAGCCTTGGCAGGCATCAAAGGTGGCAGGGGGGAGTGGGGGGTGCTCCTGAAGGAGGAGGCTTCTTGGGAAGTACTCCAGAGGGGTCAGGTTGAAGGTGAAGGCAGAGGAGGGGGCCTCCAGGAGAAGGGGCTCGTCTCCTTCCCTCCCCAGCCCACTCTCTCTTCTAGTTCTGGGAGTAATTTTATTTGGGGGCCACCATTCCTTATGCACGCCCTCTCCTCCTGTCCAGCCCCTTTCTCCTCGGAGGGCCTTGGGCCCTGGTGCCGTTCCTTTTGAATTCCTTCTTCTTCCTCCCACATCAAAACTGACCTATCTAGTGTGCACGTTTGCCCTCAGGGCTGTGGGAAGCTAGGTTCTAAATAGTGTTAATTCGTGTACTCGAAAAGCTTTTAGGGGCGCCTGGGCAGCTCAGTCGGTTAAGTGTCTCACTTCGGCTCAGATCATGATCTCGCGGTTCGTCAGTTCGACCCTGCGTCGGGCTCTGTGCTGACAGCTCAGAGCCTGGAGCCTGCTTCGGATTCTGTGTCTCCCTCTCTCTCTGCCCCTCCCCTGCTTGTGCTCTGTCTCCCTCTCAAAAATAAAATAAAACATTAAAAAAGAAAAGAAAAGAAGCTTTTCATGAGTTCTGTGCCGGGAACTATTTGGGCACTGGTGATAGAATAGTGAACAAAACAAATTCCGGACCTCTTGGAGCCTGCATTCTAGAAAGTGAAGGGACAGGAATGATTTAGAGCAGCCACTTGTTCACACGCAAATTCTCCTCCAGCTGATCTGAGGTGGGGCCTCTGATCCTAGCGAGTGTTGCCCAAGGGTTCCTGCCGTTATCCCTCACAGGGGCATTAAAGTCTGAAAGAGAACTTCCTGAGATGGAATGACATCCAAAGGAATGGCTATCTAATAGTGGAGTCCTGGGTTGTGTAAGTGGTGGTGGGCGGGGGTTTGTGGGTAGCAGGGCCATTGGACTGGCCTCACGGGTGGCTGCCTCCTCTGTGTTTAAGGCTTTTCAGCTGCGGCTTTTTAGCTCCCCACTGCTCCTGCTCTGTTGGCCTGTGGGTGACAACATCTGGAAGGGATTCCCTGGAACTGGAGGGAATTTCCAGGCAAATGAGACTCTGTTAGCCCAGCCGGGAACACCCACCCCTGCCATCTGCTCCAGACGATATTACAGATCTGTGTGAGAGGAACCTGGCACTTTCCAGCTCCTCGCAGGGAACCCCCGTGTCCTGCCCTGGGCACGTCAAGACACTACCCCCCGCCGCTGCTGCTGCTGGCCTGTGGGGGCCCCGGTCCCTGAGGGCATGAAGCCAGTCCCCTCGCTTTTTCCCTTTCTCTGCAGGGAGGTGAGATGCCTTGGAATTCCACAGATGCTCTGAGGGCCTTTGCAAGGACAGTGATGCCGGAAGAGGCCGCCTTGGTTGTCAGGAGCGGCGCCATCAGCCCAGAATCTTCTCATCCACACTAGGTAACACCTATGCGACACCTGTGTGACATCTTAGTAATACCCGTTTCTGTGTACTGATGGCCCTGGGTACTGGGGGCTTTGCAGCTGGACCTCACTTGACCTGCCAGAAATTCCATGAAGCCGTTCTAGTCTCACCTTCTTACAGGCAGGGGCGTGGCAGCTCAGAGAGGTCAGGTGACCCTCAGGAAGGGGCAGACCCAGAATTTGAATCCGGTCACCAAAGCCCAGTGTTAACCCCCAGTCCTACCGCTTCCCTACACGGCCTGAGAGTGGGCACTGGCCCAGAGAGACAGCAGGGCTGGACGGAAACTTGTTCAGCTGAAAGTCTTGCCACCTCTCTCGTCCAGCCTCACAGCAAGCTCCTTGCCCGGGGCCCTCGGGTGGGCCTACCCAGCCACATCGTCACACGCAGCCGCAGAAGACTGGGAAGTAGTTATTGACGAGGATGATGAATGATTGTCATCAAGTCTGGGAGTTCCTCGGCACCAAGGACGGGTCTCCTGTTGTGACATCCTCCTTAACAGCAAATGCCAGAGCGGAACGGAACGCCTGATCCCAAACCAGGAGGCCCAGGTTCCCACTCCGCAGCTCCCAGGGTGCTCCTGGGAACGGCTTGCCCGGTCATGGGGCAGCAGGGTGGGAAAGCCAGGGCTTGGGGTCTGCTCTCGTGGAGGGGTGGCTGAGCCTACAGCGTCTGTCCCCTCCATCCCAAGTCCCACCACCATCTGGGCATATGGGTGGCAGCGGAGGGGGGTGGTTGTCAGCGGGTGCTGATGCTGTTACCCCCTTGTTATTCTGTTACCCTTCTACCAGCACCGTCTTCCTCACAGCGTGGGTGCCCCTGGCCCGGAGCCCCTCGAAGAGTTGGCCGCTGGACTAGCAAGTTCTGATTGGAGAGCTTGTGCCAGTCACGGTGAAATCGAGCCCCTGCCCCTCCCAGCTGGCCAGGCCGGGACTGCAAGACTAAACAGGCAACACAATAGCTCTGTCTTCACCTGCCTGCTGCCCTCTTTGCTGTGCCCTCGGCTTTAAACCCGAGCTGGGCAGGTGTGATCAGGGAGAGAGGGCCCCTTGACCACGATTGGCCAAGAGATTAAGGGCCCCTGAGGAAGGGCCTTTGTTTCTGTATTTTGGTTTCACAGTTTGGGGAGATTGGAGATAGCGTGCATTCCCCTGGGTAGGCGGGCTGTGAAAGGTTCTAGAAAAGCCAGTCAGTGGGACTTCTGCCTATAAATAGGAGGATAAACATTGTCACTTTAAGGGCTGTACCACTTCCCCTCTAGAGGAGGAAAAAGAAGACAGGTTTGACTCCCACCCGAGGATGAGGCCACAGCCCGACTAGGACAATGGGGCAGGCAGGGAACAAGGTCTTGGAATGCTAGGGGACAGGTTCTGCAGCGGGCTGGCTGTGCATCTCCAGGCCAGTGAGACACCTCTCTGGGCCCTGGATCCCAGCAGGAAGAAGGAGGGAGTGATTTTAGAAAATGACCGTGTACGGTGTTGGTGAGAGAGACAAGAAGGAGCGGGAAGGTGGCTGTAGGTTGGAGGGGAGAAGGAAGGGGGACTGGAAAGCAGGCCGTGGGAGACCCAAGTGGCTGTGTTCAGGGGCTGAGGCCTCCTTCCTCTGGCCTCCACAGCTGTCTCCCCCGCTCCTTCCTCCTACTCTGGGTGCTGCTTTTCGTGGGACCCGTGCTGAGTTGGCAAGAGGGTTCACAAGCTTTGAGGTGTAGGTCGTGAGCCAACCACAGTGAAATGCACCCCACAGGCCTCCAACGGCCTGTCCCCCTCCCTGCCCCTCCAGCACTGCCTCACCCCCCAGGGGGGGCCACTCAGCCTCCATCTGCGGGGGCGACTGCGTCTGACCCTGCTCCCTTGCTGAGGCTTTGGGGGGTCCGTGGACTCAGCACTGGGTCACCCTTTCTCTCGCTGGCCTTACTGGAAATCATCCTTCACTCCGGGCCCTGTTCCAGGTGGGGGTTTGGATCCCAGATCTACAGCCTTTAGACCTGTATCCTCCTTCTGCCCGGGGTCCCAGGTCCCATAATAATAGCGCCTCCCTCCTGGGGCTCTCGGAGGATGAAATGAATAACCAGAGCTCCCGGCAAAACACAGACGCCCAGGAGCTCCGTGACTCTTAGGTTGCTTCTCCCTCACCTTTAGCTTCCTTGGGTCGGGGAGCTCAATGGACTTTTTACCAAGGCCTTGGCCAGGCAGCTCCAAGCGAGGGGGAGGGGCGCCTGGGTGGCTCATTCAGTTGAGCATCCTACTGGGGCTAAGGCCATGATCTCATGGTCCGTGAATTCGAGCTTCACATCGGGCTCTGTGCTGACAGCTCAGAGCCTGGAGCCTCCTTCAAGCTCTGTGTCTCCCTCTCTCTCTCAAAAATGAATAAACATGAACAAAAAATTAAAAATAAAATGAAGGCGAGGGGGTAGCAGGAGCTGTCGTTGATTGAGTGCTATCGGAGGACCAGACCCTTGGCCTGGAAAGTGGTGACTTTCGCTTCAACCCTGCAAAGAGGGCTTTATTATCTCTATTTCAGAGATGAGGAAACAGAAGTTCTTGCTGCTTCCGTGCCCTGTCCGGGGCCTGCCGCTAGTGAGTTGTGGAGTTCGGATTCGAATCTGGCCCCTGTTTCCAAGCTGCCTGGGCTGTCTCTACCATCTCATTCCTCGAGACGAAGAGTCACTCAGGGGACGGGTGGCCGAAGGCTGATAGGACCGGGTGAGGAGCGCCAGTTCTAGAAGCAAAGTACCCCAAGTGTCAAGGCCAGGGCAGCGAGGTACGCTCCAGCGAACACAGAGACCAAGAACAAGGCAATCGGGGGGGAGACGCGAGCCCTGGCAGATGGGAAGGCTGGCAGGCAGAGACGCTCGCAAAGCGGTACCCCACAACCTGCAGGGGGATGCTGGAGATGCCCAGGCTGCGGTGGCTGGTGGGTCATGTGGGGAGGGGAGCTTATGCAATTCCCTTCGGCAACGCACTTGCCCCAATCTGACAGTGGCCGATAGAAAAACTATTTATAAAAACCCAATGCACAAGCACGACTGGCCAACATTCCAGGGAGCCCCCAATCTCCCTCATATTTCCAAAGCAAGCTATTTCTCCCAGAATCCCACAAGAGGCCCAGGCGCTTGGGCAATGCGCAGACTCGCCCAAGGTCAAAGACACTATTCCAGGTATGAATTTTATTGCTCACCAGGTGACCCTTGAAGAGGCTCAGAAATCGGGGCGAGGAAAAGTCCCTGGTTGTTATTACTTGGTGCAGTCCGGCCAGAAGAAAGGGCTCTTTGTAGGGCAATGAAAGGGATCCAGACGGAGGCCAGCCCCTGCCCCCCTGAGCAGAAATCACCTTTCCATCAGCAGTTTCTGCTTTGCGTGGCCCAAGCTCATTGTTCTGCCACATTCCGCCCCAGTGAGAGGAATACGCTTGGACGAATTGCTCTTTCCGTGCAAGCGCGTGCATTTCTACACAAGGAGCTGAGTAGTTTCTTTAAGGGTGCTACTCTTCCCCTCCCCCTGCCTTTTGCTGTTCATCTTTCTTTCCCCCTCCCAGAAACAACGTAATTCTTCAGTTTGCAGTTTACCTGGTGAGGCTAGGAACAACTGTTGAATTGAAATGCAGCAGGGGGGCCTCAGTAGACAGAGGTGGCTTGTGTGCAGGTCAGGAGCATAAATCCAGGCAGCCCCCGGCAGCTGAGCCTCCTCCAGATCAGGCCTGCCACGGTTACAGCCCTCTGGCACCCCCTCTTCCTGCTCTGTCCACCCCATGCCTCTGTCCTCCTCTCCCACCCTCCTCCTCCTCCTCCTCCGTCTGTCCCAAGTCCCAGCACCAGAGCCCTCCCTGGCGGTGAGATACTGAGACCTCTTGGCGCCCTGGGGGGCTGGGAGCCAGGCTACTCAGGATGTTTCTAGAAGCACTGGGCCGCCAGCAGCAGAAGGCTGAGGGGACTATGTGAGACACATTGATTCAGGAAGCAAATTACCCAACATGTCAAGGTCAGGGCAGCGAGGCATAGAAGAGACGTCTCAACTCTTCAGGGTTTCTGTTGTAGGTAAGAAGATCTTTTCAATAATGTGTCCTTGAGGTTGTGGCCTCCACACGGAAGGCTGTGACAGTGAGAGAAATGTTGGGCTGATGGATGTGGGGAGCAGGTAAAGCAGCTGCTATCCCGGGTGAGTGGGCAGGGTAGCTTGTCCCCAAGGTGGCCACTGTCTTTTCCCTCCTTTTCTATGCATGAACGCCATACTCCCTCTGAAAGGTGGAAGCTGTTCCTCTCCGCCTCTTGAATCTGGGCTTTCCTTGCTGATGTGCTTGACTTGTAAAATGTGGCGAGGAATTGATACTCGGAATTTCTAAGGCAAGATCCTAAGAACCCTGCAGCTCCTGGCTGAGCCTCTAGGGGCTCCCTGAGGTGGCCATGCAGGAAGGAAGCCCAAGGGGCCTTGTGGAAAGATGAGGCAGGGAGAGAGAGAGAGAGAGAGATGCTGGGCTCCCCCTCCATGAGTTCCAGCTCCCAGCCCTGTGAATCACCTGAACTACAGCCATAAACATCCTGGGCCAGAGATGAGCCATTCCCTCTGTGGCCCTGTCTATCCTGAACACAGAGTGCTTCCTGAGTCCTCCCCTAAGACCGTCTTGCCTCCTCCCCTGTCTCTGCCAGGGCCTCAGATGTCACCAGGGCCCGTCCAGGTGTGGGCAGCCAACCCTCCAGTGACTGGACCTCCCAGTTGGAGGTGGGGCCAGCAAGAGCTTGCCCAAATGGCTGGAGGTTGGTTATATGGATGCCGAGGTGGGGGTGGGGGTGGGGGTCGAGGTGGGGATACTTGTGGCTAAGGAGATGGGCAGAACCAGCCCAGGTAGGCAACACCAGGGCTCCTCCTGGGGAGGAGCGGGGTCTTGAGGCTGCGTCCTGGGGACTGGGAGATGCCCACAGGAGGCTAACAATGCCATCTGTAGTCCCCTGATCCCCTCTGCTCTTCTCCCCCCTTACCTGCCTCCGGAGCAGCCATCAAGAAACCCTTCGGCTTCCTGTTTTCTGCTTTCCTTAACCCTCCTTTCCTTTCCATTCCCCACCACCGGTGGGATGAAGCTCCTCGGTGGCCCAGGAGCCCTGGACACTTGACCCCTGCCTGTCCTTCTAACGTAGCTCCCCTTACCGCCCGAGACCCCCTCCGTGCAGCCCCTGCCTTTGTCTGATGTCAGCCTGAGGGGCTTCAAGCCTGATGTCCCATCTGGTAGCCAGTGTTTCCCGTGGCTGTTGGGCACTTGGAATGTGGGTAGGCCATCGAAGGGGCTGAACTATTCCATTTACACCAATTTAAATTTTAAAAACGGATACTGATCAGTTATTTAAAAACTTTTAATATGTTTGGGAGAATTTAGGTATGTGAACCTACCTTCCCAACTGTATATTCTGTGAAATCCAAACGCAGATGTAACACATCCAACAAGAAATACGTGTGGCTGAATTTAGTATCCTCACTGAGATGCACTGTTAGCATCAAATACACATTGGATTTTGAAGACTTTGAACAAAATAAAAAAAGAATAAGATATCTCAATATTTTTATTGACCACATGTTGAAATGATTATATTTAGCATGTACTGAGCTAGCATAAAGTGTAAAAAGCAAACATGTAGCTTAAAATTAGTTTCATCTTTTTTTCTTAAAAAAAATTTTTTTTTAATGTTTATTTAATTTTGAATGAGAGAGAGAAAGACAGTGTGTGAGCAGGGGAGGGGCAGAGAGAGAGGGAGACGCAGAATCCAAAGCAGGCTCCAGGCTCTGAGCTGTCAGCACAGAGCCCGACGTGGGGCTTGAACCCACTAACTGTGAGATCATGACCTGAGTCAAAGTCGGCTGCTTAACTGACTGAGCCACCCAGGCACCCCATCATCTTTTTTCCTCTTTATTGTTTTTAAAAATTTTACTTTCATTTATTTTAAGAAAAAGAGAGAGAGCATGAGTGGAGAAGGGGCAGAGAGAGAAGGAGAGAGAGAATCCCAAGCGGGCTCTGTACTGCTCCAACCCATGAACTGTGAGATCATGACCTGAGCCAAAACCAAGAGTCAGCCGTTTAACCGGCTGAGCCGCCCAGGCTCCACTTTTTTTTTTCTTTTTCAATGTGGCTACTTGGAAATTTAAAATTATATATGTGGCGGGGCAACTGGGTGGCTCAGTCATCATGATCTCGTGGTTTGTGGGTTTGAGCCCCACATCAGGCTCTGTGCTGACAGCTCAGAGCCTGGAGCCCGCTTCGGATTCTGTGTCTCTCTCTGTCCCTCTTCTGTTCACACTCTGTCTCTCTCTCTGGAAAGGAAGGAAGGAAGGAAGGGAAGGGAAGGGAAGGGAAGGGAAGGGAAGGGAAGGGAAGGGAAGGGAAGGGAAGGAAAAGAAAGGAAAGGAAAGAAAAGGAAAGGAAAGGAAAGGAAAGGAGAAAAGAAAAGAGAAGAAAAAAGAAAAGAGAAAAGAAAAGAATATATGTGGCTTGAATTCTATTTCAATTGGATAGCACTTATGGAAGCCACTGATGTAGCATGTGGTTAACAATTCAGCCCCGCCCTGCCCTCCCCTCCACCACATTCTCGGGTTCAAAGCCGGCCTCCTTGGGCTCACGTGTGGCCCCGTACCTGGCATGCAGATCTCAGTATGACACACGCATGTTCGCAAGTACACGTGTATATTTCTGTGGCCTCGTGCACGTTATGTCCTTGCCCACACGTGTGTGCATGTCTGCATCTGAACCTCTCCGGTTTTCAGGGTGTGAGCACCCGGGAGGGCCCCCGGGTGAGGGCACGCACAGGCTGGCGTCTGAATGGGAGCCCAGTGCCCGTGGGGAGTTGACGTGGGGACAAGGCCTCCGGTGTGAAGCCTCGGGCTGGTTGTCCACCCCTGGGGGACGCTGGAACACAGTGTTTCCTTGGCAAGTTGATGAGAATGTCATGTAGGACAGAACCAAAGAGCCGCCCTGAAATCAAGACAGATGACAGCTCCTTCTTCCCCCTCTTGCCGGTGAGCCCGTCACTCTATCACTGGAGAGGAAATTAAATTGGCCTGGCACAGTATGCTGCTCCCAGAGCCAATTTGGTCGCTGCCGTGTAGTGCGTTATGCACTTTTGGCTTGTGTCTAATTGATCATTTGGTTTATTGATACATCTCCGAGGCATGGTCTGCGGAGCTAACCACACCACAGGAAGTCAGGATGATGTCTTCGTTCCTTTTCTAAAGTTGCGAACCAACCTATCCAACCATCCATCCATTCATCCATCCGTTGAGTCGTTCAGTTATTCAGCCAGTACATATTGAGCACCTACTGTGTACTGGGCAGCGTTGCAGAATAAAAAGAACTGGGGTGAGTCTGCGAAACCAGATTTCAGCACCAGCCCTTGGTGGGGGGCGGGAGGGGTGTCTCTGCTTTCTCTGGGCCTCAGCTCCCCTCTGTAAGAAGAAAGGTTGGACTAAAGATCTCAAGGCCCCTTCTAGTCCTGGCGTTTCAGGGTTTGGGGTGGATTTTCTGGGCGGAGATTTCTCATTTCCAGGCAGACGGTCTCTGCTAGACCCGAGGGGCTGTGTGGGCAATGCAGTGGGGTGAGGGAAGCCTGGGTATCCCTCACTCCCACGGGCTGAGAGCCTGATTTACAGGAACGGGGTGACCCTGAAATATAGGGGGCTCTGACCAAGTGGCTATGTGTGTGTGGCTGTACCTCAGAGAGGTGAGGGGACCAGGCCCATTAGCAGTGGCTTAGTGACAAAAATACCACAGACCGGGTGCTTAACTTTATCTTTCACAGTTCTGGAGGCTGGGAAGTCCAGGATCAAAGTGCCAGCAAATTCTGTGTCGTACAGTCTTCTCGTTGTATCCTAACGAGGGAGCTCCCCGGGGGTCTCTTTTATGAGGACACTAATCCCATCCGTGAGGGCTCCCAGAGGCCTCTCCTCGAAATGCCATCACATTGGAGATGAGGTTTCAACATACGAATTTGGGCGCACACAAACTTTCAGGCCATGGCAAGCAGAATGGGACATTCGTGTTTTGGAGCCTGCGGTTCACCTCGGGGAGTCCCTCAGCCCCTGGAGCATGCAGGGTCGCTGAAAGCCCTTCTGGTTCTTGACCCTCTGGACAGGCCGTGTGTGTCGAGGCAATTCCAGGGTTCCGCTGTCTGGGGCCCCCAAAACTCTCATCCTTTCCTGCCCCGGCTCTCCAGCCCCACGGTCTCCCTCCCACCCTTGATTCTGTGTCTGCTGCTCGGGGCACCCCATGCCGCTGGCTGTCCTAGGCCCCCAGGACTCACTCCAGGTCCTCCTAGGAAGCTTTTGCCTTAGCCTGGTCGGTCGGCACAGAGTCACGGAGCTGTGCCGATCCGGTTACCAAGGGCCCCGCTTTCCCACCACGAAAGTCAGACACAGCAGAAGCTTTCTCAGATCCCCATCTCCTGTGCGACATCAGTCTTTGTAATGAAGGTGCCTGATTGCAGGCTGTCTGGGTTGTAAGTGGGCGGCAGCGAAGGGACTGGGGACCGGGGAGGAGAGAGGCTTTGAGGGACAGGGACAGGGGACGGAGAAGCTTTGTAGCTGTGCTGAGGCTGCTTTGATCCTGCCTAAAAAGAGCAATTTCCTCTGGCTCCTCCTCCAACATTCAACCCCCTGCCAGCAACCCCCCACACCTGCAAACCCAAACCACGATGATAGATGATGGCGTGTTAGAAGATCCCGAAATTCAGGGAAAAGGATGCGGCGGAAGTGGAAAGCATCTATACTCACTCGCCTCCCAGAAAATCCCTCCTCCCAGCTAACCTCCTCTCCTCTGTAGTGTAGACCATGAAGGGGCTCTGCTTTTCTTTTCTTTTTTTTTTTTTAATGTTTTATTTATTTTTGAGAGAGAGACAGAGACAGAGACAGAGACAGAGTGCAGGCTGGGGAGGGGCAGAGAGAGAGGGAGACGCAGAATCTGAAGCAGGCTCCAGGCTCTGAGCTGTCAGCACAGAGCCCAACACGGGGCTCGAACCCACAGACCGTGAGATCAGGACCTGAGCCGAAGTTGGACGCCCAACCAACTGAGCCACCCAGGCACCCCTGGGGGCTCTGCTTTTCTGCTTCATCCCCTGAGCCTCTCTCAGTGCCAGACCCATAGTAGTTGTTCAGTAAATACTGTTGAATAGATTTTTAGCCCTAGGATCACTCTAAGGAGATTTCTTGGTAACAAACCAACTCCGGAGCGGCTGAGGGTATCATCTGTTCAGTCAGCAAGCTTTTATTAGGCAGCTCCCGGTCCCTGGCACTTTGCCAGGTGATAAGGACTAAGATGACCAGGTAAAGAAATCATTTGGCAATGTGCACCGACCCCCATTCTGCACCAGGCACTGGGTTTTAGTTTTGGACATAGGGGGGCGACTAGGACACAAATTCCTACCTCCACAGAGCTCATATGTTCCCCTCCATAGGAGATGGACGATAAGCAAGTGTATCATACGCAAGACGATTCTGGATTGTGGAGATGCCACGAAGGAAATAGGTAGGTGCTGTGATGGAGAGCAGTTGGCTGGCCTACTTTGGACAGGGACGGTCTAGGGAGAGGCTCTCTAGGGTGTGCAGACCGAGGAGAAAGAGCCAAGGGCCAGAGACCAAGAGCCAAGAGATAGCCTACCGAGTGCAGAGCAAGGGGGCCCAGAGACAGCACAGTGGGCTTGCAGAACGCAGGCGGAGGGGCCAGCAGTGCGGGGTAACGTGGGAGAAGTCACCACTCTCCAGTGGGAGAGGCAGAGGGAACAGGCAGGGAAGCCCTGAACTCAGGCTGGAGGAGGCAACCTGGGCACCAAGGCTCGAGACTGCCCTCGAAAAGCATGGACTTCCGTCCTTCGCTCACCCCCTTTCCCTGCCAGGAGCAAGGGGCTCTAGCGTGGCTCCAGCTGACCAGAGGAATATCCCCCCCGAATGAATTCCCTGCCCCAAGGCCTCTCAAAGCCTCTGCTGCTGCTGCGGAAAGCTGCCTTGGTGGCTGGAGTTACAGGGGCGAACTTGGCAGACAGCACCCCCTGGGTTCTATCACCAACATGGCGCATCCTTCCTTTCATCTCCCTGGGCTCCCTGGCGCTTACGCTTTCATTGAGCCCAGCATGTAGCAAATAGCCCCATTGCTGCCTTTTATCTGTTTGCCTTTCAACTTGAGACCCTCTCTCCAGGGGCCTTGCCTGGCGACAGCACCCTTCAGAACTAGAGTGGGCTATGCCAGGCGTTTCAATGATACTAATTAATGACGTAATAATAACTGTAAAATCAGCTCCCTCCTCATTAGGGTGCTGGGCATGCCGGGCGGTGCGCTAAATGCTTTACGTGCATCATTCTATGTTTTTCTCACCACCACCTTGTAGGGCAAAGGCTCAGAGAGGCTGAGCAACTTGGTTGGGTGGCACAGCTTAACACGAGCACCAGACAGATGTTGGACTCGGGGCTGTCCAGTTCCACAAACTCCTCTGTGCACTAGTGGTTCCCAGGTCCAAGCTCATTACGTTAGACTTATCAGGGGACCTTGTTAGAAATGATTTCTGGTCCCTCATTTTCAGAACTTCCAATTCAGTAGGCTTGGAGTGCGGCCCAGGAATCTGTTTTTTGTTGTTTGCTTCTATTTTCACCATTTCTCTCAGAAGATTCGGGAACAAGGCCAGATGTATTTCTGTACAGAGCCAGGTGTATTCAGGTACACCCCCCCCCCGCCCCATAGATGTACATGTAATCTTCAAGAGCGAAAGGCAGAGATGTGAGTTGGGGGAGGGGAGGTCTTCCTGGAGAGCACACTGTGGGCCCACCGCCCACCTATCCTTTCCCCAACCCATCAAGAGCCTGAACCCAAACCCTGACCGGCCCCTTCTCAAGCTCTCCACTTTCTCCTGCAGTGGAGAAGAGCAAGGAAAACACAACTGAGAACAGAAGGAGCGAAAAGGACTTTCAGGGAACACAGGGAGACGCTTGGGGACAAGGTGCCCGAAGTTGGACAAAAGGCATGGGAGAAGGTAGGCTGGGTGATCTGTGGGGTCTTTGGTCTCAGCGTCCCCAGATTAACCCACAGTGATGGTAGACCGTGACTTGTCAATCACTGAACAATTACGTATGAAGCAGCAGTGAGAGCTACTGCCTAGAAAGTTGCTGTAGGGCAGAGAGGAGCATAAAGCTTGTCCTTGCCCAAGCCCCCACCCCAGCACCGAGCCTTCTCGTTGCCGCGTGTTAATCCTCTGACACAATTTTGCCAAAGAACGGAGATCTTCGGGTCTAGTCGGAGGGCAGGTCCAAAATCAAGGAACGGCAGAAATTACTCTGGGACTGTACACAATGAAGTGGTAACATGCGCTACAGCACGGATGGACCTTGGGGCCAGTAGGCTAAGTGAAATAAACCAAAGCCAAACACCGTCTGATCCCACTTATACAAGGTGCTTCTAGTGGTCAGGTTCAGAGAGACAGAAAGTAGACCAGTGGTTGCCGGGGGCTGGGGGAGGGGGAATGGGGAGTTAGTGTGTAATGGGGACAGAGGTTCAGTTTTGCAAGGTGACAAAAGTTCTGGAGGGGCGCCTGGGTGGCTCAGTCGGTTGAGCGTCCGACTTTGGCTCAGGTCACAATCTTGCGATTTGTGTGTTTGAGCGCCACGTCGGGCTCTGTGCTGACGGCTCGGAGCCTGGAGCCTGCTTCGGATTCTGTGTCTCCCTCGCTCTCTGCCCTTCCCCCGCTCGTGCTCTGTCTCTGTCTCTCAAAAATAAATAAAAATGTTAAAAAAATATTTTTGTTGAAGTTCTGGAGACCAATGATGGTAATGGTTGCACAACTGTGAGTGCTTAATGCCACCGAAGTGTACCCTTAAACATGGTTAAGAGGGTCAATCTTATAGGTATTTTACCACAATTAATTTTCTTAATTTTAAACTTCAAAAATTTGTGTTGCATTGTGTGGGGGTGGTAGAGACTGTTAGTTTCCTGCCAATATTCACTCTCTTCTCTTTCCATAGAAATAGAAATTTTAGGGGCACCCGGGTGGCTCAGTCAGTTAGGCGTCCGACTTCGGCTCAGGTCATGATCTCATGGCTTGTGAGTTCAAGCCCCACGTTGGACCCTGTGCTGACAGCTCATAGCTTGGAGTCGGCTTCGGATTCTGTCTCCATCTCTCTGCCCCGCCCTTGCTCACACTCTCTTTCTCTCTCTCTAATATAAAAATAAAACATAACAATTTTTTTTAAAAAAAGAAATAGAAATTTTATATGGGCACAAGGGCATTCAGAATAAAGACCACATTTCTCAGCATCCTTCTCAGGTAGGTGTGGCCATACGACCACGCTCTAGTAAATAGATGTAAGTGAAAGGGTCCTGTGAGAGCTTCTGGAACTTTCCTTAAGAGACAACACCAATGCACCCTTTAACTTTCCTCTTTGTCCCTTCCTTCATTGGCTGCTGGGCGTGTTGCCATCTTGGGTCATGATGCTGGGGGCCAAGAGCTCATGAGTCACACCTGGCAGGCAATACAGTGTGAGGCCTTAAAATTGAAACACCATATCAGCCCTGAGCTACCTGCCCAGATGTCTGTGTGAGCTAAAGATAGACTTCCATCTCCTTTGAGCCACTACTATTTGGGGTTTGTTTGTTTGTTTGTTTTTGATCATTTGTATGCAAACTTAAACCTAGGGGAATACAGAGGGGTAGGATGAATGACGGTGGGGTCTCAAGGAACAGAAAGGACCATGAGGTTGGAGCATTGGATGAAGGCAGCATGGATGATGTCGGACCAGAGCTGTCCTGATGAATGACGGGCTGCGAGATGAGTAAGGTCTGGCTCGTGTGCTCAAGGAACCCACTGTCTAGTGGGAGAAACATTGATGTGTAGCCTGGGCCACTGCAATCAGCCATAAGGATCTCTTGGCACCCACGCATCAGGCCAGTGCACGGACTCGTACCCAATCTTCACAACAGCCCTATGAGGCAGGTGCTATTATTATCATCCCTGTTTGTCAGGGGGAAACAGGCTTATGGAGGTTAAGCAGCTCATCGAGCAGAGCAGGGATGGCGACTCAAACCAGGGATGGTTTGATCCTTAACCACTTTTTTTAAAATTTTTAATATTTATTTATTTTTGAGAGACAGAGAGAGAGAGAGAGAGGGAGAGAGAGAGAGTGCAAGCAAAGGAGGGACAGAGAGAGAGGGAGACACAGAATCCGAAGCAGGTTCCAGGCTCTGAGCTGTCAGCACAGAGCCAGACGTGGGACTCGAACTCACGAGCTGTGGGATCATGACCTGAGCCAAAGCCAGACGCATAACTGACTGTCACCCGGGCGCCCCAACATCTATTCATTTGAGATGAATTTGAGAGAGAGAGAGCACGAATGTGTGCGTGAGCAGGGGAGGGGCAGGAAGAAGGAGACGGAGAATCCCAAGCAGGCTCTGCACACTGAGCGCAGAGCCCGATGCGAGGCTAGATCTCACGAATGACCTGAGCCTAAATCAAGAGTCAGCCGCTTAACCAACTGAGCCACTCAGGTGCCCCAGAAATAGGATTTTTTTTTTTTAAAGGCCAAATTTTTCTTGGGCAGAAGGGATTGCAAAGTGCGGGGGTAGGAAGGCAGGTGAATTCCCACCTAGAAAATTAGTAGTCAAGGGCGCAATTAGCATGGCAGGTGGCAGCACCTGGAAAGGGTTTTCCAAAAGAAGAACTGCAAACTGCTTGCAAATGTTGATGGATAGTTCCAGACCATGGGCTGTGAAAACTAAAGTATCTCCAGAGACGCTCAGGGAGAAGTCAGACTTAATTTCAGCAGAGACTGGTAAGAGTTTTGTTGAATAGAAGGTACGCATCTATACTTGGGAATTGGGGTTACTTTAAATCTTGCGCCAAATCAAACGCTATCTTAAATTCAACAGGCAAAAGAGAGGCGTTAGATAAGTATTTATATCATTGTTTTAGTGTCTCTGCTTTATGAAAAAAATCTATTTACAAATAGAGACGCATGAGATGTAGCAGCTCAGGAGCGAAACTGTTGTCTGACTTGCGCTCTGTGGGGGCGGCTACTTGATGTGGGGACAGGTGGCCAAAGAGAAACTAACCAGCCCCTCGGGGGCACAGCCCCGCCTCCCCATGCCACCCCTACTCCAGGAACAGAAAATGGGTAGCGTGCGGGTAGGGGAGAGGAGAGAGTGCCAGTGAGGGAGGCATCTGGGGAGAAGGCCTGCCCGGCAGAGGGGGGAGGCATCAACAGCCCCATACCCCATCCTTGCCTTTGGGGGAAACTTGTAGTTTCTGCAGAGTGCTTTTATTTTCTGTAACTACAACATTCCCGTGGAGTAGGCAGGACATCCACAAAGTGGCATTATCCCCGCTTGCGGAAGAGGAGAGCCTCAGAGAGGTGGTGTGGTTTTCCTAGGCACACAATTGCCGGGTGGTGCAGGAGAGACCCCAGACATCAGGTGGGGGGTTGGTGTAGGTGTCCCAGCAGAGGCATGACCCGTGGAGGTGGCATACGTTACAACCCAGAGTGGCTTGTGGGAGGGAAGGGCGTGGGTAGGGACTGATGTCTGGGGGACCTCTCTGATCCCCATGTCTTTCTCGTGCCTGCTTGCCCACCCCCAGCATCGTCCCGCAGCCAGGGGTGGGACCACCCCTTCCCCCAGGGGACTGTGCCACATTGCCCTTGAAGCAGCTTGATGCCAAGCCATTTGTCTCCACATGCATCTGTGCTCATTTTTCTTTTTTAAGAAATCAGAATGAAATTTTATCAAAAAAAAAATCGATACCCACAACATAACCTGCAGCAGATAAATCGGAGAAGCTTACGTTTCTCAGTCTCGGTGCCTTTTTGCGAGGATTCCCCAGTGTTTCTCCCACTCCTTTGGCCAGAAGTCTTTCTGTCATGGGGTCTTTGATGAGCCACCTCTGGGAAGCCAGCCCCACCCTCTTGTCTTGCCAGCGGCTTTGCTCAGCAGTCCCTTCTGGTCCCAATTCACCTCAATTCTCCATCCTGGCTGATTTCCCCGCCCCCCCCCCCAACCCCCAGCCCCAGCCAGGCCAGCCTCCCACAGACTCACTCTGGCGCTCAGCCCCAGTTCACCAGCCTCTCCAGCTGTCCGGCCCCATCACATCCTTCAACTCCTGTTTCAATATCACCTGGTCCGAGAAGCAGGCACCTTGGAGTCAACAGCCTCTGGTCTCTACTCACTCCTGTGTGACCTTGGGCCCACTGCATAACCTCTCTGAGCCTCAAGTCCCTTATGGGTAAACATGTGGACAATAACACCACTTTCACACACTTTGGGGCTGAGGAAATTAACCTAGTGTATTTAACAGCCCTTAGGACAGGCTCAGCGAATGTTGGAGTCCTTTCTTTGGCCCCCTTGGTGCTCTCTGCTCCTTCATTCCACCTCTCTGCCAGAGAGTTTATTCTGGGGACAGAGCAGGCTACCCCTGCCTCCTCTGCTTGGTGCGTCCAGTGTGGTGGGCATCCAGCTCCCGCCTGGAGGGTCAGGGTCTGAATTCTGCGCGTAATGAGCATTCAGTGCACATCAAAGGGAGATGGGGGCTGGAACGGCAGAGGAAGGAAAGGAGGAAGAGGGGAAGGGGAAGGAGAGGAGGAGGGAAATGAAGGAGAGGAAAGGAATAAAGGGAGGAGCAAAAAAGAAATCATGGGGGCAGGGAGGGAAGGAAGGTCTCCTTTATCAGCAATGGATATCTTGTGAATTCCACACTGATTGGTACAGAACAGGGGCTTGAGGCCCTTCATGTGAGTGGATGGGTGGATGGATGGACGGGTGGAGGGAAAGAAGAAGGGATGGAAGGGTGGAGGGAGGGAAGGAGGAAAAGGAAGGAAGGAAAGAAGGAAGGAAGGAAGGAAGGAAGGAAGGAAGGAAGGAAAGAAGGAAGGAAGGAAGGAAAGAAGGAAGGAAGGAAGGAAGGAAGGTGGTGTTAGTCTGTGTTCCCCTGGTCTGGACTTCCCTTTCTGTCCAGCTTGGGGTGATGTGGGACTTCTAGGTAAGAGCCCTTGGCTCCAGAGGCCCTGTACTGCCCGGGGGGGACCAGGAAAGCCCACCCCGGCCATGTGCAGCATGGCGGCAGGGAGAACAGAAGCAGCCCGTCCGGCCCAGACAGGCCAGAGCGCGGGCCTGAGCCATGCTGCCTGGCCAGAGGTGCATTCTCCTTCCTCCTCAGGCTTCCGCCTAGCCTCTGGCTCTCCACCCTGGGGCCTTGCTGAGGGGCAGGCCTGTTTAGCATGCGCGGGGCCACCTGCCTGGCTGTAGGTGGGAAAGGAAGCAGGACAAGAGTCCTCTGGAGATTAGTGGGCTTGTAAAGGCCTGCCTGGGTGGATGGATGTCGGCCTGCGTGGCAGGCAGGGGGCTGGGAGTCAGCCCAGGCCTCTGTGCCCTGATGCCGAGGGAGGCACCGGAGCTGCCGGGGCCCGCGCTCACTTGGAAACCCCCCACCCCCACCCCTACCGCTGGGAGAGCCCTTTCCCAACTGGGCTGTGTGGAACTCTTCAAGATGAGAGAGGAAGGAAGGGATATCCTTAGTCTCTGCCCTCTTCTCAGACATTCACAATGCAGGGAGTATAGTGAAGGCTCTGATGAGTCCTGCAGCAAAGAAACCCTTTTCATTTGAACATTGCCTCCCCAAACCTCTTCCATCTTCTGAGAGCACTCAAATCACATCTCGAAGAGACTAGAATTTTGCAGGATGCAGTTTGGAAATGTCGAGGCAGACTAGGGAATAGAGTTTTGGCACTGGAAGTATTGAAAAGCCACCGAGGTCCCTCTAGAAAACTCCTACCCATCCTCTGAAGCCCACTTCGGATGCCTCAGGCTATCTGTGGTGTCTCCTTATTGGGAGAATCAATCAGTCCTTCATTCGTGCCCCGTGACCCTCCCACACCACTTTATTCTGTTCTTTTCCCATGGGGCTGTTCAGTTATGCTTATTTGCTGCTGGACAGAAGGCTTCTTGAGGGCAGGAACCGTGTGTTGTTCGACTTTGTTTCCCTACCACCTGACACGTAATAAACGGGTGCTCACTGCTCATTTACCTGTGGCGTTTAGCACAGCATCCTTACTTTACCGAGAAGTAAGCTGAGACCTAGAGAGGGGCCAGGCCTCGTCCAGTGTTTATGAGTCGGACTTGGGGGGAGGGGATAGGGAGTGCCCCCCAAGCTTCCAGGCTCCCTTCAACCTGCCCTCTCCCCCACCCTGACACTGAGCCAGTTGCCGTGAGTGCTGGGTTTTCTCTCTGGCATTTCTACTAATGGTCGGGCGGGAAAAGGACTCGGGTAGGGAGAGGCCTTAGCTAATACCCCCGCTTAGTTCAGCAGATGTCAGGATGCCCATTCTGTTCCCACCTCAGCACCCTGTTTATGTCACTGGTGGCTGCAGGTTTGGTTCGAGGGCTAATGCCCCTGACCAGGGTCCTGCTCTGGGCCTTATTATTATTCTGCTGCATCTGAGGCTGACTGCTAGCGTCCTGGTGGGGACAGTAGCCATCAGTTACACAAGCTAGGGGAGGGCATGGAATCCTGCAGCAAGTGACGGGGTAGGACTGCACCCTCATCAGTAGCTCATCCCCTCTCCAGTCTTCTTCAGGGGCCCTAGTGAGGGGGACCCCAGAGCTCTGTGCCAGCCTGGCAGGAGAGCAGGTGTAGAGAGAAGGCAGAGCAGGGAAAAGTGTCCTGAGCCGGGAGGGCAGTGCCACCCCCTACACCAGCCCTGTCCACCTTCAGAGGCAGCCAGTCTCTGCTCTGGCCAGGATGACTCCTGGTGTCTATGTCTATGTCCTCTGTGTGGCCTTGCTTCCCCCCCGCCCCCCTGCCCAGGGTTCACATGCAGACATGCAGGGTATGGGTTCTGGGGAATGAGGGCAGCATCTTCTCTTGGGCCAGTTATGCAGTTGTAGAGTGGCCTTATTTTGTGCTGATGCCTGGAGGGGGCGGGGGTAGGGCACAAAGGAAGTGCCAGATGAAGTTTCCTTTCAGGGAGCTTCGTGTCTAGTCACCAGAGACGCACCTCTGAACCTTCCCCAGGGCGTGGCAGCCAGCAGGGACCCCTCGAGGGCAGAATGGTCAGTTGGCAGCCTGGGATGGGGCAGCAGGGTGGGCAGGGCAGAGGCTGTCGGCGAGCTAATGTAGGATGGGGCGCAGGGATGTGCATCAGGGGAAGGAGGACTGGGCTTCCGGAATAACCATGCGCTATCGGTGAAGGTGTGGGGCAACGGGGCACCCTGGTTTCCTGAGGAGCCCTACCTTTGTGCACTCGTGCCCCCAGTGGGATAACTCCGAGGACTGTGCCCCACAAAGTCTCCCCAAGTTCCTCCGTGGGATTAAGCTCCAGTCACTGTAGGGGTAACCTGCTTGGTTTCCTCCACTCCCTGTCTCACTCTCCCCTCCTCCACTAAGGTTTCCTGGGATCACCCCCCAAATAAACTACCTACCCTTGAATCCTTATCCTAGGGTCTGCTTCTGGGGAAACCCACCCTAAGACAGTGCAAATTGGCACGATCTATCTGGAGGACGATTTGGCAATAAGGGTCCAAATTATAAATGCACATGTTCATGGGTGAACAGTTCTACTTCTGGGAATTTATCCTATAGATATACTCTTTTTAAAAAAAACTTTTTTTCAAAATTTTTTAAAAATCAAAAAAAATTTTTTTAATGTTTACTTATTTTTGAGAGAGAGAGAAAGAGAGACAGAGCATGAACTGGGAAGGGGCAGAGAGAGAGAGAGGGAGACACAGGATCTGAAGCAGGCTCCAGGCTCTGAGCTGTCAGCACAGAGCCCGACATGGGGCTCAAACCCACAAACCTCCAGATCATGACCTGAGCTGAGGTCGGCCACTAAACCAACTGAGCCACCCAGGCGCCCCTGTCTTATAGATATACTCTTATATGTCAGAAGATTTAGGAACAAGGTTGTTTTTTGCAGCACTCTTTATAAGAGCCAAATATTGGAAACGCCTAAATGCCATCCCTGGGGATAATTTAAAGAGAACATGGTCATCTGATGAGTGGGATGTTATGCGGCCATGACAAAGGAATGACTGGGGATGCTCTCTGTAGACAGATTTCGGACAATCTCCAAGATAAATTAAGTGGGAACAAAACCAAGGTGCAAAGAAGCATGTTTGTAGGAAACAAAAAGAGTGTGCAGCCATAATTGCTTGTTTATGTGAATAGACAGACGACGTCTGGAAGGGTACCAAGAAACTGATAAACTTGGAGCCTCTGGAGAAAGGCACTGGGCAGCTAAAAGCCAGGGAGGGAGGGGAAATTTCAGGAGATAGTCTTTATACTTTTTGATTCTTGTATCATGTGTGAGTTCTGTGGTATCTGTTAATATATATATTCATTATAATGTTATATATATATATATTATAATGTTATATATATATATATTATAATTTATATATATATATAACTTAAAAATAATTGTGAAGAATCCCCACAATTCTGCCCGATCACAGGGTTTTGCTATAGTGATCAACCCAATTTTGGCTCGTCTCGGGCAAGTTGGACCCATGGCCAGGGGCATTCAACCTTCCCTTTCTCATTTAGCATTCCCATAAGGTGGTTCTGCATCATTACTCCAGCTTTCTAAATAAGGAAAGTAGGCCTGAGTCCAGCCCTCCCCCAAGACGCTAAGAGTCCAAGCTGTCCTTCCCCTACCCCTTCCCGGGGTTACCAGAAGCTTCCCGACACAGGATTGCAGGTCTTCCTTTACTGAGCTATTTGAAATGCAGACTGCTGTCTCTGGAGAGGATGAGGTGAGGCAGAGGGCTGGACGGAATGACCTCTCCACGTGAGCTCCTTGTGAGTGGACACCACGTTCTATTTCTATATATTCCAGAGGCCTGGTGCAGTATCTGGCACGTTCGTCGGAAAGATGGGTGAATGAATGTTTTGTTGCCCCAGAATCTCAGGTGCAGAGGAATAAAGGTCTCCTTCCAGCTCCTGGGATCCTAGGTCAGTGAAAGCAGGTGAACGAAACTCTGGAGTTGGACACATTCTCTTTGAAATCCCGGCTGTGCTCTCCTGGCTGCCGTGTGACCTTAGGTGAGTCTCTTCACTCGAGCTTCAGTTTCCTCATCTACGCAATGGGTGCAGAAACACCCTGGGCCATAGATTAAGACCCCATCAAGGTGCCACCCAGTGTGCCTGGCACATAGTGGCTCTGCTAGGTACCTGCTCATCTCCCTCCTTTGGGTGGAAGAACAACCACCACCGACATCAGACATTGTCCCCTCTTTGCCTCCACCAAGCACCCTCATGTCAAGGAGGTCCTCCTTCTGTCTAACCGAAAGCCCTCCTGCTAATTAACCCCCATCCCCTGTAGCCCCCCTGTGCTACAACTATCCGCGGGTAAAAGGAAAAGCTGTCAGCCTGGTCCCACAGGAGCCTTTCCAGATCTGAAGGCACAAAGCAAGTCAAGGTTGAGTCTCGTCCACTGGGGGCCCAGCAGTCCGGCCCCTCCTGCTCAGCCCCAGTCCAGTTTCCATCCCTGTTATCCCATCGCCTCCTGGTACAAGGTCAGCCGAGAGCTGTCCAGGGTACCAGGGCCCAGCGCCTGCCCTTCTCCACCACACTCCCTTCCTTCCCACCCAAGAAATCGGCAAATAGCTCAGATTCCGATGACAAGGAGATTGAACCCCAGGCACGGCAGCCCTGACAAGCTGCATTTTACAATAAATCCCTGCAATTAGACTCTGCAAACAGCACCACTGTCACTTCTCTGATACACGGCAGGGAATTAGCTTAATGTCCCTGGCAACCAATTCTTGGACTAAAAATAGTATGGCTGTGGGTTCACCTTCTCCTGCTCAACATCCAATCTCTGCCAGGGAGGGAACGGCCTTGGGGTCCAGGTCTTGCCCTGGTGCTGGGGACTGGGCGTCGAGGGTTAACTCAGCTTTAACTAATGTGTCTGTCAAGGAATGATCCAGCAGGGCGGGGGTGGAGGCCGCCTTCTGTGGGGGAGGGAAGCCAGGCTGAGCTGTTTTATTTTAAATACTTTTCGAGCCTTTTCGAGTAGGCAGCCACCTTCCCAGAGGACTCCCTGGTTGGCCTCCCAAAATACCACCTCTTCTCTACCCATCACACCCCCCCCACCCCCCCCCCCCACAGCAGCACCCTGCCATTTGGGGGACGATGGACTGGGGCTAGGTTCTAGCCCTCTAGTGCTCATTGTCACTTCCCTCTGGTTTGTAGTTTCCTCGTCTCCAGAAGGAGGGATTAAGTGAGTTCATCTGATTGTGTATTGGATTGCCAGACACAGAGTTTCCAGTATTTTGTCCCAAATGTCCTCACAAACATGAAGATCCATGAAATACCAACACATCAGTGTGCAAACTCCTTGCCAGACCATCAGGCAGCACATACAAAGCAACATGGATACAAAACACACGCGTGTTCACACATACCCACAACCGAAAAAAGTTTCTTTATGTAACACTTCTATGATGCGTGGTGCTCTGATATGTTTGCTCCTTTTTTTTAAGTTTGTCTATCTCTATCTACCTATCTATCTATCTATCTATCTATATTTAGAGAGCTCGTGTGCACGTGAATGAGAGACAGGCAGAGAGAGAGAGAGAGAGAGAGAGAGAATCCCAAGCAGGCACCTCACTGTGCAGAGCCCGACACGGGGCCCAGTCTCACAAACTGTAAGCTCATGACCTGAGCCAAGATCAAGAGTTGGACGCTTATCCGATTGAGCCACCCAGGTGCACCCCCCCCCCTTTTTAATATTTGAATGCTCGTTCTGACTCACTAAATTTATTTCACCATCTTTTTTTTAAGGTTTACTTATTTTTGAGAGAGAGAGACAGAGTGTGAGCAAAGGAGGGGCAGCGAGAGAGGGAGACACAGAATCCGAAGCAGGCTCCAGGCTCTGAGCTGTCAGCGCAGAGCCTGACACGGGGCTCGAACTCACAGACTGCAAGATCTTGACCTGAGCCACATTTGGACGCTTAACCGTCTGAGCCATCCAGGCACCCCTCACCATCTTGTAATGGGTTACAAATTGCAGTTTGGATACAGCCGACCTAGTTCAGCTCCTTATTTTACAGATAGAAGTACTGAGGTCCAGAGAGGGGAAGGGACTAGCCCAAGGTCACACAGCTGGCTGGTAGGAAGACCCGGACCAGACTCCAGGTCTGTTGGTTTCACGGTGGTGATGTCTCCTCTTGGACACTGACTCCTTTACTTTGCAGCTGCTCCTACAAGACTATAGCTCTAGAAGGAAACGGGCCATGTCCCCAACACTACTGTCCCTCCCGCTGTGAAATCCTGGCCCATAGTAGGTGCCCAATAAATGGCTCCACTGGGCTGATGGAATAGTGATGAGCAAGTATTTGGGGACCAGCGATGGCCCTGCTGCAGTGGGGGATTAATAAATGCAGTGGCCTCAGCCCAGAGACCAGGTCAGCTTTAGCTCATTACCAGGCCTGAGCTCTCTCAGGGCTTAGGAAGGCTGACATTCACCTTGGAGCAGAAATCCCCCAGCCCCTGGCTGGAGGAGACTGAAGAGAGAATGAAGAGAGGTAGCTGCTATTAGGAGGGGATGTTAGAGGTGGGCAGGGGCTGTGGAGACCGGGTGGGTGTCAGGGCATGAGGAGGGCTGCAGCCCATTGGAACAAGCTCCAGACAGAATGGAACTCAGTCTCCTCTGACTCCTCCCGTCTTTCTGGAAGGCGTGGCACAGAAATGAGCAATTTCCACAAGCTCTCCCGAGTTAACATCAGAGACAACGCCAGGGGCCAGGAGCCCCTTGAGGCCTCCCACAGCCCCTCCCCCACCCACTGCCACCCCCACTCCACTCCAGTCCCTGGGTCTGTGAGAAATTCGAACTGGGGGCTGGGCAGCCTGGGAGATCCAGAGAGGGGAAGGGACTAGCCCTCTGGGAGGGACCAACGCTCATTTGTTGACAAGATGAGCGGCCACTTTGCCCACCCCTTGTCCTCATCCCTGGAGGAGACTCAAGAGTTGGCCAGCATGACTCCCCAGGCGGCTGTTCCCTGTGGCTGCCCCTGTGCACTCCTGAGCACCTGTGATCAGCACAGACGCAGGCCGTAGAAAAGGAGACAAGTAAGGTGCCCTGGCAGGAGCAGGACCCTGGCCATTGGTTTATGCATTCATTTGACAAGTGTCCGTCGAGTTCCTGCTACCATCTGGGCACGGGGCTGGGCTAGGTGTGCAGGAACGTGGCTGTGATCAAGACATAGAGCTTAGGGGAGCAGGGAAGGCAGACTTGGGACAAGGGTGTTTTGAGTGGCAAGGGCATCTCACGGAGCTAGTCTGGGGCACCGGTGAGGCTTTCTAGAGGGAGTGAAGTGTAAGGTAAAATTTCCAAAAATGAAGCTGAGAATTCCAGAGTTGAGAAGTTGAAATGCGACAGGTGGCCTGGGGAGCCCCGCTTGTGTGCCGTTCGTTGGGGTCTTCTCGGCCCTGTGTCTCAGCCTCAGCTTTGCAGCGTTGGGAACTTTGTTATTTCAGCTGCCTCCAGCAGGCTAGAACTCAGTGGGGCTGACTCACAATAAACAAACTTTCCAGAGACTGAGTCACACGTCAAAATGCCAATTTGTTTTTCTGTAATGGAAGTATATTTGGTAAGCTGAGCCTCTCTGGCAGCCTGCTTCAGGATTAGAAAACTGGGGTGTGAGTCTCAATGCCACGTTATACCAACTAAGGAGACAGGGGCAAAGCTTTAATCCTCGATGAGCCTCGGTTTCCTCATCTGAAAATAGGGATAATAATGGTTACTCAGGGCTGTCATGAGGAGGAAGTGAGCTACTGTCAAATACAAGTGCCTCATTTTTCTATAAGAATACCTATATTCAGGTTAGTGATTCCTTAAATTTGTGTTTCGTTTTTAATAGATGATCAACATACGTGTATGAAATCCCAAAGTTACCAAAGGATGGTTACCAAAGTTGACAAGTGGGTCTCCTCCCTGTTTCTCACCCCTGCCTCACTCCTCAGCTACCTAGTTCCTCTCTTTGAAAGAAACAAATACTTATCAGCCTCTAGTGTATTCGTTTTTCTTCAAAAAGACTTCCTTGGGGCGCCTGGGTGGCTCAGTGGGTTAAGTGCCCAACTTCGGCTCAGGTCATGATCTCGCGTGAGTTGGAGCCCCACGTCAGGCTCAGTGCTGACAGCTCAGAGCCTGGAGCCTGCTTTGGATTCTGTGTCTCCCTCACTCTCTGCCCCTCCCCTGCCCGCACTCTGTCTCTCTCTGTCTCTATCGAAAATAAACATTAAAAAATTTTTAAACAAAAACAAAAACAAAACTTCCTTTATATTATAGAAGTAATTCATGGTTAAAAAAAAATCCAAAGAGAATAAAAGGGAATACAAGGAATGCATCCTGTCTCTCGAGCCCCCCAAACTCACACCCTGGAGGTGACTGTGGTTGCTGGTCTGTCATATTCCTTCACAGGGTAACTATTAGGGCTGGTTCCAGATGCACTTCCAAGGGAGAGACTGCTCAGGGCACCAGGTTACAAACGAGAACACGCAGGATTAGTCAGGAGGTGGGCAGAGGCAGTGAGAAGTTCCCAGGGGACATTTCTATCAACTTAGGGCCATGTAATGAATTGCTTTTCTCCACCCCAGGGAGATTTATCATCCACCCACCCGCCCACCCACCAGTCCATCCATCCAACCCTTGCTGGCTGGGCCCTCTGCTAGGTGCTGTGGGAATATAAGATGAATATGTAAAACACTCTCTTCTCTTGCATCATCTGTCATTGGGACAAAGGACATACATCATGGATTTATTTAAGTCTGAAAGGGACAGGAGAGGTCCCCTAATATACCTCTAGCCCCCACTATGGGAAACTGAGGTCCAGAGAGAAGATGTGACTTGCCAATATCATGCAGCAAAAAGACTGCTGAACCGGGGCTGGAGGGCAGGTGTGGGGACACAACCCTAATATAAGGTGGGAACTGGTGCAGGAGAGAAGTGGGCTTGGAGAGTGTGGCATCCAGGATAGAGATTCTAGTTCTACAGATGGGGCAGGGCACTCAGGAAGCTGGCAGAGCTTAAGGACAAGCGTCAGAGCAGGGAACTTAGAGGCTGGATGTCTACAGGGGAGGACCCAGAGCAAGCCTGGGGACGTAGGTTGGGCAGGACATTCTGGTCCAGATAATGGGGCTATCCTTGGAAGTTTAGCAGCCACAGGCCCGGGGCCCCCGGGGTACCCCTGGAGTCATGCAGTGCACAGCTGTCTCCATCAGCACAGTGAGACAGGCATGGGCACAGCCTGGCTTTGCTACTCTTTGTCTTGGACCCCTCTGCCCCCTGCCCTTCCCTACCCCATAGCAGTATCTCTCCAGTGAGGTTTGGGGAGATGTCCTCCTGACATCTCTACCAACCATGCCTCCAGCTGGATTCTCTCCACTGGGGTCTCTGCTCATTTTTTTAGGTTGCACCGAGCTTTGTTCTGTCTCTCCAGTCAGGCCCCCTGGGAGGCCTCACCATCCCTCTAGTTCACTAGAGTCACATGCAAGAAAAGACTCATTGTGCACTGTCTCACGTCTGCAAATTCAGCTTCTGAGCAGCCCGCACTGACCAAAGTTTTAGCAAGAAATGCATGACCCACTTGAATCAGATAATTCCAGAAGGGTTTATTAAAAAGACTGTTTACAAAGATTTGCACAGAATGGGGAAACTACCGGGGGTCATGAGGTATCCTGAGGCCAGCGAGGACTGATTCTCCTGAGATCCAAAGAGACCAGGGGAGGAAGAGGGGAGAAAGAAGTTACCAGAACCTCTGGAGAGAGGTTGCTGTGGGAGCGGCAGGGGCCCCTGGTCAAGGGACACAGCCATGCCATGGCCACTCCCACAAGGAAAGAGCTAGTGGGATAAATACACAACTCACTCTCCTCTCTTCAGCTCATCTACAGTCACGGCTTCCTATTGGCCGAACCCAACAGAAGGCGGGTGCGTGAGGAAGCCATTTGGTACAATTCACACCGGTCAGCCCTGGGACCGGGACACAGCAGGTAGGGAAATGTGGAGGGTAGATATGGAGGGGCAAATGGAAGGTCCCCGCACAACCACCATGACCTTCTCCATCACTGACACAGCCACTCTCCCTCTGTGCCCTCACGAGTCCAGCCAGGCTCTGTTTCCTGTAAATGGACCTCCCACCCATCTTACAGGTAACTCCTCCTCTTCCCCCTCTCCTCTGCCCCATGACTCAGAAACTCTCTGTGCTTTTCCCCTACCAAGCGTGCAGGTGGGTTGAAATAACTTCAGCCTTTATCACCCCCTTGCCCTGGCCACGTGGGGATGGAACCATCTGGCCAGCCTCAGGCCAGTCCTCTCATGCAGGAGGGACCCGTGCAGCATGAGGCCTTCCTCTTCTGGAATGAACTACTGTTGTGTGGCCATTAGGCTGAGCCCCAGTCAGCACTTCTGTGGCTCAGGCGTACTTGGGGGTGCTGGCCCACGTCCAGCTGAGCCACTGGGGCCTGGCCAGGTGGCAGCCAGCAAAGCGAAGCCTGGCTCTGAGCCACAGGCCTGGCTTAGGAAATCAGGCAGTGAGCAGCCCATGGGAGACAGCCTGCCTACAGGCACCTCAAGGCAGGGGTAGCGTGACCCAGCCCCCATCCCAGCTACAGCCAACTGGATCGAGGTCTCAGGTCCACAGTGTCCTGTAGGGGCTACAGGGCATCAGTCAGGCCTGAGGCCTGACGCATTAGTACAGAGTGCAGGAATCTGAGAGTCAGGAGACCAGGCTCTGCCCAGCTCTGCCCCCAGTACCCCTGGTCTTGGAAAAACTGCCTCCCCCTCTGGGAAGAACCATTTTTCAAAAAATGACAGCTACTGTACAACCCTAATATATAAAACTGGCCAAAAACCAGGGCAGCCTCAGAGCCCCTTCCTCAATCTCCCTATCGCCACTTTCTCCTCCCGCCTCGTCTCTAACTTCAGTCCCTGAGGCATCTCTTCAGAATCCTGGGGTTCCAAGGAAGATGGTCTGGAAACCCTCCCATATGTGCTCCCTAAGTGGTCCCAGGCAGCTCTCACATGCTGTGAATTTTTGCAGTGCATAAAAACAGGCAAAATGTTACCATAGACTCCCATGTACCCATCATCCAGATTCGACAGTTAGCAACTCACCGCCAACCTTGTTTCATCAACATCCCACCCACTTCCTTTCCTCTCGCATTACTTTAATGCAAATCCCAGACATCATGCCGGTTCATCTGTCAAAATTTAGGTTGTATCTCCAAAAGATAAGAACTCAATACCATTAGCACGCTTTAAAATTTCTAATTAGAATTCCTGTTTCCAATTGTTTATTCCTAGGTCTTTTTTTTTTCCTATTTGTTTGAATCAGAGTCTGTGTGAGGTCCTCATATTGTAGCTAGTTAATACAGCTCTTCAGTCTCTCTGTCTTGCTCTGTGAGTTGTAAGTGGCCAGTAAAAGTCAGGGTGGCCAGTTTTCCCAAGTTTCTCTGGGTGTGGTGAAGACATTCCCAGCAAACTGGAAAGGAAATCTGATCGGCCCGAGCCCTTTTTAAGACCTGAGGGGAGGGGAGAGAAGGAGTGAAAAGGCCAGGCTGAGTCTCAGTGCTGTGGTTTCCCACAAGGAAGGTGTAACTGCCTGTTCTGGGGGGCCCGAGTCCAAGGCTGGGGTGAGATCAAACTCCAAAACAGGAAGTGCTACATTGGTGGGTCCAGAAGGATCCAGAAGAGGACAGATCCCTAAAGAGCGCACTGCCCTGGAGGCAGGAGCCTGGCGTCTAATCCAATGGTAAGATTGACCATTAACTGTAAACGTTTCATTTGGCATCTGCTGAGGCGTAGGACTTTGCCAGAGACTGGGACTACCGAGATGAAAAGGAAGCAGTATCTTCCCTCCAAGAAGCTCACAGCTCTTCAGGGAAACAGATAGGCACGTTGCACATTTAGCCTCTAGACTTCAATGTACCCATCAGTAAAACAAAAATAATAGCACCTTACCTATTACATGAGCAGGTTTCTATGAGACCTCTCCTAGTTCTGAATAGGATTTTAAGAAACAGAAAAAAAGGGACAAACGATACTTAAAGAAGATGTGGAGGGGGGAAGGCTAAACATTAACCTGGGAGAAGGATACAGAACATTCACAGAAGACCCCAGAGCCCTTAAGTCCTGTCCTGGCTCTACCAACTACCCAGCTGGGGGACGTTAAGCAGACCCCCCCCCCCCTCCACCATGGTATTACCTCAGTGCCTTCCCTGGGGCCTCCGTGTTTTCAAAATGATGGAGTTCAGGAAATCTGGAGTGGGGAATCCTTGCTTTTCTGTGGTTTTCAGACAGAATAGAATGTCTAGGTTTGGATCATATTCCCATGGAAAGCCCAGGTTTCTGCTGTCCATGGTACCAAACTTGTCTAGGCCATGGTGCTTCAACCTCCACACTATGGATATGTTGAACCAGATAATTCTTTGCTGTGAGGGCTGTCCTGTTCATTGAAGGATGTTTAGTGACATCTCTGACCTCTACACACTAGATGTCAGTATCTCTTCTCCAGTTGTGAAAAACTAAACTGTCTCTAGACTTTGCCAAATGTTCCCTGTGGGGGGGGGGGGGAAGCCCCTAGCTGAGAACCACTAATCTAGGCTAGAGGGATGCTATTTCTCTGTGAAAATATGTGAGTGTGTGCCCTTCCTTTTGACTCTGCACAAATGGCCAGCATCTCTGATCTATTTTCGCTTCCAGAATGTTCCCATGGTGTCAACTCTTCTGACTTCAGTGCGCCTTTAAAAAGTTTTCTTAGAAACAACTTCGGTGGCCCTCTTGGCCACACTTAATAAGTGCAAAAACATGGTAATTGTACCCAGGATAAGCATACTTGCCCTGGATCAATACAGACTCAGACTGGGGGAGGGGGGAAGGAGGAGGAATGGGTAGGTCACCTGAGAACTCTGAGTGGCCCACCTTGCCTATGTCACTACCAAGCTTGTCCTGTGGCTTGCCTTTACTCCCGTCTTTTGTCCTCCCACTGAGAAAGTAAAAGGAAAGAATGATTTTAGAGACTCACTTTCTTGGAGCTATGATCTCCTCTGGGTGATATCACAACTGCCTACGGGTCTAGGCTCAGCTCATGTCTCTGGTCCACTGGAAAATATCTGGAGTGGGAGCTGGGGACGTCAGGCTGGAGTCCTGCCTGTGTCAAAGCCAGCCTTGTGACCTCGGGCAAGAGATCAACCTCTGAGATCAGATTTCTCATCTGTAAAGTGAGGCTATTAATACCTTTTTTAGGGGGTTGTTATAAGGATTAAATGAGAAAATGTTTGTGAAAGAGCTATGTGGTACAAACTGCCATACAAATCTTAATTACTATTGTTATTACCTGTTGTTCTAAATGAGAGAAGGAATAATATCAAGTCCTTTATCCAAGGGGATCCTCAGCCTGTCCCCTCCCCCCTCAGTTCTGCCGAGCCTCACCCAGCCACTGCATCCCCATTTCTCGTCCCCATCAGATCAGTCTCCTCCCCTGCCATGCACTTGTTCCTCTGGCTATGTCTCTAAGGGACCCTCCTGCCTGGAAGGCCTCCTCTCTTCTCCACCTGTCCATACCCATGTCCTTCAATACCCAACTCCCAACCCACCTCCTCTAGATCTTTCCTCTAACATAGGGGATGGGCAAAGCCCCGTTTGTCCTCCTCTCCCAACTGAGCTACCTACAACCCCACAAACCCAAGACAAAGTTATGGGTCGATCTGGGTTGATGATGATAAGATGATGATGATGATGATGATAATTTGTAAGATTTAATAATAAGAACCACTAATGTTTTTGAAGCACTTCCCATGTGCCAGGCACTGCACTAAACACTTTGCATGTATTAACTCATTTATAGAGTGCTGGCTGGCCATATGGGATTGAACATCTGTCTCTCGTCCAGACCCCGGCACAATATCACTTCCTTGGTAGAACCTTCCCCGTTGGCCCCAGTACCCATGGTGCCTGGTCTGTTATTGACCTAATTTCATTAGGTTTTAATTATTTATCAAAGTCTCCCCTTCCATTCTGTGACCATCTTGAGGACTATCTTTATTAACCTTGGCGTCCAACAGTGATTGTCACATAGTTGCTGCTCATTAAATATTTGTTGAATGAATGCACTGATGAATGGGGTAATTAATACCATCTTCCCCGATGTGCAGGTGGTTTTATGAGCTGTTCCCTCCACGAGGCCATTTTCCTGACCTTACGCTTGAAGAAGCATTCTAGACCAGTGCTACTCCAAGCACGATCCCTCTGCAAACAATTTGTTGCCAGTCCGTGACAGGGCAAGTGCAGAAATTGACAGTAAGCTTTTAGGAAATGTTAGGTACCTTGACAGTATTTTAAGTCCACTGGATCTAAAAGCTTTAAAAATCGGGCTTTTATTTTGTATGTCTTTATTTGTTGCTTCCTTTTTCTAATAATGCATTCTCACTGTTCTTTGCAATTATATCATCCGGCAATAGATTAAACTTTAAAAATCAAGAACTGTTTTTTTCGCCCAAGGAGTCTGGAACCACTAGTCTTGCTCCAGACCATCAAACTCACTGGGATACCCATGGTTGAAGTCAACAGAACCCATAGGTAAGGGGGGCATCATCTGTCTCTCCTACTGTTTGGAAGGACGTGGAAGTGTCTCTTATTCCTGTTTAAATTCTTCATTTTTCTCCTTTCTTCCAAATCTGGCAGGTTAAATGAATGAAAGGTGACTCTGGTCTGGGCCTAGACAGGAAGAGGGGAGGGTAAGGGGGAGTCAGAAGAGAGTCTGGGAAGGGAATGGTCACCAGGAGCAGGGGGCTGCCCTGAGGGGGTGGGGAGGCTGCTAAGGAGACCACTCAGCTGTCAGGCTGGTTGGCTAGAGCAGCTGGGGCTGAGATGGGGGAGGAGCATGGAAGGCCTCGGGACTGGAAGCTTCACCAAGCCCAGGGGATGAGAGCCAGGCTCTTGAAGGTGGAAGGAAGCAGTTTCAGGACAAATGAAAGGGGATATGGAATCCTTCTACAGAAGGGATGTTAAATAGGAGGCTCTTGTACCTCCCCCGAATCAAGCAGTAAAGGCCAAAACTCTAAGTGGGTAGGTAATGGAGTGATATAGAAGCTCTCCTCTTCCCACCCCAGAGTGGGAGTGGGGTGTGGATGTTAAGTTGGTGAAATCAAGACAGTCCACTTGGTGGAGGGGGCAATTGTACCATCTATAGATGTTCCTTTATTTTTTATTTTTTTTTAATATTTTTATGAGAGATAGAGACAGCATGAGTGGAGGAGGGGCAGAGAGAGAGGGAGACACAGAATCTGAAGCAGGCTCCAGGCTCTGAGCTGTAGACACAGAGCCTGATGTGGGGCTTGAACTCACAAACCAGGAGATCATGACCTGAGCCGAAGTCGGATGCTTAAGCAACTGAGCCACCTGTAGATGCTCCTTTAGAAAGAGAAGGTCTGAATCTCAGGCCAAAAAGGTAGGAAGTACAAGGCATGATTACAGCCTAATCGACGGCATTTGCATATTTAAAGATCAAGTCTAGGGGAGGACAATGGGACTCAGAAAGGCAGAATTTGATGGTGTTTATTAAACATAGAGAAACTCAGAATCTGGAAATCTGGAGCTGTCTGGTCCCTGGAGAGTCAGCTCCGAGGCTGGGCAAGGTTGGAGAGCAAGGCCTTAACAGGGCCTGGGCAAACCTCCCTGAGGACCCACCAGCTTCCTCTCCTCTGATTCCACCCACAATCCACTGCTGCTGTGACCTTCTAATCAAGAATTCTGTTCCCACAAAGAATTGCCTAGAAGGAGGGACCATGAGGCCTATACCTCTGAGCATCAGGTCCACTTGATAATGGTGGTGGTGTTGGTGGTGGTGACGATGATATTATAGCGACTACAGCTAACTTTCGCTAAGCCTGTGTCAGGCACTGTTCCAAGCCATTTACAAATATTAACTCATTTAAAACAACCTACAACCCTATGAGGTAAGTCTACCCCCATTCTTAGATGAGAAAATTGAGGCACTGTTAAATCATTTTTCATGTTTATACAGCTTGTACGTGGAATAGCCAAGACTCGAACTCAGGCTGCCTGACTCAAGAACCTGCACTAAGCTAGACCACTATGTGTTTAGTTTTTTTTTTTGAAATGTTCATTTTTGAGAGAGAGAGAGAGCACGCGCAAGAGTGCACAAGTGGGGGAGGAGCAGAGAGAGGGAGACACAGAATCTGAAGCAGGCTCCGGGCTCCAAGCTGTCAACCCAGAGCCCAACATGGGGCTCGAACTCACAAACCTTGAGATCATGACTTGAGCTGAAATCAGCCATTTAACCGACTGAGCCCCCCAGGCGCCCCTGCATTCAATTTTTGTTGAGGACAAAAATTGACAGTCTGGCTGGTGTGCCCATCCATCTCTTTTGGGATTGGTTGGGGTGAGTCTGGGCCGGATTCAGCGT
Source organism: Panthera pardus (assembly GCF_024362965.1). Lineage (NCBI taxonomy): Eukaryota > Metazoa > Chordata > Mammalia > Carnivora > Felidae > Panthera > Panthera pardus. The sequence continues at coordinate 29,847,214 of NW_026526876.1, read as the reverse complement.
GACCAGCTCTGCAGCACTAACCTAATGGGGGGTTTGCAAGACTCGGGGCTATGTGCTTCATCTAGAAAGTGCCGTCTTGTGTGGTTAAGCCAGTGTGACCAGCTGACTTCCTGGGCAATGCCCCTCCCCACTTCAGCCCAACCCTCCAGGCACTTTGAGCTGGGAATCAGGAACCTCAGGAGTAGGCTTACCAGCTATGGACTTTGGACAGGTCACCACCTAGTGTGCGTGCCTCAGTTTCCTCACAAGTAAGCTGTACATGTTGAACCACGCTACCCCTTACAGTAACTCCCTTTCTAAGTGAAGAATCAGGTGGACCCACGAACGCGCTGGTTCTTGCATAATATAAGAAGTGAGTAGATGGGAGGAGGCGGGTGGGCCCAACAGGGCACAGAATCCAGGGCAGTTAGGTTCAGAGTTCGTGTCAAAGCTGATTCACCGCCACTGTGGGACCGTGCTCCTCCACCCAGGAGTCCTCGGGGCTTGCTCTGAGAGGACTTGGCCAGGCGCTGCAGGCTGAGGCTTTGCCGGGTGGCCCCGCCTCTCTCTTCAGCTCCCCCGTGGAGGCAGGAAGGGTTAGAAGTCAAAAAGTCTGTCCAACTGGAAGGGCTGGAGAGGAAAGTTTAAGGGGCTGGAGGAGGCGGGAACGGCTTCCCAGAGCTAGGAGCTGCGTAGGGAGCTAGAGAGCCAAGGCCAGATGAAGACCCAGAGGTCTGGAGGGGCGGCTGACCTCTCCCCCGAGGCTTCGGCCGACAGGGGGCGCTGTGACCTCCTCCGCGCCCTGCTAGCTGGATTCCTAGCTGCTTTCCGCTGTTGTAGTGTAATGCGCGCTCGGCTTTCCCCTCCACGGTGCTCAGGTGCCCGCTGGTCCCGCGGGGCACCGCCGTCTCCCCTTCCTCTTAGGGGTCCCGGGTTCAGCCCCTTGCCTGGACCAAACTGGGCAGGCGCTTAGTCTGTGGAATGAATGGATGAAGGAACGAATGAATGAAAATGAACGAATGAATGAATGAAAAGGATTCGTCTCACAGAGCTCCGCGTCTCCGCGCGCCCCCGACATGTGGATGCCAAAGGTGCCGGGGGTCCGATGCGACTCCCGCGCCCTGCTGAAGTGGGGGCGGCGGGGACCTTCTGGCCAGCTGGCTGCAGGGCGGGAACTGCCCAAACGCAGTTCCCAGCTTCACCCGGTTTCCGCGGCGCCCCTGCTCATTCGGGGCTGCCTTACTCCCCGGTCTCCAACAGCCTCGCTCTCGTAGATTCACCCGGGCTCCGCCAGACCCCCCACACTCCCTGGACTCCCCAGGTCCCCACCTCTAGCCAGGCGGGAGGCGGGAGACTGCCACCTCTCTCGCCCCCGCCGGCCACCCGCCCCCCTTCCCCCCCCCCCCCCCCGCCTCCATCCCAGGCTGCGGCGGCCGCCACCGCTGCCAGCGCGTCCCGCCGACTGCCGCAAACCTGGGCTCAGGGAAAGGGGGTCAGCGCGGCGAAGGCGCGGGGAGCAGGTCCGGGAGGGGAGGGGAGCGGAGGGCGCGGAGGAGGCGAAGGGGGAGCGCGCCGAGGGGCGAGGCGCGGAGGAGGGACCGAAGGGGAGGGGAGAGGCGGGGGAGAGAGAGGGGAGGGGACACTAGGCGAGGGGGCGGGGAGCCGAGGCGGGGAGCTGCGCGGACCGAAGGGGAGGCGGCGGGGACGCCGGGAGGCTGCGGGTCCGGCTGAGTCGGGAAGCGGCGGCCGGACCAGCCCGGGCCGGGGAGAGCGGGAGCCCGCGGGGCCGGGCTGGGCTGCGGGGCCGGGGAGCGCGGAGCCGGGCACCTCGGCGCCGGGCAGCGACACGGGAACCCGGCCGCCCAGCCCGCGCCGCCCCAGCCCTCAACCGCCGGCCGGCCCCTCTGGGATGTCCCAGGGACCCAGGCGTCCGGGACGGTGACCGAGCGAGCCCGAGGATGGGACGGCGCCCGCAGCTCCGGCTCGTCAAGGTAAGAGCGAGCGGGTCAGCCCTGGAGAGCGGGCGTCCCCAGCCCCAGGACCGGCGCGGGGCGCGGGTGGGCTGTGGGTGTGATGGGGGTCACCGGGGAGGGCTGTGCACACACAGGTCCCTCTCGCTGGACCTCTGGAGCCGGCGTGGCGGGGGCGGGGAGGACTCAAGTGAAAAAAGACATCATTGTGGCGAAGCTGCGGGGCTGTTGGCGGAGGAGGGGGTCCGCCCACCCGGGCAACCAGCTCTGTGCGGAGAATCGCTTTAGGCTCTGGGAGTGAAACTTGGTTCCATCTCCCACCCTCCCATGCAGACCCCGCGGACCCCAGCACGCTCTCAGCAGCCCCCCCCTCTCCGCACGCCCCCGCCCTGGTTCTTGGGAGCTCCTTCCTGCCCCTTCCCCTGCTCGTTAAGCTGCGAGTCTGGGGAGATAAATGTCCCCCGTGTCTCCCTGCCTTTGATCAATATCGCAGTCTCGGGGGAGGAGACGGTGCATCCGGCTGCGGTTACAGTTGCTGCGCGGCGGCGGCCGGCGGGAGCACTGCGCTCGCTCCCCGAGCCTTTGCACTCGGGGTCCCTGCGCCGTGCGGCTGGCGGCTCCTGCTTCTCCCGCTCCGGCCCTGGCGATGCGATTCCGGCGCCCGGAGTTTAGAAAAGTCGTCCGATCGCATGACCAGCGTTTGCCGGCTCAAGTTCGGGGGCGACGGGGCTGCCCGAGGGCGGCGTAGGCCGGGGAAAGGCTGGGGGTGTCGTCAGTCCGGCCCGCGGGTAGTGACAGCCGCCACTTCCAGTGCCCAGGGCTTCCCAAAGCGGTTCGGCTCGCCGGGTGTAGGCGCGTAAGCAGCCGCCGGAGGGAGAGGTGGGTGGGCCTCGGCACCGCTGCCGGGGAGCCCAGCTCTCGCCGGAGGATCCCGACTCCGCAGGGTCCGTGTGGACGGCCTGGGCTACAAATACAGACAACACCAGCTTGACTGGGTTCAGAGCATTTAAAAGCGATTACATTGAAAAGAATTGAATGGATTTGGGGGAGGGGTGCGGGTTGACTGAATTTCAGTTTTCTAGCAGTAATTAAACCAACACTAGGTATACCACCAGCTCCCAGTGGTTCCAGTTAAGCCAAATTCTTTAAAGGTAACAGCGGCCAGGGCAGAGACGTTACCAGTTACCGAAGCTTTTTTCTCCATCCTCTCCCTCCCCTCCCAAATATTTATAAGTTGTTTTTAAAAACTGCTGAGGGTCGGGCTGCTTGAACCCATATCCCCTCCTCCACCCATTAACTGAGGACGAGCGGTGAACCCAGAGATTATTTTCTGGGTGATCAAGACTGGGGGAGGAAGGTAGGAAGAAAAACACCCAGAGAGGTTGAATAGATAGCATTGAATGGGAATATTTTCCGAAAGGCTAGTGTGTACCCAGCCTTGCTCTGAATTCACAAATCATTAAACTGAATTGGATCTTTTAAATGGATTCAGAGAACTGAACTGTAGGTTTGGGGTTTTTTGTTTAGTTTTTGTGTTGTTTTGTTTTTTAAGTTTACGTGGTAATAGCCGAATGTTCTTTCTCCGGCCTTTCTTAGAATCCTGTGTAATTCTCTGCTTAGAATTGTCACGTTTTCCTAAAAGAACAATTTTTTTTTCCTGTTGTTATGTGTGTGTTTTTCTTACTAGATGGTGAGATGTGTATGCCTTTTATGTCTGGCCTAATGAACGCAGTAGGTGTTCAATAAATACCGAATGAGGGAGAGGCAGTGAATGAATGGCCAGCTAATGCTCATTTCAGTCAAATAATTACTTGTTCCTTCTATTTATGTAGCACGTACAATTTGCTGGACATTGTTCTACCTCCTTCGCAAATATTAAGTTACTTAGTCTTCTTAACAGCCCTGGGAAGTAGGGATTATTACTGAGGCACAGAGAGGCTAAGTAGCTTGTTCAAGGTCACACAGCCAGTGAGCGGTGGAACAAAAACTCAAACCTAGGCACTGTTGTTCTAAGGGTTTGTTTTGTTAGCTTTTATCAGCAAATGTTCTAAGCCACTGAAATCTCATCCTAGACCTCTGCCAGATGAGAACCCAGGTAATTCTGTCAGTCTGTAATTATTTTATTTTTATTGTTGCTATTTTTTTAAGCAGCCTCCATGCCCAACATGGGGCTAGAACGCACGATCTTGAGATTAAGAGTCGCATGCTCTGGGAGCCTGGGTGGCTCAGTCAGTTGAGTGTCCGACTTCAGCTCAGGTAATGATCTCACGGTTCGTGAGTTCGAGTCCCGTGTCGGGCTCTGTGCTGACAGCTCAGAGCCTGGAGCCTGGAGCCTACTTGTGATTCTGTGTCTCCCTCTTTCTCTGCCCCTCCCCATTCATGCTCTGTCTCTGTCTCAAAAATAAATAAACATTAAAAAAAAAAAAAAAGAGTCGCATGCTCTACCGACTGAGCCAGTTAGGTGCCCCTAGTTCTGTCAGTTTGAATTTAGGGGAATTCATCCAGAATGCAGTTTGGTCCCCAACAAGTCAGCCAGTGTTGGGAAAGGACCACTCTGGGACCCTTATTGTGGGCTGAGCACTGCCCTGGCTACAGAGAACTGGGGGGAGAGTGTGTGGGGAGAGTGTGTGCAGGTGAATGTGTGTGGATGCAAAGGAGGGGGCAGGTGAAATATTGTCTCTGCCCCCAGGGGAGAGGGGGATCGAGCACCTCTGGGTTACCCACCCACCAGCTGCAGCTCCTTGCAGGGAGACCCAAGTGTGGCTCCAAGAGGTGAGCTCCGGGAGTGTGAGGGTGCGTTCTTCTTATTTTTTAATGTTTATTTATTTTTGGGAGAGAGAGGAAGGAGAAGGGGCAGTGAGAGGAGGACAGAGGATCCGAAGAGGGTTCTGTGCTGACATCACGGAGCCCGATGCAGGGCTCGAACCCATAAACCGCAAGATCATGACCTGAGCCGAAGTCAGACGCTCTACTCACCGAGCCACCCAGGGGCCTCAAAGAGAGTGAGTTCTGAAAAGGCTGCTGGTTTTATTGCTACTGTTCTTGCCTTAAGAGCAATCTCACAACGCAAGACAAAGTCTGGAAACCAGAAGGGACAATTATTACCCCCTCACCCTCCTAACACAGCTACTGCTCTCATTTTTGAGGTAATCCCTGTAGGCCCTTTCTCAAGTGCAGGTTTGGGCACCACTGTGGCCATCGGGCACACCCCGTCACTTACTGTGTCACAGCCCAAGTCTGGCCCATCCTATTCTGGAGCCTCCAGAGGGAGCTTGTCAACATCTGCCTACTGCTTGTGAGTGGATATACCTTGGATCCCTATACTGGCGCACATTTGGATCATTTCCAAATTCTTTCTTTGACAGATAATCTGGAGCCAGTTTTTGAGGGAGGCGTTGGCAGAAGGGCAAAAAAGTGAGCCCAGGGCGGGGCCACAGGCTGCCTTGCTGGGTGGGGACAATTGGGCTGGCCACAAACGAGGTGCAAAGGAGGAGAGTGGGGCTGAAAGCCAGGCTAGGACATTTGGATTTGATGCGAATCTCTAGGGAGGGGTCTGTCCAGTTCCCAAGGAGGATACAGACCCGTGGAAAAGCAGAGGCTGTGAGGATCAGCCCAAGTGGAAAATCCGTTTCTCACCCTCTCTGACATTTGCTCCTTGGACAGCGTCAGCAGCCAGCAGGGTTCAGCTGCACAGAAGGAGTTTGGAGGGTCCAAGGGACCCTTTGGCAGCATCCCTAGTGCCCATGACGCGTGCTGAACCCATAGACCCGAGCCCTGGCCATGGTGTAGCCGGAAGGAAGGCGTTAGACACAGGGGCTGGTCATTCAGCAGTTACAGGGTGGAAAGACCATCAGCCTGGGATTTGGCAAATCTGACTTCGGTCTCAGTTGTGCCTCTAATCAGCTGTGTGACTTAAGGTAGGTCACCGTCCCTCTCTGAGCCATGCTTTCCCTGTCTATAAACAGGGGTATTGCACTCGATTCCCGAGTACCTTTCATGTCTCTGTGAAAGATCTGTGTCCAAACACTCCTTAGGGCCATGACCTCACATGGGAAAAGTGGGGTGCAACAGATTCAGTTCCCAGCTCTGTTCCTCCCCAGCTATGGGACCTTGGTACTTGGTATTTGGGCTCAGTACCCTGTCTAAACTTGAGTATCCATCCCCGGCTATGAAATGGAGGCAATACCTAACTCAGAAGGTTGAGGTAAGGGTGAGAAAGTTCCCGCATGGAAAGCACCCGGGGTTGCACCTGGTACAGAGTTTGTTTTCAGAAACAGGTGCAAGGATTGCTTGCATTTCAGATCAAATGGGATCATGCAGGAAAAAGCAACTTGGAGGAAGAACTCTTGGGCGTCGCTCAATACGTAGCATTTTTGCGTCTTTCCCTTTCCACAGCACTGAGCCTCCCAACCCGCCGCATAGAGTAGGCATGTCACAAATGTTTGTTGACGGGATGGATGGCGTTTTTGTCGCTCCTTCCGGTTTACCACTGCGCGATCACAGTGGACGCTTTGCTGTTCCCACGAGAGGCAGATGTCGTATCAAAACCACCCTAGCAGAAAAGCCATCTCTGATGCAGAAAAGAGTGGAACTGCCCCTGAAGGACACTATTTTAAAAAGGAAGGAACGAAGGAACAGAGGAAGAGAGAGAGCTCGCAACAAATAGCCAATAGAGCACCCCAGTGATTTAGAGGATCTGTTGAGAGTAGAGCCTTGGCTCGTGAAACTCTAGCCCCTTTGCTGTGACCGGAGGAGAGCTGGCTGGCAGCAGGTGACCTGGAGCCTTTCTTGTGTCCTCCTCTGTGCAGAGCGGGGTGGGGTGATCTCTCCCAGCACTGACTCTCCCCTAACCAACGATGGCATCGACAAAAGGAAGCCTGAGTCCATTTTGGAGCTAAGGCCGAGTCTCCATTTTAGCTACAGTTTTACTCAAAGAATGAATTTGTTAATTACAAATGACCCCTGTCTGCTTAGATTCTCAGAGTCCCTTGGAACTAACATCACCCAGTCCTTTTTCAGTGCTTGTCTTCAGGCTTGCTCTCGGTCAGCCCTCCCTCGCTGCCCCCCAGTGTGGCAGCCAGCATCTTCTTTCACAGGTGGGAACATCCCGTGAAGCAGACGGGGGGTCCAGGCAAGTAAGGTCATCTCTCTGAACCCCAGTTTCTTCATCTGCAAAAAGGGAGAAAAGAGTACCCACTTTATGGGATTAATCACCATGATTTCATGAGATGTCAGGGGTGAAATTCAGCACAAATGTAGTGTCTGGCATATAGTAAGTGCTTAATAAGTATTCACGATAGTAGTCACTTAATAAATCTTGCCAAATTTTATTAATCCAAAGAGGACCATCAAAGGAGGGGTGAGGAAATGGGAGGTGGAGGAAGGAGTGCTTGGCAGTGGAGAATCTCCCCCTGCCCCAGAGTCCTTTTCGCAGTCCCCTGGAGAGAAGGGACAAGGGACGGGGTCACCTGCTGTCAGCTGAGGACAAAGGTCAAAGGACAGAGGCGCCTGAAATCGGCTCTCTGAACATCTGACATATGTGAAGGAATTTGATAATAAAAGTAGAGGCATGTAGGGAGGACAATACCAAATGATTAACTCACTGATGCCAGCAATGATTTTGAAAACAACTAGCTGGCATCTATTAAGCCACAGATTATTAACCTTTTCAGAGTAAGTGGTGTCTACTTCGGCAAAATGGAGAGAAGACAGGTGGGGAGGACCGGAGGGAGGAAGCTTGGGGAGCGTGGACGTAAGCTTCCTTTTCTGTGAAATGGCCACGTTGAGATGCATTTCTGGGAGACAGGTCCCGTGTCCACAGAGCTGCCGACTCAAAGGCTCAAGCCAGACGTGTTCTTTGGCAGCCGTGAAGCTGTTTCGGGGACAAATGAAGATATTGCGAGTGCCCTTCCTGCCCTATAAACACAGGCGATTTCATGATCCCACCTTGGCCCTGCTGCGCGCCCCCCCCCCCTCGCCCCGTGAGGTGCTTAGAGGAGAGCTTCGTGGGGTAGCCCCCCCTCCACCTTTCCATCGGTTCCCAGCCTCCAGCCAATCTGGTGGTGAGCCAGGGCGCCTAGGTCAGAGTCCAGTACAGAAACTGGCCAGACTGGTCCAGCTGCTTCCATAGCTTTGTTCTAGGCTGTCAGACTACAATTTGGAGTGTTCAGAGGTGGTGGGGCTATCCTGAGGCACAGTAGGAGACTTAGGGGACCTTTGGGACAATGTTCTGCCCAGTGTGTTTGGCAGGTACCTGGAGGCGAGTGATGGGCTAGGGCAAAAGATGGCTGCGACATTTCATTTACGGCGGGGACTTTCTCCGCTTTGATCCGTATTTCCCCAGCTTCCTTGGCAGGGTGTGGGAAGGGCTCAGGGGTTTCCAGAGGTGCCAGCCCTGACACTGTGAGGATAGGGCTGGGTGGGGAGAGGAAAGGAGACCAAGGATGCGGGGCTGGGCTATGCAGCCTGGAGGAGGCAGCTGGGTCCAGAAGGGGTTTGGCTACTCAGGGAGAGGGTCGAGGACAAAGCTAAGGCACAGTCCTCCGGGGTCCAGGCCTCCTGCACGGGGGGCCCCCAATCCCACTCACAGAAGCAAAGACCCAGCAGGCCGTGGGCCTGCTCAGGATGGACAATTGTGTTATTACATAAGATGTGGGCATGCGGACAGACAGCGAGGGAGAGGCAGACAGAGAGACAGAAACTAAAGGTGATGCAGAGGTGAGTACCTCTTGAGCCAGAGGTGCTGGCTCAAGTTGGCACGAGAGAGAGAGAGATCGGGACCAGAAGGGCCTGGAGGACAGAGGAGGGAGGAAGAGAGAAGGAGAGGGAAAGAGAGAGAAAGAGGTGGTAGCACGAAAAAGGACCTGTGTGTCATTTTTGGCCGTTCTGGCTTTGTACTTTCTCCGTAGCGCCCAAGAGATTGTGTGCCCCTGCTTTGGAGGCCAGAGATAGCATTTCCCCTCTTCGTTTCTTCCAAGAATTACCACCCCACCCCATCGCTAGCCTTCCCGGGGAGCAGGGATGCTCTGAGGCTGAGGCTCGATGTGTGGAGGCTGCAGATGAGTATGCGCAGACAAGAGTGCTCCCCTCCCCCTCACCAGCTTCCCGCTGCCCCCCCCCCCCACCGCTCCCCGGCCCCTGGGCTGAGTTCTCCTCACCAGGTTCAGAAGGAACACACCCTGCTGCCTTTGTGGTCCCAACTGATTACACACGCAGTCTGTCTGTCTGTCTATCTTGAGCCACTTTTGCATCATCTGCAATAGCGTGCCCCCACCTGCTACCCCCTCAGATGGTCACACCCCGGCCTGTCTTCTCTAAGCGCAGTCAAACCCGTGAGGTGCGTGGCACCCACCAGCTCGAGGCCAGGGCCAGAGGACTGACTCCCAGAGGAGCAGCCGGGCACCCGGGGGCTGTGGGTTCAGCAGTGGACGGTCACTCTCCATGGTCACCCCCTGGGCCACACGTGCCTGGCTGGGAGGCTGAGAGGCTGGCCCTTGGACAGAGGCCTGTGTCCTAGGCTTGGCCTGCACCCCTGCTCTCCCCCCTCTTCCTGCCCTTTCTCTCCACTTCACCCCACTTCTCTTGGCCGGATGCCTCCGTGCCAGGGCTCACACCCATGACCCCATGGGGTCCTCCCGTCCCTCTCTAGAGGTGAAAGAATCAGACGCTCCCAGCATCCATCAATCCTCTGTCCCTCCGCCTCGGTCACACTGCCCCCCGCTCCCCCCAGCCAGAATACTCATGTCTAACTGCCACCCTGCCTTTGGCCATGCTTCTGCCCCCCAGCCTCTGCACCAATCCTATGTGACACGTCTACCAAAGTCTTCTTGAACTATCCCTACCCCCTCTTCCAGGAAGCCCTCCAGTCGAAGTACATCTCTCACTGGTTGTCCCTGTGCTTCTGCTGGGTCTTCTCCTTCCTCTCTTGCACGGTGGGCTCTCAGACAACAGGGGCCCTCCTCCCACTGATGCTCCACACGTTCACTAGCCAGACCCCACACGGACCCCTGGTCACTCACATCCCCTGAGCCCCTCTTCCCGCCGTAGATTGGGAGCTGTCAGGGCCGGAGGAGTCTCTTAAATTAAAACAAAAACAAAGGTCTCCGGCACCTAGTCCGGTGTCCACGCACACACGGCGCATCATGGATGTGGAATTTAGGGGAGGAGTCCCCCTGATCCTGCCTCCTGCCGCACGAGTGTCTGTGCTCGCAGAGGTGCTATAGCGACAGGAGACACAGAAATGACAAGCTAGACAGATTCCTCTGCTTCTGCGTGTGGATTTGTGACTCAGTGGCTTATCCAGCCCTACACTGTCGGTGCCACTTAGTAACACTGAGCGATTCCGGCCCTGCCCGGTGTCCCACCCCGGACCCCATAGCACTGGGGGCATCTGTCCACATGAGAAAGCAAGGGCGTCACTTTGCATCATGAGGGTTCTGGGCAGGGTCAGTGGGAGACATTGCTAGAGGGAGATTTGGGGCTGGGCTGAGGACAAATGTGCAAGAAGCTTCTTGGAACCTGGGGTCTTCATTTTTTTTTTTTTTTTTTTAGTATTTATTTATTTTTGAGAGAGAGACAGAGCGCAAGCAGGGAAGGGTCAGAGACAGGGAGACACAGAATCCGAAGCAGGCTCCGGGCTCTGAGCTGTCAGCACAGAGCCCAACGCGGGGCTCGAACCCATGAACTGCGAGATCATGACCTAAGCTGAAGTCCGACGCTTAACCAACTTGAGCCACCCAGGCACCCCCTGCGGTCTGAAGACCGCAGGGCACTTAGGTCCTCAAGCAGGGGCTGGGGACGAGGCGTGGTGGTGGCCCAGGGCTCCCTCCACATCCCTGCCCTGGTTCTGCTGGTAACGAGGCAGGAACAGCCAGGCAAGACAGACGTGGGCAGAGGACTCGGGAGGAAGGTAGTGGGTCCGTTCTTGGCTCCCTCCAGGGGATCCCGTCTCTCAATCCAGATCCTAACCCCTCCATTCCCTATGGGCGGGGGGGGGGGCAATCTTTGGTGTCATTCCCTCCAGTTTGCTGGGCCCCGAGAGCCGTGCCACGATGGCTGCAGCCAGGCTGTGAGACGCGGGGCACACGCGCACCCCCGAGAAGCGAGCAGCCCCGAGAGGCAGCACTGACCCTAACGCTGAGGCGGTAGGTGCCCACCAGGTGCCACCTCCTGGGCAAGTCACGCAACCTCGCCAGGCTTGGTCCTCATCTGGACCATGAGCGAAAATAAAAGGAAACGCCTCCGTGCTGAGGGGCCCGTCCCCAACCAGACTCCCTGGGTGAGACCCCCCCACCCCCACTTCTCCCGGGAAGGCCCCTCACTCCAGCCTCTGCTGCCCTGGATGCTGGCCCCAACCATGGAGCCTCCTCCAGGGGCCTCCCGGATAAGCCGGCCTCCATCAGCTCTCCTCCAGCTAAGGCAGGGCTTCTCAAACGGGCTCCAGGGAAGGACCACGTGGATTTTTCCAGTCTGTGGCAGACTGGCACCTGGTCGTCCTGCAAGTGATGACCGTGCGGCCTGCACCACCCGACCGCCCTGGAGAGGTGGACATCGGAGCTGGTCTAACCCTGTTGTTCAGGGAGATCAGTCTTGTGGCGACACGCAGGGATGTCACAGCAGGGACAATTCACATCGGGGTTCCCAAATGCTTACTCTCGGGGACAGTCTGCAGCTAGGCACCCATACGGACCACTGTTTGAGTAGCGCTGGTCTCAAGGCCTCCCCTGGAGCCAGAATTTATGGCCTGGAATCCCTGGTTCGCTTTTCATGGGAGCCTGGCTGCCGGCCGGCCTTGCTCCGCACCTGTGCGCCTCCTGCCGTCAGGACTCCGCGACAGGGCCAGAGCGGCTCTTTCGGGGGCAGCAGTGGCTGGGGGCCCGAGGCAGCAAGAGCTCGTGGCCAGGAGGGCGGAATCCTTCGGTTTCCTCGGAGCCCTTACCCCTGGCAATTCTGTGCGGGCCCTTCCTCCTCCTGGTTTTCACTCATCAAGCTGCACCTTGTCACTAAGGTCGGGGGAAGACTCATGACCTTGAGTGGTCGCAGTGCTCTGGAGAGACAAGGGAGGTCCTTCCTCTGTGGCGGGCTCGCCCCAGTGCTCACAGAAATCAGCCCCACGTTGGCTCTAGGCTTTGGCCCCCGGTTGCCCAAGATAAGGGAGCCTGAAGTCTCCCTTGCTCCAGGGCCCGGCTCTGCCTCCCACCCCCGAGATGCCGGCCCTGGGGACAGGCTGCTCCAGAGCCCACGCTGGGCCAGCCCGGCCTGCCTATTTGGGGGAAGAGGCGGCCACACGATGCCGTCCCTGGGCGGCTCACTTCCCTGCATTGGCTGCACCGCGGGCAGGCACCTTCCTGCTTCGGTTTTGCACCTCCCATGCATACCCCCTCCTGGAGAAGCCGACTGGGCAGCACGAGCAGGGAGGTGAGGGACCTCCTGTCTGCCCAGCTGGCCAGGCACCCCCCTTCCTGAAGGACCCCGGCCTCCAGCCCGAGGCCAGGAGTTTCATAAATGACTGGTCCAAGGTCCCCCACGGAGCATTTGCTGGATGGAGTGAGATCAAGGCCTCTTTTTGTCTTACAGACCTGCCTCCCTTGTTCTCCCATCCTCCCCAGGGTCCCCTCCCCACACACACCCCCCTCCACCACCTGCTTTCCCCTGCTCCCAGCTTCCATGATGGGCTGGCAGGTGCACGTTTTCAGATCCGGGAGAACGCTGCAAAACCTTCCAGCCCCCGGTTTCCAAACCTCTGCACTGTTGACATTTGGGGCCAGGCCATCCTTTGCCGTGGGGGCTGCCCCCCTGCATTTGAGGGTATAGAGCAGCCTCCCCAGCCTCCAGCCACTAAGCGCCAATAGCACTCCTCCAGCTGTGGCAACCGAAAACGTCTACAGACATGTTTCGTGGGGGACAAAAATTGCCCCCAGCTGAGAACCACTGGGTTGGTTCAGTTACCCTCACTTCTGGTGAATCACTTGGTGAGCATTAAATAATAGACTCCTGAGTTTCCCTTCAGATCTGCTGAACCTGACTTCCTGGGGTGAAGCCTGAGACACAGAATTTTCTACCTCCCAGATGCCAAGGACTGTCTGGAAACCTCGGATTTCATCTAATTCGCTCCTTTGAGAGGCAAAGAAACAGACGGGGCCATTTTCTACCTCATGGATGAGTATATAGTTATTCCTAATCACTGCCGTAAATGACCCTGCTCGATGGGGTTCGGTGGTCAAGGAGCCCCTTGAAACCAGACCCTCACGGCCTTAGAAGGCAGCTGCTTCTCCAGAAAACCCAGCCTCAAAACCTTTAGCCGTTTTCTAATAGGACCTGATTTCCACACGTCAGATGATTTCACTCTGCCTTCCCGGCCCTCTTCACATCCCTTTTAAGACGTGGCTTCTCAAAGGATATCCCTTTTCTGCCGACCCCGAAATCCTCCTTGCTTTACTCTTGTCGCAGAGCAGGCTGAGCCGAGGAAGACACAGCTGGTAGTGACACCTGTGTTGCCGGTGACTTCACACACTGCCCCCAGCAGCTCAGCTCCGTCTCCCAGAGGAGCAGCTGCCTCTCCCACGCCCTCAGGGGTGGTTTCCCAGTGTCTGGGAGCCACTCACAGCTTCCAGGAGCAAGGGGCAGGATCAGAGCCCCATCCACGTTCCACTTCTCTCTGAGAACCAAACTTAACCCTTCCTGAGTCCCCTGACAGTGTCTGACTGCCACTGCCAACTCTTGGGAAGCCAGGCTGTGGCCCCGAGCCAGAGATCAAGAGGCAAAGGAAACCTATACCTCTTCTTCTGGAGGATCTATGCTGGGAGGAGGGGTGGGGAGTAGGAAGGGAGGCAGGACGGTCAGGGAAACAGGCTGTCCTGCCCAGGGGTCCAATCCCGGCATGGAACACGGCTCCCATCCCAGGCCCTCCGCTCAACTGTGGTAAACAACCTTTAGCAAGTCACCAACTGTGCGTGCATCAGTTTGTCATCGTGCAGTGGGAAGAGAATGAAGGCTCCACCTCTTGGGGTCCAGAAGGATTAAAAGAGAAAAATGAGAGTCTGGCGCCGTGCAAGCCTTCAGTAAAAGCTAGAATTTAGAGGAAAGGAAGAAGGAAGAAAAGGAGTAGGGAGAGAGATGGAAGGAAGGAGGGAAGGAAGGAAGGAAGAAGGAGGGAAGGAAGGAAGGAAAGAAGGACGGAAGGAAGGAAGGAAAGAAGGAGGGAAGGAAGGAAAGAAGGAGGGAAGGAAGGAAAGAAGGAGGGAAGGAAGGAAAGAAGGAGGGAAGGAAGGAAGAAAGGAGGGAAGGAGGGAAGGAAGGAAGGAAAGAAGGAGGGAAGGAAGGAAAGAAGGAGGGAAGGAAGGAAGGAAAGAAGGAGGGAAGGAAGGAAGAAAGGAGGGAAGGAAGGAAGGAAAGAAGGAGGGAAGGAAGGAAAGAAGGAAGGAAGGAAGGAGGGAAAGAAGGAAGGAAGGAAGGGAAATGGAGACTCGTGAAGACTAAGAGAGCTGGGGAGGTTGAGACCAGGACAGAGAGGGGATGGTGGGTGGGAGGGGGCAGGGAGGATGAGAGGCATGAGCTGTGGGAAAGTACTAATGAGTGGATCTAAGGGGGAATCCTACCAAGAGAGGGTGAGAACGAAGGCAGAAGCAGCAGAAAAGGAGAGCAGACCGGGATGGGACCGGTGCCATGTTCCAGGCACCGCCGCCCCCCACCTCCCTTCCCTGTGCCCAGCGAATCCCCACCACACACGTTCACAGGTGGATGCTGGCGGCTAGGAACAGAGCACCGGTGGAAAGTGGGTGTGCCTGTCCTGGGTGGCCACGGGGGACCAGTCCAGGAACTTCCGGACAGGAGGGCCAAGTCAGGAAGGAAGCCACTTGCACCAAGTCAATAATGGTTCTCATAACCAATCGTTAACGGCTTACCATGTGTTCGGCCCCAGGCTGTTTTAAAAAAAAATTTTTTTAACGTTTACTTATTTTTGAGACAGAGAGAGACAGAGTATGAATGGGGGGGGGTGCAGAGAGAGAGGGAGACACAGAATCTGAAACAGGCTCTAGGCTCTGAGCTGTCAGCACAGAGCCCGACGCGGGGATCGAACTCACGGATCGTGAGATCGTGACCTGAGCCAAAGTCGGACGCTTAACCGACTGAGCCACCCAGGCGCCCCCCCCACCCAGGCTGTTTTAAATGCACCCTGTTGTTGAATCTCTTCAAGAGCTTTAGGGTGTAACTATTTCATCCTTATTAGCCCCATTCATAGATGGGGAAACTGAGGCTCAGAGAAGTTAAGTCACCCAAGGTCACACAGGAAGGAAGGGGCAGATAAAAGATTCCCATGTGGAATTTTCTGGCGCTGGAGTTGGAGATCTGATTTCTACTCTCCCGTATATCCTGAAGGCAGAGCATATTCGGACCTGGAAAGGAATGTAGGGAACACACTGCCCTCCTCCTTTGACAGATGAGGAAACTGAGGCAGGAAAGGGGGCAGGGGAATGACTTGTCCATGGAACAAGTTCGCCAGAGTCAGAACAGGATCTCAGCCCTGCACTGCCCACCCCAGAATGTTTCTGCCTTCAGAGCACCCCTCTAAGGAACTAAGAGCTAAGCGTCCAAGAGAGAGAGCTCCTCGCGGCTAGAGGAAAAGAGATGCTGGCGAACGGGAAGTAGGAAATGTCCTGGTGGGGATAATTACAGGACCTCGTGGTCAAAGGAGACAGAGAGCAAAAACCCGCCTGTTCATTCATTCAGTCAGTCAGTCATTTATTCGTTCAATGCATAGTGGGACCTACTCTGTGCCAGCCCCCCCCCCCCCCCCGTGGATACAAAGACAGCCTAACAGAGACCCTGCCCTCGGGGTGCTTATAATCCAATGGCCAGTGTACCTGGAATCTTTGGAAGGGTCTGTGTACATCCAAAGCTGGGGTCTTGTAGGTCCTTGCTGCCCCTGGGGTGGGTGAAGCAGGCACCCAGTGCTTTCGGCTGTACTGAGAGAAGCAGTAAGGGGAGGGGGCGGGGCACACCTTGAGCCCAGGACCCCAGGGAGAAGGCGTGGGGGCGAGGAACACCCCAGAAATCCCCCCTCCCTGATCTGTAGGCAGGAGATTTTCCTTTCCATTTTTTCCTCTCTGCACAACAGCAATTTCAGTTAATTAAATGTAACAATAAATTATTTCTCATCTGCCTAAAATAATCTTTCCCAACCCACCCACTTTTGGGAAAACACACAGGCTCTTTGCCTTGAGGTGGGGACAGGCTGTGGCTGTTACAAAAAGAGGCAGTCGTGGGAAGACCTGGCCTGGGCAGGATGGGAAACAGAGGCTGCTGAGGGGGCAAAGGCCCTGGGCAGTCACGAGGGCCGAGAAAGGGCACATGGCCTCACTGGCCTTTGTTCCAAGTCTATTTTTACCCCGGCTGGTGTCCAGAGCACCTCTGCGTGGATCAGAAAATGCACCCCGGAGGGTCTCAGTTCTGCTTGTGCACAGCCTGCAATTCTAGCCCCCGGTGACCCCTCTGTTTGGCACCTCTGTGCAGGGCAAAACCACAATTGCATGTGGACCCTGCCTCTCCCCACCACCATCACTCTGTGTCTATAGATCTATGCCCTGTAGGCACAGACCTGCCTCTGAAGAGTTGCCTGGGTGTATGTTTTGCTTCTACAAACCAGATCCCAGTTTTTAAATGCAACAGGGGAGCTAGCTTTTTAAAGGAATCCTGATTTATGACCTTCCTCTTTTTCACATTTAGATTTTCTTCTCTTGGCTTTACTTAAAACAGGCAGCACCTTGCAAACCAGGTACCTGAGAAGAGGCTAATATCTAAAAAAAGATAAGGAATGTGTCCAACTCACTAGGAAAAAAAAAACCCAAAGAACAAAAAACAAACAAAACAAAACAAACAAACACAAATAATCCAATTAAAAATGGACAAAGGACCTGAATAGGCATTTTTCCAAAGAAGGTATTGAAATGGCCAGCAGGTGCATGAAAAGGCGCTCACTCATCATCAGGGAAATGCTAATCAAAACCACAGTGAGGTGTCACCTTCTAGAATAAGTACTATCAAAAAGACAAGAAGTAACAACTATTGGCGAGGATGGGGAGGGCAAGGAACCTCCATACACTGTCGCTGGGAATGTAAATTGGGTCCGCCGCTGTGGAAAACAGTATGGAGGTTCCTCAAAAAATTAAAAATAGAACTTTTGTATGAGCCAAGAATTCCACTTTCTGGATGCATATCTAAAGGAAATGAAATCATTATCTCTAAGATCTATGCCCCCCCCCCATGCTCATGGCAGCATTATTTACAATAGTGGAGACGTGGAAACAGCCTAAGTGTCCATTGAATGAATGGATAAAGACATTATCATCTATATATATAGAGAGAGAGAGAGGCTTGTGTTAGTTCAACTCTCTCGATAATCAAGGAAGATTCTGAGGCCCAGAGTGACCGAATTATGGACTCGGTCCATGGACACACGCAGAGAACTTGAAGTTTCAGAAGTGATCTCTCTCTCTGTTTTCCCCGAGTGGCCCACCTCCCTGGGGTACAGGTAGGAAAGACTGCATTGCCTAGAGGCCCAGGTGACTCACCCAAAGTCACAAAATCAGTGGCAGGACTGGGCTCAGAACTCAGCAGAAGCAGGAGGGATCCTGTGGAGGGATCACTCTGGAATGTGGCTATGGCTTTGTCCCTGGCCCCTAAAAGAGGTTTTCTTGGGGGCCGTCCCAAGCCCAGCATCAGAGGTAGTCATGAGGGTGGCAGGGTGGTGGTGGGGCGGGGGGGGGGGGAGGCAGGCCCTTCTCCTTGCTTTTCATGAACTCCTGGGTGGTGGTGGCAACCCCCCGCACCTCCAGGCCACCCCTCTTCTCCCTCCAGTGGCCCTTCCGGACCCTCCCTAAAAGGTTAATCACCCAATCATCCCATCAAAGGAAATTGCACTTTTGTGCCTTAAAGAGCGAATTGAGCTTCAGCAGCATAGTTATTTATGGTCTCTAATAAGCATTTCTGGGTGTGATTAACCTTTATGCCAGAGTCACACTGGGAATTGGGATGGCAGCTTCAATTCCAGCCACTGCGCTGGCCTGGGGGTGGGACACGGGCAGCAGCTGTCAGACTCCCACCCCCCACCCTCCCTCTCTGAGAGCCCCTGCACCCTTCCCTCTCCTCTGCCCATCCCTTCTTTCCGTGCCCTGTCCTGATCTGGGCCATCCGCCTTCCTCCAGCTACTATCCGCTTGAAAATCAGACCCAGGTGGCCTGTCCCCTGGATCCTAGCCCCCACCCAGCTGCTAAAAGCAGCTCTAGGACCTTGCGTTCTACCATAAACCCCTATAAAACAGAGAGCATGAGACCTGCCCCACATGCTTTCCTTGGAACAGTGCCCCTTCCTTGGGGCATTGTTCCAGTTCCCTTGGAACAGGGACCCACTGGGTCCTTGGACAGTCATGCTGTAAATCCAGCGGCAACGCACCCTTGGCCTTCTCGGATTTAATGTCCAAGGTTTGGCTCCTTGGTGAGTGGAGGAATTTGTCATTGAGGCACAGGTTTTATTTGGGGCCTTGGAGCTGCCGGGCTTCTGTACAGAAGCGAGGCATCACCTAGTGAGTGAGCCTAGCACTCTGCCAGCTTCAGGTTCCTGGTGCCATTTTGGTTTTCTCTACCACCTGTTGGGAAATAGTAAACCTCATAAAGTCCTAAACACTCGGCTTGTCAGAAATGGTTCTGAAAGGAGAGCCAGCAGCTAGAGTTAATGACCGAGGGGAGAAGCTAGCAGAGCGGCCCCAGAAAGTGGCGGTCCTAGGCCAAAATCACTTTTGGTCCCATTTGGTGGAGGGCTGGGCCTCTGATGTGACCTCACCCACCGTAAGCTCTGGCTATGTATTTTGGGTGGCAGACCTCCCTGAGCAGTGGAGGGAGCTCTGTGCCCTCCCTGGGAAAATGGCTGTCAAGACCCACAACACGGTGCATTTCATTACAGGGTTTCACACCTCCTCGTGTTGCTCGTGGACCCCAGATTAAGAACTCACAGCCTTAGGGGCGCCTGGGTGCTCAGTCAGTTAAGCCTCCAACTCTCGATTGTGGCTCAGGTCATGATCTCGCGGCTTGTGGGTTCGAGCCCCGCGTTGGGCTCTGTGCTGACAGCTGAGAGCCTGGAGCCTGCTTCGGATTCTGGGTCTCCCTCTCTCTCTGCCCCTCCCCTGCTTGCATATGCTCTCTCTCTCTCTCTCTCTCTCTCAAAAAATTAAAAATAAATAAAAGTTAAGAAACAAAAGGGGCGCCTGGGTGGCTCAGTCGGTTGAGCGCCTGACTTCGGCTCAGGTCATGATCTCGCAGCCTGTGAGTTCGAGCCCCGCGTCAGGCTCTGTGCTGACAGCTCAAAGCCTGGAGCCTCCTTTAGATTCTGCGCCTCCTTCTCTCTCTGCCCCCACCCCTCCACTCTCTGTCTCTGTTTCTGTCTCTCAAAAATAAAGAAACATTAAAAAAATTTTTTTAAGAAAAAAAAGAACTCTCAGCCTTGGAAGGAAACAAACAATATCCTGGAAATTCTGGGGGCCTGTTCCTCTCATGCAATAATTACTTGTGGATGGAGCTAGAAATCTGGTGAATGTTGAAGAGGAGATCAGTGTGTGTGGGGGGTGGGGGAGAAATACACAGGAAAACTCTGGAAGTGTTCATGGAAGAGGATTGAGGAATGAGCCAGAAGCCTTTACAGACCCTTCCTCAGAGAAAAACGTGGCACAGGCACCGATTCTGTACAGAGCCAACCTTTCCCGAGAGGAGAGGGTGATTCAGGAATTTTAAGAAGCATTTTTTTCTTTGCATGGTGCAAACCCTGTTGGTAGAAAATGCCTTTGGGAACCATCACCTGCAAGGAAATGGAAGGACTGGGGTTACAGGCAGCCAGCCAAGGACAGGCTAGCCCTTTGTCCTTTGCACGGCATGTGGTCTGGTTTCGTGATGAATCTGGATTCGCTCTGCACCTCCGTGAACCCTAGGACGTAAAGGTGCCAAGCTAAGACCTTCCTGCCTATGTATTTGCCATTAATCAGAACCGAGGGGAGTAAGTGCTTTGGAGCGAGGTGATTCCGGGCATTGAGGACCAGCCAGAGGTTCGTGACCCTCGTGAGCACCTGGGTTCAGCGCATGTTCAGGGGGACATGGGCACATCGACAGGGGACTGAGTTGCTTTGCTTTGGAGTGCTGGGGAAGGAGCTGCCATGGGGAAGGTTCCGGAACTGGCTTTCCGGGACTGCGGGGCTCACCAGGTGAGGCGGTGGGCCAGGAGGGGGGTGTGCGGGCCAAGAAATGCAGGGTCAAAGGTGCGTGGACTGTAGCGGGATCCCGCGGCTGGGCAGGGACAAGTGATTCAATGTGGCTAGAACACGGTGTACTTTCGAGGGGGGTCTGAAAGACCATGGCAC
The DNA here is from genome assembly GCF_024362965.1 of Panthera pardus. Lineage (NCBI taxonomy): Eukaryota > Metazoa > Chordata > Mammalia > Carnivora > Felidae > Panthera > Panthera pardus. The sequence goes on along the minus strand of NW_026526876.1, from coordinate 29,826,865 downwards.
GAGCACAAAGCACGGCTTCAGGATTAGAAGGATGATGGCGGAATGTCTGGTGGCGGGACTGCTCCTTTCAAATAGGGAGTTTCCAGTTTCTTTAAGTGGCCTGCGACTGGCTCTGGGGCCTCACTTCCATTGTGTGTGTGTGTGTGTGTGTGTGTGTGTGTGTGTGTTGGAGGTGGTGAAGGCAGAGAGAGACAGAGAGAGAGAGAGCGCTGGGTCCCTGCTGCCTGTGCTGAGCTGGGGACAGGGCTCGTCAGCGAGGACACTGCTGTTTGCTTAGCTAGTGAGAGCCGCTGGCTGGCCTAGTGGCTCCCTCCTCTCTCTCTCTCCTGCGTTTTCATTTGGAAAACGAGGGTAAAGATAGTTCCCCATCTCTCTGGGGACTGCGAAGTTTAATTACTGATTAATAAGGTGTTGGAAGTTCCTTGGGGCCAGACAGATGAATGGGTTTGTTCTAATCACTCCCAAGTCCTAAGAGCCAGTTAGCTGAGCGTCCCGAGTGCTGGGCACAGACTGGGGGCGGGGGGGGGTGGTACAGGGCTGGGGGTGTGCTTGTTAGCCTGGAGCTTGGCCCAGCAAGAACAGAAAGATCCCTGTGATGTGACAGGAGTGTGACAGGAGTGCAGCAAGGGACTGGAATAAACAAGGTTCACTAAGGACACAGCGATGAGGGGACATGTGGGTGAACCAATAGGCCAAGGGGGGGGCTTCCTGCAGGAGGTTGGGGGCAGGACAGACTCCGACCAGAAGTGGGGAGCATTCGATTCCACGTTGGGATGGAAGGTAGGAGTGAAGGGAGCAGAGCTCGCCTCTATCATGAGATAGGAGTGGGGAGGAGCAGGTCCCGGGGCAGGTGGGTGGCACTAATGGGGGGGCAGGGTGGGAGCGGATATTCATGGCTAGTGAGCAGGGAAGGCTGGCCTCTGGGAAAGGGCAGGTCAGGTTGCTTCTGAGGACTGGGGGAAGGTCCTGAGGTTCGAAAGGGTGAGTGGGGAGGAGTCCAAGGGAAGGGAAGATATACAACATGGGGAGGGATGGGATAGGGGGTGTCCAGCTTGGGGAGCTCAGGGCAGGGCCGGGACTTGGGTGAGGTGAGTGAGGCATTCTCCCCAAGCACAAAATGTAAGGGTGTCCAAAATCTCATAATCATGATAAACAATATTTTAATATTATCACTGATTTTCCCTTTTACCCCAAGCTCCAATATGCCCAGACTGTTACTGAGTTTGTCTTTTTAAAAAAGTTTTTGAGGGGCGCCTGGGTGGGTCAGTCGGTTAAGCATCCAACTCTTGATTCGGGCTCAGGTCATGATCTCACGGTCGTGAGATCAAGCCCCGCGTCAGGCTCCATGCTGAGTGTGGAGCCTGTGTGAGACTCTCTCCCCCCCTTCCTGCCCCTCCCCCTCTCATTCTCTCTCAAAATAAATGAATAAACATTGAAAGAAATTTAAAAAGGCAGACAGAGCTTTGCTGGACCTCGGCACCCACGTCCAACAGATGGAAGGAGGAGGCTGGTTACAATGCCCGCCCCCCCCCCGCCCCCAGCCCTCAATGTGCTTCTTAATACCCTTGAAAATCAAGTCCCAGGGGAGACAACTGCCTTGCCACTAACCTATGACTCAATAACAATCAACGTGACCTGTTGAGTGCCTGTTGTAGACCTGAGACTCAGTGTAATGTCAGCACATTTGAATGCAGTGAACAGAGGACTTCTGTATACACACTGCGTCGTGGGAACCTGGGAGGGAGGGCCATTTACAGGTGAGGAAACCGAGGCCCAGAGAGGCCAAGTAACCTGCCCCTGGCAACACAGGGCTGGATGCCATGTCTCTTTTGATTCTAAATCCATGGGAGGGTGGTGGCCTCAAAGGGGACACAATGATGGTGGGAAGGTGCTAGTTGAAGGGGCAGCCCTCCTGGTGTGGGGCCCATGCCACTCTCCTCCCAAGTGACCTGAAATTCTGGAATCAGAGTGACAGGGAGCCCCCGGGGAGGGTAAGGGGCAAAAGTTCTCCCTGGAATAAGGCAGGCCCCCTTTCCAGACACAAATACCCCTTCACTCAATTTCCTCATCTGCAAACGGGGACAGCCATGCCAGCCCCAGGGAGAGTTAAGTACCATGGCAGATGTAGAAGGGCTCCGTGAACCTGGAGGCACAATTTGTAGCGACTGGTAATTAGCTGGGTGGGGATGAGAGCCCGAAGCAGCTCGTTAAACTGGGCCCGACCGCCTGCAGCCCGGGAGGGAGGCCGGCAGGTGCACTATTAAAGAATATCTGTGAGCCCCCGAGTGCTCAGCAGGCGGGTGTGTGTGTGTGTGTGTGTGTGTGTGTGTGTGTGTTGGGACACAGTTGGGTCATCCTTGGGATCCCATGGGGATGGAGGTGGCTGCCCCGGGCACAGCCTCAGTGAATGTCAGAGAGAAGGTTCACCATTGTCCTGGGAACTTGAGCTCCCCCTCTTGTTACCAGCCTCCCTTCCAAGCCCTTCCAGGCACAGACGACATGGGGGCAGGGGGAGGGCAAGGTGGGATGGGGTGTCTGGGAAGAGACATGCATGAGACAGAAGCGAGGGGAAGCAGGAAGCTCACGGCACGGTCTCACCCTGTCCCTCGTCTCCCTGTGTCCACAGGCCCTTCTCCTCCTGGGGCTGAACGCCTTCTCCGCCTCCTTCCAGGACCAGCCCTGCGAGAGCCTGTCCCTGGCCAGCAATATCTCCGGTGAGTCCCCCTCCCCTGATCCTGCAAGATCCCAGGTCACCACAGCCCCCCCACCCCCTCCCCGCCCCTGGGTCCCCCAGGGCCTGCACACAGAGCCATGCCCTAAAGCAGGGGCAGCAGAGGGATTTCCTCTCTAGAGCTGCCCGCAATTTGTCAGGTCTCCGCAGAGCACTGTGGGAGGAGCGTGCTAAAGTCGGCATCAGTAGGGTGGGAAGGAGAGCTGCGGTGAGATCACAGCATCTACCATGGGCACAGGAGGGTCGTGTGGCAAGTGCGCCACGCGGTTATCTCCCCGGCTCTGGGGTGGGCCACAGGGGAAGTCGCCCCAGCCCTCGCTGTGAGAACCAACAGAGCGGAGGGCTGGGCGGTGACTCAGGCACCCGCGAGGAAGTCAAGGCTGCTCTTTTGTGCTGCTAAAAATGCCCAAAGCGCAACACCGTAGGGTGCTAGCTACACGCCAGGTACTGTTGGAGGCGTTTCAGATACGTCACCCCCATTTTCACTTACACCTAAGGAAACTGAGGCTCAGAGAAAAACGAGTAAGTCCCAGAGCCAGGATTTGAGCCTAGGCGGCCTGGCTCCCAGATACACTTTTTAACCCCGTGCTCTATGCCTCCGCCGTAGAAACTACTGCATAAGTGCAGATATTACTAATGACTTGTATACGCACACCATTGACAAAGCCCTTTGGGATGATTATCTTACTTCTCACAAGAGTTTAAGACTCGGCATTTGTACAGGTGAGGAGACTGACGCATGGGAGAGCCAGGTCTTTGGTTTCTGAGGCCATGTCTTTGCCAGCTTCGGGTGTGGGCCCCTAACCCTCACCCCGGCCACTCTAACCGGGATCCTGGGGGTGCTGCTGCCCACGAAGGTGAGGGGGGCCCCTGCACCCGAGGGTCTTTGGGAGGCTCGCTGTTCTTTGGTGACTCGGTTTCCTCTTCGGGTCTCCCCTTGATTCAACCCAACTCATTAATTGAGCAGCTACTGTGTCCCGGGCCCCATGCAAGGCATGAGAGGGACAAAAAGGGGCTCACGGTCTGGTCTGGGAGTCAGGCCCACATCACATGTACTATGGAGCAAAACGCAAGGGGCGTGCTGGCGGGGAGGTGGACACTGTGCACCAGCCGGGAAGCAGAAGGCATTGGTTTCCGATCCTGGGCCTGTGGGGAGAGGAGGCTTCCACACCTCGGAGCGGCTGCCTCCTGGCCTGCTGGTCTTTTACTGTGGGGGGAGCCTGGGGAGGGGAGAGGAAGAGCACTGGGCTTGGAGAAGGCTAACTGGGTCCATGCTTAAAGTGGCACCGTCCTGTCCTTCTGCCCCAGGGACCCTTCTAGTAGCCACAGAAATGAGCATGCCATTGACCCCCTTGGGCCTCACTTTGCCCAGACTGTAAAGTCAGGGAGGGGTGTTAACTCCCAAGGATCTGTAACAATTAAATGCACTAAGTTTTGTGGCAATATGTCACAAACTATAGAGACCCATACCACTACCGGGTATTATTTTTTTTTTAAGTTTATTTATTTTTGAGAGAAAGAGACAGCGCCTGAGTGGGTAAGGGGCAGGGAGAGAGGGAGACGCAGAATCGGAAGCAGGCTCCAGACTCTGAGCTCTCAGCACAGAGCCTGACATGGGGCACGAACTCATGAGCGGTGAGATCGTGACCTGAGCTGAAGTCGGATGCTTAACCAGCTGAGCCACCCAGGCGCCCCACTACTGAGTATTATTTATTATCGTTGGTAACACGAGCAGGCTTTTGAAAGTGCTTACTGTATAGCTGGCATTGAGCCATGAATTCCTTACTACGATGAAGGTGGCAGGGAGGATAGACCGGGGGTGGTATGAATCCAGGAAGGCTTCCTGAAGGAGTAGGTTTCACAGTGAGTCTCTGAGAGACTGTGCGCGTGAGCTGGCAGAAAAGAGCCAATGCTCTGAGCCAAAACTAGAGTTGACTGAAGACCAGCAGGTGGGTTTGGTGGAATGAGACGGGAAGAGGAAGCCTGGGGAGGTTCCGGGAGCCCGGAGCATCTGGCTGTAAAAGTTGGCTAAGCTAGGCCATGGGGGAGAGGAACATTCTTGAGCAAGAGCCTGGAGTTCTAGCAAAGAGAGACAGGGAGGGGAGAGACCAGGCTGAGTCTGAGATGAAAGGTCCTGCCCACAGCTCCCCGTGCACTGGGGCCAGGTCAGCCCCCATTAACCTGCTTGTTGTGCCCTGGAGGAGTGACATCTCTGAGCCCACGCTGGTGTCACCTGTCCTGGGAGGCAACGGGCCATGATGAATATCGTTCATTCCCCAGTGATTTGTACTCTGTGCCCCTACCCTCAGCCCAGCCCAGCCTGGCTGGCTTCATGGCATATAATCCATCACCCTCCACAACAGCCTCTGATAACAAGCTATTTATCTTCCAGTGCCAAGACCTACCCAGACCGATGGGCACTGGTAGAGACAGATGGTGAGGGTGGGGTGGAGGGACCAGGACAGATGGATGGGCGTCTGGCTGGGGAGGCTGGCACTGAGCTGGGGCCTTTGGGGGTCCTCTCACATGCCAGGAGCAGGGAGAGGGTGGGTCCCCAGGGCCAAAGCTCATCATAGACTTGGCAACTCATAAAATCATGGCATGAAAGTGGCAATGCCAGAAAGTAATAGAATTATTGACTAGTGATGTCGGAGACAAATGAAATGATATTGTTGACAAGGATCCAGGGTCATCAGTTCCTATCCCGTCTTAAGGTCCTGAACGTTAACAATAATTAACGATAGCTTATGGTTATTTAGTGCCTACTATGTGTCAGACCCCATTCTGAGTACTTCAATCTCAGTCATCACAACAGTATTGTCAGGAAGTTTTTTTTTTTTTCTTTAATGTTTATGTATTTTTGAGACAGAGACAGAGCGTGAGCAGGGGAGGGGCAGAGAGAGAGGGAGACACAGAATCCAAAGCAGGCTCCAGCCTCCGGGCAGTCAGCACAGAGCCCGACGCGGGGCTCGAACCCACGAACTGTGAGATCATGACCTGAGCTGAAGTCGGATGCTTAACCGACAGAGCCACCCAGGCGCCCCTGTCAGGAAGTATTTTATCCTCATTTTACGGAAGAGGAACCTAAGGCTCAGAGAGGTTAAGTAACTTGCCCAAGCACACACAGTTACTCAGCCGTAGCCCCAAGATTTGAACCCAATCAATGGGCTGCCACGTATGTGGCTACCCGGAGAACCACGGTGCCCAGGGCCCGGGGTGGTCGGTCATCTGAGTGTGCAGAGTCACCCCTGCAGTTTCCCATACCCATAGTGGGTTTACACACAGCCCCCGATTTCCCTCAGGACCTACAATGCGCCTGGCACTGTACTAGGAGCCGGGAATGCAAAAATGGAGAGCCTGCCAACCCACGGGACAGGAGGCTCCCGCCCACTTGTCCTGATGAATCGCACACCCTGCGGAGGTATCTTTCTGTTCTGTCCAGCCCAAAACGAGGCAGCCCAACCACAAGGCGGCCGAAACAAGACCAGGACTCTCTGCCTGCCCTCTGCCACCTTCCCCGTGCCGGCTGACCCGGGCGAAACCCCTGCACATTCATCCCGACTGCGCCTTCCTCTGAATGGACGAGCATGTGTGTTTCAGAGGCTTCCCGTGGGCCGCCCGGCTGCTCCCACTCTGGCGAGCCTTGGCCGAGTCCCCCTCTTGAGCTTAGACCTCACAACGGCGGGGCTGTCGCTAAGTGCCCACCTACTGTGGTTCATTCAGAAGCCGCTGATGGGAAGACCCAAAATAACTGGGGACAGGAACCAGATTCAGGTTGCCTTTTGAAGGTATCTAGGATCTGCTGAACGCTTTTGGACCCTGAGCCTGCTGGGAGAGGAATTATGTAATGGGGTGGGGGGGGGGGGGGAACCCGCACCCGCTTGTGCACAAGCATTAAGTAGGCCACCTTCAAAGGGTTCTCATCTGTTGTTAGAACAGGCCCCCCAGGACCCTGATTCAGCAGGGATTTTGTCAGAGGCAGGGAGGAGCCCTCCACATGGTTCCTTTCTCCTCTTCCCTCCATTTGCACGGATTTGGGACAGTCTGACCGCAGTGCTCCAGTGAGCATCGGAGGATGCATGTGTGGGGGCGGAGGAAGATGCAGGAAAGTTTTGTGCATTACTTTAGCCCGCTTAGCTCCACCCCTGCCTCCAGAACAAAACTCTGACGGGATCTGGCTGCCTCAGGAAGGGGTGAGCCACCAAGTTATAGGAATGTTAACACTCCAGACATGCCAAGTACACGCTAGCCTCAGGGCCTCTGTGCTTGCTGTTACTTCTTCCTAGAACACTCTTCCCCCAGATGTGCACATGGCTCCCTCTCTCTCTTCCTGTAGGTCTCTGCCTAAATGTTGGCACCAAATTAAAATAGCTGTCCTGGCCGTCTTTATCTCCTTGTCCTGCTTGCTTTTTCTTCATAGCATTTCTCACTGCTTCACAGATATGTCTGTCTGTCTGTCTGTTTGCCGCACCCCCTACCTCCCACCCCCAACTAAGGGCAGGGCACTTATTTTATTCATTACTGTATTCTCAGCCCCTAAAACAGGTACTGTGTCCCCAGCCCCTAGAAAACTTCTTAGATGGTCGGTAAAAACTTGTTGAATAAAGAGCAAAATCGTCGTTCCTCCCCACCTATAACTTAATTGGCCAGGAGGGGCGTCCTGGGACAGGACGGTGTGGGGAGGAGTTGACTTAAAATAATAGCTCAGGCTTCCTGCTCCAGGCTGGGGAATCCACCTGGTTATTTGCAAGACTGGGTTACTCCAGTCCAAACCGCTCCTCACCCCAGAACTAGGATATCCAAGCGGGAAAACACCCGCCAGGAGAGCAGGAGGGATTGGGCGTTTGTGCCAGCGGGACCTGGAGGGGACATTGGCTCAAGAATCAGAGTCCAACAGCCCTGACCTCTAGGCCCGTGTAGCCCCCATGCTGAGTGACACAGAAACTTCCTTTCCTTCCTTCTCCTAGGAGATCCACTCCCTCCCCGTCCCCAGCACCTCTGGAATTACTTCTCCCTGTACCTTTTCCTCCTGGCTTTCTGTCTGCCTTTCCCTGTTTTGCTCCCAGTGTCGTTGTCTCCTATTTCCTCTCTCCCCGCTCTCTCTCCGTCCCCACTTGCTCCCACCCCTCCTCCCCCCCTTTCCTTCCCTTCAAGTGGTTAAAAGGATTGAATTAGCGGCGTGAATTTCCCGAAGCACCCTTCACACTGCAGGGTATACAGCAGTGTTCAACAAAGGTTGCTTCCCCTGCCCGCCAAGTCCTACACACCCTTCCTTGGAGGCCCGGGCTCTGCCCGATCCTCAGGGACCACGGGTCCGCAGAGCGGTGAGCTGGAACCCCTAAGTGAGCCACCAAGGGCTGTGGCCCCAAGGAGGTAGAGCACTTTGCGGGAAGGCGGAAAGTCTGCTGTGCCACGTTCGGCGCCCCGAGGCCCTATTCGGCGCCCCGAGGCCCTATTCGGCCCCTCCTCCCTACCCTCAACCTCTGGGTCCCCACCTCTCCTCTTCCAGCCTCCTTTTCCTCCTCTTTTACTGCCTATCCCTTCTTGCGTCCCCAGCAACCACAAGGCCAATCCCCTTAATTCTCCTGCTGGGGTCTCCTAGCCTGAGCCCCGCCGCCGCTCCTGATTGGCCTTGTGCATCTGACCCCGCCCCCGCCTGGCCACGCCCCCAAGCCGCCCTCGGGCCCAGTTCAGGCTCCCCGCTGGTAGGCTGGGGGGTGGCTTCTCTTCTTTCTTCTTGCAGCCTCCCCCTACCTTTCTTCCCGATTCGCACAGACGTTCATTCCCTCTAGGATTTTCTGGGCTCTTCATGTAAAGGTCATGTCCCCCGCCTTCTGTGAGCTGCAGGGGGGAGGCAGGGAGAGAGAGTGGGAGAGAGGCACTGAGCAAGCAGGGGCCAGAGATGGTGCAACCAAATGCTATGAGGGCCAGTGACCCAGACCGGGGACCTCTGTGGTGCAGCGGGAAGAGCCCTGGGCAGGTGTCACCAGCCAGTGTTCAAACCCTACTTCTGCTTCCCAGTGTTTGTGGAACTCTGCATAAACAGTTTGACTGCTCGGCCCCGGTTTCCTTACCTGTGAAACGGAATGAGCACTCGTGTTAGCAGGCGGTGTGAGACCTGTAGTAGGTGCTACGACTCCTAATCTATACCAGACTAGGGGCAAATAATGTCTGCTGTGTCCACTTCCACCCCATACCTCCCCACCAGCTGTGGAAGGGGCAGGGCTCTGGCCAGTGGCTGGTACCTGGTCCTCGAGGTCAGAAGGGCCATCTGCCTAGTAGCCAGTTTCTGCCTTGGCTCTAGTCTGGCCCCGGCTGTGGCTGGTGTCCGGTCCTGCCTGCCCTCTGTTCTTTGCCAAAAGGGCTCTGGGGAAATGGCCAAGGCAGAAGAGAGAAGGACAGGGAGGGGGGTAGGATCTAGACCTTACACTGAGAGAGCACATTAGACGAGTTCCAGATGCTGCCACACGTGACATTCCATTTAGTCTCCCCCGTGCCCAGCTCAGGAGACACTAGGAATGAATGAGTGGGTGAGTGAAGGGACAACTGTCCGAGGAAGGTACAATGGTGTCGTTAAATCGGAGGGTATATGCAAAGTACCTGGCAGGTGCCGGGCGAACACAGCCCTCAAAAACGTTGCTCCCTTCCCTGCTGTCTCCTTGACTTTCTCCCTTCCCCTTATAGGCACAAAATGTGGCGTAGAAAGAATACATGGGTTGGCGTCGAAAACACCCAGCTGTGTTTCTTGGTTCTTTCGCTCATTGACTCATGACTTCGAGCAAGTCACTTAGCTTCCCTGTGCCTCAGTTTCCTCATCTGTAAAAAGGGACTAAGGACATGGCAGGGTGGATGAGGATCAATGAAATAGACGAAGATGGGCCTTGAAAAGGCAGAGCATGGTCCATAATATTATCCCTCCCTTCCCATGGCCACTTGCCTCCAGCTTCCCCCTCCTCTGGGCTCACCGCTACAGGCATGACCCGGGAGAGATTAAAATCTCAACCTGCTTTCCTCACTCCCCTCCCCGCCCCCCCCCCCCCCAGCAACCACTCACAGAGGCTCTACTGTGGCACAACACCAAGGCTTGGCCTGGCCCGCCATCTCCTCGTGTCCAGTCAGCCCCGATCCAGACTTCTTCCTCTTTCAATTAAACCACTTGGCCTCAAGGCCTCTGTCCCTAAGCCCTGATTCATAGGAACGCCTCTGAATTGCTTTGATGAACAAGAAACACCAGCAGTGGGTACGAATGCCGCTCAGCAGCGCTAAAGGACACCAACCTAACCCAGGCTGCTTCCCGAGAGACTGAATTACAGGCTAATCTGAGGAGGAGATGATGGCAGGTGGGCCCAGCCAGAGCTTGGCAGCTGCCAACGCCTGGCCCTGAAGAGGCTGCCCTTGCGTTGGTTCACAGCTCTCCCTGGTTTGCCCGTGCCTTCTTGTGCCAGTCTCCAGAATTATTAACCCCCTCCCATCAGGATGGGCACACTGGCTCTCAACAGGACTGGTGTGCCAACTTTATGTGGAAGAAGGCATCAGAAGGCAGAGAAGGAAGGGACAGCGTCAGGAGGGGTGCGAGGACCACCCTCGGCCCAGCCTCCACCCACTAGAGACCAAAAGCCTTCCTACTCATTCCAGAAGCATTATTGTGGCCCCAACAGACGCACAGACATATACACACGCACACGCTCCTCTCCAAAAAGCTCTTCAACAAAGGGAAAATGTTGGGAAGGGGGTTTTGACGTGCTTTTTTGCGTCACAGACCTCTTTGAGAATCTAGTGAAGGCCACGGTCCCTTTCCCAATTAAGATGCATGTATACACCAATTTTTTTTTTTCATTTAATTTCAGAGTCTCTACAAACCCTTAAAGCTTCCAGTAGACTGAGATTAAGAATTTCTGATCAGATCCAACTTCTTAATTTCACTCTAAAGACACGAAGGCTTAGAGAGAGCAAGCGACAGGCCTGTGGCCACACAGCAAATTAGTGGCGGAGCCCAGTCAAAAGCCAGTGTTACAGGCTGCTTCCCACTCCCGGAGGTGGTGTCTCCTTCCGTCTTCTCCCCATAGTTCCCTTCGCAATCAGTCCTCTCTTAGGGCCCCGCACAGTCTAGAGCACAAACACTATGCATTCAGTAAGTGTGGTTATCAGGCCAGGGAGAAGCTGGGCCAACTTCCGAGCCAGAGCAGATGTGATTTGGTTCCATACATGTGTGAGGGGGCTAGATCAAGGTTCCAGGCTGTTCCAGACTGTGAAGTCTCAGAGGTCCAATCTATACCACATGAGGGGCCCAGAGAAGTGTCTTCAGGCTACAGAGCAGAGGAGCTGAAGCATCTCCAGCATTTTTGCTAAATGCCAGCCAAGACCTCAGCTTTTAACACCACCTTCAACTGTCTCTGTTCCTCCTCTACTCTAGAACCCACACTGGCTCCCTAGTGTCATAGCATCAAATTCAGATTGCTTTCCCTGATGTCTCCCCTGCATAGGGTGAGCTCATCTCCACACTGGGGTCATTGCTCCCATCTTGTTCCCAGTTGATGGGTGAGCGTGGGCGGGTGGATAGGACACCGGAGTAGGGATCTTGCTCTGCCTCACCAGCTGTCTCTGCCCCCCAGGACTGCAATGCAATGCATCCGTGGACCTCATTGGCACCTGCTGGCCCCGGAGCCCTGCGGGGCAGCTGGTGGTTCGACCCTGCCCTGCCTATTTCTACGGTGTCCGCTACAACACCACAAGTAAGGAAGCCTCTGGAGGGCGGACCATCTGCCGAGGTGGGACAGGAAGGGGAGAGCTTGGGACTTGTCGGAGGTGGGGGGAGATAATAACGATAATGGCAATACCATAATACCTCTCATGGATACAACCACCATTTACCAAAGGCCAGCTCTGTGCTCTTTATTGCTAATTCCCATACTATCCCTGGAAGATGCTATATATAACTATCCAGTTTTCATCGTATACCGAGGCCTCCAAGGCTCAGAGAGGTTAGGGGACTTCCCCAAGTTCACCAGCTGGTAAGAGGTGAGGCTGGAGCTGGCCTGCACGTCTGTGTGACACTTTCTTCTGCAGTTGACAGACTGGGTTAGTTGGGATAAGCCTAACACAACCCTATGAGGTAGGGCAGGAATCTCCAGAATAGCCTCAGCTTTGAGCTCAGAGAGGTTAGGAGGTCTGTCCAGGGCCCTGCAGACCAAACCCCTGCAGGGGGCTCAGTTTTAGGTCCACAGGCAGGGCGTTTGGCCTGGCATGCAAGCCCACAGGTCTGCTGGGAGTGGGGGAGAACTGCCCAGGGTCTGTTGGATACTCGATCCCCATGTAAACACCTCGCTACCCTGAGGCCCTGAGCTTCCACCTCCAGGCTTTGCAGCAACTTGCTACCCTACCTGTCACCCTCAGAACTAATTTGCTCTCCCCTGCCAATGACTCACAGCTCCTGCTTATCAGGAGGACAGCAGCTGTGGGCCAGGGGCCCGGTCCCATCTGAGGGGAGGGTGGGGGTCCCTAGGGGTGTGTTCTTGGGGCTGGTGAGCCTGAGCTCAGAGGCCCACGGGGGCACCGAGGGTGACCACAAACACCGGGTGGTTCACTCGGAGACTTGCCATGTGACCTTAACACATTTTCCCCCTCTTACGGCCCCTGGCCCCTGGTCTGACGATGGAGAAGGCTGGATAGCATGGCTTCTAAGACTTCGTTCAGCTCAGAACTCCCACATTCCTCCTTCTGCCCCCTCTCCTTTACCAGCTACATAAGGGGGTTAGGGTTGGTGGCTGCAACCAAGGAGGGGTGGGAAGTCCCTGGGGAGGCTTCCAGTTAGGGCAGGGAGCCAGTCCACACAGCTTCACGTGTCTGCAACCACATTTTGGACCCTGAGAGGAGAAAGACTGAGTGGGTGCGAGGAGACGTGTGGGTAGGGGGAAGGGCAGAAGGACCTAAGAAGAGAGCTCAGGGCTCGAGCTCGAGGCTCGGAGCCTCCAATTTAGTAGGGCCCATTTTACAATTAGGAAACCGAGACAGAGGCTGACAGCCGTCTGAGGTCACAAAGCGCCAGGCAGGGCCACGGCTCCACTCACAATGCCACAATGCCCAGTCCTTCCGGAGCTCCCAGGAAGGAGGCGGCACTGGGGCTGGTGCGTGGTGGGGACAGGGAGGCTGCTTCCAGGAAGAGAGAGGCCCTTCTGTGTCTCCACAGTTGCCAGATCCTTCAACTTCACCTCCAAAGTGATTTTCACGTCCAAGACTACTTTCCCTCCATCGCCGGGGCCATGGCCCCGGTCCAAGCATCTAACCCTGTCACACCCTTGCTTGGAGTCGAGCCTTCTGCGGCTCTCCATTGCCTCCATGGTCAAGTCCACACTCCTGAGTGGGGCCGGCCAGGCTCTCTGTGGCTACAGTCCTGCCACTCCCCATGAGCTCCATCCACTCCTGTCTCCAAGGTGACTTGGTGTGACCCCAATAAAGGCATTGGTGCCTGGGCACGTGCTGCTTGATTAGCCAGCCCTGCCTCAAGTGGAAGCCGGGAGTCCTGGGTTCTAGCCCCAGCTCCGCCCGTAACTGGGCCTCAGTTTCTCCACCTGCAGGATGGGAGGGAGGTTTGAGTGAGGTGCTCTCTCTGCTCCCTTGCTCTTCCCTCTCTGATCCCAGGAGAGGAGCTGGGCGATGGTCCCTGGACGTGGAGGCGGGGCCAGAAGACTCCCCCAGCTCCAGAAAGATAAGGAATACGCCCGTGTAATCAGCAGTGACCGGGAACCCAGAATTGTACCTAATCGTTAGGCCCTAATTAATTCATTTGCTGATGAGGCACTGCCAGGACTTCCAAACCTTTTCCGAAATGCCCTTCCTCCTGCTGTATCTGATCTTCAAAGGGATGGGAAGCTTTTCCAAAAATAATCCATTTTCCCAAGACTCTCCGGGAGGACTGCTCAGCTCAGCAATTAAAGACAAGGAGGTCGCCTCCTCCCTGGCAACGACTCGCTGCGTGTTTCTTTTCAGGATCACCTCCTCCCTTCCCGCCAAAGCCTGCTCCCTCCGGATAACCTGTCCTGAGAGGGCTCCAGGCTGCCCCCCCTCCCCCCCGCCGACACGCGGGGTGCCAAAGGGGAGCTTGAGTCAAGGAGGCATCTCCTGTAACCCCAGCCAGTACCCACTCTGATAGGGATCAGTGACATGTCCTGAATCTCATGGAAGGTTATACAAGCAACAGTTCCGAGACAATAATAATGAAAATAATAGCTCACACTACGAGCCGGGTAGACCCCAAGCACTCGGCACATGTTACCTAAAAATGCTCGCTCAACCATCGAGGCAGGCGCCCTTGTGAAGTTTGTTCCTCTCTTGCAGATAAGGAAGCTGAGAGGTTGTGTGGCTTGCCCAAGGTCACGCAGTTAGGAAGGAGTGGTGCCAGGATTTGAACCGAGGCGGCCTGGATTAAGAGCCATGCTCTTGCTTAAAGCAAGACCCCATCCCTGTCTCCCCTCCCCCACCTGCACGCCTCCGCCAACCCAATCTCTGCCCAAAGTCCCTTCCTTTGCAGACACCCCAGAGCAGCCTGTGGTCCCAGGCACATCCGGTCCGTGGCAGACACACTGGATTCCCCCTGGTTCCTCGCCTCCTTCCAGACCTTCCTGAAATCCTAGTCGCTGCGCCCTCAGCCCTCTGGTTGCTTATCCCTCATTTAGCAATTAGGAGAGAATCAGCAGCTCCTTCGCCAACTCTGCCCAAGGGCTCAGCGCAGCTGGGTAGGGAAGCTGGGCAGAGCTTGAAAAATGCATTTAGCTTCATTTCCCCACTGGCCTGCAGAGCCCAGAGGGAGCACTTCAGAGAGACCTCAGCCTTGTGGTCCTGAAGGCCAGACCATGGTGCCCTCTTTCCGGGAGGCAGGCACATCTCCCCCCCCCCCCCCAATGCCCACCCCATCATCTCACTCTTGTCCCGCTGCTGTCAGGCTTCAGCTCAGATCACAAGGCTGCTCCCCATCTCTTTAGAAGGTGACAGGTTCCGGGCCACAGTCCAGTGTGGTGGCTGCACAGACCCCCACACCTCCTGGGGCTGCCCTCCTGCCTTTTCCTCCAAGTGCTACGTGCCAGGCTGGGAGCTGGTTGTAGTGGATCCTGTGAGGGCCACCACCCGTGACATCCCCCAGCACACTCCTGCCACCTGTCACTTTCTGTCCTAAGAGGCCTTCACCTTGGAGGAGCCCACCACATGACCCTCCAGCATAAATCCTGCTGTAGAGCAACGTCACTACGAGGACCTTCCCCAAACACCTGCTCTGCGAGCCCCACCCCATGTGAAACGTTGCCACGTGAGGACCCCCCGCCCCCCTTGGGAAACCTCACCACGGAGAGTCACCATATAAAACCGTCATTTCACTATGCCACCCGAGCTGTCACCACATACCCTTCCACCATATCATGCCCAGCCTTGTGACGGAGAATTGACTCATCAGATCCCATCATCCTTTTTGCTGTCATGTTTCTCAGAAGGGCACCTACCACATAATCTGTTGCCATCTAAGGCCTTGCAAGGGGACAGCCACAGTAAGCTGGTCAAGCCTGCCCGTGGGCCAGTCCCGTGAACATGATCATGGAAACCTGGGTGGGCAGAGCCTTGGTCCCACGGGCGGGCACTGGGGCCGTCACTGAGCCCCCATTGGGGCCGGTGGGCAGAAAGGCAGGTGGCTTCTCTCCTCAACTTCAACCCCAGAGCCCCCAGCAAGCAGGCCTTTGTGTTGGCCCAGATGGATGGATAGATGGACAGCCCAATAGACAGACAGATGCCTGGGTTGCTCTTTGGGAGAGGAGCCCACGCATCCCTCTGACTCTCTCTCCTTTTTCCAGACAATGGCTACCGGGAGTGCCTGGCCAACGGCAGCTGGGCCGCCCGTGTGAACTACTCGGAATGCCAGGAGATCCTCAGTGGGGAGGTGAGTCTGCCCGTGTAGAGGGTGGGTCAGGCCCCAGCACGGGCACCCGACCCGTTGAGCGGCCATCTCCAGGGGAGGGGAGCCAAGAGGGCAGCCACCGGCTCCGACACAGATGAGTTGGGTCCTTGTTCCTCCCTTCCTTCCGTCTGCATGCACTGGGACCGCTTTTCCTCCGTTCTCCACACCACCCACCTGAGCTGCACATCCAGGTCCAGCCTGGGGGAGGGAAGTGGGGTCAGGAAACATAGTTGGGCCAGAAGACTTGGGCTTGTGGGGTGGGGGAGAAGACCACTCAGCCTCGTGGGGAGCTCCTTACCTGGTGCCCAGTAGAGGAAGTGGAAGGAAAGGAGGCGGGGCTCACGGGCAGAAAGCCGGGTCAGCACACCTCTTAGAGCCCAGCTCACGCCCACAGGGGGATGCTGTGGGGGAGGCAGCGAAGGCAAGGCATCTCCAGCCCCCTGCTGCACCCCACCTTGACCTGCGGGTCTGCAAAGCCTGAGGCGGATGATGTGTCTCCAACTGTAGGTCGGGTGGCCAGCCTCCTGGCCTAAAACAAATAACCCTCCCCCACCCCTGAGGGGCAGGCGTCTGTCACCTTCTTGAACCTGAGCAAAACTGGACAGCACAGCGGCTCCCAGCCTCCCCCCTGCGTTGGAGCCCCCCAAACGTCAGGAGAAGTTCATGGTCCACCCAAATCCCTCCTGCTCGAATTTAAGCCCGGTCCTTCTAGTTGGCTACCCTGTGGCTCCCACCCCGTCTGCCATGACAGGGGTCTGTCTCCCCCTCTCCACCAGTGGGGTCCGGGGCAGAAGGAGGACTGGGGAAACACCAGCTTCTCATCAGTCCCCTCTTTGGCAGTGTAACGGGGACAGCAGGGGCTTTGGAGGTGGATGGTTTGGATTCTGATTCCAGCACACATGCTATGTGACCCCAGGCAGGAGACTGAGCCTCACCAAGTCCCAGCTTCCTGGTCTGTGAAAGGGGCGGGAGTAATACAGTGTCTGCCCCCTGGTAGATGTCTGCCTGCGTCTTGGCCTTTGGAGGGCGCTCCATCCACCTGCCACCCCTCTGCCTCTCCTCTCACCTGGGGTGAGAGGGGTGGGGGGTCATTGGTGAGGAGACCGGTAACACAGCCACCCCTACCTCTGGTTACCCACCCCCACCTCCACCCCCCCGCCCCCTGCTTTCCCCGGCAGCTCCTGCTGGCCGGGTTGCCCGGCATTCTGGGTAATCAATTAATTTAATTACTGAAAATGCCATTCCCTTCTGCCAGCCTCTCGCCTCGCCAGACCCCTCCCCGCTCTCAAGACGCACCCCCCCCCCATCCACTCCCAAGCCATGGAGAACAGGAAGAGAAAAGTCTCCAATTAATGGAGCAGCAGGCTTCTCACTCTGGGCCTGGGGCTAAGCCCTAATTAAGCCCCAACACCCTAGGGGATTGCAGATAATGGATTTGCAGGTCTGTCTGTGAAGTGGGGCTTGCTAGGGCTCCCAGAGGCCAGGCCAGGGAGGAGACGGCCTTCAGCCACCACCACCAGGGGACGAGCTCCCAACTAGTCCGTGGCCCAACCTGGGGCAATGGCACTGACCACCCCCCACCAGTGCCACCCTGCACTGGCCCCCGCTTTCCACACCAGCAGCCCCCGGACACTGTCTCCCTTCACTGCAGTGACATCCTCCCCCCCCCCCCCCCACTGCCCAGACTCATCCCCCCCTCCCATGACACTTGTACACAATCTGCTCCCCTCCCCCACACTCTACTGAGCTGGGGAGCCTGGTCCTTGGGGCACATCGTGAGGTGACATGAAAGGGATTCTGGGGTGTAGCCTTGTGGGCTGGGGATCACTGCTCACAGTGATGCTAGTTGGACCAGAACTTCTGAAACGCTTAAGAATCACTGGGGCTTCTTGCTCAAACGAGGATTCAGACGTCTGACAGGGCTTAAGATTCTGTGTCTTCAGATTCCTGCAAGCTCCTGGGTGATGCTGGTGTCGCTGGTCTGGGGACCCCACTTGGAGGAGCAAGGGGCTGGAGTGCCCGCCGGTGGGGTGAGGGAGTAGCTTGGGAAACCTGCTGGCGAGGAGGAGCCACAGAGCAGGACGGCCCGGGGGCGGGAGAGACACCAGGGCTGGGATACTGGACAAGAGCAGCGGGGACCCGGCAGGGAGGATGCACTGAGTCATCCTGAACAGGCATCGGTACAGGTCTGACGCTGCCACCGTTTGGGACAAGGCGTGTCTTGCAGAGTCTGGTGGAAGTCTGCCGGGCGCTCGTTACTTACTGGATTCTGGTCACTGAGGGTGCGGTGGAGGGGCCGCTGCCCTAGGGCCACACTGTGCCACCTTCCTCAGGGCACCAGACGGCCCTAGGTCTCCAAACGGAACAGGGACAGGGTGCTGGTCAGGTGCCCAGGGACTGGCTGTGTCCGTTGTCCTTCAGGTATCCTGGCCACTTCTGCAGTTAATGGTGGCTGTCTCCCAGGTGTCATTGGGGTCCCTTGAAGTATCACTAGACATCTCAGGATATTGCTGGCCGTTCTCTGTGGGTGTCATTGACCACGTCTCAGTATTGCGGACCATGTCGAAGGGTGTCCAGCTGTCTCTTGAGCGGCTGGTAGGTCTCCTGGTAATGCTGGCCATCTCTTGGGGTGGCCCTGCCGTGTCTCAGGCAGTCTCCTTGGACTCTCTGCCCTGTCACCTCACAGGCTGCCCTTTCTCAGGCTGCATCAGGCTGGTGTGGCAGGAGGCAGCACAGGGCCTTGTAGCTGGAGGAGTCACCCAGAGGCGGCCCTCATGAATGGTTTGGCCCAGTTTTCATCCTCGGGGGAGTAAACCTCTCATTAGCCCCTCTGAGGGTCCTGGGCGTCTGTTTTCAGTCCCTGCTTGTCTCCCGGAAATGCACCATGGGGTAGAGGGGAGGAGAGGTCTCTAAGGCGACCTGGATTCCCATTGCTGGCCAGGCAGCTTGGGCTGATCACACAGCCTCTTCAGCTGGAGAAACAGAGACAGAAGGACAGCCTCAGAGGGCCACTGTGAGAAAGGAAAGCTGTGACATCTGTAAAGCACCTGGCACAGTGCCCAGCACACAGTAGGTGCTTAATAAATCCCACTCATCCCACCTCCAACCAAGCGACCCAGGGTCAACCTGCTGTGGGGGTCCAGGGGCGGGTGTGGCTGATGGCAGGTGGCGGTGAAGGGGTTCCCTGCATGTCCTGTTCATGCTGCGCACCTGGGCAACTGAGCAAAGCTGGGGCGTCACGCCCTTCTAGCTCCACAGGTTCTGTTATCACCCAGGGGCTTCGCCGCACGGATTTGTGGGAAATTTTTTAAAAAATTTTTTTAATGTTTATTTATTTTTGAGACAGAGAGAGACAGAGCATGAGTGGGGGAGGGTCAGAGAGAGAGGGAGACACAGAATCTGAAACAGGCCCCAGGCTCCGAGCCGTCAGCACACAGCCCGACGCGGGGCTCGAACTCACGGACTGCGAGATCATGACCTGAGGTGAAGTCAGACGCTCAACCCACTGAGCCACCCAGGCGCCCCTGATTTGTGGGAAATTTAATGAAAGGAAATTAAGTACGAGCTCCAGACAGGCTGCATGTGTGCATATCTTCTGGAGTCTCTGGGTTTGGCTCTATGCCAGACTCTCAGAGACCCTTCCCATCTGCACGGTGCCAATAGATACCCTCCGCTCCCCTTGTCCCCCCACCCTCTCTCCCGCTTCTCTGTCTGCCCCCGCCTCTCTGTTGTCTGTCCCCATTTATACCTCAGTGGGTCTCAACCCTTCTGAGCTTGAGCCGCTAATGTGGTTTCCTGCCATGTTCCAAACCAGCCCCTTAGAACAGAGCTTCCTGGGCCTTCTGGACCTCAGAGGTTTTCAGTGAGGACGTGCCTTCAGGAGGGGTGTGGTGGGCGCTGGGAAGAGCAGGGGAGGGAGGGCTCAGCCTCTTCTCGGGTGCCTGCTAGGTGGCCGGCTGCAGAGGCACATCCTTTGTTCTTGGGTGAGTGAGTTTGGGCCTCAGTTTCCTCATCTGGAAAGTGAGTAGGGCTGGACTCGATCCCTTAGGACCAGCTCTGATGCCCATGGATTCTGGAATTCCGACAGGAAGGTCTGTGGAGAGCCAGGAGCTCTTCAGTGGCTCTAAAAGGTCGAACGTGACCTTTGTGAACTTACTCATGGCCTGGCCCCACCCCAGGACCCAAGAAGGGGAGGGGAGGGAGGTGCTAACAGGGACCCCCTCACACCCCCGCCCTTTGCAAAGCCGGTTGCTTTTCAACAAAATTTGTCCTTCCTTCACACAGTTATGGAGCTCTACCGTGTCCCCCTCTCGGGACCCAGGAAAGGGTGAAGAGGGGCTTTGCTCTTGGGGGGGCAGAATCTGCATAGAGCTGGGCAATGGGGACCACCAGTCCCCCATTATGGGGTGGGGGCCACATCTGCAGTCTCAGCACCTTGCCAGTCTGCACGTGCTGGTTAAGAGATGGTTTGAGGCTGAGGGACCTTGAATGAGTAAACACACTTCTAGGCCTGTTTTTCTGCAAAATAAGGTATAGACTCCCTTCCAGCTCCTCTACATGGTGGCCTTAACGGGTTGAGGAGACAAGAGATACGAAAACACTCTGGACGTGAAAAGGCTTCATGCCTCAGGGAGCTTACTTACTCCGGAAAGAAGAGACCACAGCACTTCTCAGCTTCCTTTATTTTATGCAGTGAATGAAGTGGTAACACTGAGGCGGGGGGGTGGGGGAGGCTTCATTATAATCCCGGGAAGGGGTCCCGTTCATTCCCAGCAGACCCCCTGGATCAGGGGTAGGACCTGGAAAGTGCGTTAGGGAGCCTAGAGAGTTCTTATGGTCTGTAATGATTCAGCGGATGCAACTGCCCTTCCTTCCGTGGCCACTAGGGGCAGGTTCCCTCCGCGAGGAGGGATTCTGGGTAATCAAAGAGATGATGGCTCAACTTAGTAGTGGAGGAGGGGCGCCTGGGTGGCTCAGTCAGTGAAAGTGTCTGTCTCTTGATCTCACAGTTCATGAGTTCAAGCCCCATGTGGATCTCTGTGCTGATGGTGCAGGGCCTGCTTGAGATTCTGTCTCTCCTTCTCTCTGCCCCTCCCCTGCTTGTGCTCTCTCTCTCTCTCTAATAAATAAACTTAATAAACTTTTTAAAAAAAAGAAATGGATGAGGAAAAAAGTCCTAGAGGGTTGGTGTCTGTGCCCAGGAGGGTCACCTGGGGATCGGACAGAATGGAACCGTGAGGGCTGTGCACACGTCTTCATTTATGTGGAGCAGGGAACCCTGTGTGATGTGGAGACCCGAGTTAGCTGGGATTTGTCTAATAGCACGGAGCAGTGGGCAGAGCATGGGATTCAGGGACAGATAGACAGACACAGTCTCAAACTGGACGGCCCTGCTCCAGGGCCATGCTTGACCATAGTCAGGGCTCAGGAAGGGGAATAACTATTAGCATTATCAACCCCATCTCGGCCACCTAAGGGGGCTATCCTCACGTGTCCAGTGGGTGCAGGGGTGCAGCTATGTGGGAGCCTCACATCTGTCCCTCTCTCCTACCTCAGAAGAAAAGCAAGGTACACTACCACGTCGCTGTCATCATCAACTACCTGGGCCACTGCGTCTCTCTGGTGGCCCTCCTGGTGGCCTTTGTCCTCTTTCTGCGGCTCAGGTGAGAAAGACTCAGTGCTGGCCCCAGGCCCTGAGCAGGGTACAGAAGTAAGATGCCGGAGGGCCGGCACTGGGCAGGGAGCACTGGGCGCCCTGCCCCCTCACCTCGGTGGGAGGTGGTGACAGATACGGGAGCCCCAGGTCTCTTGGAGCCTCTGGCAGGGTCATTTCTGCCCCCCCAGCCCAGTAACTGCTACAGGCTCACCTTAGGCCACCCACACCCTTGCCAAGATGCACCCATTTGGGAGGCCTTTGAGCTTGGACTTGCCTGGGTCCAGAACTACTGCCAAGGACGCAGGTGGCAATGCCAGGCAGGTCTGTGCCAGGAATGGGGGCAGGAGCAGGAGCTGAGCATCAGGCCTGAAGGCTCAGAGGGAGTCATCCCACTGGAAACCTCTTATGCTTTGTGTTTTCTGACCCGGGAGCTGCGGGGAGGGGAGGGGGGTATGGGAGGCACCCCCTTCAGCAGCCCCGGGTCCCTGGAGCACTGGCAGTGCAGCCAGCTCCGCCACCAAGCTTAGGTCTGGGTGGGTCTCAGGTCGGAAGGGCCCTGGGGGCATCCGGAGGGCCCCTGCCGCCACCTCCTGGTATGACACAGCCGGTCAGCCCTGCCCTCGCTTTCCCCATCCATACTCCTGGGCTGGAGTAACGCTGGCGGCCTGTCCTTCATCTCTCCTTTCCTCCCCTGGTTCCCGTCACCCCCCCTTCCCCTGCTGCCCCCCAGGAGCATCCGGTGCCTGCGAAACATCATCCATTGGAACCTCGTCTCGGCCTTCATCCTGCGCAATGCCACGTGGTTTGTGGTCCAGCTCACCATGAGCCCCGAAGTCCACCAGAGCAATGTGGTGTGTCCTGGGGGGGGCAGGCCCACGGTCAGGGGAAGGGTCTGGGTGGGACTGCCCTGCTGGGAAAGGGGCCCAGTAAAACAGGAGCGGTTCCCTGGGCAGGGGTTGAATTTGGCCGATAGGAGGCGCCAAGCCCAGGGTGGGGTGCCGCCGCTGCCACACCCCTGTCCCCCATCTCAGTGTCATCTCTGGGTGGGGGTGGGGCGGCAGGGCTGGTGCAGGTTGGTGACAGCCGCCTACAACTACTTCCACGTGACCAACTTCTTCTGGATGTTCGGGGAGGGCTGCTACCTGCACACGGCCATCGTGCTCACCTACTCCACCGACCGGCTGCGCAAGTGGATGTTCATCTGCATCGGCTGGGGTGAGCGCACAGGCCCCCTGCCCCAGCCGGGCTCCCCGCTCCTCACCCAGATCTGGCCAGCTGGCTGGGGCAGGGGGGAGCTGGGAGACCAGAGCCAGGTCAGGGCGGTGGGGTGAGCACCATTTGGGGATGGGGGGCAGCAGGAACACCCTGAAGGAGGCATGCTGGGCAAGTGAGTATGAGCTCGACCCTGGGGAACCCCTGCCCACTTCTAGACCCTGGGCTGCCCTGGGGTCCTCCAGCCCTGCGTCCTCCAGACCCCACCGATGGGCTCTGTGACAGCCAGTCTCTCCCCAGGTGTGCCTTTCCCCATCATCGTGGCCTGGGCCATTGGGAAGCTGTACTACGACAATGAGAAGTGAGTCACCTCCTGCCCTTCGCTGCCCTCAGGGCCCCCTGAGCCCCGAGGTCCAGGCTCCTGGCCCAGCTCTGCCTGACATTCCCCGAGGACCTTCGGCCACATCACCTGCCCAGTCAGGGTCATTATTCGTCCATACAGGGAGAGTGCTGGGGGCTGGACTCAGTCCGAGGATCCCTAGCAGTGCTGTGCTCTAGGTGAGGCTGGATGGGTAGATTCAGGCTCCTGTATCCGTCTTGCGATTTCACGCCATATAGAACAGCATAAGTGTTCCTGGAAGTCTCTGGAGTCAGAGTGCCCAGGTTCTGAATCATGGACCCGTCATTAAGTAGTTATATGACCTTGGGCTAGTTATTCCAGTGTGCCTCAGTTTCCTCATTTGTAAAATGGGCATCCTAACAACAGTGCCTCCCGCAAAGGGTTTTTGTGGGGATGACACGAGTTCCTGTATATGGAAGCATTTAGAATAATGTCTGGCACTAAAAATATTAAGACTTGTTTTACAAAAGATTCCATGGGTTTTGTAGAAATTAATCTTGATGATCTCATAGGGTCCTTCCAGCCTCCAGCTCTGACGTCCTGAGATGACTTTGGTCTCGGGTGTTCCCAGTTGCCCCTGAAAATTAGACTTCTGCTGCAGTGATTCTCAGCCTTGGCTCATGTTGGAATCATCCAGGAAGCTTTAAAAAGTCTGAACGCCCAGGCTTGACCTCCCAAAGGTGGAACGCTTACATCTAGTGGTGGTCTGGAGTGTGAGCACCAGGAATTTTAGGGGCTAAGATTGAGAATCACTGAGAGAGAGAGGCAGAAAATATGGTTATAGACAGCCTGGGAGGTGCCAGCACCTTCCATGCCAAAGCGTTCTCAGGGGCCCATTGAGTGGGGTTCCAGCTGATCTCCATCACAATGACAAGTCCCCCCTCCGCCCTCCTAGAGGGAAGGGGGCTGCCCACAACCTCACTGGGCTGGACAAGGAGCCTGGAAAATGATACTCATATTTACCAGGCTGATCCTTCCTGACTCCGCCCGGCGGGCTCTCCCTTCGTTGGCACAGCGGGCAGGGTGGGGGCCTGGGCTGGGAGAGCGGCCAGTTGCAGACACCGCTGGGGGGCCTGGCAGTAACGCTCCGGATGTTGGGGTCCGGCGCAAGGGCATCTTAAACCCTGGGCGATGGTGCCTGTGCCTGCAGGTGGGCAAGTGATTACAGGCGAGGACAGGAAGACCCAGTGTGTGTGAGTCTGCGTCTTGGAGGAAAAGACGCCTGGCTTAAGAAAGTCGGTCTGAGTGGCTCTGGAGCGCCATCTAGTGGTAAGGTGCTGACACTGCAGCAGAAGGGATCCAGGGGTGAGACGCCGGAAAGAATTTGTAGATCCTGGGGTTAAGGTCTAGACCTGGCCCCAGACGGCTTGCATTTGGTCTCCCTGGTGTCTTTCGAAACCTTGAGTTTGTTTCAAACCTTTAAAAGGTCAAGAGGTTTCACATAAAAATCTCAGCGTCTGGTTTATGGAAGCATCATGAGATCCAGGCACCGTGGGTCTGTATACCCTGGGGGCCGTTGTCTCTGCACAAGGACATGGGACTTCCCATGTGCCCCATCCCCCACCCCCCAAGAGATTTCTGGAGGGACATTCAAGAAGATGAAAAGCAGTTCTGCCTCTCCAGCAGGTGGAGCCTGTGGAATCTCTGCCTTGAGGCTGCAATTAAACAGATTCAGGGGTCATTAGCCGTTGGGGAACCACTGCGTGACAGGGGCAGAGAACCACTAGTTAGTGGGCTTGTGCCAGAGCCACAGTGGGGACAGAGGGGAGCAGTGGTGTGCTGAGCCCTCGCCTGTGCCGCTCTGTGCTCTGGTCCACAATTGCCCTCCCTGCCACGTTGCGTGTATCCAGCTTTACATCTCATAATAGCGTGGTGTCCATTCTGCAGATGGAATAACTGAGGCACTGTGGTGGAATCTTGACCTTCTGCCAGGGTTGGAATCGAGGCACCCAGATCCTGGCTTCTGGCCCCAGTCCTGCCCTGGCCAAGCACCGCCCCTCCCCATGCCACCGAACCGGACCCAGATGGCCTCCCCCCTTACCTTCTCTCTGTGGCTTTCTAGGTGCTGGTTTGGCAAAAGGCCTGGGGTGTACACTGACTACATCTACCAGGGCCCCATGATCTTGGTCCTGCTGGTAAGAACCTGGGTGGGGGGGGGGCGCAGGAGAGAAGGGTGCCTCCTGTGGACTGACAGGGTCCCCGTGCCTAGAGGCGGGGGCACGGGGCCAGGAATGTGTAAGCATGAACGAAGGTGGAGGGAGAGAAGTAGGGACACCAAGAGCAGACTTGAGACGGCCGAGGCCCTGCCCCGTCCACCCACCCTCCCCCCAACATTTTGCACACACACACACACACACACACACGCCCACACCATCCCACCGTGTGCTCAAATTACAGATCAATTTTATCTTCCTTTTCAACATCGTCCGCATTCTCATGACCAAACTCCGGGCGTCCACCACATCTGAGACCATTCAGTACAGGTAACCCGGCCCGCCTCCCTCCCCCAATCCTGAGGGCTTCAGAGAGCCCAGCCTCTGACCCAGGGTCTCCCCCCCGACCCCCGACAGGTCTGACAGTCCCTCCCGAAACCCCGGCTCCCCATCTCAGACATTCCTGGGAACCCCGCACCCTGCCCCCAGGCCCAGCCCTCTTCACCACCCGTCCCGGGATGGGCTGTGACTCTGGGCCTCCCCACCCCGCCTCACCTCAGGAAGGCTGTGAAGGCCACTCTGGTGCTGCTTCCCCTCCTGGGCATCACGTACATGCTGTTCTTTGTGAACCCCGGGGAGGACGAGGTCTCCCGGGTCGTCTTCATCTACTTCAACTCCTTCCTGGAATCCTTCCAGGTACCACCGCCCGCCCCTCGCTCTGGCCCTGGCTGTCCCCCGACCTCCTTCGGTGGGGATTCTCCCAGGCAGGGCTCTGGAGGGGCAGGAGGCTCTGGAGAGGAAGAGGGTGGTGGCCTGGAGGTTGGGTGGGGCCACACCTGCTGCAGGCCCTTGACCCACCTTCTCTGTCCACCCCAGGGGTTCTTCGTGTCTGTATTCTACTGTTTCCTCAACAGTGAGGTAAGGACGCCGGGGTCCCAGAGCTCAGGACGGAGGGGGGCCTGTTGGGACCCGAGATTGTCTGCAGCCCCCTCCTGCCCTCCACGTGCCAGCCATCTCTTCCCCGCCCCTGGGTCCCTAACGGGGATGCTGCGGGGAGCCGCAGGAGGGTCCCCGCCACCTGCCCACTCTGCTCCTGGAGTGACAAGCCCACTCCTTTGCCCCCATAGGCATTTGGCACAGCCAAGGCTTCAGCCTCATCAATGAGTCTATGAAAAGGCTTGTTGAAACCAGGAAGGGCTGAGCCCTTGGTCAGGGCGTGCATGCATGCTGAAGGTAGGAACTCTTCACGGCAAAGGCCGTATGATGCCTTCATGCGGATGAGCAAAGGGCACCCCTCCTCTAACAAATCTGCAAATAAACAACATTGGCGATGTGAATGTCACCACCTTCCGGGTGGCCCGTGCATTTCACACCTGCGTCCCGAGCACCTGTGGACCCATCACACGTACAGCTGCTCGTGGCAGCCCGAAGGGAGGGGTGGGACCTAAGACCCAGGCTCGGACATCATGCTCCGCTCTGTGCCTACAGGTCCGCTCTGCCGTCCGGAAGAGGTGGCACCGATGGCAGGACAAGCACTCGATCCGCGCCCGCGTGGCCCGCGCCATGTCCATCCCCACCTCCCCGACCCGTGTCAGCTTCCACAGTATCAAGCCGTCCACGGCTGTCTGAGCTCGAGGGCCGGGGAGGGGAAGACGGTCTCCAGGCTCAGCCAGCCGCCCTGTCTGTGGAGGGGATCAGCGCCTCCCCACACCCTGCGCCCCCAGAAGCATCTGGCACAGACATCCTGGGGGGGGGGGGTCCCCCTTGGCTGAACCCCCAGCTGAGCGGGAGTTCAGCCTATGAGAGCAGACCCAGTCTGGGCCAGGGGATGATGGGAAATAGCCTATAAAGACTGGGCCGGGCCCACGGCCTCTGGCTCCCCCTTGCCCCAGGCCCCCCTGGAGGCGACATCAGAATGGAGTAGAAATGGCCAGGTGGAAATCCAAAGCAGCACACGGGTCCCTCCAAAAGGTGTCTTCTCCCACGGCACAAGATGTTAGCCCACTGGAGACCTGGGGCCTGTCCTCGCTGCCAGGGGCATCATGGGAAACTCTTGTGACAGCATCCCAACCACCATCATGGCGCCTCCGGGTGTTGGCAATGCCTTCCAATACCGATGGGAACCAAGGCAGAAGCCCTGGCAATGTCATTATAGATCAGGTGACATCATCAGGCAATCGGCCGCGCCACTAGGATCCTCCCCAGCCACCGAAACTTCATCTGGCCCTGTGGCACTTCCAGCAGAAACGCCCTGCCTTGCTGCCTTGCACCGTTGGAACTTTACTGCCCCACAGGCCACTCAGGCTCCCCCTCCTTGGCCACACATAATATTTGCACCCTGATTTCTGCACCTCCTGTCCCTGGTGTCTCCCCCTCTGTGGAAAGACGGGGGTGGGAGGGTGACCTCGTGGCTGGTGAGCAAGAGCCAGGGTGTGCCCCGGCCAAAGCCAGTCTCCTCGTCAGGGGACAGAGGCTACTCAGGGCCCCCCTGCCGCTGGCTTCAGTGGTCTGGCCCCGGGGACAGCCTCTCTGCTGGTCACAGGGAGTTTGTGGCCCCCGGATGTCCTCTGGGGCATCGTGATTAGCTAAGCAAAGATAGAAGGGGCAGGGCACTTGGCCTCTCTCTGCCTGAGCATCCTGGAGCAGGACAAGTGACTCTAGGGGCAACCAGCCAGCCCCCACTGGACCCTCCCGTGTCTAGAGGTACTGGGCCACTAGAGCAGGGCTTTGGGAGATAAGGGTGTCAGCTGTGAGGGCATGGCTGCTGTAAATAATAATATTTATCTTTTCTACCAGCATTTGTGAAGGTCTGGACTGTGCGGGGGTGGGTGGGAAGGGCGCAGCAGAGAAACGGAGGCCACTTTGCAGTCTTCGGGGCCACTGTGGGGCTGGGAAACCTGATACCACTCACACCCATCAGGCTGGGGTGCTAGGTGAGCCGCTGGGGGCACGGGTCAGCGGAGCCCAGCCGATAAGGACGCCTCTTCGAAGGGGTGAGTCATAGGGAGAGAAGGGCCATGGGTGAGCAGTGCTGGCCAAGGACACCATGGATGGGACGGGGGCCACGGAGACAGTTTGAGCAAGAGTATGGCAAGGATACCAGACAGGAATGTGTCCCAGCCCCAAGGCAGCAGGAAGTAGAGGTAGGG
Source organism: Panthera pardus (assembly GCF_024362965.1). Lineage (NCBI taxonomy): Eukaryota > Metazoa > Chordata > Mammalia > Carnivora > Felidae > Panthera > Panthera pardus. Next base: position 29,798,627 of record NW_026526876.1, on the reverse strand, counting down.
AGGCCTTGACACTGTCCCGGAAACAGACCCAGAGACAAGGTTTCCGGAACCAACTCAGGGAAGGGGGGCACAGGCAGCAGGTGGGGGCATGAGGCCAGGAAAGGGAGGCAGCGGGAAGGGGGCGATGGCCACACCACAGCCACCGCTGCAGGCGGCTGGAACGTAATCCTGTTGCAGAAGCGTGGGGAGCCGGAGTGGGGCGCACCCGCCTTCAGCCCATCCAAGGGGCCATCTGGGAGGAAGGCTGCTCCCTGGGGGTGCTAATCTCCCTGCGCTTCCCCCCAGCCTCACAGCCGCACAGGCCGCAAGACCAGGACCGAAGGCCCAGACAGACCGGTGTGTGGGAGCCACAGCCTGCACTATCGGGGCAGGGGAGGGGGTCCCCACACAGGCTCTCCACCAGCCTGGGGCTCGCTTCTGGGTCTCCAGCCAGGGACGCTGGGAGGGGACCAGGGCAGCAGGACAGAGATAGGGTGACAGCTTCCAGAGCAACGGAGGGGGGGTTGGTGAGAGAGAAGCCCTGGAGAGGGACGCATCTACCAGGAGGGACCAGAAGCACCTGCTGAGTGTCACAGGGCCATGACTGAGGCACCTTTCTCCACTCTGCCTTTCACCCAATGAGGTGAGAGAGCAAGGCTTCTCCTGCACAAGCCAGGCTGTGGGGACGGGCGCTTCCCAAGGACGGAGGAGCCCGGGAGGAGTGGGGGACATCGTCAGGGGGTTGCTGGACTAGAGGTCCGGAGGGGCCAAGCTGGGCCAGCACCCTCTCTCCTGCTTGAGCCTCCTGGTTGCGGTGGCTGATGGTGCCCTCTGAGCTCTTGCTGTGCACTCAGCACCCCAAGACGCAGGCCAGCAAACAACTGCAAGGCCCAGAGCAGAGGACACCTCCAAGAGGAGGCTGATAGTCCCCAAAGAAGCTGCCTGCAGGGTCCCTGAGCAGGCAGGGCCTGGTCCAGATGAGCCTCAGGACGCCTCCCAGTCAGAGACTGTAAGGGAGGAGGGGCCGCCTGGAGCAGGTGCCCAGAGTTTAACCCTTCCCAGCCCACGGCCCCGGGGGTCCAGGGTGAGGGCAGGCCCCCAGATAGGGTTTCTGAGGGTCACTGTGCCCTGAGGTTCAGCTTGTGGGCTGGGTGAGTGGGAGTGTGACGGACCAACAGACACACACGTGGCTTCACTGGGGGAGAGGCCGGCAGCTGCAGCGTGGGGGTCCCTGTGGGGCAGGCCCCTCGCTCAAGCCTGGAAGAACTTCTCCACACCGTACCCAGAGGCGGCCTTCCCCTCAAGTACTTGACGCCAGCCCATTTCTCCTTGGGACCCTCCTTCATGGGCACAGAGCACCAGTGGAGGAAAAACGCACCGTGGGGTTTTGGTTTTCTGGTTCCTGCTCCTCCGCCTCTGAGTGGGGGTCCCGCCCCTGCCCTGGGGTCCTCAGTTCCCCCCCAACCCCACCCCCAGGCCTCCTCAGTCCTTCTGCTGTTGCTGGGTCAGATGCCCTGGGATAGGACTGGGGAGAGAAGCAGATGTGGGAAAAACACGCGTTAGGGAGGAAAGGGGGCTTTAGAATCCAAATAATAATACCTTAATTGTGGGCATTTGTAAATTTGCAATCTGCAAAATCCTTTATAATATTTATTGTCTAATCTTCAAGTGACTCACAGAGGCAGGAATCATCCCATTTTACAGCCAAGGGAACCGAGGCCTGGTGATTCCTCTGAGATCAAAGGTCCTCTGGGTCCACGTCCAGGGTTCTTTCCACGCCCTCAGGTGATTGAAGTCACTGGGCTTGGGCTTCAGGAGGCCAGGACAGATAGAGCAACTCTGGGAGGGGCGGGGTGGGGGGGGTTGGTGAGCAGGAGGCCTCAGGGCTTCAGATGGTCTGGCTGGAGATAAGTCCCAGGTGAGGAACGGACCAACCCAAAGATGCCACAGCCGATGTCCAGCTGCTGAGCTCAGCTGGGTGGGAGTAGTGAGGGTTCTGTACATCCATCCTGATTCCCAGCACGCCCTTCCCACCTTCCCAACATCCGCCATCCCTCCACTCCCTAAGATGATACTTAACTGCAGCCCAGGCCACCAGAAGCTTCTGTGGGTCTCCCTGCACCCACCCAGGCTCTGCTCAGTCCGTGCAAGGGGTTCACTGGCCTCCAGCTCAAGGATCTCTCAGGATCATTTCATCGGGCCCGACTTCAAACTCAACTACCCACCCTCAGTCCCAACCCAAGCTGGTTTCTGCATTCCAACGCCAGCAATGTTATCATGGACTGAGTGCCTACTGGGTGCCTCTCACTTGTTGACCTCCCCTACGCTTCATACCACCCTGTGAGCCAGGGGCTGTTACCCCCATTTAACAGATGGGGAAAGTGAGGCACGGAGAGGTTACAAGACCTGCCCCAGAGCATCGGGCAGTGGCATGTGAGCCCGGGCTGGCCCCGCCCAGCTTCTACTATGTTCCGCCCACATGCAGAAGGAGTTCTTTGCCCCTCTGATACCCTCCCTGGGGAAATTCCTCAGTGTCCTTAATTTGTGGACAAACAGCATGCAGACACAAAGCCAGATGTCGGAGTTGACACCTGCAAAGCACGGGCATCAGGTGGCCCACTCCCGAACCCAGCCTGGCCTCCAGGCTGGCCACAGGCTGCCAGCCTTCCTGTCCCTGTGTTATCCCAGAGCTTCCTATCCCAACCTCTGACAGCCCACAGTCTCTGTAGATCCTGCCAGTCAGGCTCGGGCCCAAGACTGGCCTGCACCATGTGTATTTTTCAAAGCTTTAAGTGTGTCGGAAGCATCAGTGAGATCATCTTTTGGAGAGAACTCCAGAGACCACCTTCAGCCACCAGATTGCCACCCACTCCCCCTGCCCCTCCAAGGGGTCCTGGAAAGATGGCTGCCGCACAACCTCCTTGCCCACTGGGCCAAGGCAGGTGGGGACAGAAGCAAGCGTGAGGGCCATATGCTCAGGGCCTCAAGAGGAGACTGGGAAAATGCAGCCGGCACCCCGCTAGGGTGGGGGACGACATGGAGGGAGACCTGTGGGTGCTCCTATCTCTTGCCTTCATCACTGGGGGAGTCGAGGAGGGAGCACTATCTCTAGAACATGCAGCTAGGACAGCACTGGGCCAGGAAGCGAGGGCAGTGAGTGGGCCAGGTGAGCTGGGCACCTACCCCACCCTTCCTGAGCAGCCACACCGGGCTAAGGCCCGCTATGCCCTTGCTGCCCCAAGTGGATAAAGATAAACGCTCCAGGTGTCCCTTAGGTCCTCTAAACAGAAGGCAGAGACATTGCCCCTGGCCTACCCTGGACTGTGACCTTGAGATCCCAGGCCGTAAGAAGAGCAGCAGGGAGGGGGCAAAGCTGCGGATGCAGAGGATGCCCTCAAGGAAAGGGATGGAATCTGGAGGGGGTGGGTGCTGCTGTAGCTTGTGTGATGGCACCTACCAGGGCATTGGTGCAGGCCACTGTCTGGGCACCAAGCAGCCGCAGAGAAGAACAACTCCAGGGCTGTGGGGGCGGGGGGTGGGGTGGTCTTTGGGTGCAGAGATTGGATAGACACTTCAGTGAGCCAGGTCCTAGGAAGAGCCTCAGAGGGAATGAGCCTAAAGAGAATCCTTTGAGCCCAGGGCACCAGGAGCCCAAGGGAAGGGAAGGAGCCTACATTTCTGAACCCCAAATCAGGGCACAGACTGGTCTAGTTACAGAACTTTGTCATCACCCCAATGGGAACCCCATTCCCATTCAGCTGTCACCCCCCATACCACCTTCCTAGCCTCTGCCACCGTGAACCTGTTTTCTGTCTCTGTAGATTTCTGTATTCTGGAGATTTCATAAAAGTAGAATCATACAATATTTCTCTTTTTGTGTCTGGTTGCTTTCACTTAGCACAAGTTTTTTTTAACATTTATTCATTTTTTTGAGAGCCAGAGAGAGAGCATGAGTGGGGAAGGGTCAGAGAGAGGGAGACACAGAATCCGAAGCAGGTTCTAGGCTCTGAGCTGTCAGCACAGAGCCCGACGCGGGGCTCGAACCCACGAACCGCGAGATCATGACCTGAGCCAAAGTCGGCCGCTTCACCGACTGAGCCACCCAGGCACCCCAGCATAATGTTTCCAAGGTTCATCCATATCACGGCACGTATCAGAACTTCATTCCTTTTTATGGCTGAATAATAGAGAGACCTCGCTCTATCCATTTATCCATTGGAGGACATTTGGGTCCTTTCCACCTATCCCAAGCTGCTGTGAATGGTCCTGCTGTGAACATTCACATGCAAGTTTGTTTGGTTGTTTGTTTGTTTTGAATATCTGTTTTCAGTCCTGTTGTTATATACCCCAGGGCTGGAATTGCTGGGTCGTATGGTAACTCTATGCGCTTCGTTTACTGAGGACCCGCCAAACCGCTTTCTAAGGCCGCTGCGTCTCCCACTCCACCAGCAACGTTAAGAGACTTCCAATTTCTCCGCATCTTCGCCTGAACTTGTTACCATCTGCGTTTTTAACCAGAGTCACCAGGGGTGCTGGTCGTTGACTTTTAAGAGACTCAAGACTCCCTATGTTGGGAGAGCAGAGCCCTGAGAGAGGGTCTGAGCTGAACATCAGGAGCTGGGGGCCTGCAGCCCTCAGAAAGAGGCTGGCTGGCCCTGCCGTGCTCGGACCTGGGTGCCGGGGTGCAGAGAGTTCCTGCTTCCCTAACTGCCCCTGAGCGACGGGAGCCCATGAAGGAGAAGCTAGCAGCCTCCCTGCCCCGCCCCCCATCCCTGGGCCCTGCCGCGTGTCCCCAAACCAGCTGGGGTACGCTCACCAGTCTACTGGCTTTGTTCCCTAATGTATTTCTGACAGTTCCCTTGTCACGGAAATTACTGTTTATAATCGAATTAAATGTTGTCGCAGTGGATGAAACGGAATGGCACAAACAAGGAGAAATGTTGTCGCTCGTGAAAATTCAGTTGAAAGACACGATCTGAGTCACACAATCAGCTGTCGACTCAGGTGGCGGTGAGACAAATGTAAAGAAATACCTGGGTGGGAGGAGCCTGACAGAGTCTACGTGGTTCTAGTTGCTGACCACTTTGCGAGGTCCTCTCAGGCTGCCCTCCACCCCCAGAGAACCCAAAGCTGGATGTTGGGGACGGTGTCTCATCAGCAAGGATCTCACAAGGAAGGCGACTTGGAACTCCAGGGGATGGACCCATAATCAAAGCAGACGCCTTCAGAAGATCAGTGACTGTGCACCTTGTGAAAGTTAAAATAAAATGTGCTTCATGGGTCAAACTGTGATCCCCAAAAGGTTATGTTGGAGTTCTAAACCCCAGGGCCTACCAACGCGACTTTATTGGGAAATAGGGTCTTTGCAGATGTGATTACGTTAACATAAAGTCATTGGATGGGCCCCAATATAGCACGAGGGAGAATGCCGTGTGACCAGAGGCAGAGATAGGAGTAACATGGATCGCCAGCCACCACCCAGATGAGGAAGGGGTGAGGAAAGGGTCCTACCCAGAGTCTGAGAGGGAGCATGGCCCTGCTGACACCTTGATTTTGGACTTTGTCTCAGTCAGCTTGGGCCGTATAACAAATACCATAGACTGGGTGGCTTAAACAACAAGCACAATTTTACCCGGTTCAGGGAGGTTGGGAAGTGTGAGGTCAAGGTGCCAGCTGAGTGGGTTCCCCTTGACAGCGCTGTTCCTGGTTTGCAGACAGCTGCCGTCACACCGTATCCTCCCGTCACCTCTCTTGTGTCTCTCGTGAAACCAATCCCATTCCTGAGGGCTCCACCCTGATGACATCGTTACCTTCCAAAAGTGTCACCTCCGAATACCAAATGTAAAGTATGGAGGTGACTTTTTAAGGAGTCCCCTCTTCAAGTGATTTTTTTTTTTTTCAGCAAATCCATCTGCTACCCAGTCCCAATCATCTGGGACAAGTGGGCTGACCACTGTCCCCTGAGCACACTGCTCAGAGCACAGCAGGGGTAGCCAGAAGCTCCATCACCCCACAGCCTGGATTTCAATCTCGTCTCTATCACCCATGTGTCACCTTGGAAAAGTCTCTTCACTGCCCTGTGCCTTGGTCCCTTCTACTGAAAAACAGGGTCAATTATAGGGGCGCCTAGGTGGCTCGGTAAGTTAAGAGTCCAACTTCAGCTCAGGTCATGATCTCACAGTTCATGAGTTCGAGCCCCACGTCAGGCTCTCTGCTGTCAGCACAGAGCCCGCTTCGGATCCTCTGTCACCCTCTCTCTGCACCGTGCATGTGCTCTCTCTCTCTCTCTCTCTCAAAAATAAACATTTTTAAAAAAAGAGAGAGAGAAGAAAAACAGGGTCATTCATTCACACATCCCACACATTTTCTGAGCATCATTTGCTATTCCAGAATCTGAGAGCAGCAGAAAGATAGACAAGGTCCCTGTCCTCATGGAACTCGACCAAGGAAAGACAGAAAGTAAACAAGGAAATGCACAAACAAAATCTTGAGTTGTGGTAGTGAAAGCTAACAAGCGGGCCTGCTTGCTCCTGGCCATGGTGGTGGAGATAACGTTGGAGCCAAGGCCTGAAGGATGAGAACAAGCAGCAGGTGAGGCCTCCGGCCCAGGGGCAGAGCCGGGCAGCTCCCTGGACAAGGGAGGTGTGAGCAGGGGGGCTGGATCTGAGGGCGGGGGGCTGGGGCCTGTGGGGTGGGCTTCTCTGAGCTCAGGTTTCCTCATCCATGAAATGGGAATGTTCAGGTAAGTTTAAGCTGCTGTAACAGAGAGATCCACAAGAAGCCAATGGCCCAAGGAAGGTAATGTATCTCACAGTGAACGTCCCCCCCCTCCACACACTGTTCCATGTAGACATCCGGGGTCCCAGTTCCTTTCCTTCCTCTCTTTCTGTCCCTTAGGACAATTCCTCCTCTCCATAGTCAATGGCCTGCCCATGGCTGGCTTGTGAGAAGGGAAGGGACAAACAAGGAGCCTCATGGTCTCTGTTCAGGCTTCCGAAGGGCTCCCATCATTTCTGCTCAATTCCATTGGCAAGAACTTGACCACATGGCCATTCCTAACTCCAAGGGAGGCTAGAAATGAAATTCTGGTCATGTGTCAATACAAAGAGGCAGGGACTTTGGAGGACAGCATGCAGCCTCAGGCCGGCCGGATATAGTAATACCTCTTTGCAAAGGCCCGCTGAGTACAGATAAAGTATCTGGCACTTAGTAACTGCTCAATAAAAGTCTGCAATAGCTTCAGAAACACTCTGCTCAATGTCCCCATTTCTTGGCCGCTGAAGAAACAGGTGCAGAGAGAAGAGGCATCTGCCCGGCCACCCAGTCAGTGAGGGGCCAAGTTGGTCCAGACTTTGTGTCTGGGATCCTCCATCCCATCCTCCCACCTCGTATTTCAGATTACCTGACCCAGACCCACCAGGGACTGAGCAGAGTGGGGACCCAGGTGACCTCTCTGCGGGAGGCAGTGTCAGGGAACAGGATCCTGAGATCCTGAGTCCCTGAGAGGGACCCCGTGCTCCAAAGCACCGCCCTGAGCCTGGGCTGCACGGCTTTGTGATTAGGTAGGTGGGGCCCGGGTTGGTTTCCCAGACAGGAGGCAGGGCTGCTCTATGACAGAGGGCCACACCCACCCCCTGGGAGAGGGGACCGCGCTGGGAGCCGCTGCCAGGTTGGGATGCAGCAGTAGGTGGCTGAGGAGGATGGCGTTCCTGGGATTCTTCCTCCTCCTCCTCCTCCTCCTCCTCACCAACACCGCCGCCCGAGGGGAGTATGGCGTGGCCCACGTGGTGTCAGAAAATTGGAGCAAGGACTACTGCATCCTGTTCAGCTCCGACTATGTCACCCTGCCCCGGGACCTGCACCACGCCCCACTCCTGCCCCTGCACGATGGTACCACGGCACCCTGGTGCCCGGGCAAGGACTCCTCCCTCCAGGTCCGGCCCAGCGCCCCCCGCCGGCGGCCCCTCCGCCACACCACCGCCATGGTCATGAGGGGCAACTGCAGCTTCTACGCCAAGGGCCGGCTGGCTCAGGGCCAAGGCGCCCACGGGCTGCTCATCGTGAGCCGGGTCGGCGGCCAGCAGTGTTCAGACACCACCCCGGCGCCCCAGGACCCCCACCAGCCCCTGCCCGGCCTCACCATCCCCGTGGCCGTGCTCCGCTACAACGACATGCTCGACATCCTCCGCCACACCCACGGCAGCGCCGAGGTCCGCGTGGCCCTGTACGCGCCCCCGGAGCCCGTCCTCGACTACAACATGGTGATCACCTTCATCCTGGCCGTGGGCACCGTGGCCGCTGGCGGCTACTGGGCCGGCCTGACCGAGGCTGACCGGCTGCAGCGGCGCCGGGCCCGGGGGGGAGGGGGGCCCGGCGGTCACCACCGGCAGGAAGCAGTGGCCGCCCCGCGGGGACAGGAGGAGGAAGACGAGGGCGCGCCGGTGGACTTCACGCCGGCCATGACGGGCGCGGTGGTCACCCTGTCCTGCTCCATCATGCTGCTCCTCTACTTCTTCTACGACAGCTTTGTCTACGTCATGATCGCCGTCTTCGGCCTGGGGGCGGGCACCGGCCTCTACAGCTGCCTGGCCCCTCTGGTGCGCCACCTGCCCCTGCAGCAATACCGCTGGCCCCTGCCTGGCCACCGCGCCTGCCTGCAGCTGCCCCTGCTGCTGCTGGGCGGCCTGTGCGCGGCGGTGACCGTCCTCTGGATCGCCCACCGGAACGAGGACAGCTGGGCGTGGCTCCTGCAGGACGCGCTGGGCGTGGCCTACTGCCTTTTGGTCCTGCGGCGCGTGCGGCTGCCCACGCTCAGGAGCTGTGCCTCTTTCCTGCTGGCCCTGCTGGCCTTCGATGTCTTCTTTGTCTTCGTCACGCCCCTCCTCACCAGGACCGGCGAGAGCATCATGGTGGGGGTGGCGGCGGGCCCGGTAGATTCCGTGAGCCGCGAGAGGCTGCCCATGGTGCTCAAAGTGCCCTGGCTGAGCTTCTCAGCCTTGACCTTGTGTGACCAGCCCTTCTCCATCCTCGGCTTCGGTGACATTGTGGTCCCTGGCTTTCTGGTGGCCTACTGTCACCGCTTTGATGTGCAAGTCCGTTCCCGCCAGGTCTACTTTGTGGCCTGCACGGCGGCCTATGCCGTGGGCCTGCTGGTCACTTTTGTCGCCATGGTCCTCATGCAGATGGGCCAGCCCGCCCTGCTGTACCTGGTGTCCAGCACCCTGCTCACCAGCCTGGCCGTGGCCGCCTGTCGCCAAGAGCTCGCCCTCTTCTGGACGGGCCAGGGCGGAGCTAAGACACCCGCCCAGGCTGTGGCCGGGCTGCGTGGCGCCCCTTCATCTGGCTCCGTGCAGAAGCGGGAGGATACGGCAGACGTCCACACAGCCAGCAAGTTTGAGGGGGCCGCCAGCCACCTGGCAGGGAACTCAGACACCAACCTTGAGGAGGACACGGCCGAGATTGCCACCATACCCGAGGATGAAGCCGCTGGTCCGGACGGCCACAGCGATAGCTCCAAGGGCTGGAGCGATGCCAGCCTGGACACTGACGAATCTCCTCGTGCCTCCCCTGGGGCCTCGGAGGAGCTGATACCTCTGATGCCACCGATGCCATCGCCCTCAGAGCCGGGCCACGCGCAGGCCCAGGCCCACGACGCCGGCCTGCCCTGGACGGGGCTCCACGAGAGGAAGGGCTTGAAGGTAAAGGAGAGCATGTTGACCCAGGCTCCCTTGTGAGCCAGCACCCGGAGACACGTGCCTCCAGAAGGTCCGGCAGAATACCTCAGAGCAAAGCCACACGCGGTCAAAAGGAAATCAGGGCATTAAAGATATTCCGTGTCTACCCAGCAGAGCTCCATTTTTTGCTGGGACTGTAAGAAAGCAGTGGCCACAGAGTAAGTCCATGTAAGGCCTGGAGGGTTCTTAGGAGAGGTGCCAACCCCAAATCGTGCAGAGTGGGAAACAGGCTCAGAGAGGGGCACAGGACTCACACGAAGTTACTCGGCAAGGCCAGGATTTGCTCCCAGGGCTTACTGGGCAGTGACTTCCCCTCTCCCCCACTGCCCACCCTCCACGCCAGAGCCCCGGCTCCTCAGCTTGGTGGACAGGTCCCATCCCTCATCACCTATCTTTTCCTCATGCTCGGGTCCAACTGAACCATTATGGCTCCTCGACCACACCCCTGGTTCCCATACTTCCCTCACCGACTCTGGACACGGACCAATCCCTTCTGGCTTCAGCAGTCTCATCTTCAAGATGGGACTTATAATACCATATCTGCCTGGAGGCAGGGGCATAAACAAGATGACCTCTTGAGTACCCCCGTGGTTTTTTAGGCTGGATGGTGCGGTTATATGTTGCTTAAGCAGAGGAAACAAACCCGGGGGTCAGGAAGGCCTCCTGGAGGAGTCTATGTTGGAGGTGAGGGAATCGTATCCACAGAGGCAGTGTGGTCCAACGGTTAGGGTTCTTGAACCAGCTGTCCCCCCAGAAATTCCAACTCTGCCACTGACCCACAGCGTGTCACTGAGCAAGTGATTTAATCTCTTAGGGGCATGGTTTCCACATCTGTGAAATGGGATAATAATAACAACTCTACTTATCATAGGATTTGGGGGAGGTTGAAATAGTTGGCTTATGTCAGGTGACTGACATAATGCTTTATGAATGTTCATTCTGTTTCTATTACTCTCCTAAATCCAATGCCCACAAGCCTTTGAGTTCTGGCCCCAACTTCCCTCCCAAGCCCTCCACACCCTGCACCCCTGCCCCTACCTCCTCGGGTCAAGGAGTGCACACCAGACCCCCCCACACCCATCCTCCCCCAGTAGGGTTCCCCCACCTGGAACTTCCTGCTCCTCCCACCCCCAGGATTGGGACTGGCTGGCTCCTTCTTCTTCCAGTCCCATTTCAAATGCCCCCCCCCACACACACAAGGAGACCTTCTTTGAAGACCTTTTCTAAAGAAAGCCCCGTCTCAGTCACTCTCCCCTACACCTGCTTACTAGTTTTCTCATCTTCCCCAGTCCAGCATCAGCTTCATGAGAGCAGGGACCACTCTGTCTTGTTCATCCAGGTGGTTCCAGAGCCCAGAACAGGGATGGTATGTCGTTAGGCGCTTGATTTGTTTGTTGGAGGAGTGGATGAATGAATGAGTGAACAAATGAACGAACGAATGAATGAGGGGCTGATCCAGCATGAACTATGGAGGAAAAGGGGACACGGTGGAGAAGGCCCCACCGTGCAGGCCACCTCCCTGGGCTCCTGCAGGGCCTTGGTCAGTGTGGCGATGGGACTCTGAGGGGCTGGCTGGGCCCTGGTGTGCAGGGGTGCAGGTAACAGGCATCTAGAAGAAAGCCCCCTCACTGGCCCCTCCGCAAACAGCACCTGAAGGCCCGAGCCGGACAAGGGCAGAGCGTGGAGTCTGGGCCAGGACACTGACTGGCCGAGCTGGCAGCTCCTCCCACTGGAGCCGGCAGCCATCTGGCCCGGACAGAGGGGCCTCCGCAGGCCCTGGCTCACCCCCAGCCCAAGCAGCCTCCCCACTGCTGCCCTGCGTCACTGGGCCTCCCAGGGGTGGGCTACATCCCTGCACCAGGCCTGGTGGGGAGGGCTCTCGGCCCCCTCGCCCCCAGAGGGGGAGACAAAGGACCTGTCTCCCAGGAATTTGTGGTCAGGGAGGGGCCTGCACAGTGGGTGTCCCCATGGCGGGGCCTATGCCTACCTCCAAGAGGAAGATTCTCAAGGGGAGGGTCTGAGGGGGGGAGGCCCCACCCTCCATCCAGGTCTGAACTGGACTCAGGGAAGGGCAAGTCGGACTCTGTCCTCACGGCCCGACCCGGCAGAGGCAAGCATTCAGAGGACACGCTGTCTAGACAATGGGGAGAATAATACGATCTACCTAGGGCCTGCGGTGAGCACAAACCATATGGGTCAGGGGCTGAGCCTGGGCCCCAGAAATCTTGTAAGTGCTGTTCCTCTGGTGGCCCACGGGCCTCTGCTCCCGCCTTGACCCCAGAGCCAACGTCTCCTTTTAGCTGTGGGCTCTGCCTCACTTTGCCAGTCTGCTTCCCAGAGACTGGGTTGAAGCCAGGTGGCCGGACCAAGCCGCCACCTGTCAGAGGTGCCCAGAGCTGGCAGCCCCCCTCCCCCAGAGGGCCACAGGATGCTGCACATGTGCACACACACACACCTGAACACGCGTGAAGATATGCGCACACGTCCATACAGGGCCCTCGGATACACATGCATATACACACACGTACTTCCACACGCATGTGTGGGCCCGGTACTGGGCCCTCGCACATACCTGTGCACACACGTGCACCTGGGCTCTGACCTGTTGCTGCTGTTCCCTTCCGACGGAGCCCTTCCCCACCAGGCCCGCCTGGGGCCTGAGGGAGTGAGGGTGCTGATGCCTGGACTTCCCACCCCAGAGGGCAGGGCGGTCCTTTCCTGGTGAGGCAGACATTGCGATGCGATGCCCAGACGCCCCTTCAAGGAGGGCATGTGGTCGACAGCGCCCTCTAGGGGCCGTCTCTGCATTCCGGCCCAATTGCTTTGCAGGAAGATGGGAGACTCGGAGGGCCAGCTCATGACCAAGCAAGACAGCGGTGCCAGGGCTTGGACATCTGCCCCCAAGCCCCGCTGCCCGGCAGAGATGGAGGCAGGCCTGCCTCCCAGTCTGACGGCCCCGCCCCGCCTGCTTCCTCTACTTCCTTGGCATTCCTGACTCCGTCTTAGCATCTGCTTCCGGGAGAGCTCCACCTGTGACAGGTGGAGCCTAAGACAGGGCCAGGGCAGAAACCAGCTTCCTGAGGCCACATGCAGGGCTCCAGGTGGCCGAGGCCTGGCGCCGGGGCCGTGCTTTGCTCAGGCTACCCAGCGTTTCTCTTTGTGGCCTCATTTAATCCCGGCAAGAACCCCATGAGGTGAATAGTGGCAGCCTTGGCCTTTTTGAGTTAATGAAGAGTTTGGTGCCCTTCTGGATTCCCTGGAGAGTGAGAACCAGCAAGGACCCATGAGGTGCTCTAATCCATAGATGAGGAAAGGAAAGCCCAGAGAGGGTCAGGACCTACTCAAGGTCACACAGCAATGGGATAGCAGAAATAGAACACAACTCTGGTCTTCTACCTCCCAGCGCAACAGCTGGGGCCAGCTTCATGCCTCAACACCCCTTCCCGCACACATCCTGGTGTGCAAAGCATTCCTCTTCCAGGAGAACTCAGGATCTACTCAGTCCTCTACCCTGTGCCTCCCAGGAGGTACAGCCCTCCATTCTCCCTGGGGAGTAGTCGTGCATGTTGAGAAGGAAGGTTTGTGATTCAGTGTGAAGCGTCTCCTCAGCCAGCGCAGGAGGACGCAGCTGGACTCTGGGTCACTGAGACCTCAAAGCTCAGCACGGCTATGCACTCACCCCGTGACACGGAACAACCAAGGCCACCCCTCTGCGCCTCAATACCTCATCTGTAAAACGGTTTTTGCTAAGACTTACCTTGTAGGTTTGTTATAAAGATTAAATGGGTTGAGGTAGGGTATAAACAGCTAACATCTGCCAAGCACTGACAACAGACTAGGCATACACATTATCGCATTACATGACACCAGGTTTTAGAGCAGAAATCTCCAGGACAGCACTTAAATGCCCCCACATGCCATCTCTCCCAAATCAGCTTATAGTTCCTCAGGATTGAGCTCCCAGAAATGGAGCCATCCTCTTCTTTTGGTCGCTCCATCCAGGCCCAGTGGGATGTGGTGGGTGGGCAGGTGAACAAGGACACCTCCAGCAAGCCGGGCAGGTGGGTCCCTTTGTAGTTAGATGGAAGCAAGGAAGGTTTTGTGCCTTTTTTCCAGCAATGCTGAATTTTGAGCGCTTTTGTGCTGCCACCTGCTGGTCAGTAAGATAAGAGCAGGCGGGCTCACACCCCAAGGGCCAGGGAGGGGCATTCCATTAGGGAACTTTGGAATAACCACAATTAGGGATGATATTCCAAAAATATATACTAACCTACCCATCAGCAGAGTTCTGAAGCCCCTCGGGCCCAGGGGTAACGCTTTAGAAGCTTGTTGTGAGAAGGTGGAGGTGTCCTGGAGAAGGGTCTGAGAGTATTTTGATATTTTATGAAATGAGAAAGCTCCAGCACAGCACCGCTGAATGTCCTTAATGCTTGGAGATGGTTCACGCTCTGAGGCTCATCCCCTCTCATAGAACCAGGCCAGCGTGGGGCAGCCGGGTGGCTCAGTCGGTTGAGCGTCATGATCTTGGGGTTCGACTCCGGTCATGATCTTGGGGTTTGTGAGTTTGAGCCCCACATCAGGCTTGCTGCTGTCAGCCTGTCAGTGCAGAACCCGCATCAGATCCTCTGTTCACCTCTCTTTGCCCCTCCCCCGCTTGCACTCTCCCCAAAAGAAATAATTAGAAGAAGAAGAAGAAGAAGAAGAAGAAGAAGAAGAAGAAGAAGAAGAAGGAAGAGGAGGAGGAGGAGAAGGAGAATCGGGCCACCATGAAGACGTGTTCGTGGCCGCCAGCACGTAGACCATTGTTGGGAGATTGGACTCCGTATGGTCCTCCCACCCTGAGGCCAGACCTCGTCTTTCTTCTTGGAGGCCCACAGATGCCCTTCCCACACACACCTCAGCAATTATTCATTTTGTTTGGGAACACATCCCTGCTCACCACTGGTTCACTTTCCAAATGCTTAGTTTTATCTTTAGGAGTAACTCTTCCCAGGACTTAGCCTCTCGCCTCTAGGACTGCCAACAAGAGCTCCACCGGGCATGTAAGTCTGCAACCACCTGGGATCGGGAGACGTGGTCTCGGAAAGATCCCAGGAAGGGAAGCTGGAAAGGGAAGCTGAGGCTGCTGCTGGGAGACCCTTGGGCTGCTAGAATTCTGGGGTATTCTGAGAAATGCCTTTCAGTAGCTTCCCCCAGCCTTTTAGGGACTTGAATAGTAGAGAAGATTGGCAGGGAAAAAGGTGTGTGAGGTCTGAGTGAGAGTGTTAGCAGAGCCTCCAGACATCTTCCAGAGCTCTCCAGAACTGAGGACAGAGAGAGAAAGCAGCCTGCCTGAGGTCACAGAGCAAGCCAGTGACAAAGGCAACCAGGAACCTGGAAACTCACCCAAGAATCCTTCATAAACAGGAGACCCTTGCTGGAATGCAAATGCTTGCCTCTCAGGGACTGCTTCCTGCAGCCCAATGTCCCCCACATACTCGGTCTTCTTAAAGCAGGAAGCCCCTGAGTCCAAAGAGAAAAGAATTACTCTGGGAAAAATCTCAGGCCCCTTGTAACCCAGCCTGGGCAAAGCCTCACCGTGCCTGCAGTTCTGACCCAGTCAGTGAAGTGAACTTTGGCAGGAAGGGCAGGTCTCCTGAGAATCCTGGCCTGTCACAGCCCAGGGTCTCCTCCAGGCCATCCACTGCTGCACCCGAGAGAGTGTAAGCCAGGGGCGGGTCTGATCTCCACCCAACCTTGCTTAATCCTTAAAGCTGACTGTGGTCAATTGAATAATGTCCCCCCAATAGGTATCAATATCCTAGTCCCTGGAACCTGTGAATGCTCCCCTCCATGAAGTGGGGGGGGGTGGGGGGGGTGGGGGGGTGGGGGAGGAGGGAGAGGAGGACTTTGCAGATGTGATTAAGCTAAGGATCCTGAGATGAGAAGATTATCCTGTATTATCTGAGCAGGCCCTGAGTGTAATCACAGGAGTCCTAATATGAAAGGAGCTGAGAAGTATTACACGCAGAAGTGGCTTGGGCACTGTGATGCTGGAGGCAAAGATGAGAATGATGTAACCACACACCGAGGAACACCAGCAGCCACCAGAAGCTGGAAAAAAAAGAACCAGTTCCCCTCCAGAGCCTCCAGAAGGGGCACAAGCCTGCTGACCCCTTGATTTCAGCTGGGGGATACTGACTTCAGACTTCTGGCTTCCAGAACTGTGAAAGAATAAGTATCTGTTGTTTTAAGCCACCAGCCTTGTGGTAATTTGTTACAACAGCCACAGGAAATTCATATGTACTGGTCCACAAACATCCCTCACACAGGCGTCTATGTACCCAGCACTGTGCTTGAAAATGAAACATTTTACAGAACAGAGGAGACAAAGAAGCAACAAAACAGCAAAACTCCCAGTCTGTGTGTTTCTTTCTGCAGAGGAGACCCAAGCACAGGGGAAGTCAGTGAGGGAGAGGCAGGGATTGGGGTATGAGTTACCATTCTCCGGGCAGGCTCCAGGGACTTCTTTCTATTGTTAGATTATTGCACTTTGGAGAAAAAGTAGAAAGGACAGGAGAGTAGGGGGGAAACACACAATCACTGTTAAAATTTTGGTATATTTCCATCCAGTCATTTTTTTTTTCCTTTCAGAGGTTTTAGTGTGTTTCACTTACATAGTTACCATCAAACTGGATATACACATTGGATATATGCAACATTTACATAGTTGCAATCACATCGGACATGCAGTCAAATTGGATATACATAGTTACAATCAAATATGCATACCAATATACATTGGTATTTTGCTATAAATATTCTATGTAACCCTTGAACCTTTATTTGGAGCAGGTTATGTAGTATTCTATAGCAGATATAACCACATAGACTTTATATTCTCTTATGGATGTTTGATCTGTTTCTTATAGCACTATGAAGAATATTTTTGGCTGCAAATTACTTTATATATTTGAGAAAGTGTCTGTAAGATAGATCTAGCCATTTTATTTCTGGGAAACTGGGGATACGAAAATCTTTGAAGGTTGTCATTCATTTTGCTGAATTACTTCCCAAATCATATTTGTGACAATTCATCCTCTGTGTATGCTGTAAAGTAGGGAAGTGATCATTTTACCACACCTTCACCAGCATCTTTGTTAATTTGATATAATGAGAAACAGCATCTCTTTAAATTTGCGTATCTCTGATTAGTAGTGAGGTTAGATCTCTATTTCCTTATTCTGGTTTATTAATGGAATACTCTCCATTCCGGGGCTTACCGCGGAGTCTGACGAGTTACCACTTCCTATTGATTCGGCACTAGGAAAATCTCTAGAATCCATTTTCTCATTCCCATTTTTACAAACTTATTTGAAGACGTCATCTCTCACCTGGGCCATTGGGATCTTTGTTACAGAAAAGAGAGCAATTGTTCTTAGTCACGTCCCTCCAGCTGAAAGACTTCAGATGCCTCTCTACTGCCTGTCAAACCAACCCCAGCTCCTCAGTCTGGTGTTGAAAGCCAGCCACAACCAGGTTTCTCTGCCAGCCAACTTTGCCTCCTACCAGCCTCCAGCCTCTGTGTGTGTGTGGTTCCCTGCACACGCTTATTCTCACTCCATGCCTCTGCCCCACTGTTCCACTCACTTGGAATGTGTTTCTTCTACCCTCCTCTGACTCCTGTGTACACATTATCCTCTGAGATCCAGTCCACGCTCCCCAACACCCCTGTGCAGGGCCCTGTCCAAGGTCCTGGGGATGAGCAGTCACAGGATGTATAGTTCCTGACTCAGAGGGTTTTACCGCCAAAAAGCAGGTGGAAGAGGGCACAGATACATTCTCACTAATTAGGAGCCTTTTGGCTTTAAGAAGTAAGTGTCTACTCAAAATATCTCATACAAAAAGAAGAACTTATTGGAAGGATATGAGATTTCTCAGGACACAAGGGCCACCAGCTCAACTGGGGCTCTGGGGAATTGTAAGTTAGAAAGCTGTCAGAAAGCAAAGCTGCCCTCTCTGCCTCCCAGGGCTGCATGGTTTCTGGGTATCCACTTCCTCCCCACTCCTCCCTGAGCCAACTGCCTCTGCACATGCATTTTGCTCTTGGCCCACTGTGGTACTGGCCCCAACTCTGGGGTACTGGCCTCAATCATGGTCTCTTGGCCCAGGGATCACCACCAATGGGCAATGGTTTCTATTCAGACACCATTCAGAATCTCAAGGGAGAAAAAAAGTATGTATTAGATTTACTCTATTTGGGCAGGGTCCTGTCCTTGGCTGTTGGTGAGCCCATGGGTCCTTCACTTGGGCGCCTACCCCTGGCTTAATTAGCTGTGGCTAGAGATGAAGGGCAGGGGGAGCAGGGTCAGATGGTAAAAAGGGTTATCTGAATTTTAACAAGACCCCCGGGTTGTTCATGTGTTTATGAAAGTCTCAGGAGCACTGCCATAGAGCAGCAGCTCCCTGAATGATCTCTGATCCATCACCTGGGAACTCACCAGAAAGACGAATTCTGAGGTCCTTCCCCAGGCCCTGGAGAAGGTCTGGGAAGGAGCTGAATGTTTCACACAGGTGCTGTAAGCAAGTTCCATTCCCTGCCCTCCATTTGCTACAGAGAAAATTCCCATCTTCTTTCCATGATGAAGAGTCAGTGTCTTGCTCTCCACCTGTCACCTGTGGGTCTGCCAAAGAGAAACCACCCCACAGCTGCTCTATATAAATGTAACACATTGGCTCCATTCATACTGGTCAGAGGCATGTCACCTCTCCCTGTGGCCCTCATTTTCCTATTCAGGCAGCAAAAGGGCCAATGATGTCTATTGTCCCTTCAAGGATCATGGGTTTTAGTGTCCTGGTTGGTTCCCCCCTGTGTTAGTATCATGTGGTTGCTGTGACAAATGCCACAAACTGAGCAGCTTAAAACCACAGCCTGGAGGCCAGAGGTCTGGAATTCAGGTATCAGTATAGCTGTTCTCCCTCTGAAGGCTCTAGGAGAACCTTTCCTTCCCTCTTCCAGCTTCCAGTGACTCCAGCCGTTGGCCTGTGGCCACATCTAGCTCCAGTCTCTGTCTCCATCTTCACATGGCCTTCTCCTCTTCTCCTCATATCCCTCTGACTTTCTCTCATGAGTGCACCTGTTGTTAGATTTAGGGACCACCTGGATCACCCAGGATGATTTTAACTGGAGATTCTTAACTAATTATCTCCACAAAGACCCCTTTTCCAAATAACGTCACATTCACAGGTTCTGGGTAGGCATGTATTTTGGGGAGGCTGCCATTCAAAACACTACACCATCCTCCCTTCCAAATGTTTGGGACCAGACTGGGGACAAGTGGTACCCCTGTCTGATCTCCATCTTTGTCTAGAATAACTGCAAATGACAAGATTTCTCGTTAGCCCCATATTAGAGCCAGAGGGAAAAGAATATCAAAGAAACAAGGCACAGCCCCTCTTCTCAAGGCACCAGTGGTTGGGTGGGACCAGAAGAGCCAAGAGGGATGACACTGTTGCACCCCTGACCATGGCAGTGCCCACCCTGGCCCCTATCTCCTGTCAATTTCCGGAGCTCTGGCTGGAGGATGAGAGAATGCCCTGAGAGGAAGTCAGAGCATCCTGGATAGCATTCTGGGAATGGCAGGACCCCCAGCACTCCCAGTTCCGCCAGTGCAGGAGGTATTATGATTGCCAGAATGGCAATTAAGGAAGGGATAATCAGCCAGCGTTCTTTGTAGTCTGTCTCAGGGCCAAGGAAGATGAGACTTTCCAGAAAGTGAGCTGGTCCAGAAAAGGCCCATCCCAGATGGCTGCTAATGTCATTAGTCCAGTAATGCTGAGTGAAATGAATGAGCTAGCCTGGCCCCACTGTGCTTCTCTGAGGGATGCTGATAAGAACATGATCTCCCAGGTAGGGACCACCAAGCATGGGACCAAGGAAAGGAGAGACAGGAGAACTGAGGACAGGGTGTTCGTGTTGGGCACAGGGAGTCAGGGCAGACTCGGGTTCTCTTCCCAGCTTGGTTACTAATGAGTTGGGTGAGCTTGGAAGTGTTCTTAAATACAGAACCTCTACACATCATTAGAAAAAGACAAACAATCCAACAGGATATAAGATGGGCAAAGAATTTGAGCAAGCATTTTACAGAAGAAACACAGATGGCCAAAATGCATATGAAAACATGTTCAATCTCTCTAGTAATTAGGGAAGCAAAACCGAAAACCACCAGAACACGAGTGGTAAAGTGGGTGACATCTGAAGAAAAGTTGAAGTCTAGTTGATAGAACCGAACCGGCGTTCATGTCCTAGTTTTGATCACTGTGTTAGGGCTACATAAGATGCTAACATTAGAAGAAGCTGGATGCAGGGTCTCTGAGAACTCTGCTGTCACAACTCTTCTGTTAGCCTAAACTTTTTTGCCAAATAGAAAGGTAAATAAGAACTACCAGAACAACGATGACAGAAAAGAGAGAGAGGTCACTGTCTACCCAACAGAGTGGCAAGAATTACACAGATTAGAAAGATCCAGCGCTGGAGGTGGTACTGAGGAGGAGCCGGCTGCATCGTGCACCTTGGGTGGGAGTGTGATTTGATACAATCGTTTTGGAGGACACTTGGGCAGTATCGGTTACAATGTCATTTTGTGTGCCCCTTGACCCAGGAATTCCAGAGCTTACGATTTACCCCACCACAATCTTTCTACTTGTATTCAAAAAGACATGTCCAAAGGCATTTGGCACAGCCCTATTTGTAGTAACCAAGAGCAACCTAAATGCCCAGAGGAAATGCACAACACAGGAAAGGTTAAATGATACACTGCCTCTAGCCCTGAAATATTACATAGCAGGTAAAAAAGAACGCAATGCATCCACATGAACAAAAAGGAAAAAGCTTACAAAGCAAAAAAAAAAAAAAAAAAAGAAAAGAAAAGAAAAGTATAATCTCACTGGGGCACCTGGGTGACTCAGTTGGTTAAGCATCCAGCTTCGGCTCAGGTCATGATCTCACAGTTCACGGGTTCACATCCTGCATCCAGCTCTGTGCTGGCAGCTCAGAACCTAAAGCCTGCTTCAGATTCTGTGTCTCCCTCTCTCTCTGCCCCTCCCCTGCTCATTCTCTCTCTCTCTCTCTCTCTCTCTCTCTCTCTCTCTCTGTCTCAAAAATAAATAAAACATTTTTAATTTTTTTTTTTTTTTTTTAAAGTACAATCTCAGGGCACCTGGGTGACTCAGTCGGTTGAGTGAGCGTCCGACTTCGGCTCAGGTCACGATCTCACAGCTTGTGGGTTCGAGCCCTGCATCAGGCTCTGTGCTGACTGCTTGCTCAGAGCCTGGAGCCTGCTTCAGATTCTTTGTCTCCTTCTCTCTCTGCCCCTCCCCCACTCACGCGTTGTCTCACTCTGTTTCTCAAAAATAAATAAATCTAAAAAAATAAATTTTTTTAAAGTGTAATCTCACTGATGCAAAGGAAAAGCACAAATAAAACCATACATGCCTAAATGTGTGTATAACAAATGTGTCCACCACCCCCAAAAGCTAGGAAAGATACCCTCCCGACTGGCCCAAGTTTCCTCTGGAGAGGCCGGAGGGAAAGAGATTCTTCTGGAGAGGCCGGAGGGAAAGAGATTGGGGCACGCAGGATGGGTAGGGTGGTGCCAAAGGGGACTTTTACTTTTTCTGTATTCTTTGCATTTTTAACAATAAGGCTTTCACGTATTACTTGTGCAATTTTTTACGATATGTTTTCAAACCAGTGCTAACCTTCTCTGACCTGCAGTTTCCTTATCTTTAAAATAAAGGAGGTGGTATTACAGTGTTACGTGTCAATTTTATCTCAAATTTTAAAGATTCAATTGATTAATTAATTAATTTAATTTAATAACGGTGTTGGGTCAGGGCCCAACCTCTTGGGTTGCTTCCAGCTCCGAATGTCTCTAACTTGAAGCTGGGCTGTGTCCACACCGTCCCCTCCCCACCCTGCCCACACCCCCTTCTCTGTAGTCCCCACACTTGCCAGCTTATTCCTGACTTAAGGCTTTCGAGCTTGCCGTGTTTCCCAGATGGCACGCTCTGCCCCCATCTTCACAGCTGGCTCCTTCTGGTCATTTAGAGCTCAGCGTAATGGTCACCTCCTTGGGGCGGCCTCAAGGTAGCAGTGGGGAAGGAGGGAAAGGCAGGGCCAGATCAGAGGGGCCTGGCAGACCAGGGGAAGGAGTGAGGATCTCAGCCTCAGGTGGGTGGGAAGTCGGGAGGGATTGGGTACTGGAGGGGCAGGGTGAGGGGAAGAGGGTGGGATGACACAAGGCTGCCTCCACACCTCATCACAGCTGAAAGTCTGTCTCATTCATTTTTGCCGGCAGAACGTTGGACATAAGGTAGAACCTGTCCTTGAGCAATTGGAAGTCATTTCAAGGTAAACAGAGCTGGAAGAGGAGGGGAGCTCAGAGTGAATCTATTTCAAGTGAGTTTCCTGTTAATGTCAGTTTATACTCCTCTGTAGCACAGTGTTTTTCCCTCTCCTGGACAATAATGGCCCTCCTAAATTCACTTAAGACTTAAAGTATCCTGTTTTGACCTCTTCTCAGATCCTGTTCTCAAAAATGTCTTTCAACACAATGGCACGTCATCTCTTCTTGCCTCTCACTTCTTTCCCTGACCATTGTTTTCCACTCATCCTCTTTTCCCCAAACTTCCTAAGATTTTGGCCATTTCTCCATCCCCATCCCCTTCCGTCCTTCCTCACTTACCAAGACTGAGATTCTTTGCCCTTCCATAAATTCTCTTCCCAGAGGCATTTTGTTGCTGGTCCTGCCCACCCTTCCAGAGTGGTCATTGGGCTGGACACACCTTCCATCGATTTGGCTCCACGCACATTTCCAAGGCTGGCTTCCGCAGGCTGAACGCACAGAAAAGCTTCCGGAACTTCCTCCTCCTTCTTTCTCATCCACAAGCCCAGCCTCATGAGTTGTAAATGGTCACCTGCAACTCGCTTGGGTAGAGAGGGGGAGCTGTGGGTTCAGCTGCAGGGAGGGCAAGGGAAGGTCCGGGCAGGGACTCAGACCCTATCAGGCCTCTCCCCATCTTGTTCCTGCTTCTCTCAGAGGCACTTTCTCCATGAGACTAGAGCCCTGGAAGGGGTGGAGAAGAAGGGAGCCTCTTCTCCCAGTTACAGCTAGACAGAGTCCTGGGGTCAGCCCAGTTTGGATCACAAACCCACTTGCACAGACAGAGAGGTGGACACCATTATAGAGGACCCCATCAGAACCACATGGTTCAAAAGGACAAAAGGGATATTTCTCTTTTTTTTTTTTTTTTAAACGTTTATTTATTTTTGGGACAGAGAGAGACAGAGCATGAACGGGGGAGGGGCAGAGAGAGAGGGAGACACAGAATGTGAAGCAGGCTCCAGGCTCTGAGCCATCAGCCCAGAGCCCGACACGGGGCTCAAACTCATGAACTGCAAGATCGTGACCTGAGCCGAAGTCGGACGCTCAACCGACTGAGCCACCCAGGCGCCCCAATATTTCTCTCTTTTTTAAAAATGTGTATTTATTCTTGAGAGAGAGGGAGACAGAGCACGGGCGGGGAGGGGCAGAGAGATAGAGGGAGACACAGAATCCGAAGCAGGCTCCAGGCTCCGAGCTGTCAGCCCAGAGCTCAACGCAGGGCTCGAATTCACAAACCGTGAGATCATGACCTGGGCCTAAGTCTGACGTTTAACTGACTGAGCCACCCAGGCGCCCCCAGGCGGATATTTCTTCTAAAGAAGAGGACATACATCTCCAAGAAAAGGGGAGAGACTCCTAGGCAGACAAAACAGGAGGTGTCCACATTCTCCCATGTCTAGCCCACGGCCTGGCCTCCCTGTATATGAAGACTGATTCTTTAACAGGCAGGCAGACCTTGAGAGACTGGCTGGGACCACTGGTTGTTCTTGCTGTCCCTCCTTGAGCAGCTGCTGCCCAGAGTGCACTGGCTCCCGGTTCCATCAGCCCCCAGCTCGAGGCATTCATTTCCAAGGCATCCTGGATGCTGCCAAACCTGATTTTTTTTTCAGCAGCCAGTCTAACTGGAAGAAAGTTATTTTAGATGTTAAAATGTCAGATTTGGAAGGTTGGTTGTGTCAGAAAATGCCTCATTTGTGTACAAAGGATGGGCCCACGCTTCCCTCCAGGATGCTGCCTTTCAAAGAATCAGAATTTTTTTTTTTTTTTAAGAGCTAAGAGACCCCCGGAGGTCATCTATTCCAACCCCTTTATTTTACAAAAGAGGCAACAAGCACAGAGAAGTTGAGCATTTTGCCCAGTTCGAACAGCTTGATAGTGGCAGTGGCGATTAGGAATCTTAAAAACGAATTGACACTAAGGGTCTCCACCTAATGATGTTTGCACACACAATAGGGCGGTGAAAATGATCTCGGACAGGCCTGCCTCACTTTTTTTCTTTAGGCTTAAAGTTTAAGCCATAGATTTTTTTTTTTTAAAAGAAGTTCCTACTTTCTTTTTTTTTTTTTTTTAACGTTTATTTATTTTTGAGACAGAGCATGAACGGGGAAGGGGCAGAGAGAGAGGGAGACACAGAATCGGAAGCAGGCTCCAGGCTCTGAGCCATCAGCCCAGAGCCCGAGGCGGGGCTCGAACTCACGGACCGCGAGATCGTGACCTGAGCTGAAGTCGGACGCTTAACCGACTGAGCCACCCAGGCGCCCCTTTAGATTTTTTTTTTAATTACATGAATACTGAATCTAATTTTTCTCATCTACAAAATGCTTTATCTTTACATGCCTTTGATCTTCAGTGGGCAATGGATCTTAGCTTTACATTTCCCTGCCCTTTGCCTTCTACTTGGGAGTTCAGGGACATGGGAGCAAACACTTCAGGGCCCCAAGGGGATTGGGGCAGAAGAATTCTTTGTAAGAGAGTTGCTTCCGTCACTGGTCCACTCTTCCTGGTTTATCTAGTTAGGTCTTCACATGTGTCTTCCTTAAAGAGACACACTCCCCTGTATTTATCACGTTTAGTGTCATTTTTCTTCTTTACTCTGTTCATAATTTTGATTCCATGTCCCAAACCAAAAGTCACTGGCCCAACTTGCAAGAGAAAGCAGTTATTGTGGATGAACAAGCAAAGCACTGGGCCCTGAGATGCTATTGTTACACACAAAAGCCCCTCTATGACTTTGTGAGAGTCAATCTCCCACATCACACAGCACGAGAAAAAGGGCACTCACTGTGCTCACGCTCTGTTTAACCCTCCCGAATTTGTAAACAACTGAAACATAACACAAACAAGTTGTTTTTTTTTTTTTAGCTTGCTGGTGTTTTTAACTCAATAAACTGTTTGTTAATTAACTTCACGAGCTTTTCTTTTTAACCCCAGATTATGTCTGCATGAATGAACTCCACGGGCTGGTTTGAATCGGATGGTTTCTTTGAATACGGCTGATTTCTGTGTTTGTGCCTTGTAACAGTCAGGATGGGATAGGCTGCAGTGGAGTAACAAAAAAACCCCCAAGTATCCATGGCTTGCCAAAGGTTTGTTTTCTGCTCAGGTTACATGTCCCGTGAGGATCTTGTTGTAATCACACAGAGATCCTGATGGAGGGAGGTTCCATCTTGTGACGAGCTTCCACACTCACCTCAGCAGGTGGCGAGAGCTCTGGAGGAATTTTCACCAGCAATCGAATGTTCCAGCCCGGAAGTGACACCTGTCACCTCCCTTTACAACCCATTGGTCTGAAATAGCCCTATGACCCCATGCAACCACTGGGCACTGTGCCACCAAGAATGCCACACAGACCTCACCCCCCCTCCCCCAACACACACACACATCCCTCACAAGAATCCCATCTTTATACTGGGTCCAGGTAAATGCCTTTCTGGGGACAGCCCAGTGCCAAATCAATTGGTCAAACATTTAAGTACTAATCATGAGGAATTTCTAGTAGGTTTTTAGACAACCAAAGTCATAGAAATTCTTCACCTAATTTTATGGTATATAAGTTGTGCCTCAATATTAAAAAAAAAAATTCATCTGCTCCTCCACGGGGTTGGTGGTGGTGGAGGGGACGTCAGAAGGGTACGATGACATCTAGCGGGTAGAGGCCAGGGATGCTGCCATATACCCCACATGGCTCAGGACAGGCCCCACAGCAAATGCTCACATGGTCCAAAAGTGGATTCGCTGAGAAGTCACACCTCCAGGTAGAAGGCACACAGGAGCGTCCGTGAGACAGGCTGTGGCCGAGCCCGGCATAGGGTGGTGACCAGATCCCACTTTTGATAACTAATTACAAGTGGCCTCAACTCTCCCAATATGAGTAGCCCTCCCTCTCCAGCGGTGACAACACAAACTGTCTCCAGACAGCGTCATAAGTCCCCAAGGGCAGAATCTCCCCCAGTAGGGAACCCTGATCAGAAACAACACCAACCTTTGTCAACAGCACCATTTCAGCTGTGCTGCAGAGGAACCCTGGGCTGGGAACTGTAAGACTTGCCTTTAAATCCAACTCTGCCTTGGGGCGCCTGGGTGGCTCAGTCGGCGAAGCATCCAACTCGGGCTCAGGTCATGATCTCACAGTTCCTGAGTTCCAGCCCCATGTCGGGCTCTGTGCTGACAGCTCAGAGTCTGGAGCCTGCTTTGGGTTCTGTGTCTCCCTCTCTCTCGGCCCCTCCCCTGGCTCATACTCTGTCTCTCTCTCTCTCTCTCTCTCAAAAAAAATAATAATTTTAAAAAATTAAAAATAAATAACTAAATCCAGCTCTACCTTTATATCACTCAGTGGCTTCCCTCTTGGGACCCCAGCTTCCCTCTCTGTAAAATGAGAGGATTGATCAAGACACTTCCTAAAGTGGATTCAGAACTTCTAGAAGGCTCTAGGGTTCGGGTTCTGGAGTTTTTCATTCCAGCATCGTTCCAGGCATAGCCTCACCCTCTCCCCCAAAACAATAGTGGGGGGATGATTTCAGCTGCACAGCAGCACTGTCCAGATGACAAGAGGCGGGGGCCGTGGGGGACCACAGAGCGTGGAAGGCCAGCAGCCAGTGGAGAAAGAGAAAGATGGGGAAACGCATCAGCAGTGGAGCTATGGGATGCATCAAAGGCATTTCCTGGGCTGACCCTGGGCTGATCCTGGGCTGACCCCATTAAAAAGCCACCTGGGACCCAAGGAATAGACAAGACGAGAAGGGGCTGGTAAAAGATTTTTGGAGAAGAAGTTAACAGGATAAATAGCGAGCTCTCTACACAGAGAAAAGAGCAACGCACCTGAGTGGGAGGGAAGTGTGTGTGTTCGTGTGCGTGCACGCCCGTCTCTGCTGTATCCTTACTAATGGCAAGAGAAATTGGACAGTTTCAATTCAGCTTGAATCTGCCTGTAAGCTTTAAAGAAAATCATGATCACAGGATTATTAGATTTGCTGATCTCTTATTGGCCTCCTGACTCTTGTTCAGCTCCAATCAAGACAGGCATGAGAGAAGGAAAGGGAGAGGGGTGCCCTCTGTTCCTTGCCAGCCACATTTCCTCCTGGTCCATCTCAGAATCCAATACAGCCAGCAAAACTTGAAAGGGAGTGAGAGGTATTTAACAAACGGCTGTTCAGTCTGAACAATGATTCAGGGCTTTTAGAAAGCTGGAAGAGACAAGCCAGATGGCCTTTTTCACTCTAGATCCCCTAAAAAGGGCATATATATAAAAATTTTTTTTTCTTTGTGTTAGGTTTGTACTTGTTTGGGTTTTTTGTTTGTTTGTTTTTGGTTTGGGTTTTTTTTTTTTTTTTCCCAGATGCATGAACAGTTCTTTGGATTGCGAATAAACTGAGCTCCCAGGCTGTCCTATATCCACAGTCAGCACCTGTTTCTTAGAAATATCTCACCCAGTTGTTCTTTTATCCATTCAGTCTGCCAGCCGCTCCCTCATCAGCTGTTTCTGAAGCACCTGCTGTGTGTCAAGTACTGTGTTATGGGCTGAGGGTACAGAAGGGAAGAGAATTCAGCCCTGGCCTCCCAGAGCACCGCACTCAGATAGACACAGGCATGTGCACAAAGCAATCACACCCCAGTGTGGTCAATGGGACACCTGGGCAACATCTGGCCCTGAAAGGGAGGGCTCAGGGGAGCTAAGTCTTGAAGGACAAGTAAGAGTTATTTTTGCAGAGATGAGAGATGGATCCAGGCTCACGAAAGGCATAAAAGCAAGAGAAAGTGTGGTGATCCATTGAACCATAGAGAGTGTATTGTAATTGGACAGTAATGTTCAGACAGGAGATGGTCAGGCCATCCCACGTCTATGGTGCCCAGGAGCTCTGCCCTGGGCCTCTGTCCCTGGTTACCAAACTATGGTTCCCATTACTCACTTTCCCATTATTCACGGTAGCTATCTTCTCGAAAGTCGCCATGCACACTGGACTGGCAAATATCAAGCCATACTGCCTGTAGGGGAAATACAGGCTTAGAATCTTACAGACCTCTGGTCACAACATTCTCATCAGATGGATAACACATACCCCAGTTTTACACGTGTCTCTGCTTTTTTTTTTAATTTATTTTTTATTTTTTAACTTTTTAAAAATTTATTGTTGAGGGGCACCTGGGTGGCTCAGTCGGTTGAGCGTCTGACTTCAGCTCAGGTCACGATCTCATGGTTCGTGAGTTCGAGCCCCGGGTCAGGCTCTGGGCTGATGGCTCAGAGCCTGGAGCCTGCTTCCGATTCTGTGTCTCCCTCTCTCTCTGCTCCTCCCCCATTCATGCTCTGTCTCTCTCTGTCTCAAAAATAAATAAACATTAAAAAAAAATTAAAAAAAAAATTTATTGTTGAGACACAGAGCACAAGTGGGGCAAGGGCAGAGAGAAGGAGACACAGAATCCAAAGCAGGCTCCAGGCTCTGATCTCTCAGCACAGAGCCCGTTATGGGGCTCGAACCCACGAACCGTGAGATCCTGACCCGAGCCAAAGTCAGATGCTTAACCGGCTGAGCTGCCCAGGTGCCCCCATGTGTCTCTGTTTTAAAACACCTTATTTAATACATATTGATTCATTAATGTTGAGCTCATGGCCAACAGCTCATACCTGAATGATGCTTGCCTAACATACATAGTTTCTTGGTGAGGCACGTCACAGCCTTCTTGTGCTTACAAACACTAGACAACACTTCAGCGTTATGTTTGAGGGCAATTTTAAATGGCAAAATCACCAACAAATAAACACAAAAATGCAAAAAGTGTGGCACCAGACTATGAAAAGGACACTTGTTTACAGTGTGCGAGCTGGAAGGAGAAGGCAGAGCATTGCCTTGTTTGACCTCAGCTGGGAACGTGCCCAGTTGGGCCAATCACATTTTTTTGCCACTCTGCCCATGTCCGTGAATGACTGCAAAATGCCACAACTATTGATTTGGGGGTTACAAATACATTCCAGAGAGTAGGCAAATAGACAAATCTGGAATCGTGAATAAGATGGATTGTCTGTACTTCCAAAACGTAAATACAGACCTCTAAATTCTTGGAACTGCCAATGACCACTTACTCAACAGAATATTTTGATTCTCTTCATTTTGATTTTTCCGGTAATACAGGAGAAAGGCATGAGCGAGTGTAGGGCTCTCTATCAATTTAAGACTAAAGATCTGGGAACTCATATAAAGCCACATTACACTAGAGCAGTGTTTAGAACAGACCATCGTGTGTCATTCTAGAAGGGCAGACTGTCAGAGGGTGACATTCTCTGATGCCAGGGAAACCAGACTACTTAACCTGCAGAATCATTCGCGACTGGAGCAAAGGAGAGTGTCTCAGAGCCCCAGAGGGCTTCTCTATTATGTCAGCTGTCAGCAACCACGTTGTCTGTATTCATATATGGAGGAGCACCAGGAAATCACAGCATCGTTGGGCCCGTTGCTGTCAGGAATGCGACAGGCTTTGCCCAGCAATGTTTTAAGAACAGTCTGGGCAGCCTGGTGCTTCAGAATTTTCTGGAACAAAGTGATAAATACATTCCCAGGAACCCTTCCAGGGAGATTATTTATTTGAAATGCTAGACACAGGACTAATAGGTTTTACTTACTATTTTAAAATACAGGTAGTCTCTTGTATAGGAAAAAAAAAATGCTGTAGAAACAGTACCCTCAGTTTAATCTCCTAGCTGACCCACTGATGTCATCAGGGACTTTTCTATATCATTAAAGAGTACACGTCATTATTTAGGATTTGGTCTTTAAAGGATGTGTGCTACTAACTGCCTAGGTGATATTTAATGCCAATTTTTTTGCATTTCCCCAATTAAAAAAATTTTTTTTTATTTTAGGGGGAGAATGAGCATGTGCATGCAAGTGGGAGAGAGGTTCAGAGGGAGAGAGAGAGAGAGAGAGAGACAGAGAGAGAGAATCTTAAGCAGGCTCCATACTCAGCACAGAGCCTGACGTGGGGCTCGATCCCATGACCTTGGGATCATGACCTGATCCAAAATCAGGAGTCGGACATTCAACAGACTGAGCCACCCAGGCCAGGTGCCCCTGCATTTCCCCAATTTTTTAAATGTAATTTTGTAGACAATAGATTTTATTTTTTCAAGTAAGTTTAGGTTCACAGCAAAACTGAGTAGAAATTACAGAGTTTCCATTTGCCCCCCATTTGCCCCAACACATGGCCTTGCTCACTAGCAACACACGGCATCAGAGTGGTACCTTTGTTACAGCCCACGAACCTAGTTGACACATCATTATCACCCAAGTCCACAGTCTACATTAGGACTCACTCTCCATGTTGTCCATTCTGTGAGCTTTGACAACCACACAATGACACGTACCTACCATCATAGGATCATAGAGAATAGTTCACTGTTTTAAAAATCCTCTGTGCTCTACTCTTGCCCACCCCCCCCCCACCCTGCCACCCACCCACCCACCCACACAACCACCGACCTTTTACTGTCTCCATTGTTTGGCCTTTTCCAGAATGTCATATAGTTGGAATCAGTATGTAGCCTTTGCAAATTGGCTAACCCTGAATGTGTAAGATCAAAGTTAATAAGACACTTGCAAATTGCCACGCTGTGAGCGGCTTGAGGTCTTGGTCATAGGTGTCTTAGATGTTGAAAGCATGAATGGATGCATCTCCAATTAAAAAAAAAAAAAAGCAAGCAGATTCTCCAATTAAAAAAAAAATCAGAACACTAATAATAATCACTAGTAGCACTTACAACTTAGTATTACTTGGGAAGAGAAATGATGATATTTTCTCTGAATAAAGAACAGCTTGTAAAACCTAAGGTACAAATGTCAAACTGTGTCTCTCTCCCTCTCTCTTTCTCCACAGATGATGGATGGAGAAAGACAGAGGGAGAATGAGATTTGATTCAGATCTTAAAATCCTAACTATATCCTCCACAGAGTGGGAACTTTCCAAATGATGGCATGGTTTAAGTGAAAGGAATTTCTGCTCAGCTTTTTCAAGTTTTGTGTTTGGCGTCCTCTCTGAGCATTCCCCAAATTACCTGACACTCCCCTAGGGCTGGGTTATCCAGAGTGTCTGAGCAAAGCCAAATATAAGGAGAGGATGAGCTCACGGATCCGTTATGCCTTGTCCCTATTTCTAGCCCCAGAATCATCTTTGCTTTTTTGACAATAGAGCTGCACTGCTGAGTCATGTGTAACCTACACCTTCGTCTGAAGTTCATCCTGCTTCCTGCCGGAACCCCGGGGAGCATAGCAAGGAGCCATGGCCTCAGCAGAGAAATGGAGGGAAGGAGAGGTGATTAGAGGCATTTGGGAAATATAAAGACAGATAGGAAAACTTGAGCCTAAACAGTAAGTGGTGAGAGGTACGTCCAGAGCAATTAAAACATGGATCTGCCTCACTTTACATAACTAAGGTGTTTATAAATTTACATGTAAATCAACCTGCATTCTAACTGCAACTGGGGGAACTGACATTTAGGCAAATCTGGTGATGGTGCCTTCTGTACTGTGATGTATTTGTCTGTCAATATCCACTTTCTAATTTAGCTGTAGTATATTGATAGTTCCCTATGTTGGCTTTGAGAGAGGACTGTAGGTGTCTCAACAAAACACCTCGCCTAGCAGACAATTAGGCAGGACAAATACATTTAAGGCTGGGTATATAGCCCATGAATCTGGGCCTTTGGCTTTATATTGAAAATAAAGACACGTTGGTCTTGAAAGCTGTCACATGTCTCAAAAGCAAATGTCTTGTTATGAAAAATGTTTTCGGGGGGTTCCTGGGTGGCTCAGTCGGTTAAGCATCGGCTCAGGTCATGACCTCAGGGTTCATGAGTTTGTGCTGTCAGCACAGAGCCTGCTTCATATCTTCTGTCCCCCTCTCTCAGTCCCTCCCCCACTCATGTTCTCTCTCTCTCTCTCTCTCTCTCTCTCTCTCTCTCAAAAATAAATAAAAACACAGGGTGCCTGAGTGGCTCAGTCAGCTAAGCGATTAAGTGTCTGACTTTGGCTCAGGTCATGATCTCGTTGTTTGTGAGTTTGACCCCCTGCTTCCGGCTCTGTGCTGACAGCTTGGAACCTGGAGCCTGCTTCAGATTCTGTGTCTCCCTCTGTCTGCCCCTCCTCCGCTGGCACTCTGTCTCTCACTCTCTCTCAAAAATAAAATGAACATTAAAAAAAATATTTTTAATAAGTAAAAACATTAAAAAACATTTAAAAATAAAAATAAATTTTTTTTCAGGACACTATTTCAAAAAGAAAGAATGGGTTGCTCATTCAGAGGAATTACCAAGTGAGATGGCCTCCTTGCATTATTGTGGTTATTAATTGGTACCCCCTCCTCCCCCTGGAGCTGATATTAATCGGCTCACAAGGCCCTCTCTAATAAAGACTACATTTCCCAGGCTCACCGGCAGCTTTGCGAGGCCGTGTGAAAATCCCGGCCTGCAGGATGTTAACAAGAATGTCATATGTGACTTGCAGAAAATATCCTCAAAGGATAGAGATGTTCTCATCTTTATTTCTTCCTCCTTTCTGGGGATGTGATGTTTGGAGTTTAAGCAGCCATTTTGGACTCTGGGGGAGTGAAGGGTTTCAGGACAGCTCCCCCTCCCACTCCATCCCCAAATGTGCCACTTTGGCATATGGATGATTTTGAGCTGAAGGCACTTGAGACCCTGTAGGCTCAAGAGAAACTTTTTATCCTCCCTTACCTACATAGAAGAATCTAAATTGGGGGTCTTTCCCAGAATAGGGGTTATTAGCAGAGATAAATTGTATCTGAGTGACCCATCTGTAATGGCAGGGCAAACATCTAATTACCAAATATCTGCTCTTATTGTCCTGTGCAGTGCTTTTCTTTCCTCTGAAACCCCAGACCCCCTACGCCTTTCTGTT
This sequence comes from Panthera pardus, assembly GCF_024362965.1. Taxonomy (NCBI): domain Eukaryota; kingdom Metazoa; phylum Chordata; class Mammalia; order Carnivora; family Felidae; genus Panthera; species Panthera pardus. Next base: position 29,765,588 of record NW_026526876.1, on the reverse strand, counting down.
TAGTTCAGAATGACATATATACCTCATTTTACCTGACCTGTCTTGGGAACTTCCGTGTCTACCTGGATTCCTCACATGCATGTAAATTTGACATTCTGCTGTTAATCTGTCTCATGTCAAGTTGATTCTTAGTCCAGCTAAAAGGACCTTTGAGGGGACGGGAATTTTGCTGCCTAAAAGGAGTGTCCTAAGGATGGCAGAGAAACCAAACCGATGGACATGGGCTCCAGGAAGGTTTTAGAATTTCTTTTTTTTTTTAAGTTTATGTATTTATTTTGAGAGAGAGTGTGAGCACGAGTGGGAATGGGCAGAAAGAGAGGGAGAGAGAGAATCCTAAGCAGGATCCACACGGTCAGCACAGAGCCCAGCCAGGGGCTCAATCTCACCAACGGTGAGACCATGACCTGAGACTAAATCAAGAGTCATCAAGAGCTGGACGCTTAACTGGCTGAGCCACCCAGGGACCCAAGGTCTTGGAACTTCCAAATCAGCCTTTGACTCCTCTTTGTGGACTTCCATGTAAGAGAGAAATAAAATTTTCTCTTATTTAAACCACTGTTGTGCTGCATTTTTTTTTTGTCAGAGCTAAATCTCAGACTGACCCAGTCATAAAGGAAATGCTCATTTCATCTCATTGTAGACTTTATTTAATTCAGTTAAATGGACTTATTAAGCCCCTCTCTACATAGAAAAAGAAGATAGGGGTTGTTGGCTTGAAAGGGGAAAAGCTCGTCTTTATTTTTACAACCTTTACTGGAATTTTAACATATCAGTACTGAATGTAGTATTAACAGTACCTGCGACTTTGTCATTAATAGATATGTATTTTTTAATTATTTATTTTTGAGAGAGAGAGAGAGAGAGAGAGAGAGAGAGAGAGAGAGAGATACAGAGCACAAGTAGGGTAGGGGCAGAGAGACAGGGAGACACAGAATCGGAAACAGGCTCCAGGCTCTGAGCTGTCAGCACAGAGCCCAACGCAGGGCTTGAACCCTTGAATGGTGAGATCACGACCTGAGCCAAAGTCAGACACTTAACCAACTGAGCCACCCAGATGCCCCGATAGAAAGATATCCAATGATGCCTTCTCTCTTTGGAACTTAATTTGAAATTTGGCTGTCATCTTTCTCTAGTTATCTACTACCTACCACCAGGTCCGCTGACATAGTCACATGTGTGAGAATCTTATGATAGACCAAGTTCAGGTTCTTTTCCCAAGGGTCTTTTTCATCCTGAATGTAAGTCAAGGTGTGCATGGCAGAAACTTCCACCCTAATCCTTTCTCTTCTTCTTGGGTACACAACTCTTCTACATTTATTGGTGTGCCTGGCAGCTAGGGGTGGCCATGTGATTAAATTACAACACTGTGATTAGACGCTAAATTACAAATGTGATTAGACACTATGTCCAGCCTCTAAGACAGCCAGTGTGCTTCCTCCATTTGCTCCTTCTCCTTCTGCCAGCTGGACCCAGCACACGATGACCCAGCCTCAAACAAGCCACACAAGACTCTAAGGAATGGCAGAGACTCAAGATGCAGGGAGTCTGGGTTCCTGGGCCTCATGTGGAGAAGGCCACCCACCGACTTGGAACACTGCCCCCTAGGCTGCGAAGGAAGTGCTGTTTGAGCCATTACATTTTGGGGTCTGTTTATCACAACAGTTTAGCCTACCTTGACTGAAATAGTATATGAAAAGATTCGGTAGCAGACTGCCCAAATTCTATGCGTATCTGGAGCTTAGTTCCAATCCCACGTGGGACACTATTACACAACGAAATTGAAGTCCAGAGAAGTTAATGAATTTACCTAAATCATACAAGATGGCTAAGAGTAGGACCTAACTCTTCTGAAACCTAATCCCTATGTCATTCCCCTTCTATGGTTCTGTAGGGAGGGCATAGAATGCTGAATGTGGCCATGAGATTTCTTTTCTGTTGTTGTTAGGTTTATTTATTTATTTATTTCTGAGAGAGAGACAGAGAGAGAGAGACAGAGAGAGGCAGAGTACATGAGCAGGGGAGGGGCAGAGACAATCCCAAGCAGGCTCTGCACTGTCAGCGGGGAGCCCAATGTGGGGCTCCACCCCACGAACCATGAGTTCAGCACCCAAGCTGAAATCAAGAGTCAGACGCTCGATGGACTGAGCCACCCAGGTCCCCTGTGGCCATGAGATTTCTATTTCAGCAAGAGGGAAGGGCAGGGAGAAAGGGACGGGATGTATTTCTTGGCCTGAATTAGTCAGCCATTAGCTACCTATGGTGATTAAATTATCTGGAAAGAATACCCAACTCCACATCACATACAGTTAAATGACAGAATGACAGATCTGTTTAGGGTTGTTTTTTTTTTTTTTCAACGTTTTTAATTTATTTTTGGGACAGAGAGAGACAGAGCATGAACGGGGGAGGGGCAGAGAGAGAGGGAGACACAGAATCGGAAACAGGCTCCAGGCTCCGAGCCATCAGCCCAGAGCCTGACGCGGGGCTCGAACTCACGGACCGCGAGATCGTGACCTGGCTGAAGTCGGACGCTTAACCGACTGCGCCACCCAGGCGCCCCTGTTTAGGGTTGTTTTGAGCACTCATTACTTCAGTTCAACGTAGACAAATGTGATCATTCAGTATCTTGGCACCACAGTGTCATCAGGCCCCTGTCAGTTCACAATTACCTAAATCTTAAAGGAAACAGGAAATTTGAGTGAGGATGACCGTTAATTTGACTGCTACATTTTATTTTACGTATAGAAATAAAATCATGTGTAGCAAAAGCATTGATAATGAACATGATGATAAAATGGCCACTATTTGTTGGCTCTGCATGTGGAACTTTACCCATATGCACACACACACACACAAACACACTGTGTAAGAATATATATATATATATATATATATATATATATAATATAGATTTATATATATAAATATATATATTTAATAATATATATTATATAGATTTTTATAAAGAAATTTATATTTATATATAAGACTATATATTAATATATATATTCTCATTAAAATTTTTTAATGTTTATTTTTTTATTTTTGAAAGACAGAGATAGAACATGAGCAGGGGAGGGGCAGAGGGAGAGGGAGACACAGAATTCGAAGTAGGGTCCACAGTCTGAGCTGTCAGTATGGAGCCCAATGCGGGCCTCGAACTCACAAACTGTGAGATCATGACCTGAGCCAAAGTCAGTCGCTTAACCGACAGAGCCACCCAGGCGCCCCTATATATATAGATTCTCATTGAATTTCTGTATCATCAGCTTTGCTGTGATGACAGCTCTCAAAATCTCAGTGATTCACGCAATAAATGTGCATTTCTTACTCATGTTATATGTACTTCCTTGTGTGTTTTTTCCATTCTGGGACCTAGGCTGAAGGTGCAGCTCTACAGGACATGCCATTCTGGTGGTGAAAGAAAGAGCAAAAGTAGTAGAAATTTGCAATGCCTCTTAAAGCTTCTTTTGGGACAAATTTACCTAATGTCCGTTAATTCTAGTAGCCAAAAACCATCAAATGGCCGAGTCAAACATCAATGGGGAAGTAGAAGGCGGAGGCAATGCAGATCACACAGTAACAGGCAAGGACATATAATAAACCCCATCCGGGAAAAAGGGAAAGAAAACAATTGGCTACAATAACACAACTTCAGTGCTACAAGAGAGCTATTAATTCCACTCCCCTCTTCACTTTGGGAAAGACGAATAACTCTTCTAAGCTCCTTCTAGGGGTTGGAAATATCCCTTTCAGTTAGGGTGACTAAGGGAGGCTTTGGTAAAATTTGAGCTAAGGTTTGAAGGTTACGTAGGACATTGGGGGCAGGGTGGGGAGAAAGAGGAGGGGAGAAAGAGCAAGGACTTTGTTAGGCAAAGGAAAACCCCCGAGTAGAGGTGGGGAAATGCCAAACAAGATCCGTTTGCCACAGAGTAAAGAAAACTGGACAGACATGGGCTCCTTGAATAATGGGAATTGAAGGCTAAGGAGTTTAATTTCATTTAGGGGGCAGTTAGAAAACTTTAGATATTTTTGAGCAAGAGAGCACCATGATTGAAATGATTGCTTCTAAAGACTGATCTGATTAGGGGGTGCAGGGTGGGCTATACAGGGAGAAACAGAACAGGGAGACCAGTAAGGTGACTACATTTCCAGAAACAAAGTAGCAGCGTTTAACTAGAATGGTAGCAGTTGCAACAACAAAAAGGTCAGTTCTGGAGACTCAGAACCAGTGGTTTAAGAAATTAGCCCCCCCCCCCCCCCCACCCCATCATCTACCAGTGCTCCTAATAACAACATATTAATCTGGTGTGAATAAAGCATTTTTAACAGCCTACTTTTTGTATTAATGGGTAATATACACTATTGGGCTTTTAAGAAGAAAATATGAGTGCTATGTGAATTAAAGCTTCAAGACAAGTTCCCATACCCCTATACAAGATGGTTGCCACCCAAGCCCCAAACATACCAAGCCCTCCTCTGCCGGGGAAGGGGGGGCGTTAAATTAAATGTTTTGATAGACCAAATAAGGTCAAACAAAGTCGGGGGACTGGGGGACTGGATGAATAAAAGCCACTGGTCAGTTTCAATTTGAGGTGTGCTATCCAGGTGAGAGTCTCCAGCAGGCATTTGGGAAATTCAGACCCTAAGCTCTACTTACAGTATAATGGTGTTCCAACCAACAAGATAAAAATAACTGTGTATGTGAAAATGCTTTGTAATGTGGTAAGCGCCATTGGAAACTTCGTCTAATTTAAAATTTTATTCTAGGATCCAGGTTATGTAAATAATAGACTTGAGTACTCCTTATTAAAAAAAAAAACAAAAAACCCTACACTACTGTATTACAACTACATTAGCCTGTTTAAAAATTTTCTAATGCTTTATAATTTATTTTTGAGAGGCACAGAGACAGAGCATGAGCGGGGGAGGGGCAGAGAGAGAGAGACACAGAATCCGAAGCAGGCTCCAGGCTGAATTAGCCTGTTTAAAATGGATTTACTAGGAATTCACGTTGGTCAGTAACAAAAAAAGGCGGAAAGAAGGCAGGTAGAAAGGAAGCGGACTCAGGGAAACAAAACTCCAAGAGAGAGACCATTTCAGGGAAACTCGGGGGGTCGGGATGCCCGGCCAGAGAAAAGCAGGGCGAGCCCAGGGGGAGGCCTTGAGGTCCAGGCTGGACGGACTGCGGAGCTACGTGGAAACACGCCCAGGACATTTCTGAAATAGGACATCACCCCCCGGGACAGGAAGGATAAAGGGCAGCGGATCTGGGGACAGAGCACCAGCCCCTTGGCGAACCCAGGGGGCAACCGAGTGACTCTCCCAAGGGCGGAGACCCCTCAGACAAGACAAAGGCTCCAGCCGCGGGAGGAGACCCAAGGTGCGCGTGCGCCACAGAACGCGCGTGCGCTTGGCGGCTAGCGCCGCGGCCCGAGGTGCGGGGGGGCAGGGAGACAAGGGAAGGGAGGCGTCAAGAGCAGTGAGCCAGGCGGCGGGGGAGGGCCGAGTGGTGGGGCGCTCGCGCGCGCCCACTGGTGGCCGGAGGAGAGAACGCCCACGGAGCGCTCGATGCCCACCCCTCCCTTGGGGAGGCTCGCGCTCCCGCTGCTCGCGCCTGCGCCGCCCGTCGGCCTCGGGAGCGCGCCCTCTCCCTGGTGCGCGCGCTCGCAACCTCCGCCACCCACCAGCTCCGGCACCAGCAGCAGCAGCGCCGCCGCCGCCGCCGCCCACCTTCTGCCGCCGCCACCACAGCCACTTTCTCCTCTCTTTCCTCTACTGTCCTCGCCCTCTGTCGACTATCAGGTAAGCGCGTAGCTCCTAAATCTGCCTCCCCGTCCGCCCCCTTGCACCCCCATGCTGCCAGCTCCTCGCCCCCTGCGCAGAGATGGGTTTCATGAGGTAAGCATAGGTCCGAGGCAACAGCGGGGGCCCCTCCTTGGCGCCCTGTGCGCCCTGGAGCTGGGACCGGGGCGTCTTGGAAAGAGGACCCATGCAAGGGATGCACGTATGCGTGTGTGTGTGTGTGTGTGTGTGTGTGTGTGTGTGTGTGTATGTGTGTGTATGTGTGCTGAGGGGGTGTCCATGCGACACCCGGCAGAGGTTGTGCGCGAAGGGTGGGGCGCGGATGGTGGTGACCTGGGGGAGGGGGCTGCTGTGCACTCTGGATCGTCACCTTTTGCCGCAATGGGCGTGTGTCTATGTGTGTGTGTTGAGGGTGTCCAATGACGACCCCCGAAACCGAACCTGTAATCCAATTTCTCTGCTTCGGTTTGCTATAAGCCCTTCAGGAAGGTATGGATCCGGTTCTAGAAAAGATGACTCCCTGCCTGCCCCTCCCTACACCTCCCCGGCAGCAATTCCATTGGGGCTTTCGCTGCCCCTGATTTAAGGCGGTGGCCCACCCCCTCCCCGTTTTCCTCCTTCAAAAACCCGCAGGGGACATTTGGGGGCTGGGAGTGGAATCGGGGAGATGGGGAGGGGTCCAGGCGCTGTCACTTTAGTCGCCCTTCCCCCTGCGCGCGCCTGGCACCGAGACGCGAGCAGCGCCGTGCCCGAGAGAAGGTAGTGCGCGGATCCCGATGTGGAGGCTCGGAAAGGCGAAAGGCTGGAGTCACCTGGCCTTGCAATGTGGAAAGACTCGGCATCGGCGGATCCCCGCTCGCTCGCGCTAGCAGCCGCAGCCCGGCACAGACGCGCGCGGGGGCTGCAGGTGCATTTCGGGGCGGGCCCCTTTCTCTGCGCTCTGCGCCTGGCGTCCAGCGTGTGCGCTCCCTGTCGGAGGCGCGGGGCTGGCGCGCAGGGCTCGCCCCTCACTGCGGCAGTGGGTGTGGACCTGGGTGGGCAAGGAGGGGGGGGGGGAGTAGGCTGTGCCTCCTCCCACTCCCACCCCTGCTTTTTTTTCCCCTCCAAACGCGAGGTGCCATCTTTTTGCGGCGTGTCACGTCTTTACGGTTCCGTGCCAAGCCGGGTGGCTGGGCTTTGGAGGACAGGGCGAGGACTGTAATTAAAGGGGGAGAGGGGTAATCAGAGCTGGAATCTTGGTGTTTTGCTGTGGGCTTGAGCTCTGGGGGCGTTCACCCGGAATCTTTCTCGGGGACTAGCTGCTTTGTTTGTAGGGCTTACGTGATCTGCGTTGCCAGCCCTAGTTTTTTGGCTCTTATCGATGAGGGTGTTTAACCAAGGCTCCCGCCCCTCCCCCTATTTTCCGCCCCTCATTTTCGAGCCCTTTGTTAGATCTCGGGCTTGCTGGGGTCAAGGAACTCGAGTCACAGCCCCGAGGGCATGCCTGGAACGGGCGTGACCCCGCGCGGCCCCCTCCTGGAGCCGGGCCGCGCGCCAGGAAGCGTCCACCGAGCCGAGGGGCTGGGATTGGAGGTCTCCGAGATCTCTGCGGGTGGCCGCGGGGGGACCCTCTGCGGGGTCCCTACACCCCAAGAGGCCTGGGGGGGGGGCCACACTCCACCAGGCTGCCCACCAAGGGGCACTGGCGACACTCAGGAGGGTGGCGGGGACAGCGCGCAGTCGGAGACCCTCTCCGCTTCATGCCCTGTTGCTTCCCACGCGGGAGAATGTGAGGAGGGGGCAAAAGGGTTCGTCGGGTGCTTCGGGCCACACCCATTTTTTCCAGAGATGACTGGGGGAAGGGGGCACGGAGGGGAGGTTGCTATGGAAACCACACGCGTCCCGAGAAAGGACCCTGGGGCGTGGCCCCGCCCCTTCCCAGCAGAGATTGAGAACCCTAGGGACTGGCGAGGCCGCGGCCCCTCCATCTTCCGGAGGCGGCAGGAGGGAGACACCCCCCCTCCCCCGACACACACACACGCATCCCTGACTGAGCCGGTGGCTCTTCCTCATTGGCCTCCGGCGGCCGCAGCCACCCAAATCAGCGTCCCTCATGTATTTTTTATTATTGTGGGCGAATATTATTTTGGAAACGTGCAAGATTTTAACTTAAAAGCCCGAGTTCACCGCGACCCTTGAAACGAAGCGGGGGAGCGGGGAGCGGGAAAGGGGAGCACGGACCTCCGGCAAAGGAGTCCGAGCCTCGCCCTCCTGCGTAGAGCCTCGTCCGCCCGGTTTTCTGGTTAATTCTATCGCTGAAAACTGATGCGGGGGCGCAGTTCCGAGAGGGATGAGCATCTCTGAAACCGAATCATCCACACGAGCTGCACAGATTGATCTGAATGTCCGGGAAATGGCCCGGCTCAGGGTCGAGAGTCCACCTGGGGCCAGGCCGCACCTTCCCGCTGTGGCGTCGGAGATCGGAGCCCGGGTAGTGCCCGGCCTCCCTGCAGAGTTGGGTCCGCCCCGGGCGGGTTGCAGTAGAGGCTCAAGGATCGCTTCCAGGCTCTTCTCGGCTCGCCCCCCTCCACCTCCTCCACCCCCGCTACCTTAGAGCTGGGCTCGGAATTCTGGTTGTTTGCAGAGCGAGGGTCTCGTAGCCGCCCTGAGAACTGGTAGTCCATGGCCAAGGTTGCCCAGGGCGGACCCCGGGCGGAGAGGTCGCCTCCTGTCGGTTGGGGGAAAGGGAGCTTTGCCGGGAGCGAGCACATTTAGCTCAATGCTTAGGAACAAAGCGCAGTCCAGACGTCCGTGATTTTGCTCCATTTTGAAATGTGTTGGCGCTTTGGTGGGGCTGTCGGTAGGCAAGGCCTGGGGGGCTGCTAATGGAGGAAATACCGGGGCCAGGGGCTGGGTGTTCATGCGCAGATCGGGAAACACCATCCCAGCTCTGAGCGCGGCTCTGAGCGTGCTTGAACTAAACGGCTTCCCCACCCCAGGATCTCAAGGGATGCAGCATGTGTGCCCACGCTGCGACAGGAAATGTCCATGCACCGATCCGAGGGCCATCAAGTCCTGTCCCCAATCCCCATCCGGCGGGAGCTCCTTTACGTCCCTGGAGACCTCACTTAGCCTCTGGCACCCAGGAACCTTCAGGCCCCCGGCTCCAGCTGGGCTGAGTTGGGATGGATGATGGAACCTGCCACAGCCGCCTGGCTCTCCAAGCCACCTTGCCTGTGCTCAGGCTCAGTAGGGTGGCTTTTTTTTTTTTTTAAATCCCCATCCCTTCAAATGACATGTCCATAATTAATTAAGGTATTATTTTGCATTTTATGATGCTACTTAGGTTTGCTAGGGAAGAATTGCTTATCCATTCCTCCATCCCCAAACAATAAACAAATTGCCACCCCACCCCACCCCACCCCCATCCCAGTGCCTGGTCTGGAGTCACTCCTGGAGCTAATCAATTCCTTGACCAGTAGTTGCTTCTGTAACGGGTTGTGTTTACTGCAGTAACCTGGCTTGACTCTTGGGGTTGCCTTTGGATAGTTTGCAGGAGAGTTTTGTTGGCTTTGCTGTTTTTTGGACGAGTGACAGTTCATGACTGTGTGCCTGCCCTACACAGACCTCGTCCGCACCTGCCCGTGATGGAAGGGCGTGGCTTTTAACTGGTTTCTGGTATTAGGCTCAGCATCCTTGACAGGAACAAAAGAAATGGATTATTCCCATAAATTGCAAGAAGAAAACTTAGAATCAGTTAGACTGAGAAAGGGTCAGATCTATTCTATTTGGAGAAGAGCTCCTTCTACTGAACATGACCTTTGACCCCCATGCCCTTTGAGGGCAGTGCCAGCCTGGAGGTATGACAGGATTGTGGTGACCTTTGTTTAGGTTGGATTTCCTTTCTGCCCTTTTAACATCAGTTCATGAAGCCCATTTGTTGACCACTTTAAGAAATTGTGTTTTATTCCCCCTTCCTTCAGCATTTATGTATATGGTCTGAGTGGCTTCACAGCTTGTGTGTGTGAAAGGATGTTAGTTTTCTAGTGAAACGTGTAATAGTTTTCCAACTAGATAGTTTTGTCCTTACTCCCACCTTGAAAAAAGAATCACTCAAAAACAAATAAAAACATGCCCAGGGGCTTAATACAGTGCTGGACATCCAATAGGTATTTGGTCCATACCCATTTAACAAATCAATGGGTAAAATGGGAAAATGCAGGTCAAAAAGGTGGCAAAGAGAAAGTAGAATGGGAGGGGGGTGCCTACTCAAGGTCATGGCATCAGGAAGGTTTGGGAACAAATCCAGTCCAGTTTGTCCCTTGCTCAGTGTCCAAATGGCACCCCTCAACCTGCTTCTGCCCTTTGGTGCACCTCCACACCCTCCCTCCCCTGCTTCTGAGCCACCCCCCTTCTCGGTACAGCACTTCCCGGCTCGGCTCATGTCACCCTGGTTGGCCAGAAGAGTGCTGAGGAGGGAGGAAGGGAGAGAGACCACACAATCCCGCCCTGCCATCTCTGGGACTGTAGGCGCTCCCGGTACCCGAGGTCAGAAGGACGGAGGTGGGAAACCCCATTGGCCTCTGCCGCTCCCCGTCCTCCCACCCAGCCCTTTTCATGATCCCGCTTCAAAAACTGCCCTCCGACACCTCTACAGCCCCAGAAATATCCACCTGACTAGTCACCCCCAACTCACCACCCTAGGTGCTTCTGCCAGTGCCTTGCAGGAACACTCGCATGGAGGGGCACCTGAGCAAGTGGTGAGAGGAGAAGACTCCTGCCTCACCAACCGGGCTGCAGCAGAGAGAGAAACCTGATCTTCCAGCCGGGACTCTCCGCTGTTTTCCTGTAAAACAGTGGGTCTCAGCTCCCGGGGCCACTGACATTTCTAGAGACATTTTTTATTTTCACAGCTCGGGAAGAGTTGTGGCATCTAGTGGGTAGAGGCCAGGAATGTTGCCAAAGGTCCTGCAAGCCACAGGACAGTCTGCCACATCACAAGGTATCCGACCCCAAATGTCACTAGTACTTGAAACATTGTTACTCTGGTCCTCTTAACGTGGCAGCTTATGTTCCTCAAGTGCCTTTAAGGAGGCATTGTTCTAAGTGCTCCCCAGAGATGATCTCATTTAGTCCTCACGGCAGCCCCCTTTGGTAGTAGGTGCTGTTACTGTCTCTGTTACATATGGAGAAACTGACGTACAGAGAGGTTTAGTAACTCACTAAAGGTCACACAGCCAGTGAATGGTAGAGCTGGGATGTCTGACACTAGCCACCTCCCCTTCTCAGCTACACATGGCTTTAGTAGGCCTTTGTGGGCTAGCCTGGAAACCCAAGCGTGCTCTGTAACATTGACCCAGTGAGAGTATTCAAGTTCCAGAGCCACTGATTCACAAAATGAGCTTTTGAGAGAGTCTGTAATTGGAACACAATCTAAAGCTCACAATTTCTGATCTAGCCTTGACACGTGGAGCAAGGGATTTCACTCAGCCTCTGTGCCTCTGTTTATAAAACAAAGAGAAAATATCCCAGGGACCTTAAACCCAGGAAGCCCCAAACCCAGGTTTTCAAGACCGCTCTATCATACAAAAGAGCAGCTGGGTCTGATTGACTCAGATGAGGCTAGAAATCAAGACTGGGGGCTCATGACATAGATTCCGCTATGGTCAGGGTCAAATCACTGAAGTTTTAGGGACGGCAGATTCTCATCTTAGGTCCTGCCCCTGTGAGAGATTGAAGCTTTGGCACCAACCAGTGGGACCAGCTCTGAGCCTGTGGCTGTGAGTTGAGTTGGATGGGCATGGAAAGGGCCTCACACAAGAATCTCGGGGCTCCCTTGGCAAAGGTGCTACCTGCTTCTTGCTTCCTGGGGCCCAAGCTCTGCAGGAAGTATTCCTTTATGCTGTGACTTAGAGGGACTGCCTAGAATCCTTCATCCCCAGGACTCACTGCCGCTCCACCCTGGGAGAAGTTTGGAGGCCACTGTAATCCCACAGCCTCCCCTGTACCCTGTGTGGGCAGTCAGACATATACCACACCCATCAGTCTCACCCCAATTACCTCGCCAAAAGGGTTACTGTCCAAGAATGCGTTTCCTTCTCCAGGCGCCATGTTCCTGCCACCTCCAGGTTTCTTTTCTGCACAGATGGCCTCTGCCTGAGTGTGGGGAAGCAGTGTGAGGCCAGCTCGGATGGGTTTTGAGCTTTTTGAGTTCTCTGATTCGGAAGCATTCTGCAGGTGTGCAGCCATGTGGGCTAGAATCGGCTTCCACAGAATACAAATTTGAATGACTTCCAGGTGGATTATCTGAATTTGTTTTTGCTTTGTTGACATTTTAGCGGGTTCTGTACTTGCTCCAATCAGGGACGCTATTGAAAGAATCCCCCCAAAATGTATTTTGTGCCTCAGCTGTTGAAGGAAGGTTTGTGAATACCTTGCAGGCAGACACCGTTTCTTCCTCAACAGGCCCTCAGTGCAGGGCACTGGCCGGCGGCAGAGAGAGGTATTACTTTTGGTCAGTTGTTTAAGGGTGTGGACTCTGATCAGACCTCTTGGGTGCAAATCCCGGCTCCCCCACTCACTGTGGGACCCGAGCTGTATTGTCCCCCAAGAATTTGGTGTTGTCCCCAAACTGGGGTATGCCAGTACCTATCTCACTGGTTGCTGTGAGGTTTAAAAGGGGGTGGGGGGTGATGTAGTGCTTAGCCCAGGGCTTGGCACCTAGTAAATTGCTCAGTGAATGGTCTCAAGGGCAGCAGCCTCTGGATCAACGCTGGTGACTGGATGAATGTTCAAAGGCATCTACCGACCCTACTGATGGAATCACTTGTAACAGATAAATTGTTACACTGAGTAAGGCTCGAGCTACAAGTAGGCACCTGCCCAGCTACCCCTGGAGGCTGGAAGTGGGTTCCCCGACTTCACACACACCCGTGTTTAAATGTGCAGACAGAACTCTTGCCACAGGCAAGCAGAATGACTTGTCATCTGTTGTCCGTGCTTCTGTCCTCTTCCTTCCTGAAATCCACTCCACTCCAGGAATAGACTGTGTAATCAACATGCCAGCCTGAGCCGGACCACGCCCTCCCACCATCCCGGGAACGGTGACCTGGCTTAGCTAACGCAGGGGTTCAGAGCTCTTACTTGTAACTCACTGAATAAAAAGTGAGCGAGGATGGGCTTGGGAAGGTAATGGAAGGCAGTGGAGGAGACGATTTACAAATGCGTTGAACTTGGTAAACTGGTAAGCAGGCTTCATGGTCAAGCAGGAAATGTTAAACAAAACAAAATGGACATGTTCTGAATCCAGGGAACTCCCAAGCATCTGATAAGCATGTTCATATCTGAATTACTAAATCTGGTTTAACAAGCCTTCCTATCAATGAAATGAAAACTGAGGGTCATAATACGTTAGTTTTTCAAAGCCATTACATCAGAAAAACCATTACAAAATGATGCTCTTGGTGTTTGGATCAGCTGGTTGGAATTTCTTGTCTTTTTTCACCTAAGCCACACTCATAATACGTTGGTTAGGACTTCAGATTTTAGTTCCTTGGAAAAAGGGCTTACACTACAGAGGAATCTGAATGCAGAATCTCTCTAGCATTTTACTATTTTGTTCACAGTCTGTAACATTTTGTTTGACAGTAAAAAATTACTCATCTTTTTTTTTTTAATCTTTATTTATTTATTTTGAGATTGAGAGAGAGAGAGACTGCCCGCGAGGGGAGGGGGGAAGGGCAGAGGGAGAGAATCCCAAGCAGGCTCTGCAGTGTCAGCAGGGAGCCAGATTCGGGGCTTGAACTCATGAACTGTGGGACCATGACCTGAGCTGAAATCAAGAGTCAGACACTTAACAGACTGAGCCACACAGGCGCCTCCAGAATTACTCATCTTTTTTTTAATTTCTTAAAAAAAAATTTTTTTTAATGTTTATTTTTGAGAGAGAGAGACACCGTGAGCTGTGGAGGGGCAGAGAGAGAGGGAGACACAGAATCGGAAGCAGACTCCAGACTCTGAGCTGTCAGCACAGAGTCCCACACGGGATGCGAGGCTCAAACTTGGGGCTCAAATTCATGAACTGCGAGATCACGACCTGAGCCGAAGTTGGACTCTTAACCAGCTGAGCCACCCAGGTGCCCCCAGAATTACTCATCTTTATGAAATTTTTCCAAAGCCTTCAACTGGATTTTCCTAAAACAAGTTAATGGTTTTAAGAGTTTGCCTTTCATTTTGCACTTGAATCTCATTAGCTTGCATCTTATTTAAATGATGGAGTTATTGTAACAAGTGTGAAAGATTGGCTGTGGTAGGAGGAGGCCTTGGCTGTGGACATCAGGCCCTGTGGACCCAGCCTTGAATATTTACAGTCCTTCCTTCCTGCTTCTTACATGGTGACAGCTAGGACAGGACCTACTGTGGAGACTTTGGTATTAAGTGAATGGTGGGCAGTCCCCCACCCTCTCCCCACATCTTTTCCCTGCCCACCAGGACTAGCTCAGCACTTTGAGTCCATTCACATAGAATCCTGGTTTAAGGGAGTGTTGCAAAACTCTCCCCATAAGACTCAAAATAAACATAAATCCCTCTTACTATATTAATTCTCCATAGTGAAGGAATTTTAGATCAAGGTCCAACAATTAAAAACCATTGTAAATCAGCACGTTAGAATTAAATCTGAAGCTGGTGAAAATAGTGTTCCATTCATGGTCCTTCCTTTGCTCTTGTCCGCTGTCCTGCTCAATCAGGCATCCAATAGAAGAGGGACACAATTATCTCTGGTCCCAGCTTCTGGTTTTCCTACCCACCTGTGGCCTGGTTTTCTATATTTCGAGGAAGGCTGGATGATATTGTTTTAGGATTAGTCTGCAGTTGTAGCACAGAAAGGCCAGGATGCGCTTTCATCTATATGCCCTCCTCCCCAGGACACCAAGGGGATTAGAAGACCCCTGGGTCCATAATTGCTGTCATGTCATCTCTAGCCGACACATAATGCCAAGAAGGAAGTGCTGGGAAAGACTAATTCATGGAAACGCGCAACTGTTTCCCTCCTGCATGGCAAAGGATCTGAGTTAGGACCAGTGTTCTAAATTGTGTGTCAGCCGAATTGTCCAGTTCAGCCGTATATTTGAAGGTCATTTCAGAGATGCTTTTTTCCAAACCATTATCTTAACTCACGCTCCCTCTCACAGCCTACCCCTCAAAAAAGAGGCTTATTGGATAATTAATAATCTAAAACCAAGTGCTTTCATGCCCAAGGGAAGTTGACGATGTAAAAAATCTCTTTGGTTTAAAGTATATAGACATATAAATATTATAATTATATATTTAACTGTGAATATTCACTCCCTTATTTGTTGTATGTCTAGACTTTATATATTGGGTTTGCCGAACACCTGAACAGCTTTCAACTTTAGTATTAGTAACGCATCCGAATTTAAGTCAAGGTATATTGGGGCACCTGGGTGGCTCAGTCAGTTGAGTGTTTGACTTCAGCTCAGCTTATGATCTCTCTGTTCGTGGGTTCTTACCCCGCATCGGGCTCTGTGCTGACAACTCAGAGCCTGGAGCCTGCTTCAGATTCTGTGTCTCACGCCCCTCTCTCACTCATGTGCGCTCGCTCCCTCTCTCTCTCTCTCAAAAATAAATAAACATTAAAAAAAAATTTTTAAGTCGAAGTATGTTAATAAGCCAAGCAAAGGATGTATATACAAGTAAGATAGTTGTATATAATTTGCTGTATTGGGGTTCAGTAATAATTGTGGTGTAGATTCATGTGAACCTGTCCCTTTCAAAGTTGCCCATTGCCAAGAATAGCAGTTTGGAAGTCACGAGCCCTTCTGCCATCCACTTTCGTCTTGTCTTTTCCTTAAGAACAGGGAAACTCCACACTGGCCCCAACCCACATGCAGCAGCTGAGTTTCAGCTGGTGCTGTCACCACAAGCCCAGTTTAGAAATGAAGGATTTCGCAGAACATCCCTAAATCCGCTTGAATAAAGAAGCTATCAGTGACAGACTCACCTGAACCTGCTTTAACCCTATTTAATCTTTCCCCAGGGTTAATCCTGTGGGATGTGCCTCCTAGGCATCTCTACTGGGTTCAGTTCTGCCTCCTGTCGTTCTGAAGTCCCTCCCTTTTTAACACTGCAGGGAGTGATGGCTGCACTCTGTTCCCTGCAGAGTGTTAATAAAGACTGAATAAATTGAAATAAATCCCTTTCAGTGTCACTAAAGTGCTATAAATAATTATGAACCAATGCTTGATGCCTGATGGGAAATGCACGGGAAAAAAAATTTTTTTAACTGGCAGGATTCATGTTATAAGTTGACAATCTGGGCCAAGTGAAAAAGAACTTAAAAAAAAAAAAAGATCTCCTTATCATTTATTGCTGGCAAAAATGAATTCCAGAAGTTAACCATCACCTCATTTTGTGGACCCGTTGTCACCCGCTGCGTGGGCTTGCCAAACCCTGAATTTAATTGCAGCCTTTCCTACTTACCAACTGAGAGACTTGTGAGGAAGTTAAAGATTTCCTGTACCTCCATTTTTGTATCTGTAAAATGGGGATTGTGCAGTCCCCCAGCCCCAAGTGGATGATAATGTGGGCTCCCTTCTCACTGGGTAGTTGCAGAACTGAAATAAAACCATCTATGAGAATTCATTTGAGCTTCTCAGAAGACAGGTACCACAGGGAGTGGGGATCCCTCCCGGGAGCCAGAGTCAGGCGCCAGACCTGAAGTCTCTCGTGGGTTGAGTGGAGCCTGATGCCTGAAATAGTACACCTGCGGCCCCCTTGCCCCCCTCTTGCGGGCCAGACGGTGCAGGCTCATTCCCAGGGGTGAGCACCCGTCAGCAGGGCCTGCGCCCAGGATGGATGGACAGGCGGCTGCAATCCAGCCTCTACGGGTTGTATCTGTCCCCCTCTTCCCAGAGGAGGCCTAAAGCCAGGGTGCAGGACAGGACAGTGGGTGGAAGTGCCCGTAGCATAACCTCAGGTGATATCCTGCCCCTGCCAGTGCCGACTTCTCTGGAGAGGAGCTGGAGCTTTCCTGACACCCCCAGATGGAACATCCTAGGAGCCCTTCCATTTTCCCTGGGGGTTTTCAGTTTCCTCCTAATCAGACAGGGACTTGCTACAGAACCTTCTATTTCTAATGAGGCCTGGGAGCAGCCTCTTCCGGCTACCGGGTGGTTAGCCCGGGTCGGGAACCGATTAAGGCAGGAGTGATTGAATTGAAGGTTGGAGTTGACAAGGTGGTATAATATTCCGTTGGCTCTTTGGTGGCAAGAACTCAGTGAAGTCTCATTCATGGAAGCGCTTGCTCTTGGGATTCGAATTGACTGGAGCTGGGCTGCCGTCTAGCTGTCTTTGCCCAGGGAACGGAGGAACCCGGTTTCTCAGGCGTGTGCATGGTGGGTAGTATTTCAGGGCAGGTGTGTAACCCCAGCCCGACTTCCCTACTTCAGACCAACTTAATGCACTCCCTACTGGTCCAAGTTGGTTTTATTGTATGGAGATGCTGATAATAATGGTACCAGCCAGTTGCATTTATTTTACTAAAAACATCTCCTTATTTAACCCTCACTACACAACCCCCACCCTCTGAGGCAGGGATCATCATCCCCATTTTGCAGGGCAGCAGACTGAGGCCCAGAGAGATCTCGGCCAGGGAGACAGCCAGATCGCACTTCTCTGCAGCTCCTGTGCCTCCTGCCTTCAGTGCCTCCCCTCCGGGTCCGCTCTCCAGGCCAACAGGCATGTCTTTAGTGCTAATGACCAGAGAAACTGTGCCCTCCAGCCTCCCTGAATGGGTCGTATGTAACCTGAGCCTGGAGAAGGTATCTTAAACCGAAAGCTAGCCTCTAAACTGGGCTGTTGTTTCATGTTGCCGGTGACGGCAGAACCAAATTTAGTGTCGTGGGCAGGTCGACAGTTATCAAACAGAACAGCTCGTTTTTCTTCCAGTTCACATAAAGCATGAAAAATCTCCACCCCTGCCACACTTCCGTGGAGGGGTATGTGTGACCCAAGGCTGGCACAGGTGGCCAGGAGGGGTCCGGTGTGTAAACTCAGGGGAGATGACATTCAGGTTCCCGGGCAGTGTCTACAGGGAGAAATTTCATTGAAAGTGGGCATTTTCCCTGGACCAGGCAGACGGCTGTTGTTAGGAAAGTGTTAAAGCAACTCAGGTTGCTCAGGTTGTTGTAGGAAACAACTCAGGTTGTTGTAGGAAAGGGTCCAGGTGGGAGGGAGGGAGGGAGGGAGGGAGGGAGGATGGGTTGCAATACCCAGCCTCCTGGTGTACCGTCTGATCCCCTTCATACAACCATCCACTTGATTTCCCCCATGTCTACACCACTGTGGTTCATGCTCTAGGACCAGGAAAAGGGGGAGTGATGGGGAACAGAAAAGGGGGGCTCACACAGATGGGGTTGGGTCACACATATTACATATTTAGGATTTGCAACCTCACCAGGTACTTTTAATGGTATTGAAATACATTTCCCACAGCCACTCTTGCATCTGCAGCAAGCTATTTCTCAGTTCTGTTCTTGCCTCCCACCTACTCTGCAAATTTGTTTTAAGTTTATTTTTTTTTATTTGGGGGGGAGGGGCAGAGAGTTGGGGGAGGGGCAGAGAGAGAGGAAGAGAGAGAGAATCCCAAGCAGGCTCCACACTGTCAGCACAGAGCCCAATGGAGGGGCTCAAACTCATGCACCATGAGATCATGACCTGAGTCGAAATCAGGAGTCAGATGTTCAACCAACTGAGCCACCCAGGCGCCCTCCCCAAGTTTTTGGTTTTTTTGTTTTTTTTTTTTTTAAATCCACTGGCTATAAAGGCAACCCTATACCATATGTGAGATCCCACCCTAGTTTCTGTTTTGTTGGATTTTTCTGGGGGGAAAGACAGAGCAGTAATCATTTCAGTCTACAAATTTTATTCAGGGTGAGTAATACGAGTTGCTCTTCAAGAAAATTCTTTTTTTTTTTTTTTTTTACTTTTTTTTTTTTTTTTTTGGGACAGAGAGAGACAGAGCATGAACGGGGGAGGGGCAGAGAGAGAGGGAGACACAGAATCGGAAACAGGCTCCAGGCTCCGAGCCATCAGCCCAGAGCCTGACGCGGGGCTCGAACTCACGGACCGCGAGATCGTGACCTGGCTGAAGTCGGACGCTTAACCGACTGCGCCACCCAGGCGCCCCTTTTTACTTTTTTTTTTTTTTTTTAAGAAAATTCTTAAAAGCACCCCAAAATGGGGCCACCTGGAAGAACACTGTCAGTCTTAGCACTGAGCACAGGCCTGCTTAGCTCTCGTGGACCCCGGTGGGAGCTGCAGGTTTGCACACAGCCCTGGAAGCAAAGTCAGGAGCATGAGAACACTGGGCAGAGGGCAGCTCTCCTGGTCACCCTTTGGACAGGCCAGAGTGTGCTGGCCGCATCTGTGCCTCTGGGTGCAGGGACCTCATCATCAAAGGCTATGGCCACATAATAGATACCAGAACTTCCAGTAGAACAGACCCTGTCCCCCGTGGGCCCAAGTTTGCAAAGAACACTTAGGATGATGAGGCTTTCTGGATGCCCTAATATCTTTCTAGTTTGGACTAATTAGGGAATGGTCAGTCTCATTTAAAAACCTGAGGGGCGCCTGGGTGGCGCAGTCGGTTAAGCGTCCGACTTCAGCCAGGTCACGATCTCGCGGTCCGTGAGTTCGAGCCCCGCGTCAGGCTCTGGGCTGATGGCTCGGAGCCTGGAGCCTGTTTCCGATTCTGTGTCTCCCTCTCTCTCTGCCCCTCCCCCGTTCATGCTCTGTCTCTCTCTGTCCCAAAAATAAATAAAAAACGTTGAAAAAAAAAATTAAAAAAAATAAAAATAAAAACCTGAGTTACTTTAACACTCTTATCTAGGTATTTGGGAGAGGGAAGTAGCGTAGGAACATTTTTTAACACATAGGCATGAGGAAGAGCTCACGTCTGGGTGGCCTACGTGATGTCATGTCAGGACTCCCCATTCCCCAAATTGCTAATAAGCAGATAGTACTTTACAGTTGATATGATCTCATTTAGTTCTCTTTTTTTTTTTTTAACGTTTATTTATTATTTTTGAGAGACAGGGAGTGAGCAGGGGAGGGGTAGAGAGAGAGGAAGATAAAATATGAAGCAGGCTCCAGGCTCCGAGCTGTCAGCATAGAACCCGACACGGGGCTCGAACTCACAAACCATGAGATCATGACCTGAGCTGAAGTGGGACACTTAACCACTGAGCCACCCAGGTGCCCCAGATCTTATTTAGTTCTTGATGTGAGCCTGTAAAAATTCTTTTCCCTTTCACAAATCATGAAACTGAGGTTCAAGGAGGTTAAGTGGGGTTCAGGAAAGCTAAGTGGTACTTCAGATCACATGGCTAGTTTTAGACCGACAGAGGATTTGAACCCAGGACTTCTGCTTCTCAAGAGCAGACCTCACCCCTGGCTTTTCCGTCCGTGGCTCTCCACTCATTGTTTTAGCCTGAGGGATCCTACCAACTGCCGGTTCCTGAGTAGAGGGTAGGGGAGAGGAGACCTCACTGCTTCCCACACACCTCCCCAGGACAAAAAAAAAAAAAAAAGTTTTATATATGTATGTGTGTGTGTATATATATATATATATACACACACACACAATATATACACACACACACACATACATACATATTAACATACATATACATATATATATATACATACATATACATATATATATATATATATATATATATATATATATATATATATGGCAGTGACCTGGAATTTTAGCCTGAGGATTTGTACATTATGATAAATAAATGAAAAGATGGCTTTTCCTTCTTAAAAAAAAAAGTCTATTCGGCATAAGATATGTTTGGTGTGTGGTCATAATTTGTGTCCCCCCAAAAGTGCTCCCTGCACCCCAGCAGTGGGGAGCAAGGAGCAGTGCAGGTGAAGGGAGAAGATGAAAGTCCAAGTAACCCCGTTCTGGGTCAAACTGGTAGGGATGCCCTGATGGTTTGCTTCGTGGTCATCACCCACATTTCCAGGGATGCAGAAGACCCGGAAAGAGGGGAAAACCTCCACGGTGTTAATTAACACAGACCTGCCTAAGTAACACATCCTGTAATACAAGTTTTTTTTCATAACTAAAGGCTAAAAGTGGTTGCTAGAATTTAAAGGTAATTAGTAAATTAATGGGGTTTCTCTCTATACGACTAGTTTCAAAGCAAATTGATTAAAACCCTCCTCCTTCACATTACTAGTGTCCATTATTTGGTGTTTAATTTCCACAACGTTGTCTCATTCCACTTTTTTTGGGCTTCCCCCAGGGAATGAGGCTCCCTAACACATCCGTCTGTTGGCCAATGTTTTGTTCATCTTTGTATCCTCAGTGCCTAGCACATGAATTCTGTGCACGTGGCAGAGAATAAAGGCTCGGTAATTGGTGAATGAATGAATGGATGAGGGAGTGAATTCAGTACTGATGAAAACCTAAGGCCTTTCTTTTATTTTTTGAATATTTTTTAAGTTTATGTATTTATTTTGAGAGAGAGAAAGAGCAAGCGAGGGAGGGGCAGAGACAGAGGGAAGGAGAGAAGCCCAAGCAGGCTCCGTACTGTCAGCACAGAGCCCGATGCAGGGCTTGAACTCACAAAACCGTGAGATCATGACCTGAGCTGAAACCAAGAGTCTGATGCTTAACCGACTGAGTCACCCAGGCACCCCAAAACTTAAGGCCTTTCTTAAAGAGACTTGCAGGTATGTAACTCATATATTTGTGAGTGATGTGCCACTTTATGATTTTAATACCCAATCATTTTATATCAAAACAATTCTGGGGCACCTGGCTGGCTCAGTTGGTGGAGGATGCAACTCTTTTTTTTTTTTTTTTTTGGTAGTTTTCATGTTTGTATTTAAATTGCGGTTAATTAATATATAGTGTAATATTAGTTTCCGGAATAGAATTTAGTGATTCATCACTTACATACAACACCCAGTGCTCATCACAAGTGCCCTCCTTAATACCCATCACTCATTTAACCCAGGAGTGTGCAATTCTTGATCTTGGGGTTGTGAGTTCGAGCCCCCCGTTGGGTGTAGAGATTACCTAAAAATTAAATCTTTAACAACAACAAAACAATTCCAACACTATTTTTTCTCTTAATGCTTTCACACAAATGACCTGGAGTGGGGAGGGGTGCAGGTCAGCATTTTGAGTGTTAGAAGGGGAAATATGTACACTACTTGCCAGAATCTTTTAAAAAGCTAAGACTTTGTATTGGTCTAAGCCTTAAGATTCTCCCGAAAACCAGAATGAGCCCTGCTTCAAAGACCAAAGATGTTGATGGGCAGGACTGGGTGTGAGGCCTGGTCCCTAAGCTCATACTGGGAGGGGTGGTGAGCAGGTAAAGGTGAGCGGCTTAAGTCCCTGCCTCCTGGGGAGAGGCTCAGGCCCAGGGAGGGCTGTCAGAATTAGCGAATTAAAACCCTGGATGCCTGGTTAAATTTGGACTTCAGATAAACAACAGTTTTTGTGTGTTTTTTTTTAAGTATAAGTGTGATGGGCTACATAAATGCTCCCCAAGGATATCGGATCCTAATTCCCAGAACCTGTGACTATGACCTTATTTGGCAAAAAGGATCTTTGCAGATGTCATTCAGTGAGGGATCTTGAGGAGAGATTCTACTGCATTGTCTGGGCGGGTGGTAAATGCAGTGTCCTTACAAGAAGGAGGCAGGGAGATGAGAAGACCCCGTGATTGATGATGGAGGCACAGGTTGGAGCGACGTGGAGTGATGTCGATCGCAGCAGCCATCAGAAGTCGGAAGAGGGAAACAAAGGATGTTCTCCTAGAACTTCTTGCCAACACCATGGTTTTGTCCCAATGATCTGATTTTGGAACTCTGGACTCCACAACAGTGACAGAATAAATACCTATTGCTTTAAGCCACTCAGTCTGCAATTTATTGCAGTGGCCCCAGAAAACTCACACACAAAGTATGTCCCACGCAGTCTTTGGGACATACTTACATTTAAACAGTTGTTGTTTACCCAAAGTTCAGATTTAACTGGTTGCCCTCTATTTTATCTGGCAACCCTGATTGCCAGGGCCAAAGAAAGGGGCTTTAGTAATTTGCAGGGAAGCTGGTTGAGGCTCTCAGGAAGTGGACATCCTTACACTAGGAGTCTTTGTGAGCATTTGTGAACACAGTTCCACTGAACCCGTTTGAACTTTACTCTGGACAAAAAAGGGGGGCAATTAGACAGGTGTTAATGATTTATTCTTTCAACAGTCACTTGAGCAACTTCCTATAAAGCAGCAGCTCTGTGTGAAGGCAGAGGGGTAGGACATGAATTGATCCAATACCTGATGAATCCTGCCAGATAAATCCCGTGAAATATTGATAACACCCGAGCTCGGGTGATTCCACGGCACGTTTCTGATACCTGAGCTGCCCCTGGGAGTCCCGCACCCTTCCTGCGGGGTGGCGGGGCCCACGCAGAACCCGGGCGGTCCCCGGGCCCTCGGGTTGTGAATCCTGCTCGCAGAATCCACGTTGTTAGAGCTTTAAGGGACCTTGGGTCATCCAGAACAGGCAGGGGGTCCTGGGACACCTCAGAATTGCCCCAGACATCTTACCAAAATACCAAGCCTGGGAAAAGAGAAAAACAGATAGTTTACAGGAAAAAAGCAAGAAAAAAAAAAGGGTGGGGACTGAAAAGATGCTCGACTTCACCAGTTATAAAGGACCACTGATAAAGCCACAGAGAGATGCCACTGTCCCGTGGATCAGGTAGCAGAGATCTGGAGGGGAGGTAACCCTGCAGCTGGCTGGCGTATGCTGTCACCTCCTCTGGAGAGAAATGTGGCTGATCCATCAGATGCCCTTTGACAGAGCATTGCCACTTCTAAGAATTTAT
Source organism: Panthera pardus (assembly GCF_024362965.1). Taxonomy (NCBI): domain Eukaryota; kingdom Metazoa; phylum Chordata; class Mammalia; order Carnivora; family Felidae; genus Panthera; species Panthera pardus. The sequence goes on along the minus strand of NW_026526876.1, from coordinate 29,741,872 downwards.
CCTCGGTATGTGAGCAAAGGCATCTGTGGGAGGATGCACTGGGGAGCCGTCTGTTATGCAAAAGTCTGGAAATAATGGATATGGAACTGGTTAATTAAAGTGTGGTCCCCCCCATCCGCCCGAAATGCACTGCTGTGGTCGACAAGGAGGAGCTGTCCTGTGTTCCCGCTTGAATAAAAAAGAGGGAGGATGCCTGTCAATGAGGCCGTGTATGTGGAGCCTGGCTGGGAGGAAAATGAAAATCAGGTTTCGATGTAGCCTCTGGGGAGAGAGATTGTGGGTGCTGGCAGGGAACGTCATTGTCACTCACTCTGAACTCTTTTCAACTGTTGATGTTTTACATCGTGTGTATTTTTTTTAAGCTAAATTCATAGATATGCTCAGGCTCATATATATGCTCACTTCAGACGGATGAAAATCTCTGGAAGGAGGGTTCTTTCAAAGGCCCCCCCAGGGGAAGCTGACAGGCATGACATCCCTGGTGGAAAAACTCTTCATCCTCTAATTTCAGAGAGATGGAACCTCTGTGACATTTGTGGGCTAGCCTGGGCGCATCATTGTCTTCGACGAAGGGCCTTCCGGATGAGTTACAGGAATCCGACTTACCAGGAGCACACACACTGTGGGGTGTGTGTGTGTGTGTGTGTGTGTGTGTGTGTGTGTGTGCAGCATATCTGAAGTGTGTAATTGAACACACAGAGCACCTGCTGGAGCACTCCCTTGAGATAGAGGTGGATGGGGCAGGAGGACAGGGGAGGTGAGCTACCGTGTTATTTAAGTGCCCAAGCCTTGTTGTGCTTTGGGACAACCCAAACTAGCCCCACGAGCCACCCTGGTCCCCAGAGTGCGTGGTAGCCTGCGTTCCAGGTGAGCCGCCCATGGATGAGTTCTCTGGGGCGAGGCTGGATGATGCACCACTTTACAATTTTTATGCCCAATCCTTTTATATCAAAAACAACTTCAGTGCTGTTTTCTATCTTCTTGCTTTCACACAAATGACCTCATCCACCCACTGCTAGCCAGGTGGCACTTACTGTTTGGAAGGGGGGAAAAAAACGGAAGCTGCCATTCTAGAACCTCAGCAGTGGGGACAAAGGTGAGGGGCTTTCTGGCCGCAGCCCTGCCTCAGGGGACCTGGCACCGCGGCCTGTCTCCCGTGGAGTAACTTTCGTGAGCAGCTCCACACTCTGCTCCAAGGCCTTGCCAGAGTCCCTCCAGAATCCCCCATGTTCCTCGAAGGACATAGAATGTGGCCCCGAGACCCTGCTCTTTGGGGTCTCCTGCACCCAGAGAAGCAGAAAGACACTTCTAGTCTCCTCTTTCGGGTACAACAGAGCAATTCTCAGAGACCTTCCAATCCTCAGAGGGCCTCATTTCAGTTTTAATTATCGTGTTGCCCGTTGGCTCTCTCCAGAGAGGCTGACAGGCACGGCCACGGCTAGAAGTTCGTGCCCCCCGGCCCTGAGCATCTCCCACTGTTTGTTAGTTAAGGGTCACTCTGCTTGGCCTATAGGACCCTGAACTCTCAGAACCGTGGAGGTGGAAGGACCCCCAGGGGCCACCTGGCCCCAGCAACTAGCCACTGCCCAGACCTCCCCTGCTGCCTTCCTGACAGAGTCACCCAGTGCTCTCATGATGGTGGCTTGTGGCCTCTGTCGACGATGAGATGGGGGGGGGGGCATGGAGGGAGGATGAAGAAGGGGCCAGCAGGTGGAAGTGTTGGGAGGTGCCCCAGATGTGTGACATCCTTAGAATGGATCACCACTTTCCCTTCAGTGCCTTTTTTCCTTCTCAAGGGACCTTTCCCCCCACACCTCTCCTGCTCTCTGAGGTTATACTGAGAAAAATCCACAGAGGTGCCAGTGCAGGGTGTTAAGGCCCACGAGTTTGGCATTTTAACAGAAGCCAGAGCCACTTGAGAAATGAGGTAACAGCCCAAAGAGGGAAAGTGACCTCCCCAGAGCCACACAGCACATCCATGGCAAATCTCAGCTAGCACAGGTCTCCTTCCTCCCCTTGCACATCCCCTCCCAGGCTCCACGTGGCTTCCCCGGCAATGGCTGGAGTGCCAGAGGGGGACTCTCAGACCCACCTGGCCAGTCGTGGGCGTCACCTTTCGCTACAGCAGCCAGGCTGAACTGGCTTTACTCCTTTTGAAAGGAGAAGCATACACCCTGCTTAAAAACGCCTGCTAATTTTCCTAGAGAAAGTCCACAATTCCTGGAGGATGCCTGGGTGTCCCAGGTGGAATGGCTTTCCCCTCTGGTGTGCTTAAATAACAGAAGCAACATTTGTTGCTGGAAAATATCCATTAGGTTAATGAGATTTTTCTGCCCACGGAGATGAAGCACTTCCCAGCAGTGGGCATACTGCAGTTGGACACGTTGCGGTGTGAACAAGAACTTCAGAACCGCCATTCCATTTCGCCCACCCACGTGGTAAGCCCCGCGAGTGGAGTGGGCTCATTCATTTTTCTGTCCACTTTGGCCATTTGCTCCCTTGCTGTCTCCTGGAGCCACCTTGCTGTCATTTCCAAAGTCTGTGCATCCCCTGTTAGCACAAAAGCTGCTCTGGGGGCTCCTGGAAGGTCAGCCCTCCCTGCACCTGCCTGGCCTATTCTTAGCAGCTCAGTTTTCCCCAAGTATTGTTTCAATCATTTATCGTTACCATGTCGTACTCAAGAAACGGACATGAGATGCTATTTATTTACCTACTTCTTCCCGCCCTCCTGAATTGCAGATGAGGTGTGGTGGCAAGGGTGAACGCCTGGGAGGAGGGCAGACCAGGCTTGACGCTTGGCTGTCCCCTCCTGGCTGTGTGACGTTGGGTAAGTAGCTTGACCTCTCTGAGCCTGGTTCCACATCTGAAAAATGGGAATACTAGCTCCTCTCTCTCCGGGCTGTGGTAAGGAGCGGCAATGATTCATATAAATGACGGGACACAGTGAGCGACCAGCTCTTAGTTACACTCCTGAACACCTACCGTGATAATCTGCAAACATGCCCCTGTGTTATTAAGCTCTCGGAGGCCAGGTTGTGGAACTGAAGATGGGTTACAGAGGGACTGTCACTTTCTACCTTCTGCACTGCATATTTTCCTAAATCCAATAGGTCTGTATTTCTTTTGTGTGTGTGTGTGTGTGTGTGTGTGTGTGTGGCTAAAAATTTATCATATTAGTAATGATTCTCATTATCAAAACTTCCAACGGCAGCATGAATTACTTTTATAATCAAAAAGAAATATTTTGAAAAAATTTTTGAAAATTTTTGAAAAAATTCACCTCAGTGACTCCATTTTCCACTCTTCTGGTGTTTTTGAGTCTTTGCTGCTCTGTCCACTTTCCAGCGGTGCTAACCTCTCCAGCCCTGCCTGTCATCACCTCTCCACCCTCACCCCAGCCACGCTCCCCTCCACCCGGGCAAGGTGGAACTGGAGGAAAGGGCTGCCCCTGTTGCCCTCCTCCCAATGCACTCTCACCCCTGCTGAGGCCAGAGCCCCTCATCCTGGCCCCTCACCTGCCCCTACCCTGCGGAGGACCCTGGAGGTTTCCTCAGACCGGTGCAGAGGGCTCCGCTCGGGTTAGTTCCTGTGGCCACACTCACAGACGAGCTTGTGGGAACCTGTGGGTTCTAGCCAGAGCTGACTCTTAATTACTCTGCCTTGTTCGCGTTTCTTCCCTTCCCTTCCCTTTACCCCTGTCCTCCACTTCTGGGCTCTAGCGGAGGTCAGTGGGCTCACAGCTCAGAAAGATTCAAAGGTTTCAAGGTGGGCCTGGCAGCTCAAAGCTGCTGAGGTCTATCGCAGGCATAGACTCTGTTTCTAGGCCTCTGTGGGCTAGCCTGGGCACCTGGCTGCCTTAGACCAGAGAACCTTCCAGATGGGCTGTAGGTAGAAAATGTAGGTGCTGGAAGTGTTTTTCCTGGGCTCTATATGCACCTGCAATGCACATGCTTTGTACAGATCCTAGGCCTCCTGTTTTTGTTTTTGTTTTTGTTTGTTTCGGTGATGGATTGGGCTTTCCCCCAAGCCTTGTGCTCTCCTGTGCCCTGACGCTGTTGACCAGCCACCTGGCTGGAGTTCACAGTAGCAACAAAACAAAAACAGTAATGACTAAACAGTCATCACTATATCGCCCCACTGAATTTGCAGATTCTATCCATTTTTTCGCCGGGGGAAACTGAGGCTCAGGGTGGCTAGGTAACCTTCCCGTGGTCCCTCAGCCCTTAGGGGTGACGCTCAGCAGTACAGTGGCCCCTTCCTCCTCCTCCGCCTGGAGGACACTCCAGCCTGAGCATTGCTGCCTCAAGGGGCCTCCTCTCCCCGGGCTGTATACCTCCTGCCTGGCCCTCCAGCACTGGGCCTGATTTCAGGGGCTCAGCTCTGCCCCCCTGACCCTTCTCTGTCCTTCAAGGACACCAGACTGGAGTGCTCTGGCAAAGTATGGGGTGGCTGCACAGGGCCCGTCACCTGCAAATGCCTCCCGGTGCCTGGAAGTCCACAGACACACTCCTCAGCTCCCCACCAACCCGCAGAGGACATATCTGAAGTCCTGAGACAGTGGGGCGGCTCTGCAGGGAATGCAAGCTGCAGACCTCAGCAGTTAGAGAGACAGCTGACTGGCGACGCGGAGCCTTCATCGCGTCTGCCCCTCATCTGCTGTTTAGCACCTGGCACACTGTGGGTACTTAATACTAATTAAATTCATAATGAACGTCAAAAAGGCCGGCATGGGGTAAATGTATGCATCTTTGCACAATAGTTCTACAGTGTGATGAATGAGCCATTAATGGTTAATAAGGGATAAATGTGAATGTGGGAAAATCTGATTGCAAAGGAGTTTCCTCTTTCCTCCCCTCCCCAGATTTTTAAATGAAAATGTATGATAATTTCCCTTCGGTTGTCCTTGTAGTAGGATTTATGATGAAAAGAACAGGGACAAGAACTTTTACGTGCTTCTCCGTATAGACTTGGGCACAGATTTGGAGTGTTTCTCAGTCGGTGAGAGCCAGCGCAGAACAGGCCGTGGGGAGTCTTCTCTTCCGGAATGGACAACCAGTGTCCCTTGCAGGAAAGTCCTCTTCTCCAGACCCAGAGCTGATGCCCTGGCATCCGTTTTGGGAGTGTGTCCTGTAAGACAAACTGGGTCAGCTGGGTCAGAGCATGGAGGCCGCTTACTCTTCTCAGTGCACACCAGCCAGCTCTGAGAGTTCAGGACACTCAGCCCTCCTTCCCGTAACAACCCCCTCTGGGCAGGGCCTGGATGGCTTAGTCGGGGAAGCACCCAACTTTAGCTCAGGTCATGACCGCGTCGGGCTCTGTGCTGACAGCTCAGAGGCTGGAGCCTGCTTCGGATTCTCTGTCTCCCTCTTTCTCTGCCCCTCCTCTGCTCGCACTCTGTCTCTTGTCTGTCTCTCAAAAATAAATAAAAACATTAAAACGAAAAAAAGCAACCCCCTCTGGACGGAAGACCTTGGAGGAAGCACTGTGCCTGGCCTGGGGTCACTGGGCTTGGAGGGAAATCAGAGGGGGTCCATGATTGCTTAGGTAAGTGGGTGACAATGAATTGCTTGGTGCCCCGAGGGACAAGGTGTGAAGAGCCCAGACAAGAAGCAGGTCACCATATGCCCACACAGGAGTGGCACTCGGGAGGCCTCAGCCAATGATAGTGTCGTGTGGGAGTGCGCCTCCAGTATGGCCAGATCATTCCAACTTCTCAAGATAAATCAGAAATTGTACTTTGGAGGAAGATATCAGGGCACGTGGCTGGCTCAGTCAGTAGAGCATGTGACTCTTGATCTTGGGATTGTGAGTTCAAGACCCACGTTGGGGGTGGAGATTACCTAGAAATAAAATCTTAAAAAGAAAAAAAGATCTACTCTCTTAGCAACTTTAACAAGAAGAAGAAGAAGAAGAAGAAGAAGAAGAAGAAGAAGAAGAAGAAGAAGAAGAAGAAGAAGAAGAAAAGAAGAAGAAGGGCACCTGGGTGGCTCAGTCAGTTAAGCATCTGACTTCAGCTCAGGTCATGATCTTACAGTTCATGGGTTCAAGCCCCTCTTCAGGCTCTGTGCTGACAACTCAGAGCCTGGAGCCTGCTTCAGATTCTCTCTCTCTCTTTCTCTCTCTCTCTGCCCCTCTCCCACTCAAGCTCTCTCTATCTCTCAAAAATGAATAAATGTCAAAAAAGAAACTGTATTTCAATTGAATGTCACATTTTCAAGTGTGAGTTACTAACTTAGAAGATTTAAAACTAATATACTCATGGGATGTTTGTCTGGTTTAAACTGTATCTGGAAGGATTCAAGCTAGACAGCAGGAAGAACTTCCTGAGATGGGGATTTTGAGAGCTTGGGAGAAGCATATCATATGGTCCTGCTCCTGCCAGTTTGGAATTGGGGTGACAACCAGGAGTCGCTTATGGAAAGTCATTTCCAAAGGAGTGACAGCAGATCCCACTGCAGAGTGCTGGGGCTGGGAACTGCCTTCATCTCTGTGGCAGAGGCCAGCCCTTTGTCTACTTTGGGATATTCTGGTGCCATTCTATTGGAAGGGAGGAGCAGGGACTGAAGATTCCCCTTAAGGAGGTCCAAAGCACCTGAGCCCATGACCCTCAGCAAATGGTTTTTGCTGACGGATACTCCCGAGTCCTGTCTCTGGGCAATATCATGACTGACCCTGGACGACTCAGCCTCCCGATCCGAAGGCCTTATGTTTTGCTCTTCGAGGGTTCCATTGATCTGATACTTGTTGGATGCTGTCTTTTAACTAAGGGACGTTTTATCAAAACTCCCAGCCAAGGTGTCTAAAAGTCTAAAAACGTTCAGCACGTCCAGTTGAAGGCCTACTATGTGCCAGGCACTAGGCTACTTGGAACCACTCAGTCCTGGCCCATGAGAAACTGAGTCTGGCTAGGGAAGAAACACACACACACACACACACACAGGGGTTTTATAAATTAGTTTTATATGTATGGTAAAGGTGTTATTATATTGAGGCGTCTTGACATACTGTTCTCTTACAAGAGAGGACGCCTGGAGCAGGTGTTACCTGAAGGCTTCTCTCCAGCATTGGTTGTCCTCTATCATGACTCAGGGATTTTCACTGAGCATGGGATGGGAATGTGGGTCAGAGATGAGAATGATGTTGGGACTGGATCCCCACCAGGATGTCAGACCAGGCTAGGACTGGTCCCCAGAGCCATCAGGAGAGAATTGCCCCTCTGTGGCCGATTTAGCCCAGAAGTTCCATAGTGTTTACTCTTGAGACAGCTCCAGGGGACAGGCAGCTGGATGTGGTCTGACTGTCGCAGCTTTGCTTATGGGCACTGAGGGAATGCTGGGGGCCAACCTACCTCCAGGGCTCTGTGTGGTTCTGGTTTCCTCTCATAAAAGGGAATCTGAGTTTTTCTCATTAAAATCTTCTCTCACCTCTGCAGCACATAAGGAAACCGCAGCTGTTCATTGACTCAGCCACTGTCACCACTGCGTGGAACCTTGACCTACCCACTTTAGTCTTTAGGAATAGTCCTCTTCTTGAATGATACAAACCGGTGAGGAAGTGGAACTCCACTCTCACTTCTGGGAAACAACTTGTCCTACAGTTCTTCTCACGTGGCAGTGAGCTTTTACGCACACACTCGAGCCGAATGCCTGGGTTCAAATCCCAGCCCTGCTATGTCCTAGCTGTATGTATGAGCTTGGGCAGGTTGCTCGACCTCTCTGTGCCTGAGTTTCCTTATTTATAAAATTGGTGTAAAAATAACAATACCCACTTCATAGGGCTGTGAAAAGAATTAAGTGAATTTGGGTTTATAATGTGCTTAGAAAAGAGACTTGCACATAGCAAGTGGTAGCTGAGTGTTTGGATTTAAAAGATCCTTCAGTACATTCTCTGGAATTCACAAGTCCCCTTTTTTGCATTTCACAGCTAAGCCCTGTCTGCCTTGAAATCCAGTGTGAGACAGGCCTATGCAAATCTGCAGGAAGAGGAGAGAGAACACCCCCCCCGCCCCGCCCCAGTCCTTGACAGTGACCTCAGGACATAGCCTCCTCTGTGGCCCCATCAAGTGCACAAAGTCTGGAATCTCCAAAGCCCCTTCAGATGCCAGTACCGGGCCACATGAGCTTCAGTCACCTGTGACTCTGAAGGCTCCTTTGCTCAGTCCATCCTCACCAGCAAGGGTCACGGGGAGTGGAGGAGGGCGTATCGACTCCCAAATACGGGGAGAGTGGTGAGCTGGCTTCCCAGCCTCCTCCCCTCTGTTCTTCTCTTGCCTGTTCATCCATTCCTTCCTCTTTGAAGGCAAAAAACACCAAAAAGCAAAAGCAAAAACAAAACAAAACAAAACACAGTGCCCAAGGCAGGGGAGAAGGGCCCCAGAGCTCCATGACCTCACAGACCTGGCTTTTCTGCCAGGGTGACTGTGACGTCATGCCCTCCCTCCATCCCTGACCACACAGCCCCTGGGGCCCGCAGGACGGATGTGTCAGTTCCATCCCGCCTGTAGACCTTTGTGCACCCATAGCCCCCTTGCAGCCCCCGCTCAGCCCATCCCTGCCCGTAGGGGCTGCTCCTGCCGGTTTAGAATCCAAGTAACAACCAGGAGTCGCTTATGGAAAATCATCCCAATGGAGTGACAGCACGTCCCACTGCTGGGCCCGGGAACTGCCTTCATCTCTGTGGCAGAGGTCCGCTCTTTGTCCACCGGCTCCTGGGCAGAGAAGCAGCTGCGAGAGCCCTCCCTGTTTCCTTAGGTAATGTTGCCGCCCTTCCCTGGGCAACACTTGGGGACCGGCACTTCATAACACACCCAGTGTCCCCCCTGCATCTTCCTAGCTGCCTGGATTTTGGAATTGAATCAGATCGAGACTGGCCTGCAGAGGAGGCCAATCTCCAGACCTCAGTGCAAGAGGGGGTCAGATTTTCCTAAGAAAACTTGCTGCGTTGTATGTGGGCGAATTTAATTGTGACTCCTGCACACCCCATTAGTGCCTTTCATCCCATGATGCCTTGCTTTTTCTTTTCCTCCTCTCTCCTTGTCCCTTGTGTTGGACATGTGATAGGAGTGCAGACATACATGTTTGTAGATTTGTTTATGCATGCAGTGACCATTTCAGTGCCTGCCGTGGGCCAGGCAGAACGAGAAGCTCTGAGAGGTGGGGATCCTCTCCTCCAGGGCCGCACCTCCCTCTGCCTGCGGCCCTCGGTCCCTGCCCCCGTTCAGAGATAGCATTTACTCAGGTCTGCCCCCATACGATGCTAGTGGCAGGAGGCAGTTTGGCAGGCTGTATAGAGAGGCTTAAAAATACTGCTATCCAGGGGTGCCTGGCTGGCCATCCTAGCTGGCTTCTCCTCTTCCAGCCAGATTGTTCTTAAAGCATCCTCAACATGGTTGGCACCTCCACATTCTCCCAACGTGCCCACCCTCCTAGCTGAATCCAGGCTGGACTTGGCCCTCTGTCTTTCTGTTATAACCTCTGTATCAGTCAGCAAGGCCAGGATGATGCTGCAGTGACAAACAAGTCCCAAATTCCAGTAGCTTCACACATTAGGCGCCACTGCTTCCCTCATCTTCCAGCCTTATGGGTCATCTTTTAGGTAATTGAAAATTTTCTGCAGCCTCCTGCCTTGGGGCCTTTGCATCTCGTCTCCCCTCTGTGTGGAATGTTCTTCCCTGGCACTCTCTTCACCTTGCTAAGTTACCCGTATCCCTCAGGCCTCTGCATATGCATCGCTTCCTCAGGGAAGTTTTCTCCCACCCCCCAGGCCACCCAGGTGCCCCTTCTATGCTCCTGTGACCTTCTGGCCTTTCTTGTGACACTTGTCTCACTTGATTGTCCACTGTCTCCCTCAATGGTGCCTTCACAAGGGCAAGGACGTGTCTGTGTCACTCAGGGCTGTGGCCCCAGCACCTGCACCCTGGTTGCCAACCTAACTACACATGAGATTCATCTGAGGAGCTTTTTTTTTTTAAAAAAAATTTTTTTTTTTTTCAACGTTTTTTTATTTATTTTTGGGACAGAGAGACAGAGCATGAACGGGGGAGGGGCAGAGAGAGAGGGAGACACAGAATCGGAAACAGGCTCCAGGCTCCGAGCCATCAGCCCAGAGCCTGACGCGGGGCTCGAACTCACGGACCGCGAGATCGTGACCTGGCTGAAGTCGGACGCTTAACCGACTGCGCCACCCAGGCGCCCCATCATCTGAGGAGCTTTTAAAACATGATGCCCAGGCCCTACCCCAGGCCAGTTGAATCCTAATCACTAGGGTGGGTCCAGCCATTAGCAGGTATATTTTTAAAGCACTGTAGGGAATCCTCTGCTCAGTTGGTTGAGCATCTGACTCGATTTCAGCTTAGGTTATGATCCCAGAGTCATGGGATTGAGCCCCGTGTCAGGCTCCATGCTCCATGAGGAGCCCATTTAAGATTCTCTCTCCCTTTGCCCCTCTTCCCCCACTCTCTAAAATAAAACAAACAAAAAAACCAGGATGGGAAAGATATTTTCCTAGGTAACAATATGTTAATTTCATATTTCGCTTCAGCCAAGCTTTATTATGCACCTTACATGGGGCAGGCTCAGTGCCTGGGAAGGGTATGATTATACCCATTGTACAGACCAGGAAAGTTACTGTAGGTGAGTGGGGCACAAATAAGCAGTAAAGGATTGCAATAAATATTAGCTCCACCATCAGTCAAAAACAAAATCTCCATTACTTTTTAAATCACTGCTTAGGCCTTTCTTCTTTCCTTATTACTCTCTCCTACCTGCCATCTGGTCCCCTTACTTCTAAGTACAGGGGGTTAGGATGACTTATTCTTCACTACCCACAGTTTGCATGTGTTTATTAAAAAGTTTTTATGTTTATTTATTTTATTTTCAGAGAGAGAGAACATGAGTGGGGGAGAGGGAGAGGGAGAGAATCCTAAGCAGGTTCCATACTGTCAGCACGGAGCCTGATGTAGGGCTAGATCCCATGACCGTGAGATCGTGACCCGAGCCGAAATCAAGAGTCAGACGCCCAACTGACTGAGCCACCCAGGCACCCTGCACGTGTTTATTTAAATGTCAGGATTACCTGGCCAATGTTGGCTGCTACAGATCTCTGAAGCACACACTCCCAGGGGAACTGGTAATGGGTGCCCAGCCCCTGCTGGCAAGCTGTCCACCCTCTGGCAAGCTAAGTTCCTTTCTGGAAAAAGTGTGGCGTACTCTGCATAGAGAAATCCTTGTGCCTGACCACCAAGGCAGCCCTGAGGCAGGGCAGGCAGAGGGGCGCCTAAGCCCCATGAGGTTTTGGCTCTGTCCCTGGAGAGTATTTTATGTCATTGTTGAAAACTACGTAGGAGAGCTGAGATGGTCTCAGGTATCAGAAGACAGACACAATTTTGCTTCATCTCAGCACAGCCTTTCAAGGTGGGGTTATAGACTCACATTACAAATGAGGGAACTGAGGCTCAGAATGGTTAAGTCGCTTGCCCAAGATCACACAGCCAGTAAATTGCAGAATCAGAATTTGAACCCAGGTCTTTCATCTTCAAAGCCTGTGTTCTTTCCATTTCCCTCTGGTCAATTTTTTAATTTCCAAGATCAGACTCTTCCTCTTTTTGGGACACCTGCCTCCTGTCCCTAGAAAAAGGTAAATACTGTTAGAAGCTTTTCTGGCATGAGCCCACTCCAAATTTGCTTAATTTTGCTTTGTCATGCCTGCCCGGTTCCCCCGCTGGGAGACCGGGAAGTAGGTCATGGCTACAGGGAGCACATGCTCTGGCTGCTGTGAGGGTGGCCTCTGGTTTCGGGGCTGGGCAAGGGCCAGACCCCAATGCAGCACCACCCTCTGTGGGCCCTGCTCAGGTTTCTCATCCCTGGCCCTGAGAAGTCTTCATGAACCTTCACATCGTTGAGTTTTACATGGAGTATTACACATTAGCAGGGAAATTGGTGGTTCAGGGAAAAATTAACCTTCATTCTCTTGCAGATCTGTGGATGGTTGAGCCTGGCCGATTGTGGAAGGGGTTTGCTCACCCATCACAAGCCACTTTGCAGAACGGTGGTATGAGCTGCTAGGCACCTTGTCACTTCACTTTCCCCTCCTTTATATCACAGAATGATCTTCAGAAATAACCCTGAAATGAAATGATAGTAATAATGGCCAGAAAAGAAACAGAAATAAGAAATTGTTTCTCTGACTGAACTCCATACATATAATTATGCCACAATTGGAAAAAAGAAAAGTAAATATTATGGTACAAAATAGGAAAAAAAGCACAAGTACTTATTAAACTGTTATTATATCTACAGAAGTTTGATTGTTGGTTGCAGCCTGATATAATGATAATTTATGTAAATCACTGTTCAGTTACTAATAAGTGAATTTTCATGAAAGTGAGACATCTACAGAAGTTGCCTGTAATTTAGCAACCACTAAATCATACCACGGATGTACTGCTTTACTGCTTAATTTTTTTAGTTTTAAACACGATAACTCAACAATTAAAAAAGAAGACATTTCCATTTGAAATATATTATTCAGACTCAGTAAAATATATCACGTGTGAGTAAAAGTTGTACTTACCAAGCACAAATATTACACTTGGCAGTTCACACTCAGTGTCGCTCTCTTAAATTTTAAACACAAATAAAAATCTCCATGTGGCCCCATGAAAGGACAGCATTAAAGTAAGTGAGCTCCTAGGTGGCCAAACTACCTTGGTTCACGCTTACAACCTACTTCCTAAGTGCAGGAACGTGCTGTCTCACTGACACTGAAGCTACAAATGGTGCCCGAAGCAAGCTCACAATTCTGAACTGTTAAGAACTTTCTCTTGGGGCGCCTGGGTGGCGCAGTCGGTTAAGCGTCCGACTTCAGCCAGGTCACGATCTCGCGGTCCGTGAGTTCGAGCCCCGCGTCAGGCTCTGGGCTGATGGCTCGGAGCCTGGAGCCTGCTTCCGATTCTGTGTCTCCCTCTCTCTCTGCCCCTCCCCCGTTCATGCTCTGTCTCTCTCTGTCCCAAAAATAAATAAAAAACGTTGGAAAAAAAAAAAAAAAAAAAAAAGAACTTTCTCTTGCAACAACCGTGTGGAGCCAACTCCACATATGTTGGGGCCAATTATGTACCTGGGAGTTCTCCAAGTGACTTCTATGGAGGAAACCAGGTTTCCTAAAGGGTACGTTTTTTAAAGTGCTAATGTAAACCTTACATACGTGTTATTAACACTCACCGGCAATGACACCGATTGTTTATAACTTAGAGACCAAGAACACATTTTTGAGGAGGAGTATGTTAGCACAAATACCATTTAGGATTCTAGGCACATGACGCTCATAAAACCAGGCTGGCTGTTAGTCGGTTTTATTATTGATTTTGGATTCTCTACAGACAGTCCACCCCTTTATTTATTACCTTGCCGTGTGGCAGCCACTTTCTCCACCTCACCCTTGGTCCCCACATTGTACTCCAGCCCCTTGTCCTGGTGGAGCCAAAGGAAGATTATAGAACTTTGCGGACAGTCCTCCTAGGACTGAGGAAACTGAGGCAAAGCCTTGTTTGTTAGGGGAAGATAAGGCCACTTGCCAGATCCCAGGTCCCTTGACCTTCTTCCTGGACAGGAAGAAGCCACTCTGGCTTGAGGGTTCCCTCTCCCAGTGCTCTCAAGTGTATCTGCACCTTAAAATGTCTTCTCGTGGAACTTTTGTTCTGTTATATTTACTGCCTTAAAAAAAAAATGAATAGATAAACCAGAACAGGTTAGGTTTGAGAAGATTGAAGTGAGCAATGGGTTTGAACTACATTCCTGCAGGTTTTTCTTAGGAGGAATGATCTCTCCAGCCATTCACAATCAATTGACTGAATTCAGAAATTCAGTCATTATTGGTTTACACTTTGCATTATTGGTTTGTTTCCTTAAAATACAATCATTAGTGGTCATTAGAATATTTAAAAGGAGTGTGTTGGATCTAAATGATGCATGAATTTATTCTTCTTTTCCGAGAGTAGTTTATACTGTGGGTTTTAAATTAATTTAAAAGAACACTTTTCTTGGACAGTTGCCCAAACGATACCATCAGCCATACGGTTGAGAGTGTGCCCCCTGCTGGTGCTTCGGTCACTAGACTTTTGCTGGCTGACCGCCGTTGGCTAGAAACTGGTCAGCCTATGAGCAGGCAGGGACTTGAGCATGTGACCACGCTGTTGTAAAGTCATCAGTTCTCTGGAGAATGGAAACCTGCTTTCTGGCACCATGTGCCTCCATCTGCTCTAGGAGGCTGATTTCTTGTCTTCCTTTGCTGTCGACTAGCTGGGTGTCTTTGGGCAACTTGCGTAGCTTCTCTGTTGCCTCATCTGCAGAGTCGAATAACCTTCTTACCAGACAGAAGGTGGACTCTGAGCGGAACGCCTTTTTGAGTTTCTCTCCTCCTAGAAGGACCTCTGATCCTTCAAGCTGTTTAACAACCACGGGTTAATAATTGGGAAAAGCAAAGGGAACACTTATGTTCAGATAAGCATGCACATTTTTGTCCTCTGGCTGGACAGTGACTGCGGAAGGAACTGCCTGCAGTTACAGCCTTCTAGGGCAGACGTCTCTGGAGAGGGCTGCTGTATCCAGGAGCCTGTCACTGGCATTTGAAAATTGACTGTGGTCGGTCTGCTGACTCTGACAGCTAATGGTGTACTGAGAATTATCCCTCCAAAGAGGCCTTTCCATTGCCTCAGGAGATGCCAGGCATCCCCTCCTGGGTGCTGTGATGCTGCCTCCTCCCTCAGTCCCCACCCCATCTGTTCCCCTCTTCTTCCCTCCCCAAGCCCTCCTTTCCCTCGCAAGGCTTTATGCTGCTGCAACCTTTTCTAATGAGGAAGCTCTGGCCAGGACCTCTTCAAGCTTAATTATGAAACCTGCCACTGCTTCTGGTTCAAGGATCACCCTTGAAAGGCGGTCAGAGGTGGGCACACGGCCAGGGCCAGTTTACTTACCCCCCGGAACTCAGGCAGTGCAGGAATTTGCACTCTGCAAGAATTAGCAGCTCCACTACGAGCCCCGGAACCAAACCTGCAGGAAGAACGCTCTTCATTCTTTGTTAATTTCCAGCAAACAGGACCGTCACAGAGAGAGCTTGTTGGCTGCTCTGGCTGCACAGGGAACTGTTCTCCTGGATGTTGGCTCGGGGCCTTTAGCTGGCGCCTGGCCTTAAGTCTCTCTGATCTGGGCTTCTCCAAAACGTCTTGCTTCTCAACCATCACCCTCTTGACCAGAGGTGCCCCTTTGCCTGGAGATGATCCCTTTGCCTGATAATGACCCTGTCACCACCCTCTCCAGCCAAGAAGAAGGGGTTTGTTGCTCTGGGCCTGCTCTCCTTTCTAGTCTTAGCCCAAGTTCACCATACTTAGCTCACAGAATCAGACTCTTGGGGGACAAGCCAATCTGCCTTCTCTCTTCTGGTCTGAGACTGTGGTTATCTTTTTGTCTTCCCTCCCAAACCACATCTGAGAGAGCAGGGAGCACGCCGTCCATCCCTTTGTCCAGCCTGGAGCCTCTGCACGTGGTAGGCAGCATTCCGAGAATGGAGTTGCCCATGGGGTCGCTTTGCTCTGAAACTATCCCTGTGTCGTTTAGTATTCGTATATGTTTCTCCTTGGCCAGACTGAATACACCAAAGGGCAGGAACCACATCTGCTCCTTTTTCTGGGTCTCTGGTGGGGGCTGGTACGTGCCTTCCCCATAATCTGCTCGCTGACCTAGTCCCTGCAGTCCCCCCAGCTGCTCAGCCAAGGCCAGGCCACCGGGGTTGCTCTGTCCTGTTTATATCATCCTCTCCCTGCCTGGCCTATTCTGCTGCCCATAAGGTATCCTGGGGCTGCCTTCAGAAATGGAGGGCATGTGTGCACAGGCATGGGCATGGTACCCCACCACACACACATACAGCCTCTAAGCACAACATCAGTAATGCATGTGTGCACAGAAAGCTGCTATAAACTTCAGTACACAGCTGACATGCCTCAATCAGCCCCCAAGCCTCCCTCCACGGTGCAGTGATTGGCGAGCCTCTCACTTAGGAGCCCATTTCTCTCTGCCTGTTAATAATAGATGCTTCCTACAACCTCAGTGTGGCTGCTTTGATTTAAAAGTGATCTTAAGCGAAGAGACTAATGGGTGGGTCTGAACTTGCGCCTTTTAAGCACAAAGCATTACTCTTAATTAACAGGATTCTATCCTTTGATTAGGAAAAGGCCCTCCCCCCCCATCACATCATTAGCTACCCACATCTGGACAGCTCCCAAAGCAGACTCCTGTTTTGAACTAAGCCCAGGTGTGTTCGCGGAACACCCAGAACGCTGTGAGAGCCACGAGTGCCATTTCAGCACACAGAATATGCAAGCCTGGGCTGTGTGGCAATCAGTGTGAGAAGCCCGGAGGGGTGACTCCCACCCCATTTCCTCCCACCTGGGAGAAGAGGTCTCTTCCATACATCTCACCATCCACAGTGGGAAAAGATCCCTCCTCCTGCAAGGGCCCACTCCTAGTCTGCAGATACATACGGGGTATGAGAGCACATTGGTTAGCCGTCATCAGTGCAGTTCCTGGGTCAGACTCCCCGCCTGATTTATTTCCTTCCTCCACCACAGACCAAGAGGCAATGTACTACTTTGTTTGTGGCCCCTCCAATGGATGGTCCAGAGGCTGGGGCCATAGAAGGGCCAGAGCTGTGGGGAGGAGCTCTCTTGCACCTCTGGCCTGCTCCCCAACCCTGCTGGCATATGGGAGAGAAGGGAGGAGGGGGCCCGGCAGGGCAGGTGGAGAGCCACCATTCTGGGGTTCTCCTGGTGCTCAGTGGGACAGAGCAAGCCCTGTGGGCTTTTTGCATCATTAAGCTTGAGTGGAGGAAGGCCATGCCATCAAATAGAAACTGATTTGGAGGCAAGCAGACTTGTTCACACCCAGGCTTTGCCACTGTAGCAGGGGGAGCCTCAGACAAGCGCCTTAACCTCTTGGAGATTCAGAGCCGTCAACAATGGCGCTGTTAATACCTACCTCACTGGAGGGTGGGGGAGACTGAGTGTGGCACGTACTTCAGGGTCTCCCATGATGCCGGCACATGGCAGATGGGCTGTCCCAGTCCATTTCTTTCCTTCCTTTCCCCCAAATCCAGTTGTCGTTAAAGTACCAGTCCATATGAGTGAGCAGACTTACTTGTCTGTTTGCTCGGGTAACTGACTGCTACCAACATAGTGCCTTAAACCAACACAGACGTTTATCTGACGGTTCTGGAGGTCAGAAGTCTGACGCAGCTCTCACTGGGCTAAAATCAAGGTGTTGGCGGCACTGCACACCTTTCTGGAGAATCTAGGGGAGGTTTGCTTTCTTGCCTTTCCCAGCTCCTGGAGCTGTTTACATTTCTTGGCTCATGGCCCCATCCATCTTCAAAGCTGGTGACGACCAGCTGAGTCTTTCTCATGTCACATCACTCTGACGCCGACTCTCCTCCCTCCATCTCCCACGTGGAAGGACCCTTGCGATTACACTGGGCCCACCCGGATAATCTAGGATCAGTGCTCTATTTTAAGCTCAGCTGGGCAACAATCTTAATTCCATCTACCTTCTTACTTCCCTTTTGCCACGTAAAATTAACAGATTCGTAGGTTCCGGGGATTAGGACATTGAACATCTTTGAGAGGCCATTATTGCCTACCACATTAACTAAAGGCAAATGCATAATTTTACCTAAGAGAAAAAGATTTAATAATTAATCTTTTCAAACCAGATCTGGAAGACGTGGGATAAGTATCTTTTTTTTTTAGTTTTTTTAATGTTTATTTTTGAGAGAGAGAGAGAGAGCAGAGGAGGGGCAGAGAGAGAGAAGGAGACACAGAATCCGAAGCAGGCTCCAGGCTCTGAGCTGTCAGCACAGAGCCGATGCAGGGCTCGAACCCATGAACCTCGAGATCGTGACCTGAGCCGAAGTTGGTCAGAGTTGGAGTTGGTGGCTTAACTGACTGAACCACCCAGGTGCCCCTAGGGATAAGTATCTAAATTAGGGTACAAATAATCCAAATTATACTTGATAATACCTTTGGTCACATTGTACTTTTTTTTTTAACGAGGTTTTTCTAAGTAAAATCAGTTCCGTTTGTATCCTGTTACAGCATCTTAGCTAATTTTATATTTTTTTCACCTAAAACAAGCCTTTAATCACTGGCTTCAGGTGTTTAGACACTCTTGATCCCTTGGATATTACTTACAAGTGCACATTTCATGGCTCCCTGGAAAATGCTGTCCACACAATAAGCCACAAGAATGAAAAGGAAATCACAGAGCTGTTTAATCGTAAACAGTCTTCTACATGGTTTCTAATTACTCTGCTCTTTCTCTTGAACTGAGAACTGTGGGTGACAGGGTGACAAGTTCTTAGATAATCATATGATGTATGTGGCTTCATCCTGAGCCCCCAGGCACCCAGTGACAGAGCATCTACTCCCAAAATGTCCCCAGGGCCACATGTGAGAAGAGCTGTGGACTTCATGCATGGCCTGCATTGGTGACAGCTTCTCTTGACATGACATGTTCCCTCTGAGCATATTTCGGATTCTGATGTCCTTATCTCTCTTCGGTAAAAAGAAGCACATTCAGTGATCTGTATGCAGTGAACTTACTTTGTCGTATTTTTGTTCGTTGTTGGTATAGCCTGAAGGAATCAGATCATCTCTCTCCTCCCTGACAGGAAACACAGATTGATGTCCTAGAATTGTGACGGGGATTCAAAGAGAACAGTGAAAAGTAAAATCTATGACATGGGCAAAGATAGCCTGTATAGCAAAGACGTGGTATTTTTTAAGTAAACAGAATAGCATCTGACCTGTAGTATCAAACACATGGGTTTGATGTTATGGAAAACAGTGGTTTTCTGCCTTACTTGGGGTATCCTCATTGAAATGTCCCCCTGACTTAGGTTTGTATCCTGGCTTCAGTGCTGACTAGCTGTGTGACCTTGGGCAAGTCACTTCACCTCTCTGTGCCATAGAGGGGCTCTTTCTTTCTTTCCTTCTTCCTTCCTTCCTTTCTTTTTTAAATTTTTCTTTAACATTTATTTATTTTTTAGAGAGACAGAGACAGAGTGCCAGCTGGGGAGGGGCAGAGAGGGGGAGACACAGAATCCGAAGCAGGCTCCAGGCTCCGAGCTGTCAGCACAGAGCCCGACGCGGACTTGAACTCATGAACCCTGAGATCATGACCTGAGCCGAAGTCGGCCGCTTAACCGACTGAGCCACCCAGGTGTCCCGAGGGCCTCTTTTTTAAGGTCCATTCCAAGCTTGAGAACCCAGAATTATATGAATCTGTCTTGGCCAAGCAGGGGCTCCCAGACAAATGCCTGGAGAACAAGGTCTGCTTTGGGGGGAGGGGGAGAAGGAACAAAAATAGGAGAGACCTTGATGACAACGATGACAAACTTAAGGTCATTCCTGGTTAAGCCTGACACCCAGCTGACATAGCAGTTATATCCCATTCATTTTGGTCACTTGAGGTTTACAAAGGGGTGGGGAGATTTTGAGTTCCTTCCCCGATCACGATCACAGGGGAACATTCTCTCCTGGGGGCTGTCAGAGGTACGGCTGTTAGGGGGCTGGGTGGCCCGTACGAGGGAACAGGCTGGCTGTCAGATTTGCAAGACAGCATGAGCTGTGAGCTTGGGAAGCAGTTCATGTTGCCCCATCTCCCCCCTCCATCCCACCAAAACCCATCTCCCTGCCCCACACACTCATTGGTTCTCCAGTTTAGTGAGGACCTTCTTTGGGCCGGGTGTGGGCCAGGCGCTGAAGCCACAGTGGTGAAGAAGGTGGCACAGCCCTCCCACCCTCAAGGCATTAACCCTCCTGGACCAGTGCCAAATAACCAGAGAATCACAACACCGTGCAACAGGCGTTTACTGGGGCACACTTGAGGGCGTCTGGCGGAGCCAGGAAGGGCTTCTAGAGCTTGAGTGGGAGTTAGCCAGACGCAGGGGAGGGCAAGTAGAAGGCTTTCCTGGCTGGGAGACGAGCACGCACAAAGGCCCGGACATGAGAGAGAGTGGTGTGGTGAGGGCGGCACATGCCGTTTGACAAAGTGTGCCGTGTGGCTTTCAGTGCGCATTCTTTCCTACGTCGATCTGTGAAGGTACGTGGAGCACCTAGCCCGTATACCGAGCACCGCACTAAGAACTGAGCTGTTTACTGTGGTTTAAAAAGACAAGTGCAGGAGTCTCCACCCTCCGAGAACCTCTAATGGGGAGTCTAACGGTACAATTAGAGTATGAGGGGACAAGTATGACGGTGAATGCTGGACCAAATGTGGAGTGGAGGGAGGTCATAGGATCCCTACCTGTGTCTCAGGAACGTGGAGGTTTCCAGCTTAATCCCACAGATGTGGGGTCAGGGACATGTGTGGTGAAGGCTTCAGAAGTGAGGGCGTCATGGTGTTTCCCCTTCCCCAAGACACCGGACATGTGTGTGTGTGTGTGTGTGTGTGTGTGTGTGTGTGTGTGCGTGCACGTGCGTGCACGAGCCCCTCCCCAACGATCCCTGCCTCTGTCGGCATCTGCACACCCTGAGCTTTGGGAGGACAAAATGGTGAATACAGCCCGGGCCTGCTGGCTCGGAGGGCCTCTGACAGGCCCATCTCTGTGGCAAAACAGCCTTCCGGGTGAGCAGACTGTTTCTTCCCATCCATTTTCCCTCCTTTCCCTGCTCGTAGCCAGTTCTGTGTTTTAATGGATGTGACCTTGCGCCTCCCCCGCTAAGGTGTCTTCACCTGCCACGCCCTGCTGGCCCACCCACCTGGGGCGGTGCCCTGTGGCCCAGCGTTTTTTTCCTGGGCCCCCCCTCTGCACTGTGGGGAGCCACAACCCCTGCTCCGACCAAGGCCAGGACCTCTGCTCTTCCCACAGAAGAAGTGAAAGCTTCTGAGATGGTACAAACATTGCAAAGCCACCTCTGTGGTTTGTTTTATCACAGAAAAACTTGCCCCGGGGGTTGGATCTGAGCCAAAGCCAGATTGCCCAGAAGAGAAGAGGTTTGTGTGCAAGCGTCTTAATCTCAGACGGTCCTCGGAGTGAACCACTTTCGAGCCGTTCAGGCCCAGGGCTCCAACTCCCCGCCCACAGCAGAAGGGCATCTGTATTTTTCGATTTAGGAAAAGAAAATAAGCTTAATTTCGAGCCTCTTTTGCAATGTTTTAAAAACATCTTTATTAAGATAATAACTCACAGACCATAAAATTTGCCTATTGAAAGTTACAATTCAGTGGTTTACGGTATTCCTTTAAGATGTTGATGCTGATGGTAATTCCTGAGACCCTGGGAAGACCCAACAGCAGCTCAGATACAGGCAGGGGAGACAGCACTGAGTCACATGAATGCCTCCCGCTTATGACCAACAGGCGTTCAGGGTCTCCCCTTGGCTTACACCCCCAAGGTATGGTGTTTCCTCATTTTCCATGTAGAATTTATTTCCCATTATGTGTCTAAGTTTTTTGTACTTCTTTCTTGCTTCACGCTGATAACATGGAGTCATACGCATTAAGTGCGTACCTCAGGGGC
Organism: Panthera pardus; assembly: GCF_024362965.1. Classification (NCBI taxonomy): domain Eukaryota; kingdom Metazoa; phylum Chordata; class Mammalia; order Carnivora; family Felidae; genus Panthera; species Panthera pardus. The sequence continues at coordinate 29,720,308 of NW_026526876.1, read as the reverse complement.
GCCTGGGTGGCTTAGTCGGTTACGTGTCTGACTTTGGCTCAGGTCATGATCTCACAGTTCGTGGGTTTGAGTCCCGTGTCAGGCTCTGTGCTGACAGCTCAGAGCCTGCTTGCCTGCTTGGGATTCTCTCTCTCTCTCTCTCTCTCTCTCAAAAATAAATAAACATTAAAAAAAAAAAAGTGTCCCTGAAAGACTACACATCAGCTGTTAGCAAACCTGACCTCTTGGTCTCATTACCTTCCTCCCAGCATTGATTAGCCTTTCCCATCCAGGGGTCCCCACTGGCCCCATAGGCCTTCACCCCTGTCAGGCGCCTTTGGTGATGCTTCTACAGCCTCAAGTCAGAGCCCCACATGCACATGTCACCCTCAACAGCCTCTGTCTCCATGATCGATCACAAAGTGGCCCCAATGCCTAGAATCAATGTTAAGTGTCTTGGCTACCTCATCCTTCCAGCCTTGCCCGTGGCTGCAGGCAATTCGTGATATTTGAATCGAAGGAGAAGTGCACTGTGGGAAAATCCTTGGCTGTTACAAGGATGGTTTGCATTGCCAAAATGGGATGGTATTTGTTGCTTTTTATCAGATTATAAACCTAATATACGTCTATAAAACAGTATAATAAAACACAAATGTAGGGGTGCCTGGGTGGCCCAGTCGGTTAAGCGTCCGACTTCAGCTCAGGTCACCATCGCACAGTTCGCGGGTTTGAGCCGCGCACCAGGCTCGCTGCTGTCAGTGCAGAGCTGGGAGCCTGCTTCAGATTCTGTGTTTCCTTCTCTCTCTGCCCTTCCCCTACTCACGCTCTGTCTCTCAAAAATAAATAAATGTTAAAAAAATAAAAAATAAAACACAAATGTAGACCAATGAGAGAAAGTCTCCCTAATTCCACTTCCCTTTCCAGAGAAGACCTCTGTTCAGCACATAGCCTTTAGGACTTCTTGTATGCATATATATATGTGTGTGTGTGTGTGTGTGTGAGTGTGTGTGTGTGTGTGTTATTTTTGTTGTTGTTGTTTGTAAAAATTCTGCACAAGCACATTTCTAAAGCTACTTTTTTTTACTTGGTATTACAAGGTGGAATTCTCTCCATGCCTCTGTGTTCCTCTCCCCCATCCCTCTTACAAAGGAGTCAGCTTCATGCAGGGTGCTCCAGGACATGATTTTGGCCCTGTCTCCAGGCGTCACGGGACCAGGGGATGATCTCACTGGGTACGCCATCTGCCCTGGCTGGCCAGAGGCTGCATCGGGAGGGCCAAGGGGCACCACGTGTCGTTAGATCTAAAGTGGGGTGGGGCTCTGTGCCCTATGAAGACTGTTTAGTCTGAAAATACAAACAGGATACAGAAAGGTTTGGCTAAATTAATGGGTGATAAGGTTGTCATGATAATAACCACAGGTGGAGCTTACGTAGTGTTGTCCAGGAGCCAGTGATGGTCCTAAGCACCTGACACATTAACTCACTTAAACCCCACATTTCATGGACAAGGCAGTGGAGGCTCTGAGAGGTTGAGTGACTCATCCAACGCCACCCAGCTGGTAAGTGGCAGCCTGGCCCTAGTGTGTGTGCTCGTGCTTGATGCCCCTGTACCACACTGTCGTTGACTCTGGCCCTGATGCCGTGTCAGGGCACCTTTGTCAAGGGAGGAAGTCAGGGATGGCGTGCCTGCCCAGGTGTGGCATTTCTAGCGTGTGGTTCTTGTGCCCTTCCGGGACGGCGCTGAGCTCAGGCTGCTCATTACTGAGGGACAACTGCTAATTAGCAACAGCCTCCCGCCACCTTCCTCTCCCCCGCGTCTTTCAGAGATGTCCTCAGACTCAAGCAGTAGAGATGAAAATATCTTAAAAACGACTGCCTTTCCTCCTTCATTCTTCTCTTGCCTCCCTTTCTCCTCTGTGGCTCCCATCTAATGAAATGTCCCGGCAAACTCCGGCCTCCCACCCCACCCCTGGACCCTGCTCCCAGCAAGCTGAGACTTGGTGCCGAAGGGTTTGCACGCCCTCTCTGAGCCTGTCTGTCATTGTCGGGGCACCTGCACGGGGAGGAGTGGGGGGCACAGACCCCCTCGTTCTACTTTTGACATTTACCTTCTCTCCACCACTTCTGAGACCTTTCCGGAAGGCCTCCTTCGTTCTTCCTCTTCTCCCCGGGCTGCTCCGACACTGCCTCTCCCCTCTTTGGGCCATTATTCCCCCTCCTTCAGGGCAGAGGCACGGCCCAAGGCCCTCACATTGGCCCCTTATCTTATCCCTTCAGGCTAAGCCTCCTCTTTCTCAGGTCTTCAGGTACCTTCTCCTGTTCATAACTCACCTGTCATGACAACAGCATCTTACATGAGTCCAGAACAGTTCACTAAAGTGCTCTCTCTCAGGCATGTTTCCATTGACCTTCACAGCCACCCTGTGAGACAGGTATCATCATACCCACGTTCCAAATGAAGAAGCCGTGGTACCGAGAGGGCAAATGACTGGCCCAGTGTCAACCAGCTAGTGGTCCCTACTCAGCCTCCAACCCAGGGCTTTTGACTCCACACCAGGTGTCCTTTCCACCCAAATCCATGGAGAGCTCTCAGCTGAGAACAAGTGTCCCTCAAGAAGATTGGAGCTGATGCCTGCATCTCAGAAGCCATGGGCTCAGGGAGTCCAGCCATTCATTCAACTGATCAGGTTGGACTCGGTGTGTGTCACAAAAGGAGTTGGGGTTGAGCGGCCTCTAGGTGCACCTGTCGGGGAGACACAAAGATAGCATCTTAAGATCGGGAGACCTTGCTTCATGGAGAGCCCCAGGGTGGGCGGCGAAGCAAAGCATCCTCCAGGCTCACATTTGGGCTTAGAGTAGAGGGGGCAGGGTGGAGGCTGCCTCCCCAAACCCTGCTGTGAGGGTGCCAGTAATGGCTAATGGTGCAGCAGGTGCATTTCAGAACCCATGATGCTCTTTGGCACATGGCCCCAGGGTGCCTCTGAGAGGCTTCCTGGCACCCGAGGCGCTGCTGAGGCAAGAGCCTGACTGAGGAGTCCCATTCATCAGATGTGGCCACGTCTTCCTGTCTGAGACGCCACTCTACCCTGCCTGGGGTGAGTTCTGGTGCTCGATACCAGCCGACTTCCCATTCCTGAGCTGAGCTTTCCAGCAAATGGCCACACACCAGACTCTGTCCCCAGCTCTGCCACGATTTCTAGGTCCATTGGAGGTCCCTCAGCCTCAGCCTCTCTGTGTCTCAGTTTCCCCAGCTGCAAAATGGAGCTAAGATTGGACGCGTGCACCTCGCAAAGGTGTAGTTGGGGCGGTTCCTCCTACATCAGGACTGTGCGGTGGAGCTTCATGGTTCCTGGTGGAGGTCTCCAGAGACCCACCCAATGTCATACCCACCCAGTGAGGGCTAGGACTACACATTCAAAGCCACGTGCGGCCTCCCCTACTCCCCAGCCTGAGCAACTGAGCCTCAATACGTAAAAGGGAGATAAGATAATAACGTTCCCTACTTCACATAGGTTGTGGGGAGGACTAAATGAGATAAAAATGTGTAAACAGTGCCTGGCTCTAGAAATACCCTTTCTTCCTAAGAGATGATTATGGATGGCTAAAAAAAGTTGGGGGGGGGGGTCAAAGTTTCCCCCGCCTCAGCACTTTTTAAGTGTAATCTTGTGTTGGTTTGTAGACTGTTTGCTGCCTGTTGGAGCTGGGAGGCAGACACAGCTGTGATGCTACAGATTATATCCACTAAAGATCAACCAGAAATAAAGCTTATTAATACAGCATATTAAGTGAATAAAATAGGCTATAGAGCATAGTCTCATTTAGGGGAAATTCTGTGTATGCACAGGAGAGGTGTCCGCAAGGAAGTTCCCTAACAATGTTAAAAGTGGCTATTTTGCTTTATTCTTTTACATTCTTGTATTTAACTTTTTAATGATGACTATGAATCACTTTTATAAAACAATGCATTCTCTCTCTCTCTCCCTCTCTCTCTCTCTAAAGATTGAGTGGTTTTCCCAAGAAAAACAATTTTTTTGCTCTGATTTTTTTGGCTCTGACATCAGAAGAAACTCTTCCTTATCCATTTGGTGCTCTGAGTTCAGGGGATTCATCTCAGGTAGAATTAAAGTGGTGGCCAGGGACACTGGCAGTTCCTGAACAGGACAGAGGCTCAGCAGCCTGTCTCTACCACCCATTGGGATGTCACACGACAGCACTGTCCTCATTGAAGGCTGATCGAAAACTTACCAGAAAGGGGGTTGGAGGGAAAGAGACTGCGTTTCTGTAAACAAAGGCCACCCAAGCCTGACACATCACCCAGCCAGATGTTACAGCCCCATTTCACTATACCAGCCGTTACAAAGGAGGAGAGAAGGCTTTAGTGAGCAAAATAAAATGAAATAAAACAGAAGCCTTAAGCTTAACACTAGAATTGTCCTCTCAGACACAATCTGTGAATTTTCTTACGATGGTGGACATTAGCCAGCTGACATCAGCCATGACACATTGTGTGTGCACAGCAGCACCACCACCCCCCAGAAAGCAGCCTTCATTCATGCTTTCATACAACTGTTGATTGTTCTCTTTGGATGGACGCCCAGGATTATTCCATTTTCTTCTTACCAACCTAAGTCTTCCCTCACTGTGAGCTCCTTTATCCTCTCTCCTCTTAATTTGGCAGTTATGCTTAAAATCTGGGTATTTTTTACTATTGTTCAAATTTGGTTCTAGAACATTCTGTGGCACGCTGTGCTATGATGTGACCATGAGCTCACATTTTAGCGCTTCTCTGAGGGAGGAGCCATGTCGTCTTACCCTCCTGCAAGTGAGGACTTCCCTGTGCCTGTCTCTGTGCTGGGCACCACCCATGGGGGGCAGGGGAGGTGAAGGCGACACAAAAGGAGACGCGGCCCCTCAGACCCTCACAGTTGGGACTGGCTGTTAGCGAAGGGCCTCTGAAGCATCATGGTTGCCAGGAGTCAGCCTGAAGGGCGCGTTGATTCAAGCCCTTGAGACTCTTTCTCTTCCTTTGGGTACAGTTGGCTCCTTGCTTCCTGAGTAGAGGGATTTCCTAATGACCTGGGACCCAGACTTCACCTCACTCAACCCATGAGATGGGGATGCATTGCCCTTTCACTAATCTCTGTCTTAAAACAGTTGGACCATAAGCACTAAAGAATAGAGTGTAAATACAAAGAGGACATTTTCTTTTAAAAAAAATTGTTTATTTTAATTTTTAAGAGTTTATTTATTTATTTTGAGAGACAGCACAGGAGGGGGAGGGACAGAGAGAGAAGGAGAGAAGGAGAGAGAATTCCAAGCAGGCAATGTGCTATCAGCCTGATGCAGGGCTTGAACTCACAAACGGTGAGATCGTGACCTGAGCCGAGATCGAGAGGCAGACACTTAACTGACTGAGCCACCCAGGCACCCCCTCTAAAGAGGCAATTTTCAAGGGAAGTGAAAGGTTTAATTTAGTTGAGCGAGTGTCCTGGTATTCCTAATCTGGGATCTCAATCACTGCTGGATTTAGTCTCCGTTAACAGACCGCTTAAGGAGGTGAGACTCCGTGCCAGGCCACCTGGGCTTTGAACCCTGACTCCATTACATGCCTACTCTGAGACCTTAGGCAACTTACTCAACCTCCCTGTGCCTTAATTTCCCCATCTGCAGAAGTAGGCGTAATAAGAGACGGGTGTATGAATTAACTAAGTCAATACCTGGAGACACTTGAAACACGGCTCTTATCATTTTGAGGGATCCTGTTTTCCACCCTAGTGCACTGGCTCCTTCCTGATGGTACAAAAAAGGGACCAGAGCAAAGGAAAAATGGGATGCAGGAGCCAAAAATAACCTTGAGGAACAAAGTTCACTGGAAGGTTATTTTTAGATTCTAAATTATCTCTACTTGATCTTTCAGCTATCTGAGAGAAGAGGTCCATTTAGGGTATTTGTTTTTTTAATGGCAGCTTTATTGAAATACCTACGGTGCCGCCGTGAAATTCCCCCTTTAAAACGTACAATTCAGTGTTTTCAGCATATTTGCAAAATTGTGCATTGTCACCACTCTCTAATGGCAGTGTGGGATTTTTAAGCCGAGGGGGTCCAGGGGCTATCACCCTTTGTCTGAACGGAGCCAGGGAACAGGACGGGCGCTTCCGCTTTCCGCTGAGTCACGGCAGGCACCCCGGCGGGGCCTGCGGTCATTGCTCCGGGAGAAGCCCGCCGCCCGCCAGGCGTCTGCTGCCCCCTAGCGAGGCTGCTGCTTGGCCTGAAACACCCCTGCCCTTGAGGTGCGCTCGCGGAGGTGAGATTCAGACTCTCAAAGCTCGGTTGGGATCGGGTAGTGAGTCTGCCAGCCCTGAGCACGGAGAGCCAGGGCTGCCCTCCGCTCTTACTCCAGCCTGGACAGCGTCATTTCGCCCAGTCCTGGAGGGGAGGAGAAAAGGGTTGTGCTCTTTAGACTGTTGGGAAGGCACCAGTAGGAACCAGTAAGATATAGTAGCCTCGAGATGGGCTTTATCATCAAAAGATCAAAGTTCAGACCCTGCTCTGCCCCTTGCTTGCTGTGTGACCCTCAACAGGTTACAGAACCTCTGAGCCTGCTTCCTCGTCCAGGGAGTGGAGACAATGATTCCTCTCATGAGGTGGTTGTATTACAGAGAAACTCTCCCTCTCTCTGAAGCCCCTGTGACTGGCTTATAGACAGGGCTCACATAAATAGATGCTATTAATACTCCAAAGCTGCCACAAGGGTGTCCAGTGTGGCCCTGGCTTATCCAAGGAGCTTTCTAGAACCTGAGTTGCTGATTACCAAACTGCATTGCTGTGGGTAAGAAAATGAGGAAGAATAGGAAGGATGGCAGTAGGCGCAGGAAGGCCATTTCGTCCTCCTCTACATCAGGTGAAGACTACCCTAGGTCAGAAGAAACCTACAGACCCCCGGGGGAACGGTACAGGAGGAAAGACCTGGGTGGGAAGCGGAAGGAGGCATCAGAACTGCCAGGAGTCCACGTCCCAGAGGGCAGCAGGGCTGAGGGAGCGGTATTCGAATCTAAGTAAGGTCCCAGGCTGCCTCAGTGGTCTTGGGCAAGTCATTTAGTCTCTGGGGGCCCTTTACCTGTCTCGGATTTGGGTCCTGCCCACCTCTCAGGTTTGTAGCGAGCCTCGATGTCGTCATGGAGAAATGTCCAGGAAGACAGCAGATGAGCTCCAAATAGTGAGCAGGGCCCCCTGGCGGTGTTTCAGAGGTCACCTTTCATCTGGACTAGGTGCCTGGGGTTCCCTCATCCACCACCGGACACCTCAAAGGGCAGCCTAGGAGGCTCAGAAAACAAAGGTACCTCTTCAGGTAAGCTGCATAGAAGACGTGAATTCTGCCGGGCAGAAAATTTGCTCCGTCTTGCAGCCTGCGGAGGCCTTATTCTTTGGGAGCAAAAGGGACCCGGGGTCTCACCTACACATCCCTGTGCCCCATGGGGGCCCAGCCTTGGTGAAATGAGGAACAAGTTGAAGATTGCCAGGGGGGCCCTGCCCTTCTCTTTCTTCTACCATCCCCCCTTCCTGCCCACACCTTTCTCCTCCCTCCACCCCAATTTCACCATTATCTGATAAAAGTCACAACAAAAATTCCATGTTAGCTTGTTTCCGAACTTGTAATTTATTAAAAGACTGCAAGTATCCATCAAAGGATAAATGGGTAAACACAATGTGTTATGTCCGTACAACGGAATCTTATTAAGGAATGAAGCCCCAGCACGAGCCACAACATGAAGGAGTCCTGAAAACATTAGGCTAAGTGGAAGAAACCTGCACAAAAAGGCCACATATTAAATGATTTCAGTTATCTGAAATATCCAACAAGGGTAATCCATGGAGACAGAAAGCAGATTGGTGCCTGGCAGGGGGTGGGGGTAGGGGGTTCAAGAGAAACCGCTTCGTGGGCACAGGGTTTCTTTTTGGGGTGATGAAAATGTTTCCAAGCTAGTAAGAGATGATGGTTGCACAACCCTGTGAATGTACTAAATGCCACTGGACTGTTCACTTTAAAATGGTTAATTTGGGGGGCGCCTGGGTGGCTCAGTCGGTTCAGTGTCTGACTTCGGCTCAGGTCATGATCTTGTGGTTCGTGAGCTCAAGCCCTGCGTCGGGCTCTGTGCTGACAGCTCAGAGCCTGGAGCCTGCTTTGGATTCTGTGTGTGTGTGTGTCTCTCTCTCTCTGTCCCTCCCCTGCTTGCATTCTGTTTCTCTCTCTGTTAAAAATAAACATTAAACAAATTAAAGTATATATATATATATATATAATGGTTAATTTTCTGTTGTGTGACTTTCTCCTCAATCAAAAGAAAACAGAAAAAAAAAGACTGAGTAACCGCAGCCCTGATTGGATTCAGGGATTCTGGGATTCTCTTTCTCCTTCTCTTGCTGCGCCTCCCTCTCTCTCTCAAAATAAATCAACTTTAAAAAAAAAAGTGGCCCCTTTTAGTTTCCAGGTTTAACTCAACTTTTGTGCCTTTCCTACAATTTCTTCCCTACCTCCCACCCCACTGCCTTTAAGTCACTGCCGGGGAAAACAGGAGGTAGGAAATGAGGGCGGGGGTGGTGGGGTGGTGGGAATTGGTTGATTTAGAAGAATAAGAAAGCAGAGTGCAGCCTTAAGAAAACAGCTCCCAGTGTGTTTATTTTCCTGTCTGTGTGTCCCTCTTAGATTACAGGGATCCGTGGGGTGGTGACCATGTCTCGTCTGGGCTGTGTCCCCACCTCGGGGGTTGTGCTTATTTTCGTGTTTTCAGTCTGCTGTCCTTGGCTGCAAGTCTTAGGGCTGGGATGTGTGGCGGTACCATTTATTGGAAGAAGAGAACTTTAGTCAGCGAGCCCGTCTGTTCAGGGCATAAGTGGAAGGTGGGCTTTGGGACTTCTCGACTTAGCCAGGAGCTGAATGTGGCGAGCTCTAGTGCGTGTGGGTCCCTGGTGTCTCACGCCTCCCAGGCTCCTTTGAAAGAACCGCTTTCTCTAAAACCTGTGATTTTAAAATATGAGCAACAGGACCACCTGGGTGTCTCAGTCGGTTGAGTGTCCGGCTTCAGCTCGATGATGGCTCACTATCTGACGGTTCGTGGGTTTGAGCCCCGCATCGGGCTCTCTGCTGTCAGCGCAAAGCCTGCTTCAGATCCACTGTCTCCCTCTCTCTCTGCCCCTCCCCCACGCTCTCTCTCAAAAATAAATACACAATAAACATTAAAATATGAGCAGCCACTGAATTGGGGGCAAACTGACCTCAAGAGTAGGGAAAAGAGTAGAATGCCCTCCCTCACCCTTGCATTCTTCTCCTGCAAACCCTGCTGAATTCTTCCAGCTTCTTTTCACAAGCTCATTGATGAGAGATTTTCTGCTAAGAGATCGCATCTGTCTGATCGAGGCCCAGAAAATGCTTCTCCCGTTTATTCCCCTGGAGACGTCGAGGGGAACCCATCACTTCGGGGCCAGTTCCAGCATTGGAACGGTGGCCTGGTCACCTCCACTGAGGAAACCCAGAGCCCTTCATGAGTCGTCAGCACAATGAGGGCAAGGGTCCTGTTCACAAAGGCAGCACAAAGGACAGCAAGACGTTGAGAGTGAGCTCAGCACCAGAAAAATGCAAATGACACCCCCTTACCTCCACCCAGAGAGATTTGGAAACCGGAATAATCGGGAAGACAAACACTATGCTTTTGGGTAGGAACGCTAAATATTCTGAAGAGAGCAATTGTTATCATTTTGGCACAAAATATAAGCCCCAAATCCCAATGGAATTTTGAGAATTTGAGAAAAAATGTTCTAAAGGACACCTGGAAGAGAAAACATGCAAGAAGGTCAAACAGGGGCACCTGGGAGGCTCAGTTGGTTGTGTCCGACTTCGGCTCAGGTCACGATCTCACAGCTCGTGGGTTTGAGCCCTGCGTCAGGCTCTGTGCTGACAGCTCAGAGCCTGGAGCCTGCTTCGGATTCTGTGTCTCCCCCCTCTCTGCCCCTCCCCTGCTCACGCTCTGTGTCTCTCTGTCTCTCGATAATAAATAAATATTAAAAAAAGAAAAAAAGAGGAAACCAATACATCAGAGTTTTACTTGTATACCTCCATCCACCATGTTTCAGGAGGGGAAGCTTGGTCATTGAAAGGAATTGATCAAATCTAAAGAGCAAAACCATGAAGCTCACTTAACTTCTCAGCCTTCCCTAAATCTTTAGCTGCAGGTTGAACAAGGTGCCCTGAGTTGGCTGGCCTGGCTCACCTGGGCCAGTGTCTCCAGCCAGTCTGGGAGGCCTTGAGCTTCTGGGGCGATCCCACTGCTCCAGGGTGAGGCATCTGGTGACTCAGCCAGATGGAGTGACTCATGGACCAGTCTTGGGGATGAGCCATTGGGCGGTGACCGGGGACGCTCCGAGAGGCTCCACCAGGGAGGAAGATGCTATTTCCTAGAGCTGAGTGAGGAGCAGTAGTTTCCTCAGATAATGGAACTAGTCCCTCTTAGAAGAGGGGTTCTGATGTTTGGAGGCTTTCTAAGGGAAACAGACCATTAGGATATCTAAGGGTGGAAAATATCACCCCTAAATCCTAAGCCTTGAAGGATGAACGGGGACTTTGATCTCCCCAAACTAAAGTCCTGCTCACCCTTGGGGAGACACCAGAGATTTGGAGAACCTCAGTCTTGGAAGCCTTTGCCACGAGCTGTCTGAGGGACAGTGTCCCCAGTCAGAATGGAAAGAAAAGATGCCCCTTTTCTACAGGAGGTAGCTGCCTAAGTGGGGCCAGGCCACCCACCCTCTCCCCACCCCCAGCAGAGGTCCTGCTAAGCTCATTCTTTTTTTTTTTTTTTTAAAGAATTCATTTTGTGGGCACCTGGGTGGCTCAGTGGTTAAGAGTCTGACTTCGGCTCAGGTCATGATCTCATGGTTGGTGAGTTTGGGCTGTGCACTATCTCTCTCTCTCTCAAAATAAATAACATTTAAAAAATAATAATAGCATAAGTAATTTAAAAGAACAATATTGGGGCACCTGGCTGGCTCAGTCACTAGAGCATGTGACTCTTGATCTCGGAGTCATGAATTCAAGCCCCATGTTAAGCGTAGAGATCACCTAAAAATAAAAAGTTTAAAAGGAAGATCACAAAAAGAGGAGACTCAAATTACAGAGATAAAGATGAAAAAAAAAAAAATGGAATAAGCCAAAGTAGGATGGATGAACCAGAACAAAATGGCATACTCAAAAATCTAGAATTCACAGTTGTGAATTACTTTTAAAATAAAGAACTAAATATTCTCAATAAAGATGAGAACAGAGTATGAGCAAATGACTTTCTTGCTGTTCTGTGGACGTGAAGTACTGTCTCCTGCTGGGGCTCTAGGGGGCGATGTGTGCATGTGTGTGCATGGTGCTGTTAGGGATTTCTGAGCCCGACCCCCAAGAACGCACACCCGAGAGGTCTGGTGGGGGACCCTGAGGTGAGTGGAGGCCCAGCCCTGACCTCCGGGTGGGGGAGGCTGGACAAGGGTCAAGAGTCGGTTTGCCTCGCTGTTGCCTCGTGATGGAATGATCCCATTGCGTCTCTGTGCGTCATTTTCCTCACTTGCTGATGGCGCCCCTCTCCTGATGGGCCTTACATTTTAATGGGAAGAAAAATAAATAAGTAAGCAAGCTACTAGTGGGCAGCATTTGTATTTTAATGAAGTGGAAAGAGTGCTGGGCATCACGAGCCAGGCCCGGGAACCTGCCCACCTGGTGGTTCTGAGTATGAACTGATGTGATGCAGGTGAATTAAAAGTGCACATACGCGTAACGGGCGCGGCGGATGAGGTTGGGCACCCCTCGGGGAGGGGATGGGGGGCGGAGATCTGTCTGCCCCGGGAGGTGGGCCCTCTCTCCCCGCCCCTACCCCCATCCCCCTAGCGCTTCGACCCCTCAGCTCAGCTTGCCCGCCCTCATCCTCCCATCTCCCTTCCCCAGGTGGGCCTTGACCCAGGATGGCTGAACCCCGCCAGGACTTCACCGTGATGGATGATCACGCTGGGACGTACGGGATGGGGGAGAGGAAAGACCTCCCCTCTCAGGGGAGCTACACCCTAATGCAAGACCACGAGGGTGACGTGGACCAGGGCTTGAAAGGTGAGTGCGCAGCCACGCATGCGCAACAGGTGCCTGGGGGGCGGGGTGGGGTTGGCGTGGGTGGGTGGCCGCCAACCTGCTTGTCAGGAAGGGGCTGGCCCGAAACAACAAGCTCCTGAAAGGAATTTTAAATACTTGATTGTGTTGGGTTGTCAGTAGAGTGAAGCCTCATAATTTGAAAGGGCCAAGATAACTCAAAATGTGAGGCCGTTTGAAAATGTACCCTTCCAAAGAAGAGTCTGACACGTGTGTGGACAGTGGCATGACAAAGATTGCAAGGGGCCTGTCAGTCTGATTTATACCCGGTGCTCTCTTGAGTCTTTAGCCCAATCTATTCACCTTTAGATCAGCAGCATTCATGAACATGAAAAATACTGGGCTTTGTATGTTATTTTTATCTCCTCCTTAAGAGCCTGTCTGGGCCCTCTTTCAGCAAGGTCAGCGCTGAGATTCCTGCTGTACCTATACTAACAAACTGGATCCTCTAAACCTCTAAATATTCTTTGTTTTATTTTTAAGTTTAGTTATTTATTTTCAGAGAGAGAGCGCAAGAGTGCACAAGTGGGGGAGGGGCATAAAGAGAGAGGGAGAAGGAGAGAATGCCACGCAGGCTCCTTGCTGTCAGCGCAGAGCCCGACACAGGGCTTGAACTGATGAACTGTGAGATCGTGACCTGAGCCGGGCCCTTAACCGACTGAGCCACCCGGGCGCCCCTAAACCCCTAGATATTCTATAATACAGTCTTTGGGCCAAGTTTTCTCGACCTCCTCCTCTCCCCCACCAAACACCTGTGTTTCATGTCCACGGAGTTTGGGGAGTCCCATGGAGGGCACCAAGCCCTCTCTCCTGCTTCTCATGCTGTCCTCTCTGTCATTGCCAAGTGATACCCAGTGTAAGAAGACCTCCATTCCTGCCCTCCAGACCCATTCCTGAGGAGACAAAATAGCAAGCAGCCTGCTATTCTCTTTCAGTGCTAAAAATAATAAAAAATACTTTGCACCCTGAGGTGTGGAGCAGTGGCTGGAGGCGGTGGGGCTCCAAAGTGGGAAGGGTGCTCTTCTGGGTGCATCTGTCTGGGAAGGTTCCCTGCAGGAGGTAGGGTCACCAGGAGGACCCCTGGGTTGGGGGAGCACGAGGAATGATAGTCCCTGCTCGCAGGACTCATTGTGGGGCCTGGTTTCAAAGGCGACTTCTGTCTCTCTGTTGAAGCAGAGAGCGTAGGAGTCAGAGGAACCTGGGAATCAGACAGGTGGGCTCCTGGCTGGTAAAGGAAGAGTGGATATACTGTCCTGGGGAGCTCAGAGGCTGCCCTCTGGCCTTCTTGGGGCCTCCCAGCCCCAGGTGCTGGGGGAGGGAAGTGGGGGGAAATACCCAAACCAACCAAGTGGCCCAGGGGGCCAGATCTGCCCTCTGGGTGTCAGGCTCCAAATGGTGGTGAGAAATGTTCGTCCTTACCTCTCCCAGGCCATAGCCTGGCTCCAGCCAGAGCTGCTAAGGTGCAGCTCCCATGGAGGGCAGTGAGGAAATCTGCTTTCTCCTTTGAGTCCTGCTGGCTGCCCTTCCTCCCTTTGTCCCCCACTCCGTTCCCCCCACCCCCGCACCCCATCTCCTCCTCTCCCACGGTCTCCTTTTCCTCCTTCCCTCTTTCCCTTCTTGCCTTGATTTTCTTTCCCCTGCTGTCCCCCTCCACCCCCGTGGCTCTACAGCTCCTTTCCGTTTTCTCTCCCCACCCCGACCCCAGCCATATGGAATGAAGGGTACTGGCCCCCAGGACCTCGATCCCAAAGGTTAGTGGCACTCCGCTTTCTCCCTGCAGCCCTACCTGGCTGAGGCAGCTTGGGGTGGGAGCCAGAATTTGCCTTGTTCCCTGATCCCCTGATCCCCTGACCCCTTGACCCCCTCGTTGGGGCCCTGAGAGCTCCTTCTTCTGAGGACCTGAGCCCACACATCCACGTGCAAGTCTCTGTTCTGGGTCATGATGACCATTGCCGCTTCCACGGTCAAGTGTCCCAATTTGGGTGATAAAGTTTATGGCCACCCTGCTTATAAGGGAACTTCCTTAAAATGGTAATCGGGGCATTTTTCTAGAACTCTAGGATTGCAAAGGCCTTCACCACCAGCATCTCAGGCGATGCTCACAACTGCTGAGGGCAGATGTCACTTTCCCCGGTTGACAGATGACAAGTGGAGTTTCCTCTCTGAGGTCAAGGGCTGATATGCGGTGCTGCCCCATCAGAGGGACATCTTCAGCTCCTTGTCATCTGTTTTGCCCCTTGTCACTCAGCCAGGTCCCCTTGGAACTTCCGTTATTAAACCCTCATGGGTGGAATCCAACTTAGAATTCTGCCTGGTGTGAATTATGCCAGTGGCATTCTGTTTAGGGTAGGCTGGTATTAAAAATTAAATTTAAAATACATACAGTGTTGCCACAAATATACCTAATAGTATAGGATGTTAATAACTGGGGAAACTTGGTGTGGGGTATATTCTCTGTAGTAGCTTTGCAATTTTTTTTCTATAAATCTAAAACTGTTCTTAAGTAAAAAGTTCGTTAAAAAAAAAAAGGAAAAAAAAGTGTTTTTTACCATTCATATTTTTGGGGGGAGAAATGAAATTCAATTTGTAAAGTTAGAACGAGTTTACAAGTTATTTTGTGTCTCAGAGTTGTCTAAGGTATGTTTGCTAAAACTGCTCAATTCTTTAACATAAAACACGATCAGAAGTTCTGTGCTAAAACAAATATATGATATATGATATGTGTGTGTGTGTGTGTGTGTGTGTGTGTGCAGATTTTAAGTTGCTAGCCTTTTTGTCACTGCTGTGAAAGGGAAACATTTGTAGATAGTTTGCTTACCTAAAGAGTATACTTCCCAAGAAAGCAAGTGATACTTAAGAGATTTCCATCACTCCCATCAAATTTGTTCTTGCTTCTAAGGATTTAGGAGGTATTTCTACATGGGGCGTGAGCGGTATAACTTGGCAGAAGCTGTGTCACTTTACTAGCAACATTTTAGATAAGTGACAGACTATTTGGAATCATGACAAGAAACCACGTAGAAAATACTAGAACAAAGAGTATCTATGTGGAGGCTCAAAGTTGGACAAGGACTGGATACAGCCAAGAGCTTCCAGGTGGGTGAGGTGACAGGTGGTTAACTGATAGAGGAATGCACCCTAAGGAATTAAAAGGTGTTTAAGGGTTAACTTGTTAGATCTTCCAGATAAGACGTTCGGAAAAGGCTTCTTCCTCCTTCTTTCTGTCCCTCCAAGAAATTTAATAAGGCTAATTCAAATGATAAGGCTGGCAGGCCCCAGGACAGAGTGGGGGAGGGGCTGCTAGGGGGACAAGCATGCTTGGGGCGCTCTCCATATGCTCTTGTGCTCTGACAGTCAAGCCTGGTTAGTAATAACAAGACCCAGCACACAGTCTGCAGATGCTTTCTCGCCATTTGTCCAAAGCCTTCTTGAGGCAGTTTGCAGGTTTGTGTAAGCCCCAGGACCAGGGAGCTGTGCGTGTGCTGGAAATCTGTTTAGAATTAGTCCTTCTTTGGCCGGATGGTCGCCCCCAGGGCTGGGTATCCACTGGCGGCATTTTAGCAGTGGGTGTCGGATCTCTCAGTGCAGTGGCACACCGCTTGCCCTTTCTCGTCTTGGGGTTCTGCTTTGTACACAGGCCAGCCCCGCAGACCCTGCCCTCACCCCCAGGTGGAGTGGCTTTCCGGGGCTCCACCAGAGCCTCCTTGGCTTCGGATTCTGAAAGGGCAGTTGTCTCCGTAGGTAACTGTGGCTGACGTTTCAGGTGCGACTCCAGTCCTGCTGGTCAGTACTTGGAGATCTTTCTAGGAAACGAGCTGGGTGAAGTCCAGACACACGATCCGACGTCCAGTTAGAAGGCACTGCGTCTGCCCTTTTCAGAGGAAGGAGTTGGATCGGAGTGGGTTTCCAGGCGTTCTACCTGTCGTCGATGAAGGGTTGCGCTCTCCCATGAGCCTCTCTCGGTCAGGAAAGACGCAGCAGCGGGCTTCGTAGTGTCAGCTGCCCTTTTGTCGGCATGAGAGCCGAGTCTCTGCTGAAACCGCGGGCTGATTAAAAGGCAGTTTCTCCTCTTGTCCGGGAACGAGCACCTGCATCTTGGCCTGATGACCCTGCTGTGGGGACACCGTCGTGTCGGGATGGGGGTGGGGTTGGTCCCCCTTGTGACTTTATCACGTGGCCACGCCCCATCCATCTGGGTCCCGCGCTGGGTGGTTTTCGGCTCCGAAAGACACTGCTCCCCATTTCCTCCTGCAGGCGGAAGGAGGGGTGGGGAGCGGCAGCCGTTCTGAGGGGCTCATTGTGTATGTTCCAGAGTCTCCCCTGCAGACCCCCGCTGATGATGGATCTGAGGAACCGGGCTCTGAAACCTCGGATGCTAAGAGCACGCCGACGGCAGAAGGTGGGCCCTCCTCTCCTTGCCTCACTGAGACAGCTCCTCCGTGCCTCCAGCCTGCGCTTAGCCGTGCTTTGAGCCCCGCGTGCCACCCTTCCCAGCTGCGTCCGCTGCTGCCTCTCCCGCTGGCTGACGGCCATGCTTGTTCGGTGCTTTGCAGGACGGGCTCAGGCCCGGGAATGTCACGGGAGCCAAGCCCTGCTTTGGTGCCTCGCTCTCCAGTGCCGTGTTTGGGCACCTTCATCGTGTGTGTGCTTTGAGGCAGCCGCGTTTGGAGAGGCTGGGTCTGTGGCCGAGCGGGGCCCGAGCAGAGCTCCACAAAGCCCCTGCTCCGTGGCAGCTGTCCCCCCACCCCACACTCCTTCAGAAGCCCCCGCCCCCCTTGCTCTTCTCTCATGAGCCACCAGGTCCCAGTGCAGCCATTTGGGTGAGAGAGGGGGCGGGTCGGTGCACATCTCCAAGCTCATACTTTGGGACTGATCTGGTTTAGTATCCTTCATTTCTTGGGCTCTCGGCATGGTCCAGGGCTCTGGACCTTGGCCGAGGTGTGCATTCCAGCACGCCTTCTGACCTGTCCTCTCTAGACGTTTGGTGTCTAGGTTATTACAAAGCTCCTCATGTATTTCCTGAAGAGCTCCTTGGTCCTGATTTTGACCACCTTTTCTTGCTTCCCTTCTGAGTCAGTCAACACTGCATTTGGTTTTAGGTAATGGAAAACCAAACTAGCTGGGGCCCAGATATGAAGAGGTTTGTTGGTCTCACTTAATAACATGTCTGGATGGCAGCAGGTCTCCAGCGTGATCAGTGCTCTTCTGTCTTTATCTTCTGCCATCTGTAATGGTTGGCTTATTGCCTCGTGGTTACAAGATGGCTGCTGCACTTCCAAGCATCACATCTGCCTTCCAAGCAAGAGGAAAGTAGCAAAGCATGGCTAAAAGGGCCCTGAAATCAAATGTGTTTCCTTTTTATTAGGAAAGCAGTTTTCCTGCAAGCCCCGCCTAGCCGACTTCCGCTTATGTCTCATTGGCCAGAGCTGAGTCTCATGGCCACGCCTGGCTATAAGGGGGAGGCCGGAACATGGAGCGTTTTGCTTTCCAGACTCATAAGTAGGAGAAATCAAGGGATAAGGGCATTGAGAATGGCTCTTAAGTAACCAGTCTGAGGTATCTGCCCTTCCATTCCCCCCACCCCCGCCCCATTCATCCCCAGGGAGGTTCATGGTTCTCTTCTCAGTACTCTCCTCCTCCTGGCTCTGCCCATGACTTTGGAGGCTGTCACAAGACGAGAACGTGTCCCGGCATCTCCCCAAGTGTCCACCTTTGAATGAATTGAGAAAGTGCCTGCCAATTGCTTGGTGTAAGGGACCATCTGTGGGGGAGAAAGTAGGTGTGGCCCTGCCCCCACCCCGGCGCCCCCCCCTCCCCAGGTTCTCAGCCCAGTGAAGAGAATACCCAGGCCAAGGGCTCTTTGTGCTCCTTCTTAGAGCTGCTGATGCAAGACATTTCCCGCTGATCTGGTTAGGACAGTTTTGCAAGTTGCTACCTCCCTGAGGTCGTCAAACACTAATGCCAGACTTCATAGCAGCCTCCTAAATCATGGTTGTCAGTGGCCCCGTCAACATTATTCTGGAAGAATCTTCCAACCAAGGCTTGCTGCACTCTGGATCCTGTACATGTGTGGGCCCCGAGAGTTTCCACTCCCTCCCCACGAGGAAGGGGACTCTGCTGGGGCTGGGCTTGGCCAGGCGGCTCCGCCTGCTCCCGAGACGACCGTGATTAAAATGGATTCCATTTGACTAAATTGACTCGGACTCTTGGAAAGCTTTCAAAGCTGACAACTCCTTATGTCTGCCTGGAACAGCCTGGGCGTATGCCAGGGCACTGCTTGGGGAGGAGTGCTGAATTGGAAGGTGCTCACCTTGATGAGAGGCTGACAGCAGCTCCTGGTGGTGGGTTTTTACCTGTGGCCTCTGCTCTGCAGGTGGACCATCTGTTAAGCCTATTGTCAAGCACCCAGCTCTGGACGGGACCAGCCTGTTCATTGCCACCTGGGGGAGTCTGTGCTTTTAACCGTGGGTCACGGACTCACAGGACAGGGGGCTTAGAGCTGGACGAGAACTTGAAGGTCACCTGGCAATGATATTCCCATTTTGCAGATGAGGAAACTGAGGCCCAAAAGGCAAAGGTCTTGCTCAAAGCCTCACGGCCATCTGATTTTAGACATTTCCTCTTTAAAACACCTGGGCCCGTCCCCGGCAGTCTCTTCTGCTGCAGCGTCCACACGGGGGCTGTCCCCGGCAGATGGCCTGGGCACCTCATGAGGCGGTGCCACCAAGCAAGATATTCATGTGCTTCCTGGGGAAACATCAGGCAGGGGCGCGGCTCTGGGTGTTGCTTTGTGGTGTTGCTTTTTGCATGCCGCCGAGTCCCCTCCTGCCTCCCCGCCCCTGCCTGCTCCCACTCGAGAAGTAAGGTGAGGGGCTTGGCCTGGCTTTCCTAGCCTCCTTAAGGCGACTCTCGGTTTCCAGACGCGACAGCGCCCTTAGTGGATGAGGGAGCCCCCGGCGAGCAGGCGGCCGCTCAGCCCCACACGGAGATCCCAGAAGGAACCACAGGTGAGGGTGACTCTCGTGGCTGGGTGGAGGCGGCCCTGGCCGGGTGCCCGGCCGCCCTGCAAGGAGGAGTGGGTGCGAATAGGGGTTATGCTGTCTCCCAGCGAGGCAGCAACGTGGGAGGACTCCCGGTTTCTGGGAATCTTGGGTCATTCCAATCTTGGTGCCTTGATGGCCGATGGCTTCCGTGGCTGCCCGCCAGCCTCCCAGAGGAGGGAGGATCTTCTGGATTCCGTCCAGCTTCTCCCTCCATCTCAGCCGGCACAACAGCTCCAAGCTCTCTGCAGGGTCCTCCGAGGCAGGCTGGTGGCAGATCATCCCTGGGCACAGTCCACCTTCCTGCTGGGGCTCTGCCCAGTGACAGGGTCACCTCCTAACAGACAGTTTACCGCCTGGGGCACCCAAGCGTGTGGCAAGGTCTCATGACTGACCCACGCCTTTGGAGGATCTTAATGGGACAGCCCCTAGGGAGCTCAGCAGTGTGACCTAGCATCCATTTCTAGAACTAGCTTTTTCAACGTATCTGCATCGAAGAGGCGTGACGAGACTGTCCTGTCAGCACAGATGATGGGGGTCGCGCAGACAGGGCACCTACCAGAAATGGTGGTGGCCTCCAGCCCCCTGGGACCCTTAGGAAACGGCTCGCTCAGCCCAGAGCTCTGGCCGCCGTCCCCTTCTGGTAGCGTTCTTTGCGCTTATGTAAACGCTCAGCTGTTGGCTTCTGGATTGGGAGGGCACTGAAGAAGATGTGCAGAAGAGTTCCAGACAGGATGTCACCAGCACTGGAGAATGGGGAAAACGTCCCCAGACAGGAGTCTTGTTTCCTTCCTGAAGACGGTGCTCACGGCAGCTTTTTGGGAAACTGCAGCTTTTTCTCGGGGCTCCATTCGTTGAGAACCCCCATGCAGAGGTCCAGCGGCAACCGCCCCTCCCTCCACTCCTCAGAACTGTTTCTGCTTTGTGAGTTGGTCTTGGAGGCGTGTTCTTGAAGCTGGATGGCCCTCGTCCTTGACAGTGAAGGTCGTTTGAAGGCTGAACAACGATGAGCTCTTGGATTACCTGATTTTTGTACCCCACCCCCACCCCTGTGCCTGTATAGTTTACTCAGTGGGAGAGCCCTTCCCCTCCAGGGTGAAAACTGTAGCCCGCTTCTGACTTTCATCACTGCTAGGCGATCAAAAGTACCTTAGTCTCGTCGCAAAACACAGTTTGCGAGTGCCGGTTAGAATGTCTGGTCCCATCCAGTAGCCCAAGCTCATTCAGGGTTGCAGCCCCCCACTTTGGGGCTGGGGAGGTGGAGGGGACGGGAGGCAGGAAAGTTCGTCCTGGATCAGCACTATTGGGCATGGCTTCACGCTCTCTGCAGCGTTTAATGTCGACTCTTTCTTTTGTGGGCACCTGTTTGGAATCCTTCCAGACTCCTCCATCCCAGTCATCCCCCAAAGGTCCCTCCCTCTGCCCTTGATTCCAGCAGGCACTTTGCTGTCTTCAGCCCCTTGGAATCTGCAGATCCCCTCCAGCCTTCTGCTGAAGTTGGCTTGTTTCTATGGGCAGCCCACCGGCCATGGTCCAAGGCGCCTCCACGCTGCTGCCTCCCTGTGTCCATATCGGGTCCGTGGGAAACACAAGGGCATGCTTTGCCCAAGCAAACTTGGGGTGTGCAGACTGACCACAGGGCTGCAGCCACACCCTTCGCTCCGCCCCCAAAGCGGGGCCAGCCCATCTCTCCTCTGGTTTTCCCAGGTGGGATTCTGACAGCGGTCTGCCGTGTCGCTAACCACAGGGGATACGCACCAAGTGTCTCCGAGTGTTGCCTTGAAACCCTCCCTTACCCTCCCTTTGGGGCTGAGGTGGGTGGTGGCCATGCAGCCCGTCCTCCAAGCTCCCAAGCCACCCTCTCCACCCTTTACATCCTCAACGAGATAGGGAGGATTTAGATTCGGGGGGCTTTTTTTCAGCTGTTGACCTGGATGATGTGTAACCTAGTGTCGTCCTTGGTTAGGTGTCTTACATTCTTGAAACTTCTCCTTTGAGGCCTACTGGGGATGCAGTGTGGCCGCCCCACAGCAGGAATCCTTGCCTTGCTGGGATGGGAACCCCTGCCTCTTGGGGCTTCAGGGATGCGGAAAGCCCGTGTAGTGATGTGATGGTCCAGCCACGGCCACACACCCTACCTCCTCCCTTTGGCCTCTCTGAGCACCTCCCTTGCTGGGAACTGGGGAGTGAGGGGGCGGCAGGGTTATCAGCAGCCTCCAGTGTCTGACATGCACCGGGGCCAGGATATTGCAATTCTGCACCCGCGTGTGAGTGCAGTGACCTCCCAGTGCCACGGCAGTGATGTCATTCCCATGTGTCCCCCACCCCCTTCCCCGTGTTCTCCGTCTCCAGGACTCTATGCCACTTAGCTGGACCTGCTGTCACTCTGAACCTTTCTACCGCAGCCTCGTCAGAAACTCAGACAAAATCTGTGCTTGAAGCTGTCACTGTTTGACCTCGTGGGTGGCACAGTGTCAGCTTGCGGGGGCCCCAGAGCAAGGTCGTGTTTATGATCTGGTGGTTGGGGAGCCCACTGCCAGTCCCCTCACGGCCCTCACTGCCGCTGTTCTGGGACAGCCAGCGGGCCAGGTGTTTATAAGGCCATCGTGCAGCTGTCCAGCGACCCAGAGAATCTTCTTTTCCCTCCTCCATGCCCTCCACGGCAGGCCTGAGCTGGTGACTTGGCATTTCTGTTTTAGGCATGAAATCGTAACCATCTCAGGTCTGGGAGAAAAGACTCGTGGCCCAGCCAGCAACTTGTAGGCATTTCTTAGGGGTGGTGGTTTCCCTGTCTCCATCCATCAGGGCATGCATGTTGGTTCTTCTGGCATCGTGAGGCAAGTGCACGTCAATGTGTGCACCAACTTGCTTTATAAACTCTCTTCTACACAATTGTATCTGTTGTCCTGGAGCAATGTCCTGATTTTTCACTGCACAGAAATTGGCATTGCAGTAAAGCTTACTGATTTTGTCACTGTTGATGATGTGATCTTCTTCATTTGGGGTGAGCCCAAGACACCCTAGACACTGCTCACTCCCGGCCTCCTCCTAACCAGGTGGCAACTACTCCTGGCAGGTGGTTACAGGGGTTTGCCCAGTAGTTTGGAGAAAAGAACCTGCACAGCTGTGGGGCACTTCCCATACGCCCGGCATCTCACTAAACACAGTCATTCAAATTCTCGTTTTCACCGTCGTCCTCCGAGACAAGCCGTTTTCATCACCTTGGGGGTCTAGGTGAGGAAACAGAGGCTCCGAGAGGTTAAGTAAATGGCGGTGCCTGGATGCGAACCCCAGCCTGACTCCACAGCCCACACTTAGTGCTTTCCTGCACCCTGAGCGCCCCCAGAGCACTGGCTGGGGCTGGGAGTGCACCTGCCTTTCGGTGGTGGTTCCTGTGGTGATGGTTGAGCAGTAAACTGCTTCTCTGACCTCACCCACCCTGCGTGTCTTTGTTGAGTGGGGCACTCAGGACCCTGGGCCCACTGTGGAGAAGGTCTTTCCTACAGGATCATGGTCACCTGCAAAGTGTGTGGGTACGGTGGGGTTCATTTAGTAACCTACTTTTGTAGACATCCCCAGCAATAATATTTGGAAAAAGCCAGAGGTTCAGACCCTTGGTACTTACTTGTAAGATGTGCCTTTCCTGAATGTTTTCAGAAAAATACTGGAAGATGCAAAGAACTTGGTTTCTGGCAAACAATAACTGTTTTTGCTTATATCTTCTTCATTTGTTGACACATAAACCAGCTGAAGAAGCAGGCATTGGAGACACCCCCAACCTGGAAGACCAAGCTGCCGGACATGTGACTCAAGGTCAGTGGGCTAGAATCGCCTGCCACAACCTGGGGGTCAGGAGAAGGGAGATGGCAGCATTCAGATGGGTTCTACCCTGCAAAGAAAACTCGGACCTGGGCCCTAATTCATGGGTCCAGGAGGTTCTTATCAACGATGGGCTAATCAGACATAGAAAGAACTCTAGACACACACACACACACACACACACACCTCTGTTTTTTTTTTTTTTTCCTAACACTGTTTCTGAGTTATTCCTAAGGTATTTAGTGTCCTGAGAGAGGCTGGCCCTGTCCAGCCTGGGGAGTCAAGAAAGAGTGTCCAACAGAAACTCACATGTGAATGATAGGTGATTTTCTCCTCAGGCTGCCCTCTGGCCCTGTCCCAGGAGCAAGGCCTCAACCATATCTCCACCAAGCAATTTCTTTTTAACTTTCTCCTGTGCAACATTCAGACCTTATTATGATTTTCTTCTCAGGGATCAAAACTGTGTTCAAGGAAACCAACTTTCTGTAATCATTTAGCCCAAATGTTTTAAGAACTTAATTTTATATTAAAGATTCCTTATCAGGGTGCCTGGGTGGCTCAGTGGGTTAAGCATCCGACTTCAGCTCAGGTTATGATCTCTTGGTCTGTGAGTTCGAGCCCACATCGGGATCTGTGCTGACAGCTCAGAGCCTGGAGCCTACTTCAGATTCTGTGTCTCCCTCTCTCTCTGCCCCCACTCACTCTCTATTTCTCTCTCTCTCGAAAATAAATAAACATTAAAAAAAACTTAAAAAGAAAAAATTCCTTATCTCAGGAAATAGAGACCTCTGATATAATATGGCACTAGGTTCATTTTCTATCACCTGCTGCATCGATGAACTGGAGAGTCTACTGTATCATGTGGAACTTTCTAGACTGCCAGAGAGCTAGAAAGACACTTTTTTTCTCTCCAGAAAGTGATACGGGATTTGTCCAACATCTAGTGCTGGCATTGGGGCCATCTGGCTTTAGGAAGACTCTGGGCCCAAAGAAGTGTTTCATTGAGGGTTGTTGGTTTTTTTTTTTTTTTAATGTGTATTTATTTTTGAGAGAGAATACTAGTATGCATGAGCAGGGGAGGGGCAGAGAAAGACAGAATCTGAAGCAGGCTCCGGGCTCTGGCGGGCTCCAGGGTCGAGCTGTCAGCACAGAGCTCGAACCCACGAGCCATGATATCATGATCTGAGCCAAAGTCGGACACTTAACCCCCTGAGCCACCCAGGCGCCCGTTCATTGCCCCATAGTGGGCTAACCTCATTTCGCATAGCATGGAGAGGTGTGTTTTCACTCTTAGACTCACAGAGAGCTTCAGAAAATATTAGAAGGGATAATCAGTGTAAGGAAGAACCCCAGTCTGTGTGTTTAATAACTAGAACCCTGCCACCTGTTTCTTTCAGGTCATGATTTTCAAGCTTAGGTGAAATGAGAGGCTTTTATAACCACTGGAAATGACCATTTATTTCCATAGAAGTGGATTTGAGTTTTTTCTACAAGTATTTATTACAGGCTAGGTCTTCATGTCCCTGCAACATATTCCATGCGATGAAAAGATCAGGCCAACATCTTTTGTGGAAACTTTGTTTTCATGCTCACTCAAATTTTTAAAAAAATTTTTTTTTTTTTTTTTATTTATTTTTGGGACAGAGAGAGACAGAGCATGAACGGGGGAGGGGCAGAGAGAGAGGGAGACACAGAATCGGAAACAGGCTCCAGGCTCCGAGCCATCAGCCCAGAGCCTGACGCGGGGCTCGAACTCACGGACCGCGAGATCGTGACCTGGCTGAAGTCGGACGCTTAACCGACTGCGCCACCCAGGCGCCCCTAAAAAAATTTTTAAATGTTGATTTATTTTTGAGAGAGAGACAGACAGAGTGTGAGAAGGGGGGGGGGGAGGGGCAGAGAGAGGGAGACACAGAATCTGAAGCAGGCTCCAGGCTCTGAGCTGTCAGCATAGAGCTCGACACAGGGCTCAAACCCATGAACCGCGAGGTCATGACCTGAGCCAAAGTGAGATGTTTAACCAGCTGAGCCACTCAGGTGCCCCTGTGCTCACTCAATTTTTACATTTTTTCCCACCAGTGGCCTAGAATCATGTAGCTATAAAGATGAACACCAGGTAGACATTTGCAGTGGGAAGTTGGCACCAGATCTGGAAAACGTGGAGGTTTCTACCTCTGATCCTAAGGAGGACTTGATTAGGACTGCTGGTCCAAATTGATGAGCCCTGTTCCCTCCAGCGAAATTGGACATGCTCGTGATCCACAAACATACTTTATTTGGTAAAGGCCTGTAGTCCATTTTCAGATTTAGAAAGAGCCATCTAACAAAAGCATAGTTATTACATCTTATCCTTGCAGTTTCTGCTTCAGAAAGAAGGCCTCTGGTAGCCC
Source organism: Panthera pardus (assembly GCF_024362965.1). Taxonomy (NCBI): domain Eukaryota; kingdom Metazoa; phylum Chordata; class Mammalia; order Carnivora; family Felidae; genus Panthera; species Panthera pardus. The sequence goes on along the minus strand of NW_026526876.1, from coordinate 29,694,908 downwards.
ATGTTCATGAATACCTGCCAGACAAGGACGTTTTAGGATGGCACTTCAGGAAGCAGAGTGTCAGATAAGGGAAGGCCTTACCCACGTCCTGTCACACGGAGGGGTAGACCTTTCTCCTGTGTCATGAAGACCAGGCCTCCTGACAGGGATGTGGGGGGAAAGTTTATCCAGAGTCCTGAGGCCTGCACACTGTTTGCCCAATATTGTTTACCTTGGACCACCCCCACCCCCCGCTGCAAGATGATTGCTATGTTTATTACTTACTGAGCACTTCATAGTATTCTAGGAACTGAATAGAATATTCTCCCAGCCTCACTCCTTCCTCCAGAAATATAAGTTGCACGATGATCGGTTCAGTCAATACGCACACACGGTACAATCAAATATTGATGACTTTTCAAGACGTGTTCACTATTTATGTTTGGAGGCCTTTTTCTATTTTTTTAATGTTTATTCATTTATTTTGAGAGAGAGAGCACGTGAATGGAGGAAGGTCAGAGATAGAGGGGGGGAGAGAGAGAGAGAGAGAGAGAGAGAGAGACTCCCAAGCAGGCTCCAAGCACTGTCAGCACGGAGCCCGATTCGGGGCTCAATCCCATGAACCATGAGATCGTGACCTGAGCGGAAACCAAGAGTCAGACGTGCAACCGACTGAGCCACCCAGGCACCCCCCTCCTTTGTCTCTTTTTTAATGAAGGTCATTCCAGGTCCTACAGTCTGTTAGAGTACAGTAACGTCCTGACCGAGAGCAACTTCTAGAAAGCTCTGGGAGGAAAGCTTTTTCCAGAAGGCAAGGATGCATGGCTCGTCTAGGAGGTGTAAAGACTAGCATCTGCCTCGGCCTCTGGTCTGTTGAGCTGGTTGGTTGCTGAGAAGCCATGGTGCTGAGGCACCTGCTCAGGTTGTCTGGTCCCTGCGTCTCTGTCATTTGGGCTCTTCTTCCCAGCGGCTGACCAACGGTCCCAGTGAGGTGCTGCAGACCCTGCAGAAAGCAGAAATGAGCCTATTTTCCTGACAGCAGTTCACCAGGCAGCATTCCGTTGTTGGTCATCGCTATGTGGCAGGCACCGTGGTTGATGGCAGGAACAGGAAATGAATGAGATCGTGATCACGAGGCCCTGGTGTCAGGGTGGGGGTGGAGGCGAGCCAACAGGCAGCTACAGACTCTGCCCGGGTGGGGAGAGAAGGCGGGCATGTGTTAGCCGTGCGTCCACAACCGCACGCCTGTGTGCGCACATGTATTCTCCACCACCCTCCCCTCAGCTCTTCCAGTCCCCCGAATCTTTGGGGTTCTAGGTTTCGTTTAGAGGAATTGTATGGCTTGTCCTGCTGGAACCAGATGGGAGGATTAAAGGGTGGGAATTAAAAAAAAAAAGGATGTTTATTAGGAGTACCACAGAGCATGACTCTCCTGTCCTTAGTACACAGTCAGGTTCTTTAAGGAGGGTTCGCGTGAACGCCACCGGGATGAGCCAGAAAGGGTGACGTGACCTCCACCAACCGCCAGCTGTGTGACCATGTGAATGCGGTGGTCTCACGGGCTGGCGATGTCTTTGTCACGCAGGACCCTTTACGGCCACAGTGGTCTGCTGCACCTTATGCAAAAGGCCCGTACTTGACCCATGAGCCAGATAAATCTGAATTGTGCTTCTGTGTATAGGAAACTTACGGTTCCTGACGATGATAAATTTTGGATTTTCCAAATCTATCAGAGCGTGGAGCTTGAGGCTGGGTTGGTTTAGGGGCACCCGCTGGTTTCATTTTGCAAAAAGGGGAAACACAGAGAGAGGGAGGAAAAAGAGATCCTTGGGGCACTCAAGCCAGGTCCTGTCTAGAGGCCAGAATCTTCAGGAAGCTCAGTGTCCTTGGAGAGAAGGAGAAGCTTCTGTGGCCTAGTGGATTCAGCACAAGGCAGCCCTGGATGCTGACGTGCTCCGAGGCCGCCCAGAGCCGGCGACAGAGGGATAATGCTGGTGTCAGCGGGGCCGTAGAGGTCACCAGGTCCAGCACCCCTATTGCAGATGAGAAAACTGAGGCGCAGAGAGGGGAGGTGCTCACCCAGTGTCACCCAATGAGTCAGTGTTAGGTAAGCCAATAGAGCTTTCATTCTGAGCAAAGAAAAACAACAAAGATGAGCCCAGAGCCCGCATTCCTCGTTCTTTGTTAGTTGGCTTCGTGATGCTGTTTAAACGTCCTTTTCTTATTTCAAGAGCACGTTCCTTCTCTTAAACAATTAATGCATCCTTGCCAACCATTTGCCATTGCTGCCTCTTCAAACCCAGAGGAGTTGAGAGTTTCCAGCCAGCAGAGGGAGGTACCTTCGAGGCCCTTGGCCAATGTGTTTAGCTCTCAGGATCAGCCTGACCACGGCAGAGAAGCTTCCGGGGCCTCCGTGCTGCCTGTGGGGGAGAAACAGCCAGAGGCCCCTGTCCTAGTGGTCTCCCACCATTCCCAGCATCATCCCGTCTGCCAACCGCCTTCGCCAACAGGTGGCCCTCAGGAGCCTCACCAGGAGTGGGGACCAAAACCAGGGGATGGGGTCGAGGAGGGTCTGGCCTTTCCGAAGCCCGCCTCCCCTGGGTATCTCCAGACGGAGCCTGGGAGTGTCAAGGTTGTGCAGGAGATCCTCCTTGGGGAGCCAGGGCACCAGAGAGGTGAGGCCGCCGACCTGGGCACCCCAGGTCTGCCCCGCCAGCACGTGCCCGGGGCCCCCATCCTGCCTCATGGCCCAAGGGAGGCCACACACCAGCCTTCAGGGACAGAACCAGAGGACACAGAGGGAAGTCGTCATGACGTGGAACCACTGGAGTACCAGCTTGTGGGAGATCTGCGCCAGGAGGGGCCACCTCTGAAGGGGGACCATGGCAAAGAGAGGCGGGGGGGCAAGGATGTCGATGAAGACCGCGATGTGGACGAGTCCTCGCCCCAGGACTCCCCTCGCTCCCACGTCGCCCCAGGTCTGCAGAGCTCCCCAGTCCGAGGCGGGCCACCCCCCCAGACAGTTTCCAGAGGAGCCACTGGCTTGTCCGGCTTCGCAGCTGAGGGTGCCATCCGCCTCCCTGTCGATTTCCTCTCCCAAGTTTCCACAGAGATCGAGGCCTCAGAGCCCCCCGGGCCCGGTGCAGGGCCCACGGCGGAAGGGCAGGACACGCCCCCCGGGTTCACCTTCCACGTGGAAATCAAAGCCAACGTGCAGAAGGAACAGGCACGTTCAGAGGTGGATTTGGAAGGGGCTGCACTTCCCCGCCCCCCTGGAGAGGAGGAAGAGCCCCAGGGCCCTTCTGAGGGAGAGGACACAAAAAAGTCGGACCTTCCAGAACCGTCCGAAAAGCAGCCTGCAGCTGTTCTGCCAGGGAAGCCCATCAGCCGGGTCCCTCAACTCAAAGGTCTGTGTCTTGGGCTCCTTCGCTCCTTCCTGGTGACCTCGTGTGCCACCCAGGCTGCGGGCACTGCCACCAAGCTTCCGGCCCTTCCTTGAGTCCTGCTGCTTCCGAGGTTCCCAGAGAGAACCACTCAACCGACCAGCCGGGCACTGCTGCGCACCCTCCCGTGGCCTCCTCCTGCCCCTCAGGCTCTGGTAGCACGTGCTGCTCTCACGCTTGCCCGCCATGTTGCATGTCACCAACACCCGCCCAGCGCTTTCCGCCCCGTTCGTTCCTCTGGCCACTTGAATTACAACGGTCCTCCAGCCCCCAGCTGGTCGGCGTGCCGCCCTCCCCAGGGCGGATAACAGCCGGTTCACTTATGTGCCCTAAATTCGTTGTCTAGAACCCTCCCAGCCCTTCCAAGGGGGCATAAGGAGCCCCGCTCTGCAAATGAGGAAAGTGAGGCTCAGAGAGAGAACGTAACTTGCTGAGGGCCACCAAGCAGTAAGTGACAGAGCCACATTCACAATCCGGGCGGGTCTGCTGTGCACGTCACACTCTTCCCTGGTCAGCACAGCACCTTCTGGAAGGTTCTCTGAGCCCAGAGGCACAGAGGCCTTGAGCCTGGCCTGTGCTGCTTTTGTCAGCGGACAACACATCACATACAGCACACGACACACGTATGAGGATTTGGGGGCAGCCGAGAGCCTGTGCTGAGCCTTCAGTTTAACAGCCCTGCCTTGTGGCAGGGGAGACAATGAGCAGAAACAACCTGTCCCGGGAACCCTGTCCCGAATCTTCTTTTCCTCCCCCGCCCTCAGCAGAGCCCAGGGAACCCTGTGCTGGGATTGCAGGGGCCTCAGCCCCAGCCCACTCTACCAGAGCAGCCCTTGGGGAGCCGGAGAGGTGGGAGGGGAGGTTCCCCCATGTTGGGGTCTATGTGTCCTGTCAGGAAGACGAGGAGGCCAGGGAGGCCTCCAGGCTACAAGTTGGGCGCATTCATACCTTTAGGACCTCTCGCGTGTTTGGAGGGCTCAGAAATGGGTGTTACTTGAGCCATCCATTGCAAACCTCTATTCGATTTTTATTAGATTTTACTTGTCAAGAAAACTTAGAAATGTTGTAGATAAAGGAACCTGTATTAAAGTTGAAGACCAAAAAAAGAAATCATGTATCTTATTTTAAAATATCCTAAATTCCAAAATACTAGGGGACAAATACCTGTGATGCGGCAGATTATAAGAGCGTTTCCTGAAATGGTGTTTTATGAACACTGGCTATCGATAGATGTATCCAGGGGAAAAAGAGTTCCATGGTCCAATTAGTCTGGGAAAAACAGGCTAAGCCAAGTGAAACGAGGTTTGCTGCTGCAGGACTTGTCAGAACCTTTAATACTCAGTTGCACATTATGACCCTCTGAGAAAGATACAGAGTATGGATTTCCCAAATTTATGTGATCCCACCTGCTAACATCTCCTGGAAGAGGACCCGTTCAGTAGCACCCAATTTGGGAAGTGCATATCTAGCAGCTGCTTTTGTTGTGACATGGTGGCCGTGGTTGATTTGGGCAAAAGATGTGAATCCGGTCTACCTGGGTCTCTTATGAAAACGAATATTCCTAAGCCCCGCCTTAAGCTTACGAGTCTTGGGTGGGCCCAGGAATCTGTGTTTTTTCAACCTGTCCCAGTGGTGCTGCTGAGCAGTACGTTGTGCACATCTCTGGGCTAGATCATCGGTTCAGGTCACTCTAGAAATCCAGGCTCCAGTAGCCAGTGTGAACCTCCAAGAGACCCCATTGACCTTTTGGCAGGGGGACTATGATATTGAAACCAAAGATGAAAATCTATCATCAATTGTCAACAAAGAACGTCAACCGAAGGAAAAGATGGGTTAGAGATGGTGCTGGTGGACGTGTGGTTTCACCAAGGGGTGCGGCTTTTACACACAGAAGCCGGCAGTGGTTTGTTTCCAAACTCCAGAGATGATCTGCTAAGATGTTCGACAGTAACTAGTTTGTAGCTAATTTGGGGAAATGGCAAGGATTTCCATTGGACAATGGAAATTTTCCTCCCCTTGGGAGGGCCTGTAGGTGGCAGTAAGACCTTCCCGGGCTGGTGTGGAGTGGGCTTGTCAGGGGGCAGCTGGGGCTGGCGACTGTAGCCTCCATTAGTGAGGGACAGGCTCTGGGCAGACAACTCACTTACCCTGACCCTTGGGTGACAGCATGAGTGTGTGGGGGTCGGAGCATAGCTGAGCTTCCCCATCTGTGGCCCTGGGGCCTCCACATGCCCCTCCTTGGCATGGAGGTGGTCCCCGCTGGAGGAGGTTGACCCCGGCTAAGACAGGAAAGGAGCCTGTGAGATGGGTCTGCGCTGTCTCCGATCCTGATTGCCCCCGTGTCCGCGTGTGCCTGGAACAAGTTTTCACTGCGCCCCCTCTGCATGTCCCCACCCTCGGCCAGCCTGCTCCAAGCAATGACCCCAGTGCGCTGTGTTGATACTAACAACGAGAGGCAGATTGAAGGGGAAAGAAAATCAACTGAATGCCCACCAAGCCCAGCTGAACCAAACACGTGGCACTGATCCCAAGAAATCAGCGTTGACTACGTCCGGCTCTTTCTGGGAGCTGTGCAAATGGGGGTAACTTACATTCTCATTTTGTATCTTATCAGCTCGCATGGTCAGTAAAGGCAGAGATGGGACGGGAGCTGATGACAAAAAAGCCAAGGTAAGCTGATGAAACCGTGAGCCTCTGCCAACATCCAGTCTATCGAGAAGCCATGCTTGTCTGAATTAATTTGTATATGTAACACGTACAGAGCATCTGCCGCTGAAGGATGACTGTCATTAAAAGTGCTTTGTAGTTTCATGCAAACTTTTCAAGTTCCAGCATTTATCCATTTTGATGCTTCTGCCAGGGAAGGGCGGTCGGCAGGTTCATGAGTAAGAGCTCCTAACTGCAATGCCATTAGCAGAATTGAAATGCGATGTTCACAGTAAACGAAGATACATTTGAATTTTCTGCAGTAAAGTTTGAATCTTACACTACCCACTGCAAATCTAGGATCAGCAAACATATATGTACGCACACACACACACACACACACACACACACACACACATATTTAAGGTGTATAGAGAATATCATTTACTCAGGTGGCTGAGGGAGTGTTGATCAAGGAAGTGACCTCTCACCTAAGGTGGAGGGTTCTGGAAAAGCCCAAGAAAAGAGGACCAGTGAGGTAGGCCGTGAAGGAAAGGTAAAGGAGGGTTGCCGAGGCAGAGGTGGGAGCAGCATTCTGAGGAGTGGGAACAGCACAGCAAAACCCGGAAGCATGAGGAAATGATGCATGCTTTCAGAACTCTAAGCAGATGGGTTGGTTGGTTGGTGTGGAGTGCCAGGAGGGGCTGACGGATGCTGGGAAGGATAGTCGAAGAGGGAAACCCGATACACACCCTAAATGCTAAGTGGACTCGTGGTGCAGTAGACGCCATCTTGAAATCTTGCCATGGGGCCAGTTTGACGTAAGCTTTGGTCGGTCTTCAGAAACCAACCCGAGGAACCGTGAATGAAGCTCCTGCTCCCACCAAAAATGCATCCACGGCCATGCTGGCTTTCTCAGGGCTTTCTGTCAGTTGTAGTTTCCTCCCTTAATGACTTTGCATCCTGGAAAATTCTCCTGTCACTGGACAGTAAGGTTTCCCCAGGAAAATCCCCCTGTGGCTCTGGATGAAGACTTAGTTTTCTTAAAGGCATCTAAAATTTCCAGTATAAATTCTGCCTGAAGCGTCTGGGTCCTAACTTGTCCCAGAGCCTCGATGGGGTCTTCAGATGCCGAGTGTAGCCCTGGGAGTTGGGTGGCATGTGTTTTGCCTGCCCTGTAGGAAGTCAGGGTTTGCCATCACCAGACCCCCTGATGAGGCAGCTGGGTGCTGCCCTAGGCCGTAGCTCTTAGGCAGTCGTGATGCACATTAGGGGAATCCCAGCCTCATGCGTGCATGCGTTCCTTTCTTCATGCATTTGCACACTTGGGTAAGACATCCCCACCCTGGACACCGAAGGGTCAGTTCTTTCAGGAACCTTGGCCAGGCGGGGAGTGCTGTTGGCAGAAGGGGGCTTGTGCAGCTGAAGAAGGAGGAGTACCCACCCGCAACCTTCCTTGTCACCAGCTCCAGGACCTCGGCCTGTGTCCCTCCCCCCACACCTTTCCCCACCCCTCAGGCCGCCTCCTCACCATGGCTGGCTGGCACAGAGGGCCTCAGCCATTTGGGGGGATGGGGGTCCAAGGCCAATGAGGAAACACAACCGAGAAGCCTAATGAGGTCTGTGGTCAGGACCCTGCTTGGTAGTTCTGACTTCCTCTCTGAAACACATCTGGACTAGGCCTCTGGGTTTTATGCCTGAAGGTGTGACCCCTCCTCCTCCCAGCTCACCTCCTCCAGGCGACCAAGCTTCCCAGTCAGAGTACCCCAGAGCCAGTTAGGACAAGCAATCGTCAATCAGTTTCCCTCTCCTCCAAGGGGCAGCTCCGTCCGTGAGGTCATCTGCTCCACTGACCAGGCTGTATCCTTAGGTAGAGTGTGTTCAAGAGTGAACACTGGCCAGATGAAGATTCGCCAGATAGTGTTAAGATACGTTTTGTTTGAGACGTTAATCAGAAAGTGTGTGTGTGTGTGTGTGTGTGTGTGTGTGTGTGTGTGTGTGACCTGAGGTATGAGACAGAATCTTTAAGACTTGGAGCAAGCACAATCGTGATTTTAGCAAGCATGATACTCTCAGTGTGGCAGAAGGCGGCCAAGGGTTAGCAGGCCGGCATGAGTTCCTCACCTGGAATTTAGCAGAAAGTGGGGCCCTTCTGACCTATGACACATTGGGGATGTTTTCTTGAAAAACACCCTAAGAATCATATGCTTTGGCAATCTCCATTAACTCTTTGGGCATGAAACACCTTTAAACCAGTGGTCTCCAAAGTGGGGGTGGTGGGGGGCGGCCCAAGAAGATCCAATGGGCTAAAGAACATTCTAGAACTTCCATTGAGTTTTTTTTCTCCTCTTCTCGTTTAAAAGTTCTGTCATACATAAGTTTTTTAATGTACATCCTGTGTTGGCATCATAGTATACATATTTCACCGATAAATAAGTATGAGGACGTGAGGGTGTGTGGCCGCTTTCTGTTCTTAGGGACGAGAAGGGTGGATAAGGGTACGTGATCCACACAGTTTGGAGATCACTGCTTTAAACCATGACCTGCCATGTTTATTTTTAGTTATTGTCCTTTTTCAGTTTGTTCCCCTCCCCCATGTGCTGACTTTTATTTTGATTTTATTTATGTTTATGTTTAAGACATCCACACCTTCCTCTGCTAAAACCCTGAAAAATAGGCCTTGCCTTAGCCCCAAAAGCCCCACTCCTGGTAGCTCAGACCCTTTGATCAAACCCTCCAGCCCTGCCGTGTGCCCAGAGTCATCTTCCTCTCCTAAACACGTCTCTTCTGTCACACCCCGAACTGGCAGTTCTGGAGCAAAGGAGATGAAAGTCAAGGTAAGGAAACCGCCTTTGAAAAGAATCAGGCTGCTCTCATATGGTTTTCAGATGTGTGTTGTTTTTAGCCACAAAGACCTTCCTTCGGATAAACTCTTACCTGGAAGCACCGTGTAGAGCAAAGACAAGTCTGGTTGAGAGGGGAAAGGGGGGCGTGGCACCATTTTTCTCCGCTTCCGTTAGTCCCTCAGAGCAGCCCCCACAGCACCCCATGGGACCCTGATTTGAAAATCCCCGCCCTTTGGCACCGGAGAGAGCTTCCAGATTGCCCGCATTTGGGTTGGACACAGCAATGCCTGTCCCACAAGGTCACTCCTCTGCTGAACCGTCTTGTGGTCTTTGGTGAATGTCCGTTTCTTTTTTGAGTTTGCATTATGTGTCAAGGTCAAAGCCAGTAACTGCCCGCAGTCAGCAGGCTGTGCCTGGGGGCTCTCGACCTTTGGCCGGTGGGCTGATTGGTGCTGGTGTTCACCCCGCCAAAGGCTCTCAGCACACTCAGGAGTCACTGAAACCTGAGGGCTGTTTGGGAGAGAAGAAAACAATGACCTAGCTCTGTTAGCGCTCGAGGTCAGGTTCATCGGTGTCTCCGCGGCTCTCTGGTGAAACCAACCACCATCAGTCAGATAAATAAATCCCTACGGAGAATCAGAAAGTGGCTGTCCATATAGGAGTGTCCTGCCCATGATGGGCCCTGGGTGGATAAAGAGCTTGATCCTCACTATAAGCCCTGTTGTGTTTTTTATAGAACACATTAGCACAACTCATGCTGATGCCTGTTGTGGAAAATGGTAGTCAGGGCATGTGGCGTTTGGGTGGGGCTGTGGGTTGGTGTACCGGCAAACCCATGAGACTGTAGAAGACATTTGTCGCATCCTAGTAGACGAAGGGTCGTTTTGGATCTTAGCCTCATTTTGAATCGAGGAGGTTGAGTGGGACTGGCACTGACTCTAGGTGATAGTAACCTTCCCCGATCGTAAAAACCACTGTGCCGTGCTTCGGTTCACAGGGGGCGGACGGTAAAGCTGGAACGAAGATCGCCACACCCCGGGGAGCGGCCCCTCCAGGCCAGAAAGGCCAGGCCAATGCCACCAGGATTCCAGCGAAAACCACGCCCTCCCCAAAGACCCCACCGGGCACCGGTAAGAAGAACATTCTGGAATCCACGTCAGGGGCAGCTGTCAGCACGTGCCCTCCTCCTCTCCGAAGGCCCCTGACAGTTAGCCACTTCTGGTAGCTGACGGGCACCTACAGTTCACTATCCGCCAGATGCTCATTTTCTTTGTAATCCTTTTGACAATTTTCCGAGGTAGATCATTGAATCCCCACTTTTGATCAGTGAAGAAATCAAGACCCTAAGAATTTGCATGAATAAGTCTAAGCAGCTCACTTTAAGCATGAGGAGAATGCAGCCGTGTGATTAACAGTGGCACAATGGGACACCTGGGTGGCTCGGTCGGTTGGGCGTCCGACTTCGGTTCAGGTCATGATCTCGCGGTTTGTGAGTTTGAGCCCCGCGTCGGGCTCTGTGCTATCAGTTCAGAGCCTGGAGCCTGCTTCGGATCCTGTGTCTCCCTCTCTCTCTGCCCCTCCTGCACTCACGCTCTGTCTCTACCAAAAAATGAATAAACGTCAAAAAAAATTAAAAAAATAAAACAGTGGCAGGAAAGGAGATTGGCTAAGGTTCTCTAACCCCCAAGTCCCGGGCCCCCAGGAGGTGTTTTTCAGCCCCCTAGTGAGACGTGTGGCTCCGTGTCTCTGGATAGGTTGGATAGCCCACTATGGGTGACCTCACATTGGGTGTGGCCCTTTTACACTTGAACTTGCTGGGGGTGGGCCCTTTGGCAGCGCACCTGCCCGCTGCCCGATCCCCCGTGCCCGTGTGAGTAAACCCAGTTAGTTTGGGGAAACAGGCAGGGAGTGATTCTGCTCCTAGTGGTGCTATAAAGTGTAGAGTTGCCTTCTTTGGGGGATGGGAGACAGCCAGGCTGAGCCCCCCTCTCCCCCAGCCCCCGGGGGTCTGTCCCAGGCAACTGGGTTTGGATTCTGCACAATTCAAGGGGCATCTGGCCTGCGTTGGCTTTAGGGAGGTGCTCAGGGGCCTGTGGATGTTGTACGGGTCTCGAGAGGCCTGGACTGGTCAGTGGTCTCTCCGCCCTGCGCTGGCCCAGGCAGGGAGCTCGGAGCCCTCGGTGTGTGTGTGTGTGTTTTTGCTGTGGTGTTTGCCTGCTTTGCCCTGGGGTGGTGCCTAAGAGGACGGCTGCTCATTAACACGCATTGGTTGTTTCTCCTTGGATGTAATTCATTTGATAACAAGGGTAATTCACAGAATTGTGATTGGATTTTGAAAGTGATTTTGATCCTGCTTTTCTTTACTTGGCCTTAAACTAGTTGACTCACACAGCTGGGAACATGCATTTCTCTTCGGGTCTTACCTGCTTTTGGGTGGCAGCTTCCTGGTGCGCACATCTCCCCTGCGGGCCACCTCGCCCTGTCTCCTGCCAGTGGGGACCCCTGCTCCCTGAACACATTCCCTGCCCGGGTCGCTTCCGCCGTCTGGCCTGGCTGGGCATGGCTGGTGCCTACAGCATGAAGAGCTCACTGAGGCCCTGTTTAAGCTTCATTATAATGAGGCTTCCTGTGGATTTTTCTTTTTAAGCTACCAAGCAAGTGCAGAGAAAACCACCCCCTGCAGGGGCAAAATCTGAGCGAGGTAATTCTGAGGCCGCTTTGAGTGTCCCGTGGGGCACTTTGCTTTTCGTGTGTGGCCATTTGCTGGCTTAGGTTATTAGAGCGGAGGGGAGAGGACCTGCTTCTGAAACGTGCGTTTCACACGTTGAACCTGAACGCAGAACCGTCAGAGCTCCTGCTCCTCGTGTGTGGCATATGCAGACGTGTCTGTCTGATGGGCCTTTTTATTCCTGCGTGTTCTCATTTACTCCAGCTGAGGCTTTGGTGGGGGCAGGGAGCATGTGTCTCCAGCTGCTGGTGGGTGCTGGAAGCTTGGACCAAGGTTTAGGTGTGAAATTCCTGCGGGCATTTATTAAACACACATGTATTAAACACTCCCCCCTGTTACTACATCCAGCCTTCGAATCAGCACTGTGGGCTGTGACCGCTCTCCCCATTTTCCAGATGGGAACACAGGTTTAGGAGGCTGAGTGGCTTGCTCAGGGTCAATGTGCAATTACGTGGCGCAGAAAGGGTTTGTAACTAACACCAAGCCCAGTGATCAACCTGTGTGCCTGGAGGCCGGGTTGGGGGGCGGGGGGCGGGGCAGGGGGCTGAACCTGGAGCGGAGGCCCTGTCTGTTGTTTCCCCATGTGGAAAAGGAGAAAAAAAAAGCTTCATCTGTCCTGTTGCCAGAGCTTGACGACATTAGGAACATCCAACAGATGTGGAAATTCAAACTCAAAAAAATGGGGGTGGCTGTCCTTTTGATGGGAGAAGTCGCCTTTTTGCTGCCACATGGTGCTTCCAACCAAGAGCCATCCTTCTCCAGGCTGGAGCCTACAGGTCCCTGTTTGGTACAGAAGGTTCCTGGCGCAAGGGGCCAAGGGATCTGGGAAGCTTGGAGGCGGCCGTAGAGCCCAGACACCCCCAAAGCTGAGGGGAGCTGGGCCCTCACACCGGCACAGCATTCAGCCCCGTGGCTGTCAGACTCCATTGTGCTCAGGAGTCCCCAGGGAGCTTGGGGGACACCTGGGTGGGTGGCTCACTGGGTTGAGCGTCCCACTTCAGTTCAGGTCATGATCTCGTGGTTCACGAGTTCAAGCCCCATGTGCGGCCCTGTGCTGACAGCTCAGAGCCTGGAGCCTGCTTCGGATTCTGTCTCCCTCTCTCTGCCCCTCCCCCACGAGTGGGGGCTCTCTCTGTCTCTCAAAAATAACTAAACATTAAAAAAAAAGAAGAAGAAGAAGAAGAAGGAATTCTCCTGGGAGCTTGGGAAGAACCCATAGTGCAGGCCTTCAGCCCAGGAGGCTCCGTCATGCCAGGTCTGGACGGGCCCAGGGATCTGCATCCTACGGGTCTCATTTCTGACTCGAGGCTCTGGACGTTCTGATGCAGGGGCCCCTGGGCCACACTTGGAGAAACACTGCTTCATGGGGCAGGGGGAATAGTAATTATGGAATGGACAGGGGCATGGGAAGTGCAGGGGGGAAGCTGCTAGGGAGCCCGGGACTGAGTCTGTCGGGGAGAGAACAGTCCCAGCAGCCTTCCTAAAAGTTTGCAAAGGTGCAGGGATCACCGTGCATGGGCGCAGCGCGGGAAGGAGCTGTTGGGGAGGGCACGGCGGCACGAGGCAGCGTGGCTTGTCTGGAGAGCTAGAGACGGGTGGCCACGAAGCAGGCGTACATTCGTCGACCCCACTCACCACAGAGGAGTCAGGGAGTGTGCACAGGGGCCTGCTGGGATAGAGGCCTTGAACTTCCTGAACAGCTTAGAAGCCACCCAGTGGGCAAAGGGTCTAATAGACCCAGACAAGGGCACCCCCCTGGTCCTGTCACCGTGTCACCCTTACTCAGGGAAGGGCCATGTAGAATTGTGCTAGTTTTACAAAGCACATCTACAGGCATCCGTGCCTGGCGCCCCTCACTGCGGCATTATAATTCTCTCCCTGTTTGAGTCGAGGCCCCTGAGCTCTGAGAGGGAACATGACTTGTCTGGGACCACACAGCGTGTTGGAATCTATCTCTTGACTCCAGGGCCGTGGGGCAGAGATGGTCCCCTCGGGGAAGGCTACTGGGTGGTCCTTGGTGACCACTCTCTTGCTTCTCTGGGAAACAGGGAATCTCGGTCCCTAAGCAACAAGGCCCAGAGGAAGAGACATTTCTCTAGAAATGAGAGCAAGGACAGCCTCCTGCTGGTTTAGCTGAGCTTCTGGCCTTGTTCCCACCTGCCTAACTGGCTCTGAGTCTGGGAGTGGGCCCTCAGGACAGGCAGCCCCCCCCTCCCCGGGCCTTTGCTGGCTCCCACCCACCCCAAGCACTGGGCTCACCCCCTCCTCTCTCTCCAGGTGAATCTGGGAAATCTGGGGATCGCAGCGGCTACAGCAGCCCCGGCTCCCCGGGCACCCCCGGCAGCCGCTCCCGCACCCCGTCCCTGCCGACCCCGCCGACCCGGGAGCCCAAGAAGGTGGCGGTGGTCCGCACTCCACCCAAGTCGCCATCTTCAGCCAAGAGCCGCCTGCAGACGGCCCCCGTCCCCATGCCAGACCTGAAGAATGTCAGATCCAAGATCGGCTCCACCGAAAACCTGAAGCACCAGCCAGGAGGCGGGAAGGTAAGGGCGCTCAGAGGCCGGCTGGGTGTGTGCCCGTCCCAGGACAACCAGGAGAAGGTGTGTGGGTGCCCCCCACAGTGACTCTCACCTCACATGGCACCCCAATCCCTCCCGGATCTCTTCAAGGAAAGACGGCACGTCATGGTTCCATTCTGTTTGGGCGTCCCCACCAAGCCGTGAGTGCTCTCCCTGCTCAGGGGAGGGAAAGTACTGGTTCTTTCCTTTCCTGTTTGGGTCTGTGCTGACAGGACAGTATCTGAGACGACAGGGTTGGTTGTCTCTCCATGGGGTAAAGCCTGGGGGTTCTCAAAGTGGAGGCACCCGCAGAGGTTCCCCAACCTTATATTTAGAACATGATGCAAGCAGTCTACAGGTGAGTGCCTCTGGCATCCGTTAGACGTTAGGTTAGGTTTCTCTCAAATCCTCAGTTCTGAGGAAATTTGGAGTGCCATTTGGAACAAGCAATTCTTCAGAGCCAGTGGGCGCTCATGAAATCTTTGGGTTTCCTAAAGGTGGAGAGACGTGAGCGTCCAAGGGCGTGAGGTGGTGGGAGATAGGGACTGACCTGGACCCCCTTCCTCCTCTTCATGTCCCTGCCCCCCATTGTATGAGTGTCCTAAGGCTGACGTAGAAAATACCACAGGCTGGGCAGCTTATATAACAGAGGTTTATTTCCTCACAGTTCTGGAGGCCAGAATACCAAGATCAAGGTTATCAGCAGGACCGGTGTTTTATGAGGTCTCTGCTTGGCTGGTGGATGGCCGCCTTCTCGTGTCCTCACGTGGTCTTTTCTCTGGTGCCTCTGTGTCCCAGTCTCTCCTTCCTGGAAGGACACCAGTCATATTGGATAGGGGCCCATCTCTTTAAAGACGTCATCTCCAAATACAGTCGCATTCTGAGGCACTGTGAGTTAAGACATCAGCATATGAATTTTGGGGGACACGGGTCGGCCCGTAACAGCCTGTCTCCCCCTCCAGCACCAGGAAGGGGAGTGGAGAAGGGAGAAGAGGTGGCATGTATGGGGGACAGAGGACCACGACTCCGCTCTTAGGAGCACAGATGTGTTTGGCCTCCTGGGCTTGGGCCGTCTTGGGGGTGATGAGCCTCTGGTTGTGCTGGGGGAGCATTACGGCATCCGGAACCAATGTTTCCCTTTTAGTTAGAACCATGCGCCTCCCCCACAGCGGGGGCCTTTGCAGTATTGACGTTATTTATCGCTCTTGGCTGGCGTCTGGGTCACCGTGAGGGGAGGGCGTCTCAGGGCTTTCTGTCCATGTTGGTGCCTTAATTGAAACCCTGTGCCTTGGTCCCCATGGAGCCTGAGGGCCTCCCCCTGGCCTTTCCCATGCCGGGGCTGTAGAGTCCTGCCCAGTGGGGAGGCCTGGGTGCCTCCCCGGGTAAAGCCCTGGGTCTCATGGCCACTGGTCTTTGGTCCACAGAGTTGGCCTTGTTTACTTCCCGTGTTTACTTTTCTGCAGTGTTTGCCTTGGCTGCTCCTTGTAAAGATGCCCATCTCCTTCCAGAAGGGGCTGGAAGCTGGGGCAGCCGGGGTGTTGACTTGAAGTTGGCCCCTCCGGGAGGTTCTCGGCAGAGGGATCTACAGGAACAGTGTTTCCGAGGTGGTGGGGTGTTGGCCACTGGTGGTCGCACAGGCCCCTCAGCGCCGACAGCGTCTGGTGTGTGTGCCCTGTTCTCATGGCATAAAGTGACCGTTTGCTCCTCGCTTTGAAAAAGGAAAAACAAAACACCCACACGGCCAGTCCTGCACCTACAAGAAGATGGTGGCTGTGACCAGCATCTCACAATGACTCGTCACTGCAAGAGAGAAACTGTCACCATCAGCATCTCCAGCCTGAGGGCTGTCACACAGCAGCAAACACTCACCTCTTCCTGCTGGCCCCAGGCTGCACCTGCATCAGCCCAGGCTGTACCCCCACCAGCTCAGGCTGCACCCCCACCAGCCCTGAGTTCCTCCGACATCGGCTTGGAAAGCGTGGGTGCTCCTGGCCTGGCTCCAGCAGCTCTGCAGAGAACTCGGGGCCGGGGCTGAGCATGTCCCACTCGAGACCCTTCCAGGGCCGGAATCTGCCCC
Organism: Panthera pardus; assembly: GCF_024362965.1. Taxonomy (NCBI): domain Eukaryota; kingdom Metazoa; phylum Chordata; class Mammalia; order Carnivora; family Felidae; genus Panthera; species Panthera pardus. Next base: position 29,678,631 of record NW_026526876.1, on the reverse strand, counting down.
TTGCACCCAGGACTGCCCCGTCTGTGGGGGAAGAGGAGTCTAGTGGAAGGGAGCCAGCGACCAATGCTCAGGGTGGAAATGCTCCCGATTTGGGGCGCAGGCACCAAGCTGTCCACGTCTACCGAAGGGTTAAAGGGGAGAGGGCAACTATCCAGGACTCTTTGGGGGAGGAGGGAGGAAAGTGGCAAAGGGAGGAGTAACAGCTTCTCCTAAATCCCATGGAAAACCCGGGTATTTTTCTGAAACAAAGAAACCTTCAGCCATGACAAAGAGCAACACTAATCTCCCGGGGAAATGAAGGGAAAAGAAACAGGAAAGAAGAAGGCACATGGGATCCACGGAGAAGGCCTCTAAAAGGCCCCGACTGCAGGTCTCCTGAGGTCTCCTTGAGACCTTTGGGGGCCCTGTGGCGTCCCACAGTGTCCTGCATGCAGCAAGTTCTGTGGGTGTTTACGCTGCAAAAAGGTCAGCGCTGTGAGTCTGAAGAACAACGCAGCTCCCTGCATAGATGCTCACACCGAAGGAGGAGGTAAAGGGTTCAGTTTGTAAATCTGCAGAGACTGAAAACCGCAGAGGATTGATGTAAATCAGTGGTTGGAAAAAAAATGCAAAACACCTGTTTACTGCTCTGTACTTTGCTCTGTTTTCACGATTTGCTGTTGTGAGCAGGTATTGCTTGAAGAGTCCGGAATGGAATTATTTTTTTTAACGTTTATTGAGAGCGTGTGCGTGAGAACACAGGCCCGGGAGAGGCAGAGAGAGAGGGAGACACAGAATCTGAAGCAGGTTCCAGGCTCTGAGCTGTCAGCGCAGAGCCAGACACGGGGCTCAAACTCACGGACTGTGAGATCGTGACCTGAGCTGAAGTCGGACACTCCATGGACTGAGCCACCCAGTCGCCCCAGAACGAAATTATTTTTGAAATCGCAGTTAAGCACTTGGCCACTTTAACAGAACCAGCTGAATCCACCAGGGGCTGGGGGAGAAGGGAAGGCAGGCCAGCCACGCAGACAAGCATACAGCTCCCTGGGGGAGCAGCCCATCCGCCTGACTGCCAGAGGATCACCTGAGGGCTGGAGGGTCGGTTGTTTGAAAAATCTTGGTGCCAGAGCCTTCCCCTGCCCCATTAGAATCTCCCGGGGAGTCTCCCCAGATGTTCCCAATGTGCAAGCTGAGGCCCAGTGTCCCCAAATTCTTAACCTGCAGGCCTCTGGCCTCAACCCCCACTACTAGGGTCTCCTGTGCACCCTGGATCTGATGGCTGGTTTTTCCTTTCAGTCCTGACCCTGTTTTCAGATTCCCTCCACCTGCCTCGGTAGGCTTGTTCCCCACCCAGGCCAGCCCCTGTGTCCTGCAGCCCCGCCCTGGGTTTGTCCCAGCCCTGTTTGTCCCAGCCCACATTAAAAGAAAAACAGAAGGACATAGAAAGTCCATGTAACTGAAAGGGGAAATTTTTAAATACCAGGAATTAAATTAAATCCACACCACTGAGGGTCCCCCACAGTGAGGATTGAATGTCACCACACTGAAGGTCACTTGACCAGCATCACTGAGGATCACCTGTGTTATGGACTGTCCCCCGCAATGTGATATGTCACCAGCAAGTCAGAAAAGACAGGACAGGCCCGTTTTGGAACCATCGTTGGTCTTTGAGTGCCAGGCACATGGGCCGAAGGAAGACAGTGAGAAACTACACCCTGGAGATGTTCAGACCAAAAGCAGAATAAAACTAGAAGTGACAGGGCTGGGGTGGCCAGGGGCACATGGGTTTAGGCTGGAGTTTTGTTCCTTTACACAAGAGCTAAGGGGGGTTGCCAGCCGATAGAGGGAGGTCCCTGCTGGGTCTGCGGTGAACCAGCTGAGAGTTTGCCCTGACAGGACAGGAGAGGACAGAGAAGGAGGAGGGCACTGCCCGCAGGGAGCCAGCCTCAGGCTCCATGGTCAGTGGGTCCTGGGGACTGAGGTTGGGAGAATCAGAGTTGAATAACTGGGCAGGTGAGGGCCCAGCAAGGTTAAGGCAACACCTCAGGGAACCCTCAGCAGCCCTTCTGTGTCAGTGGGAAGCACAGGGGCCCCAGGGACCGCCCAGGGTGGGAGAGGAGGAGCTCACTCAGGGCCAAGGCTGCCTGCTCCGGAGAACCAAGGCAGTGCCCGTGGCTGCCAAGGGTGGGAAAGGATTACAAAGTCACGGCAGGAAAAGGGCACGGGGGCCCAAACATGGGGTGGTCTGGTTGGTTCTGAGCAGATGGAGCTAAAGTCACGTTCTCTGAGGATGTTCAGGCCAGTGGCTGGGATCGGCCAGGCAGGACCGAAACCTGCAGGAGCTGAAGGGCCTTGCAAGCCTTGGGCTGCAATATTCCAGGCAACCACAAGATGACGACAGAATGCTGTGTCTGTCTCCATCCTGGAGAACTGAAGTCTGTATCTTTAAAATTCATTATAGTCAGTGACAAAGCCCCAGTTCTCATTTTAAAAAGCAGACACGTCTAGGGGCACAAGGGTGGCTCAGTCCGTTAAGCGTCCGACTTCGGCTCAGGTCATCATCTCACAGTTCGTGGTTTCGGGCCCCACCTCGGGCTCTGTGCTGACAGCTGAGAGCCTGGAGCCTGCTTCAGATTCTGTCTCCCTCTCTCTCTGCCCCTCCCCAGCTCATACTCTGTGTCTCACTCTCTCTCTCAAAAAATGAACAAATGTTTAAAAAAAAATTTTTTTTTTTTTAACAAAAACAGACACGTCAGACCTTTACATGGAGTAAATTAAGTCAATTTGTACCTGGGGTAGTCTGCCTCTCCCGGGTCAGGACCAGCTATAACTAAGCTAAACCTGAGCTAGGGTGCCAGGTCCTGCAGAACAGGGCTGGGACCCTCCCCTGGGACAGCCCTGCAATTTCCTGACCTTCTGGGCATCTCCCCCTGCACATGGCATCTTTCTGAACAATCTTGTATAAATCCCATCATTTTAAAGATGCACTGGGTATGTTGACCCTAGTGGAGCCAAGATGGGCCCAGCAAGCACCAGGCCATGCTGGAGACAGGCCTTTCCGGGGACAGCCAGTGGACACTGGGCCAGCCTGGGAGCTCCTGGGGGAGGACTGGGCCATCTGGAGCATCTTGAGAGCTCTGAGCTCAGATGGAATCAGATCAAGGCCCAGTGAGGGTTTGGGACAGCTTCATGTCCTTTAGTCACCCTCCACCCCAGCCTCTCCTCTAGGATCAAACCCTGACCACAGGAAATTCTCCCTTGACTGTGAGTCCCCGAGATCAAAATTTGGAGCCTCAAAAACATTGTTCTGTCCTTTGATGAGGATGTTCAGTGTCTGCCCAGGGCTGAGGGTCAATATCACACATATTGTTCTAGCTGAGAAATTAAGTTTCAGGATTTCAGTTTCGTAATGCTAACTCTTTTATCCCCCTTCTGTAAATCTAACATTCTGTAAAGGGTGTTGACTTAATTTGACGACTAACAGTAATTCAGGTCTGCTTCGTCTATTGCCAAATCCCACAAAAAAACTTGCTGCCCTTTTTTTCTTTTGGTGTGGGACTGGAATAAGAAAAAGCCACATTAAAAAAAAATTGTATGTATATTGCAGATCTTATTATTGCTTAATGTCACTTGCTTCATTTGATGAATTTCTTTAAATGGATTAGTTCAGAAAATAATGTTATCTTCCTTGAAAAACTGGTTTTTATTGTCAGATAAGGAGAGTTAGGTAGCCCATCGAGTTTCCCTTTTTGCTTTGGCTTCCAGGAAGCTCAGAGTTAAATGTAATGGTGTCTAATTGTCAGTCCTGATGACCTCTGCTTCTTTTACCATTATCCTTTTAATTTTGTTGTTCTACTATTTCGTGTGTTTGCGTGTGTTTTCTAATACTAAACAGCTCCAATTCCTTTGTGAAAGGCAAAGTCTGCTTCTGGGACTTATCCAGTGGAAAGTGATGAGTAAAAAATGATCCCCACAGAAGGAGTTCATGTCCCACTCCTTAAAATCTGAGGGTGGCCCGACGGGATTCAAAGATACTATGCAGAGGGCGGCGGTAGCTCCTTAAGAAGCAGTGTGGGAAAGCCTGTTCCATTTGCTGCCCCAGCACAGGCCGGGGCCGAGGCACTGTCCCTGCAGCCCCTTGCTGGCAGGAGAGAATTTTGAGGCTCACAAGAGAGTGTTGTTTGTACTTGGTGTATGAGAACCCCGGCTTAAGGACCGCTGGGGCGAAACTTTGTTGTCACGAAGGTAGGTAGGTAGCCTGTGGTTGTACCACTGAGTTGAGAAGGTTACTTAACCTCCCGGGGCCTCAAATGGCCTCCTCGTCACTAAGTTAGGGGCACGGCAGGTGCGAAGGATGAGGTGGAGTTAGATATTCTCCCAACCCGTTCACCCCAGATGAGGGTGGTGTTTACGTTTAAAAACACAGAAGAGGGGCACCTGGGTGGCTCAGTCACTTGCACATCCCACTCGCGATCTCAGGCCATGATCTCACGGTTCCAGAGTTCGAGCCCCACATCGGGCTCTGCACTGACAGGGCGGAGCCTGCTTGGGATTCTGTCTCCTTCTCTCTCTGCCCCTCCCCTGCTCGCAGTGCTCTGTCTCCTCCTCAAAATACGTATACTTTAAAACAAACAACAGAGAAGAGAAGACAAAGGAAGACTTTGAATATATAAAGATGTAAACATTTGTAGGAAAAAAGTCACCTATGAGCAAAAGGGGGGCAAAGGAGCAACTCTGTAATAAAAAAAAAAATGCAGAATAAGCCAACGATGCAACCCCATTTAAGTCAAAGAAAGCAAACCGATTCTTTACATGCCTGATGCTGGGAGCTGTGCAGTGAAACGGACTTTCTCAGCGGTGCTCACAGGGTAGAGTGATCCAGCCCCTTCAGGAAGCTGCTTGCAGAGGTGTACGGAGAATTTTTAGAGTATTTATTACTTTGACCCAGAAATTCTACTTCTGGGACTCTGCTATGAAATAATCCATAATATGGAAAGAGCTCCTTGCAGAAGGATATTTGTGGTGAGGCTGTTTCTGCTATTTAAAATGGAATCGATACAAATGTCTGATCACACAGATATCACAAAATGGAATAGGACCTATTATTTCGTAACAAAGTTTTTTAAATATTTACTTAGTTTTGAGACAGAGAGAGAGAGAGAGAGAGACAGCACAGGCGGGGAAGGGGCAGAGAGAGAGGGAGACATAGAATCAATCCAAAGCAGCTCCAGGCTCTGAGCTGTCAGCATGGAGCCTGACGCAGGGCTCGGACCCATGAACCGTGAGATCATGACCTGAGTGGAAGTGAGACGCTTAACCGGCTGAGCCACCCAGGTGCCCAGAATAATCCTTCTGATGACTGTAGACAAGGCAGATGCTTAGGAGATGGATGTTACTTGATAAAGCAAGATACATTATTGTATGTAAGTAATTACCACCATTTATATGTACATGATGGTAGTTTTATTTATATATGTGTGACTTCAAGGGAATATCACAAAATGAAATTGTGGTTGTGGTAGGGTGGTAGGAAAACCGTTTTTTGCTTTGTTTAAACTATTTTTCAAAATCATAATGTTATGTTACTTTTCTAATGAAAAATACATAGCTTTTCATTTTATTTATTTTTATATTTTGAGAGAGAGAGAGAGAGAGAGAACATGAGAGTAGGGGAGAAGGGCAGAGAGAGAAGGAGAGAGAGAATCCCAAGGATCCCAAGCAGGGTCCACACTGAGGCAGGGCTCGATCCCACGACCCTGGGATCATGACCAGAGCTGAAATCAAGACCCAGACACTCAACCCACTGAGCCACCTAGGCTCCCCCATAGCTTTTTATTGTAAAGGAACATAAAAGAAAATGGAAAAGGGAGGTTAGGGGGCACCTGGGTGGCTCAGTGGGTTGAGTGTCTGACTTCAGCTCAAGTCATGATCTTACAGTCTGTGAGTGAGATCCCCACGCTGGGCTCTGTGCTGAGAGCTCAGAGCCTGGAGCCTGCTTCGGATTCTCTGTCTCCCTCTCTCTCTGCCCCTCCCCTGCTCGTGCTGTCTCTTTCTCTCTCTCAAAAAATAAACATTAAAAATTTTAAAAGAAGGAAAGAAAAAATGGGGGGTTAGATATGTGCTTACCAGGTTTTTAGATCCAGACCAGTAAAACGAAGGGAAAAAAAAAGGGATGGGGTCTGAGAGAAGATTACTCTGTCTTTATTCCGTCAGGCTAAGGACATCTCAAAATGCTAAATATGGCCTACTATCAATGTAACTTAATAACTAATAATTTAATAAAGGAAAGGCCATTTTCACACCAAAAAGTAGGATGGACAAAATTTTGCTATCACGTCCTCATTTCCCCATTTTGCGAGGACCTGTGGCACCCTTGATGGCTGACTGTGGCTCCTGGGTCAGAGTTTGGGACCCTTCTACCCGCAGGAGCCGGGCCAGGGCTCCGACCCCCAGCCACAGCCGTCCTCACGGATCCTGCATCTCTGGAGCAACGGCCCCGCCTGGCCACACTGAGATCTCGGTGCCATTGCCACAATTTCAGAGAGCAACGCTGGCTCTTAATGGGGAAATCCAGTTGGCCGCTGTTATCAGCGATGAATGGGAAACTAAGGCACAGTTTACAAGCAGGGAGCACCTGGGGGCAAGACACCTGTGATAAAGAGGTCGCCCAGCCCCAGCAGAGGTAACGGGGAGGTTTTTCAGCTCTCCTCTGTGCCGCGGTCGTCTGTGCATTTCCGTTGTTAGACAAATGGGGTAAAAAATCACCGCTAAAACAGTGATATCCCCGCACCGCCTCCCTGGTGCCTGGAGAGAGAAGCCTCTTAGAAACACAGGGGGACCACAGCTTTCTGGACCACAGCTCCTCAGGAACATGTGCCCGCTTCCCTTTAAGCCCCTGGCGGCCTTGTGGACAAGGGCGAGCCGATGGATAGAAGGTCAGGCACCTACCCTGCCTTCCAGGTGGCAAAGCCCTCACGTGGAGGGGTGTCTGGATCCTTCTTCTCCAGAGTCATCTGTGTCTCTTCCCCGTGATGGCAGCGATCCCCAAACCTCGCCGTGCGGCCGAAGCACCAAGGGGAGACCGAGATTCTAATTCTAGGTCTGGGTGGGGTCTGGGATTAAAATAGAGGGAGATCTAGCTGTATGTAATTGCAGTGCCCACAGGCTTGAGCACAGCCACAGAAAGGTCTCGCGGAAGTTCTGGCGGGCCTGGTGGGTGTGCGAACGAGGACACAGATGGCACTTTTTATTCACTCATTTAAACACGTCATCGAGCACACCTCGCTCCGGCCCAGCCTGGCGGCCGCTCAGCTGCAGTTTCCAGGCCTCAGATGTGCCCTCTGGGGGGCCTCCGTGGTGCAGCCCTTTGGTGAAGGGAAGAGCTGCCTCCCGGTGGCTGTGCTTTGCAAACCCAGCTCGGTGAGGTGGAGCCCGGCCCTGCCCGCAGTCACTCACGGTTCCGGAACCGCCTTCCTGGGGGGGCGCTGCCTGGAAGCTGTGACTCAGACCTCCTGCCCTCCGCCTGGAGCCTGGTCCCCGCCCTCAAGGCAGGAAGCGGAGTGTGTCAGGGCAGAGCAGGTGCGTCTGGGCCTGATGTGACATTCATCCTTTTTTCTGGCTGTCAAAGGTGCAGATAATTAATAAGAAGCTGGATCTTAGCAACGTCCAGTCCAAGTGTGGCTCAAAGGATAATATCAAACACGTGCCAGGAGGCGGCAGTGTGAGTATCGTCACACTTTCCCTGGGCCCGTTCCGTGGTTCTGGTTTGTAACAAGCGGCATGAGAATATACACTTGCGAGACATTGCAGAGAATAAACCGTCCTCGGGGGCAGAGTCTGTGCCCCCCAGGCTCCCTGCACCCGTGTCCACGGTTCTAGGAGGGGTGGGACCCCAGCACCTGTGGGGCCCCCGGCCTCTGCAGAACAGGAGGATGGCTGAGCCTCTCTCTGGCCCAAACCTGGAGGCCAGGTCCTCACGGCATAATACCCGGGGTCCACCCCCCCCCCCACCGCCCGGCACGGGCTCCTGGGAGCCCCGCCGCCCGTTTGAGGTTGGGAGGAAAGGGGCAGCGTCTGAGACTGGGCTCTGTCCCCTCATCCCCCGTGGACGGACAGCCCTGTGGACGGCTGGCACGTCCGTTCTGATGAGCAGACGCGATGTTTTGCTGTCCTCAGAGCAGGAAAAGTCCAGTCCCTGCTCGTGTTTGTCTCCTGCATCTGCGAGGGACGAGCAGATCCCCAAGCCTCGGCTCAGGTGTAAAACCGGCCCCTCTCCTGGCAGAGGCTTCAGGGGAAAAATAGCCCCCAAAAGTGCACAGGGGACCCTGCCTGCGGCGCTTGGGAGTTGACAGAGAAATGCTGCCTTGGACCCTTTTACGTTAGGCTCCCTCCAAATGTCGTGGGGACGCCTGGTGTCCCTAGTGGGGGAGTCCCTGAGGTTTGGGGCTGGCATCCTCACCTCTCACCTACCCACTCCATCAGCTCTGCTGTTCCCCTCCCGGCCACTCCGTGGTCACTCACCGTGGGTACGGACTGGGCCTCCCGCGGCCGGGCCCCCCTTCTCTGCGGCCCCTACCCCAGCCTCTGGGTTGACTGGAAACCACATTTAAACGCATCAAAGTGGGAGGGTCGAGCCCTTTGAGGTCCACCCCCGGCTGGGGGGACGGTTTCTGAGAGCAGGTGCCTTGCTCCTGGCTGGCAGCCAGGAGGGTGGCAGGGGGCAGGGGACAGTGGTAGCCCCAGGCGGGCTGTCTCTCCAGAACGTGCCCAGCCTGGGCCCGCACCTCTGCGCCCAGCCCCGAGGTTTATTCTTGCAATGTGAGTCTGTCTCCCGCCCTGAGCTGCATGGCGCTTCCGTAACGCTTCCTCACCAGTGTCTGCTCAGCGTTTTCCTCTGTGTCCCCAACCCTGCTCTCCTGTCCCGCTGCTACCAGAAGGAAGGGGAAGGTGTGGGGACCACCCCCCACCCTGACCCACAACCGTGGGCTCCGCGCAGAGTGCTGGTTGCTGTGTTAGCTCCGCCTGGATCTCTGGTATCACTATTGCAGACCTTGGCTCTGGCAGGAGGAGCAAGGCCTGTTCTCTGGTTTAACTCCTGTCTGGTCGGCCGGCAGGAGGCCGTGCTGGTGGGGCCTGGGCTGTGGGGTCCAGAGGTAGCTTCAGGCGTGAGCTCGGGGCAGACGGTACATTCCCACTGCTGATGGCAGTGCCCAGGACATGAGGGGACTTCCTCGAGGGCACCTCCTGTGCTCCCGCCCTCTCTGCCCGCCTCCGGCTAACCTATGTGACCTGGCAAAGAGCCGCGGGATATCTCAGGCTGGCCCTGAGCATTGTCCTTGGAGCGTGGCCACTGCTGGTTTGCAGTAGGAACCTTCACAGAAAGCTCTTCTCCTGGTGGAAGGCGGCTGGGGGTTCTGGGCACTTGAGCCAGGTGTTTTGGGGGTGCTAGACCCCTGGCCTGGGCCCTCCGGCCTCTGGCTTGTGGCCCTCCCTTCCCTAGCCTGGAGGGGATGTCCCAGCTGGCAGGCCCAGCTCCCTTGTCCACCTTGGGATCCTCCCTGCCTCCTGCGGGCTCTGGGCTCCACTCCAGGCCTGGCCTCCTCCCTCCCCGGGCCTCCACTCCTCCTGCCGCCCCTGCCCTGGCTCCTACCCTCAGGCAGTCCTGTCCCCTCTGCCTCCTTCTGCACACCCTCCTCTCCCCAGGTTACCTCATCCGGGCTGAGGGGAAAGAGGGAAGTCTGGGTCACAGAATTTACTTCCCTCTCTCTCGTGCCAGGAGGAGCTCCCGTGGCCCCTTCCCTGCCTCTCAGCGCGCTGTCTCCCAGACCCTGTTCCCTCAGGACCGTTCATCCCCCTCCCGTCCACCTGCACGGGCGCCGGCTGCCACACCTGGGCGCTCCCCTTGCCTCACTCCACAGACACAGGCCAAGGGCGCCTGTTGGCCTCGGTCAACTCTCCATCAAGAAGTGGCAAACGCCAGCATGATTTTAATTAACTAAAATCATTTGGAATTGTTCCAGGTGATTTAGACAGAAGTAGATCTCCCTCCTTTTTTGTCTGGCTCTCTGGCTGGAGGCCATCTGTCTCCTGGGTAACTCCGGGCTCCCACTCCGTGGTGACTGGCCTCTTGTGGCCTCACACGGGTGGTTGCTGGAGGCCCTGGGAAGTGTCCCTCAGTGACCATCCAGGGACCCCCTCACAGACACGGCTTTCTAGAGGCTTCCTCCAGAAAACCCATCTGCCGATGCGGGGGTCCCTGTGGGGGATCCCCTCCAGGGAGTCGGTTCTTGGGCTGAGATCGGTGGGGCGCTCAGCGGCTGTCATTCCCCTCGGGAGGGTGGGCAGTGGGCAGTGTGGCCAAGCTGCGTGCTGGGCCCCGGGCCGGTTCTGAGCCCTGTGTGTGTCCGAGCTGTGCTCCATCTCTCGGGGACTGACCTGCTGGGTCCTCTGTGCCGTCTGCCCGTCTCCTGCTGTCGCTTTGCTCCTTGAGCTCGAGAACCGAAATGTCTAGGACGCTGTGTTGTCCAGGTGCCAGCTGGCTCTTACCTCCAAGCTGCCAAACCGCTGTGGGTGCTGCTTGCCGAAGGTCCCCACACTTGCTGCGGTGCTGGGCTTTGTGGGAGCCTCTCCTGGGAGGAAGCGCCCCCACCGACCCCACTCTGCCCGCTCCTCTTTGAGGACCAGCAGATGTGGCTTTCTGGCTTGTCCAACAAGATTGTCCAAGTGCGGTACAAATGGATCCTATGGATCCCTCCTTTCTTTGTCCCCACCGAATGCAGTGTCACTGTCAGCTCAGGAAACAGTGACTCTTTTAAACGAACGGTGTGGGCCCTGCACAGTGACAAATATCCCTGTTTTCCCCCTGTGGGACCGAGGGCACTTCAATCCCACAGTCATTCTCTGAAGACCCCCCTCCCCTGGGGCAGGGCTGGCGGAAGTCCAACAACACATTTTCCCACCATGACCGGGTGCCTTCCTCGCGGCGGACAGGAAACACCGTCCAAGCAGGGCCTGGACTTACACGGCTGCTCTTCGTGGGGTTACACCCGTAATTAAATCATCCTGTTTTATTCTCTGTCTCTCCCTCGTCCTCTCCCGCCTCCAGGTGCAAATAGTGTACAAACCAGTGGACCTGAGCAAGGTGACCTCCAAGTGTGGCTCGCTAGGCAACATCCATCATAAGCCAGGTAGCCCTTGCAGAAGGCGGGGAAGGTCGGCGGGGGGAGGTGCGGGACGGGACTGGGTGGTGCCTTCTCCTGAAGTGGCTGGGAAGGATTGATGGGATGGGCTGACGAGGGGAGCATCGAAGGTGGAACTTGCTGGGCCCTGGGAGGGGTGGCTGTCCCATCTCACTCCTGAGCAGGGCGCCATGCTGGCCCAGCCAACGTGACGAGGGGGGGGTGGGGGCGGGTCCTAAGCCCTAACCTGGTTCTCCAAGCAGGCTGCACAGAGCCTCTAGAGCCGGGGACAGGCCTGATCTGGCTCCCGAAGGCTGGCTTGTGGATGTTCCAGTTTGGTTCCCAGCCCACACAGGGGACACGTCACCGCCTGCGCCAGCCATTGCCAAGCTCCGGCTGTGACTTTGTTTCGACAGTAAATGCCGTTGGAGCTCTGCCATGCTTCCCTCCCCGCTCCCCTTCCCACACCACAAGAAAATCAGAGCTATCTGGAGATCTCTCTGCGCTGATGGAAATGTTCTAGACCTGCTCCGTCCAGTGTGGTGGCCCCCAACCACACGTGGCTACTGAGCCCTGAAAATGTGGCCAGCGCAGTGGACAAAATGAGCTAATTGTACCTAATTAAAATTTAAGTAGCCGCATGGGGCTGGTGGCTACCGCACTGTTCCGGGAGGCGGCCAGCGTAGATCTAGATTCTAACTCCTGTCCGGGGGTCCAGAGTGGGGACTTCTGCCGTGGGCCCGGTTCGGAGCTGAATCCGTACTTGCTGAAGCATTCCTGTGGGGAGACAAGGCTGACAGAGACGTAGTCCGGATCGTCTCTCATCCCGTTCCGGCTTCCCTTACACTTGTTGTGGGAGTCTGGTCTCTCCCAGCGAAAACCGTCCCTCAGCTGTGCCACCATTCCCGCCATGAGCAGCTTTCTTGGGCGGCCTTATCCTTCCCCAGAAGGGAAGGATGTCTGTCTGTCTCCCTCTCTGGCCGCGGCTCCCACGCTCGGGTGCGGCACCTAGTGTCCGAGGAGGGGGAGGGGTCAGGGCCCTTCCTTCGTTAGGGTGCATTTTGCCATTTAGTTTCGTTCCGAGGCCTTGCAGGGCTGTGGCTTTACAGGATGTTGACCGAGAGAGACTTCACTCTTTGGAAGCCGACCACTTTAGAATTTAGAATCTTTTCTCCTACCCTGAGTTGTCATTGACCTTTGCATGAACGAAGGAGGAAGGATTTGTTGAGCCAATACTGACGCACACCTTGGTTAGAGAGCAAACTGTTGTCCAGCCCTTGGGAAGGGCTCTTACCTGGGCCCAGACTACCTTCTAAATGAAGGACCGTCTCGTCTACTCCGAAGGATTGGGGTCTACTTGGAATGGCTTGCTTGGCCCTCCTTCAAGGCCTGGTGCCCCCGTGTGTGTTGTGTTCCAGGAGGCGGCCAGGTGGAGGTAAAATCTGAGAAGCTGGACTTCAAGGACAGAGTCCAGTCGAAGATCGGGTCCCTGGATAACATCACCCACGTCCCTGGTGGAGGGAATAAAAAGGTACAAGGGGGCGGGGTGGGGAGGAGGCTGCATTTAGACACGGCTGTTAATGGAGTGGGGTGCACGAACCCGGTCCGGTTTTCCAGAGAAGGAAAGCTGAGGGGCCCGAACTAATTGGCTTCCTGTGGATTCTCAGCGACCCCCAGGACTCATCGGGTGAGCCACCTTCGCCGGCCGTTGCTGTCACCTGGGAGCCTTGCCAGATTTGATGCCCAGACCCCACCTGGAGATTCTGATTGGTCTCAGGTGCAGCCTGGGCACCTGGAGTTTGTAAAGCCCCCAGGTGATGCTTTCATGCCCGGAAAGGTGAGCGCCGCTGTCCTCCGTGACGGCAGTCGGCCCTGTGGTTGGCAAGCGTCCACGGAAGGAAGTGGCCATCCATCCCCAAAGCCAGCCCCAGCGCGCCAGAGCGAGTAAAGGGAGCGTAACCTGATTTTGTAAGTGGGTCACCAGGCAGCCAGAGCAAAACGGTGATGCTGAAATCCAGATTCCCGCAGAGCCCCTGCCTGTCGGTCACAGAATCGTCCACGGGGACGGCTGCTGGACCCCGGGCCTCGGCGATCCGGGCGGTCTCTGGAGTCCTCGGGTCTCGCCGTGGGAGCTGGGGGAAGGGGAAGCGGGGGCTTGTGGCCCTGAGCAGGCTCCCTCCGGGCGCATCACAGGATGTGGTCTTAGGGCCGTACTTCTTTTCTGCAGAAACACAGCCAAAGCGCTCTCTGGGGGGTTCCCACCCACTCCAGTGGCCGTGAACTTCTGGAAGTGGCTCATTTTCCAGTTTGCAGTGCCCCCCAGCAGCTGACAGAGGGGTGGTGGAAGGAGAAGGGGTGTCCCAGAATGGGCACAGACTCTGAGACCCGACCCAGCGTGAGAAAGGGCACTGGCCAAAGTGGCCCAGCTGGTTGGAAGTGGCAGCCGTCACACCGTTCATTCTGAACGGACAGGCCCCGTGCCGCGTGTGAGGCCAAAGCCCAAGGGGGCGGTTCTGGAGAAGCACTGGCTGGTGTGGTCTTACTTCAAGCAGAGGCCGCAGACTGAGACCTCAGGACAAACCTGACCACGGACAAGCTCCCCGAAGGCCGGGGCGCGGAGGGCGGGGTACTCACGCCCTTGGATGGCCTTGCGCTCTCTGGCTCCCCGCAGCACCCCCTGTCACCCCCCCCACCCCCACCCCGGACAGCAGGGTGGACCCGGTTCCCCAGACTGGGCTTCCAAGGTGCAGAAATATCATCTCAGTGCCTGGTCCCTGGTAAAAGAGGGGCCGGGAGGCCGCGCGCTTCAAGGGAAGTGAGGCAGGGCCCAGTTCTCTGAGGTTGTGGAGAAGGTTCTCTGCAAAAGCCCGGTGGCTCTTCTAGCTTCTGTCACCTGACCGCCTCCCTGGTTTAAGGCCTGGGCATTGGCAGTTCCCTGGGTGAAGGAAGGTCTCTGCCCGTCTCTGGAAGCTTCTATGTCCTGAGCAAAGCTCTGGGCTTGACTCTGCTTGGAGGTGGGACCTGGGCAGGCCGGGCAAGTGCTCTCAGCTCGTTTCTCCCTCAGCAACATGGGACCGAAATATCCACATCCCCGGGTGGTGCTGAAACCCAAAGGAGATGGTGTTCTGGAAGGTTCCTGGTACTTTGTAACCAGCTAAGAACGTGACTTAGAGTCAAGCCAGAGTGTGAACTTCTGTTTTAACTCACCTCTGTGCTGGCTGAGAAAGGGTGGGCCTGGCCCTGCCCACCACTCAGAAGACACTGTCCTGACCCCAGAGTGTCCCTGCCTATCTAGTCCCCCACTTCCTCCGTGATGGGCAGGAAGCTCTAACAAGCGATGGAGTGCAGGACTCCCGTCTCCAGAGCGCCCTTCAGTTTGGGAGATTTGGGGACTTATAGCCACGTCCAAGCCCCCCCCCCCCCCACCGCAACGGGGGCTTCTCAGCCGGGGTCCACGGACTCCCGAGTTTGTGCAGAACGCTTGTGGGTCTCTGAGCGCATGCCCGCTTGTGTCCATCTTTCTGGCTTCGCCAGATGCACAAAGGTCTCAGGACCCAAAAAAAGGAGAGAATTCCTGCCCGTCACTTCCGGGCTCGTCAGGAGCTCTTATGAACTGCTCACATCTGCGACACAGGCTTTCTGAGTGTCGTGGGCATCCTCTGGAGCTAAGTGCCTCTGGGCTCCTGGCCCGGTCATTGTTTCTCTCCTTGAAAAAGGACTTTATGGCACCATCGTTTCTAGCACGCCTTCCAGGGCGGTTCACGCTTTGCTGCCACCTCCAAAGCCCTCAGTCAAAGGCGAAGGGGAGGAGTGTGTGTGGCTCACGGCTGGACGGCAGTGGCTCTGGGGATGTCCCTTAATCATCTCCAGCTTCTCCCTCATGCTTTACTTTGCAATTGGGTAATATTTTTTTTTTTAGAGAGAGGGCACCAGTAAGCGAGGGGCAGAGACAGAGAGAGAAGCGGGGCCTCCCCCGGGCTCATGTGTTACCCGGAGCGGGGCTCGAGCTCACCCCATGCGTGACTCGAACTCATGGACTGTGAGCTCATGACTTGAGCCGAAGTCAGATGCTTAATGACTGAGCCACCCAGGCGCCCCGTGCAGTTTGATGATATCTATTAAGATAAAACGCACATGTCTTTTGACCTACCAGCCATTCCGCTCCTAGGATACGGTTACACGTGTGTGAAATGACGTGCACACAGGGCTATATTCATACACGGCGTCATTTGTGATAGCACATGCTAGAACACCCTGAGTTTCCATCGATAGGGGAATAGATACATTTTGGTGCATGGCGATGAAGTACCACACAGCCCTCAACAAGCATCAGGGAAGCAAGTACTGGTAACGGAAGGTATTAAGTCTAAGAACCAACGTGTGAAGCGCCTATTAAATATACATTTCTATCCCACACGTGTGGGCTATCTCTGCAAGGGTGCACAGGAAACGAGCGATGCTCACTGTGTCTGGAGAAGGGACGCGGGTGGCCGGCAGGCAGGCACTGGAGGACCCGCGCGCAGGTGTTCACTCCGGGACGGTGGCCAGACCAGACCACGGTCCCCGCAGCCCCCGGTGGTGGTGGTGGGGGGCAGGCAGGGCTTGCTCCCCTTCCTATGGCTTAATCCACCCCTCCTCCCCTCCGCCCCAACTACCTCCTCTCTCGCAGATCGAAACCCACAAGCTGACCTTCCGCGAGAACGCCAAAGCCAAGACAGACCACGGGGCGGAGATCGTGTACAAGTCGCCCGTGGTGTCCGGGGACACGTCTCCGCGGCACCTCAGCAACGTGTCCTCCACGGGCAGCATCGACATGGTAGACTCACCCCAGCTCGCCACGCTAGCCGACGAAGTGTCCGCCTCCCTGGCCAAGCAGGGTTTGTGATCAGGCCCCCGGGGCGGTCAGTAATCGTGGAGAGAAGAGAGAGAGTGTGGAAAAAAAAAGAATAATGATCTGGCCCTTCGCCCTCTGCCCTCCCCCAGCTGCTCCTCACAGATCGGTTAATCGGTTAATCACTTTAACCTGCTTTTGTCGCTCGGCCCTGGCTCGGGACTTCAAAATCAGTGACGGGAAAAAGAGCAAATTCCAGCTTTCCAAATTGATGCGTGGGCTGGCGATAATAAAATATTTTTAAAAACGTTTAAAAAGACGACCACACCCACCATTTCCTTGGGCAATTACTTTTGATTCTTTTTTTTTCCCCCTCCGCCTAGAAGAGGGAGGAGAGGCTCTGCGAGCTGCTTCTGGGTTATCTCAAGGGACTGCGGGCGCCCCTGCTCTGCCCTGTCCTGGGGGTGTCACAGAGGCAGCGGCAGCAGCAACGGATTTGAAACCGGGTGCCGTGTGGGAGCCGCGGGGGGCGGATGTCAACTTTGTGGTGGGGGTTGGGGGAGGAGCCCGGGAGAGGCTGAGGCAGGGGAAGGGGGGGAGGGAGAGGGCAGAAGGGACAGTGTGGGAGTGGGTGATGGGGGGTGGGCGGGGAGCCACTGCTCTCTGCCTGGAAGGACAGCGGGAAGGGCAGACCGCCTCGGCCGCCCACAGCTCGCTCGCGCCAGGCGGCCTCCCTGTGCTCGGTGGCCCGGGGTCGGCCGCGGGGCCCGTGTGCCACCGTCCCCGCGGGCGGCCCGTGGGAGAAAGGCTCTGGTTGGCGGGAGGAGGTGGTCGGTTGGCGGGAGGGGGGCACCCTGTGGATCGCTTCCTCGGAGAAGACTGACCTTGACGTCCCGAGCGCTGGCCTCTTTCTCCCTCCCCGCAGGGTGGGGGCCCCACGGAAACCCTGTTTTACTGAGTTCTGAAGGTTGGAACTGCAGCCACGATTTTGGCCACCTCACAGTTCTGGGACTTTAGGGCTAAACCAGTTCTCTTTGTAAGGACTCGTGCCTCTTGGGGGCATCCGCCTGTTCCCAAGCCTGGGCCTCTGGCATCCCTGGAGCGTGCTGGGGTCTGGGAGGTGGGTCCTGAGCCTCCTGTCCCTCCCGTGGCCACTGCAGCCACCTGTCCTCCCTCCCCCCACCATGCCCATGTGTCTGCTGTGCGGAGCCCAGTCACTGCCTGTCCCCCTCACGATGTCACACTGTCCCGAGTTCCCAGCCTCACCACGCCCCTTTCTCAGCACTGGACGTTGTTCAGACGCAGGAGGCACCTGCTCTCAAATAGAGGGGTGTCTGAGCGAAGGCAAAACCCAGGCACAAGGTGAGATCTCGGTCCCTTGGTTTAAGTTATAACTCACCCGACCGGTGTGTCCCCTCACGATGAACCTGATGACCGTACTCCGTCCCTTACCCCCCACCTCTCCTCGCAGACGTGAGCCAGGGTGGGCTCAGCAATGACCCGGGATGTTTTGGCCTTGTTTCTACTTGGAGAGCCTTTTCCTCCCAGAAGGCCTGGTCCCCTTCCTGAGTTGAGCTGGCAGCAGGTCGGCCGTCCTGGGTCCAGAGGCGGCAGCAGGTCAGGCAGGCAAGGCCCCTGGGGCAGGGCCACACTCTGTGCCCCGATTCCACCCGAGCTTGTGACTGCCAGCCTCTCCGAGAGCCCCGCCAGCGCTCAGCCCTGCATACCCCGGGAGGGGAGCACGCCCCTCGGAAATGGTTCCCCCCCCCCCCCCGCCACCCCCCGTCCCAGCTGGAAGCAGTGCTGTCTGTCCTGCTGGAGCAGCTGAACATATACATAGACGTCACCTTTCCCTCCCCGTCTGCACCCTGTCGCGTTGTAGTCTGATTTGTCTGTTTATGCTTGGATTCACCAGAGTGACTTTGATAATGAAAAGGTTAAAAAAAAAAAAAAAAAGGACGCATGTATCTTGAAATGCTTGTGAAGAGGTTTCTAACCCACCCCACGGGGGTCCTAGATGTCTCTCCCTCCCACACGGGGGGCTTGGCTCCGGGTGGCCGGTGTGGCTCTACCCGGTCACAGCCTCCTGATCTGAAAGGCTTCCGGGGCATCTGGGACCAGGTTCTGACATTGGAGAACCTTCAGCTTGGAGGAAGGCCCAGAGCACAGGACTGGGACAGGATCCTGGGGCAGAAGCTACGGCGCCCCCTTGCCGCCCCGCTGGGACTTCCCTTTGTGGGGGCAGAGAGAGGTGGATCTTGTGGCCGGCCTGGTCTGCAACGAGGAGATGGCCCTCTCGATCACAGCCAGAAGCCCCCAGCAGCCACGAGGGTCTTACGACACCCTGTGTCACAAGAGAAAGGAACCCAGGACCAGCCAGGGAGAGGCCTGGGGTCCCACTGCAAGCTGTCCCCCTGGAAGGGCAGCCCCAGCCTCCCCACCAAGCGCCCTCCAGCCACAGCAGGGCTTGGATGGACTGGCCGCCCCGGATGAGCCCCGGGGGCCCGCGCTGCCTGACTGCAGCAGGGTGACAAGTCAGGAGACGCCGTTCCCAGAGCCTTGGTGGGGACCCCCGCCGACCTGGCACAAGCCCCGTCTGCTGCCACGGGGAGAGGAGACAGCCTTTGTGGAAAATCGCCATTTTAAAGAAATTCAGCGACCTCAGGCCCAGTTCTGCCACTTCCGGTTTGGGCACCGTTTAAGGCACCCCTGCGGGCTGGTGGGCGTCCAGGCCGCCTCTCTAGGGCTGGCGGCTTCGTTTGCAGCTCGAGCTTTCCGTGCAAGGAGTCATCTGGGCCCAGAACTAACCCGCCGTGAGGCTCTCTGCCGCTTGGAGTCCCAGCTGCTTAGAAGGGTTCTGAGGAAGGGAAGGGAACTGTGGTTCGAAGTTGGTAGCTCTTAGAGACGCCGCCCCGCAGCGTTGCCATGGACTCCGGCTGCGCCTCTGTCTGCACTTGCCCTACCTTATCCTGAGGGCCTTGCTCAGAGGGCTCCGGGATCTCCCTCGTCGGGGAGGGGGGCGGGTGGGGACTGCTGGGGTCGGCCTAGAGATCACGGTCTAGGGTGACCAGGTCAGTGCGGCAGGGAGATTGCAAAGGGATGCTGGCTTGTGACCTTCAATGAGGACAATCCCCCCTCCCCCCGCCACCAACAGGCTGGGCACTCTCGACCACCCCCGTTCCCCCCACGTCCAGTCCGCGTCCCCTGGGTGGGCTGTGCTGTGCCCCTGGTTCCTTCAAGCTCTCCACTCACTTATCCGTAGTTCTATTTAAACGGACTTCAACGCGGAGACTGTATCCTGCTTGCGATTGCTTGTCGTGCTTCTGGGGGGAGGGGGGAGGAACCTGTAAGCTAGTTACCATGGGCAGAGGGAAGTCTTGGAGGGCAGCAACCACCGAGTAACCCTTTTCTTCGGACCACCCACGTTTGCTAGAGGTCCCTGGGGTCCCGCCAGCTGGCCCCGTCTCCTTCCCCGCCAGGGGCAGGCAGCGAGGCTTGGGGAGGAGTCTGGAGACAGAGCTGCCCCCTCACGGGGGTCCCCGGGCCCACAGCCCCGCCTACCGCAGACCCCGGCATCCTTCCATCTAAGCCGCCGGAGCCTCCGCGCCACCTTTCCCACCTGCTGCGGACGTGCAGCCTGTGCTAGCGGCCGCTGAGAGCTCTTCCTTCTTCCTTCCCCCCTCTTTTGTCTTTGTCCCCAAGTCAGGCCATCGGGTGGGGATGAGGGTGGAGGTGGAGGTGGTCAGCTCGTCGCACCTGCAGACCTGTGGCTTCGAGACTTCTGGTTTCTCTTCAGCTCTGAAAAGGGTTACCCTGGGCACCGGCCCAGAGTCCCCCCTCCTAATGGACTTAGCCCCGTGAATTTGCAGTGTTGGGCAGGACAATCTCTGGCACTCGCAAGTCCCATGATTTCTTTGGTAATTTTGAGGGTGGGGGGAGGGACATGAAACCATCTTAGCTTAGCTTCCTGTCTGTGAACGTCCATATGGTGTATTGTGTGTTTTAACAAACGATTTACACTGATTGTTGCTGTAAAAGTGAATTTGGAAATAAAGTTATTACTGATTAAGTAAGGTCTCCGTGCATGGATTCAAAGGACAAGAAAATGATTCAGGATGTACGATGTGCAAGTCCTTTCCCAACCTTAGAGAACTTCGCTAAGCAGGAAATGTCAAGGTTGCTAAAATCTCTCTCTGGGGCCTGCAGGTGCAGGAAGAGTTCTCAAGACTCGTTCATTTCCACTCGATTCTGACTCTGGTGCCGGGAGTCCGTCCCGATCCAACTCAAAGAAAGGCCAGTACCCTTGTAGGGGGGCTCACAAGGCTGCACTCCAACTCCAGAGTCTGTTAAGACCCACACCGGCATATTCAGAGGGGCCACGGCTGCAGCAGGTGTAGGTCTCGTTTGCTCCCAGAGGCCCGGGGCTGGAGCAGAACACTAGGCCCGCCAAGGCTTCGATTCCTTCCAGGCTTCCGGAGCCACATTCCTCTCTCCTTTGGGTCCTCATTAGATTGGGGAAGGAGTCTGCTACACGGAGATAGCAGATAGCCCCTAGCAATGCCACAAAGACAACAAATACCAAACAGTAGCCATATCAATTCCTGTTCTTTAGTAATTACGTCAAGGTCCTAAGAAGGAGCCCTTCAATTTTCATACAAAGTTTCAAAATACCGGTTTTCTCTGCTTTCCCCCTTGTGCTCACTCTAGCCACTGCGGGCAGAAGCTTAAGCAGAGAAGGTCTTAAGTGCAGCCACAGACGCAGGAACAGGGCGGCCAGAGAGAAAGGCTACCTCACGACTCGGCGCTCATCGCCAGATGACTACCGTGGAAAAAGGGAATGAGGCCTGCCGGCGTCTTTCTCTCGTACATACAAAACCCAGCCCGTAGGCTCCTCAGAAGAACGATGCTACGAAGTATGTACATTCTCACTGACCCCAACACCAGAAAAGGCAGTGAGAGGTGGGATCTCCCTGAGAGCAATTCAGAACAGTTCTAAGATGTCGTACTGCTGGCCTCACTAGAGAAGGAGCATCAAGAGGCAACGACCAACTGCTTACACCCAACAAAAAGTTTATCTACACAGAGCCCCCTACACCCTGGGCACCCCTTACTGCCCCCCCACCCCGACTCCATCCTCTCCCTGGTGGCCATCAGGTGGCCCTGCCAGGTGCCCAAGGACAGAACGGAGACTTCCCAAGGTTCAGAGCAAGTCCAGTGACCCAGAGAACTAACTGCTCCAGTGGGACAGGGTCCTAAGCTGCCACCCCCGACGTGGACCCGGTCCAATGTCAACAAAGGCCTGGCAACACAACGTTCTGTAACTTTTTTTTTTATTTTTTTCCATTTTTCCTTCCTTTTTTTTTTTTAAGCACTAGTCTGTGCTTTGCGAACAGAATCAAGACATTAACAAAGATCAGCTTCTCTGAAGAAAAGCATTTCTATAGAACAAAGACAGCTACATGTTTCGCTGCCAATACACAGCTCAAAGCAGGAAAAGAAAATATTTACAAAATACAAGGTTTTTTTTTTCCATTTTTGTTTTTGTTTTTTTTTTTTTTTAACAATGCTAAAAGGGTTATTCAGAATTTTCAACCTTATAAATAGAAGAAGCACTTTATGCATAGGGATATGGTGCATTATTGTTTTTAAAGAAACAATGACAAACCCTTTAACTTGCAAACAGAATCAAAAAAAATCACTAATGTTGAAAATTGTGAAAAAACCCCAACCATTAAGCAGTTTGTCTACTATTTTTATACGATTACAAAATGGCAACAAAAAAAAAATAAAAATAAAAATAAAGAAGTTCTTATTGCCCCCCCTTTTGGTGATGTGATCATACATGAGACAGGCACGAGGTTGACCAAGGGGGGTAACGAGGGAGTGATGGGAACCACAGCTAGGACCAGACAACGTTCCACAGGCAAGGGGAGCGTGGGAGAGGAAAGGCCGGACACCAACAGGGAAGTGCGTGTGGGGGAAATGGGACCAAATGAATCCACGACGACAGAATCCTAGAGGGGAGATGACTGCTCGTGTCCCTGACCCCCCAGTTTGCAGAGGAGTGGGAATGGAAGTAGCCCTAACCCCACCTTCACAGACAGGGGACACAGTTGGTAAAAACATCCGGGTGGAAGGCCTGGTGTGTGTGGGTGTGCGGGTGGCATCGGGGAGCAGAGAGGGAGCGCAAGGGGCGGGGCAGGGACCTGAGCAGCCGCAGTCACGTTACTGCAGTGAAGGAGTCAAAACAGAGAGGACCAAACGCAGCGGAAACCCAGACTAGGTCTCCAAGATCTGGGTGACAAAGGGAAGCCGTTCTGTCGACTGAGAGTTCGGAACAGGTGGCGGTTATGGCCAAGAGGCTCTGGTGGGTGCGGGGGTGCCCCAGCACAGATGGCCAAGGGGGACCCGGCCAGGAGGGCCAGAGCTGGGCCGGGCCGCCGATGGGAGGAGAGGAGAGGAGAAAGGGTGAGAGTCCAGAGCGTGCTGTTCTCCCCCTACCCCGACCTCAGGCGGCAACGCTGAGCGGGGAGCCTGCCATTCCCTCTGCCCACGTGGCTGTCCCACCCTGTCCACAGGTGCGGGGCGGGGGGGGGGGGGGGGGGGGGGGGGTCACCTAACATCGATAAGTCCAGTGATTCAACAGTGCGGAGGATGTGCCAGGACCAGGCCAGCAGGGTCTTATCCTGAACTTCTGTTTGCCAACTGGAGGAAGTGCTCAGGTGTGTGACAACAAAACATGGAAACCAAAACCAAACAAAACAAAAATCAAAACAAAACAAAAATACCAAAGTAGAATCTAAATTCCTTAAATTCACTAAAAACCGTGAAAATTTCCGGCATATGATGTTTGAATATCAAACGCAGAGATTTCTGAAGCTTTAATGCCAATAGTTAGTGAGTCTGTCTAGATTCTCGTATCCCGCTCATCTGTGAGTTGGACGCTGAGCTGTGACTGCTGTCGCCAAATGCCGACTCTTGAGGGGGACAGCGGGGGGCGAGGTGGGGGCCACCTCTGCCTCTCGGCCAGTCTTGCCGCCTGAGGTGCGCCGAGTACAGCGGGCCGCCCGTTCCTGTGCATCCAGTTGCTCCTCACACTCCGTCTGGGGACTGTAGGCCAAGGGGAAGGTTCGCCGTTCCCACGGCTGGACGGACTGTGGGGAGACAAACCGCCACGGTGAGAAGCCGGTTCCACACTACGTTCCGCCCCAAGGCCCTGGCCCGAGACGCGTGGATTCAAGCCCGTGACCCATCTCCAGACTTCCCGGAGCGGTCCAGGAAGAGCCCTCACAGAGCAGGCGGTTCCACGGCACCTTCAGAAGATCAATTTCAAGTGCAGCCCCTTGTCCCCTTTAAAATGGGGAGGGGAGTAAAAATAAATAAATAAAATAAAATAAAATAAAACGGGGAGGGGAGTCCTATGACGCAGACCCATCTTCAGCAGGGGCTGTCCCCCTCCCCTGCTCTATCCCACCCCCCCCCCCCCCACCAACCCCCTCGCAAAGGCCGTGTGTCCCTCACCTGTTCATCCAGCCCCAGCTCCGGTGTGGAACAGCGGGTGTCTTCGCTGGCCAGGTGTCGTAGAGCATCCCGAGCCACAGGGGTGAGGGGCGCCGAGTGCAGTTCCGGGCTAATGGGGCTCCTCGGGGACTGACCGTGGGAGAACTCCGACAAAGAGTGGCTACTACTGACATCAGGGGAGGCGGGCTGGGGGGTGGAGGGGTTGGCACTGCCCAGCTGAGGGGTCGTCCGGCCATCTGATGACCTGTAAGACCTGTACACCAACGAGTGCAAATCTGAGTGCCTGGGTAATGGGGGATGACGGTCTATCTTGGGCGGATGGGGAGGAGGCATGAAAAGGGCATCCCAACCAGAGGAGCCGAGGTAGATGGACACCCAATGGTTCTTTCCCAGAAACCACACGTCCTCTCGTTTCCTCCCACCACCGTGTAGGGGGCGGGGCGGGCGGAGGGGGCACACAGGACAGTCGTAAGAGCCCTGTGTGCCCATCATCCCAAGAGAAGGCCGCGGCTGAACAATGCCAGGGGCTACTCTCTGGCACAGTGCCCAGTGAATTCCCAGGAAAGGGAAATCAGTCTAGACTTTGAAAACTGTAGTCAAGGGAAAAAAGGCAAAAACAAGAGCCCTAAATCTTTCTACCTGAGAATCCTGAGGGCTTCTGCCGCTGTTTACAATAAATGGAGACAGGATGGGTCAGTTCTTTCATGCACGACCACCACCCCCCGTTCCACCGTCCTAAGGAAGGTTACCCTGGGTGAGGCCTCCAAAGCTCCTCTGGTTAAGTCACCACGACCCGCAAATGGCCTCCTCATGCCACAGACACTACACTTGATCTTAGCCAAAAGGCCGAGAAGCGATCCTAATGCCACAGACAGCTGGCGCCCGGAGCCCAGGAGAGCATGAAAGTTTGCCACAACTGGACAGTCGTCCGGCACTCAGCAAGGACCCAGCCACGGGACCACGTGCCCTCTCAGTTCCACCAAACACCAGGAACTTCTGCGCTCAGGGCCACTGCCAGTGGAGGAGTATGCAGAGCGCCTGTGGGGCAGTGGCAGTTCCACAGACACAGCGGCCAACTCCCTGCCCACCCTCCCTTCACAGGCCTGGCCGCCTGAGCCTGCCCCGTCACCTGCTGCCCCGCCGCTGGGGTGGCACACTCGTGGTCCACAGCCACCGAGCCCTCTCCATCTCCTCACACTTGGCATGTAGGGCGGCGAAGGCTGCATCAGACAGATCCTCGACCTGCGAGAGAAAAGCTTCATTGATCCCCTCTCCCCTCCAGGAAGCTGAGTTTAAGTATGGGTGGATCAATTCTAGAACAAGCCCCAGCCCTTACTAGGCTCTTCCCCATCCGGACAGGAATGCAATGAGCTTGCAGTTGACACCCATGGGTCTTGAGGCACTTGGGATGTGTGCACCCGTGTGTGTGTGTGTGTGTGTGTGTGTGTGTGTGTGTGTGTATGCACGCGCGCGCGCATCTCCTAACAGAGAACGACCATGCTGTTACCTCTTCATTCTCCTCGTCAGGACTCCCCTTCAGAGACCGAAGATCGACCTCCCGCCAGCTGCAAAATCAAGAAGGGACAATTGTGAGGGCTAGGCAACTGGGGCAGAATTAGTGTGTCTGTGCAAGAACGAGAGCTGGGCGCCTGTGAACAACCCTGCCCTCTCACGGCTCGGCCTTGGTAGCCCCCAAGGCCTCTGAAAGAGGCTCCACACTCCAATGCCCCAACAGGACACAGGCTGGGAGACTGTGACAAACTCAAGCAAAGGGACTGTTTAGAGGGGACCACCGCTATTCAGTCCCAGCTGACTGCCACTCTGTGAGAGTGCCTGTACGGGGCTGCCCAATTTCTGAGTTGTCAACAAAGGCTAGAAACAAAGATTCACATGTGAAATCCTGCTTTGATGCCGACAACGAACTCTTCAGTGCTGTCAAATAAACATAGCTGCAGCCAGTTTGTGGCCTGTGGTCTGGCTGGTGCTCATATAATAGAGAACTGTATATAGAAGCAATTTCACTCCTATCAGGTTAAGACTTTCTCTTAAGGAGAAGGCAAAACCTAAGGCTAGAACCCCAAGGTCTGTGACAAAAAGGGGAAAAGGCCAAGAACAGGAAGAACAGGGAGAGGAGCCAATTATCTAGGCCCCCTACCTGGGGGTAAGGATTTCCTTGTATTGTAGTTTCTCTACACGAGTTGTTGCAGCAACAGACATCGGGATGACAATGTTGTTAATGTCGAATGAGCTCTCTCCCCTTCTCCTCCTCACTGGCTGCTGTAAGACAAAGGTAAGTTTAAAAGGGAGGCGCAATTTTACAAACAGCAAATCATACACCTAAGACTTCAAACATTATTGGATCACCAGCCCCCAGGCACCTGGTCCTTGGGTGGGGGCCGGCCCTGCAGCAGCCACCGTCTACACCAAGGAGGTGGTCTGCCACTACAAGGTCCTCAGGAGAAACGCAAGGTGGCCCTGAGGAGCACCTCCAGCTCACAAGTCTCACTGGTCACCCTCTTCCTTTATGGGCTCACGTGGAAAAAGACTTCAGCTGAATTTTACAGGGTGGGCATCCTGGGGCCTCGAACCTAGTGCTGAGGTTCTGACTCCTCTGTATACACCTTTATCCCCTTCCTTTAAAGTTGTCCTTTCTGTTTCCCCCGCTTATCTGTCACTCAGACCCATAGTGGCTCCTAATGCTTAACTGGGCCTAGTGCGGACTCTTCAGGTTAGAAATGCGAGTTCCCTTATCGGGAAAAGACCTCAAAGGACAGGTCCAGCTCAACAGATCCTCTAACCTTGGACATCACGACAGCCCTTCCTCCTCATAGATCTGAACTCTTCAGCTAAGTCTGTACCCACCATCTGCTCAGCCTATGTGGTTTCCCCCTCTTTCTGGCTGTTATTCTTGGGGAAGGGTGGAGAGCTTTCTAGCTCTACCAGTGGAGCTGAATGGAGGAAAATGGAGGAAGAGGACCTGGCTCCACAGTTTCTTGGAGAATGGAGATTTGCTTCTCCAGGAGGCTGAGAAGATCAAACTCTCAGGAAGAAAGAAGACTAACAGGGATCCACTATCAGAGGAGGAGGTGGGCACCTGCAGCAGCCTGGAGGCCAGGGCAGGAGTAAAGCAGGGAGCCGGAAAACCTGGTTTCTTCCATGGAGGAAAAAGTCCACCAGCTGCTTGGGCCCAGATAACAAACACCCCACCCTGAAACAGACACCGGCAGCCGAGAGGGGCCGGAGGCAAACGGCAGGATGCCACACACGCTGCCGTGGTGACGATACAGCTGGAAACACCCGAGAGGCTGCACTCAAACCCAAGCCCCAAGTGTGGTCAGCTCAGAGGGAAGGGGTTAGCGAACAGCAAGATGAGGAAGAAGCTGTTCCCTACAACTAACCCGTCTACTACTCTGTTCCTGGAGAGCGATACAGGATGGATTCATCCCATCATCTCGGGACATTCAGAGAATGTGGTGAAAGGCAGTGTTCTCCGCGCCAGGATTTTGGCTGCGGTCACCTATGATCTCAGGTTACCACGATGTCTTTTCACCTCAACATCCTTCTCTATCAAATGAGAACAAACTGTCATTTGCCTCACAAATTTAGGGTAACTGGTTAACCAGGATGTTCGAAGACTTTTGTAAATCTTGCCTGGCTAAGTTCTGCAGCTAAGGATTAGTGACTTCATGCCCAAAACCCTCTGCCACTGTCCCATCTCTTTTAAAATTACGCATCCCACTACAAGAAGTGTACCTTAAGGAAGCCTCAAGAGATTGTTTTCCCTAAATCTTGGTCAAGAATGAATGTGAAGCTGGTGGAAACAGGTGTGTATATTCCCTGAATCTTGTGGGCCTGTTATTAGTAGCTTCAAGGGAAAAAGATGGGAGTGGGCCCAAGACAGCACCCTTGGAGTCTGTCTTGTTATCAGGCTTTCTACTATGAAAAAACAAAAATGGTTCAACAGGCTTGAGTGCCCTCCTCCGCCAGGCACTCACTTGGTCTGACTTAACTACCGTCTCCCGTTTAGAGCCAGTGGTGCAGAACGGGTGATGGGGATGGAAAGCGGTTCCTCAGAAGCAAGAGGGAGGAGTGCGTTACCAGGCAAAAAGGGGGATGCGGGTCTGGGGCCCCTCCTCTATCAAATCAGAATCTTCAGAGATTTCCTTTTTTGACCACTGAGGTGATACTGAGGTATACACCGGCTTTTGGAAAGCACTGCCGTACCTACCCCAGCCCTCCCCGCCCCCAACTTTGTCCAGTGTCGTCTAGCTTCTCTACCTCATTTTCAGGATCTGGCCTACTATTCTTCTTACTACGAATAAATCCATATTCTTTGAAAACATTGGGCAGTGACAGCCTTAAGGGTGAGCACAGATACAAAATGTGTACTCAATAAATAAGAAGAAAAACTGTCAAGTGATCCAGGCCTAAGTTAACATCCTCCAGACACAGGAGGGCTGGCCGGGTGAGTGAACACTGAAGTCCCCCCAAGAACTGGTCAAGAGTTCAAACTTGAGAATCAGAGACAGACTCTCTGTCTTTGAAATCCTCTGGTGGTCTGAGACCCTCTGAAGGATAATGGAGTTCGTGGTTAAGATACCACTTACCTATTTAGACAACACTTGTGGGTGTAGGAGGTGAAGAAGGGAGGAACGAAGAGGTCATTCGGAAAAGATTGTCTGACTTTTAAGAGCAAAGACAGAACAACAGGAGCCCGTTTTGTGGGCTTGGGAGTTTCTTGATGTCCACTCTAAAGGGGATCCAAAGCACCCACACAGGGGACCTCTGCGACACCTGGCCTCAGGCTTGCACTTAAGAGCTGGCTGAGCGGTCAGACTGCCTCGGTTTGAACTGCATTTGTAAGCCTCACAAGTTGCCTCACTTTATGCAATTTACTTATTAACCTTAGAGAGCCTCAGTTTCCCTGCCTACAAAATGAGAACCCTCAATACCACTTACATCTCAAAGGGCACGATCAGAACCGAATGAGGTAACACAGGTAAAGCAGGCAGAACCGACACAACAAACGTCGTAGTTGCAGCATTTTATTATTACTATCACCATTACTATTGTAACTACCACCTAAAGGGCCCTTCAGCAGGCAGAGAGCAACTACAGGTGCAGGTGTTCCAGGAGGCCCACACCGAGGAATTCAAGTATCAGAAAGCAATCAGCGGGACTGTGTCTGCAACGGCCGTGCGAGCAGCACTCGGGACGGAGCGTGGCGCCAGAAGAGCTGCCCGCCGCCCTGCGCGCACCATAGGAAGGACTGCAGGCAGGGCCCACTGCACCTGTAGTTCTGCTCTGGGGCCTGAGAAGCGAGGCTCTGCCTTCTCTCTCCCTTCCAGGAACCCTAACGTCAGGGCTGGTTCTCAGTGCTCCAGCTCCCCCACCCGCCCCCCCCCCCCCCCCCAGCAGAACGAAAACAAGGAAATGAAGTGCCTCCAACGCTCCTAAGTGTCTGTCCTCCATTCCTCCTCTCGTGGGAACTTCTCGGACCCAGAGGATTAGAGCCGCGGCCCGGCGGAGTCCCATCTGAAACCCAGCCCCACAGACCTGGAATAATAGGCCCAGACCGCCTTCAGAGTCTGTCTCAGCATCAAGCTTCCTACTATGAGAAACAACTCAAGGAAAACAGGTCAAATACCACTACTTTGACAAAAAATGGCACATCACGGCGAGCCGAGTTCCCCCCAAATCCCACCTTCTACCTCGTCCTCCAGAGCGAGCCACTCGGTGAACCGTGGCTGCGGAGGGACTGTGCAGCCGAGCCCAAGGTACTTACAG
Organism: Panthera pardus; assembly: GCF_024362965.1. Taxonomy (NCBI): domain Eukaryota; kingdom Metazoa; phylum Chordata; class Mammalia; order Carnivora; family Felidae; genus Panthera; species Panthera pardus. Next base: position 29,649,333 of record NW_026526876.1, on the reverse strand, counting down.
ACGTGCTGGCCGTAACCTGTGGGCTAGAGCTGGTGGGTGCCGAGGTGTCCGATGAGGTGGAGAGCTGTCGCACCAGGGGACTGTGCGGTGGATGTTGGGTGGCCGCCAAGTAGTTGGAACTGCTCATGTCCGTGTGATGCTTCAACACTGCAGAAGTCAACAAAAAAGGAATACGTGGCTACCTCAAACGGCTCTACTTCTAGCACAAGTTACAAATGCCAGCAATTCATAAAAGCAAAAATGCATTCTAAGCCTAGAGGATAAAAAGGTGAAGCAAACTGGTTGACGGGAGGTAGGGGACCGGGCAGAGGTTGCTGTAGCAGTTAGAAGTGACCTGCACTTAGAAGCAGTAGGGTCCCTCTACTCTGCCTTCCTAGAAAGTGAAGGACAAAGCTGGGGGCAATTGAGAGATGCCCAGGCTGCCCCAGAAAGCCCTGAGCAGATGCAAATGCAGGTAGAGGTGCCGGGCCTGGCCCTACCTTCACTTCTCTCAGATGAATGGTCTCGCAATCTCATTTTGCTGTGGTTTGGGTCGTGCACAGGTGGCGGTGGGTTGAGCAAGCGCTCTGCTTTGGGCGCTGTCACTCGCTCCACCATAGGCACGGCCCCCACATCGTCTAAGTGCTGCCTGTGGGTCCTGTCAGGCCGGGTTTGGTGATGGGACAGCTCTGAAGAGGGGAACAGAAAAAGAGCTGTGAAATCTTCTCTCAATCTTTTCTTATTTGAGTTCCAAGCTCTTGAGTTCTCTCTAGGCCAATGATGGACACTCAAGGCAGCGGGAGAGTCCTCTGGGACCGAAGATTCTAGCAAACAGCACAATGGCCAGGATAGGCCAGGCAGCCCACAGGGCCCTCAACCAGAGAAATCTGACACCAGCTACAGAAGACGGCCTGCCCACACATGGACCCAATGCCATGCCACTGCTAGCTGTTCCTCGAGCACTCTGGGTCCTGTCCCGAGATGCATGGTGTCTGGAATAGCTTTCAGAGTCCATCTGAGAACATCCGAGACAGGCAGAAGTAGACTGTGAGCTGAATTTGTATCGGTCAGTTGCCTCTCCCAACCCCGACACACTGCCATAGCAAAACAGTAACGTTTATAAAGAATTCTAAAGTAATTCTTTATAAAAGAATATAAAAGGAATAGAGAAGTAACTGGAGGAAGACTCTCTGGTGCCCTGAAACTTACTGGCTGTTGTTAGGAAGGAGTTGACCAACTTGTGCCTGTCTTTACGAGTTGGATCCGGCAGGCTGCCTGGCATGGGTGCTCTGTGCTTAAGTGAAAACTTTTTGGGAGGTTTGATTTTGTCAAAAGGCTTGTTCTGCCACTGAGATTTCAGCATGCTCTGGAAGTGCAGGCTTGTGGGAACATCTGTAAGGAACACGAAACACTGCGGGTTAGTCCAGACACCTGGCCTCTGGGCTCGTCTCAAGAAGAGAGGTGTGCTCACCAGTACCCCTGGCTCTCCAGTGGGCAGGGATCTACAGCACACCCTGCTTTTATGTGCCGAGCGGCACGATGACCCAGCGGCGCAAAAGCACTGTCATACGGAAGGTCTGTTGACCGGAACTTTACTGAAGGTTTTTTCTTTTCCTCACAAGCAAGTCACTTTTGCCTTTTATTTTCAAGTTAAATGAACACCCCATCTACACCTTCTGTTACATGGATGGAGTTTTCCTTGTTCACGTACTCTGTGCTAAGTTTGTTAAACTACTGGTGTGAAAGACTGATAAGCATCCCGTTTCTATCTTCCTGGAGACTAAAACATTAAAGCCTGATCCTACCAACACAGTTATTCAGGACATATTCATTCAAGAAAGATTTATTGTCTACTGAGTACTATACCCTCCTTCCTCCCTAGCTCCTCACCTCTCACCTAGGGATGATCTATTTTTTTACCTGATTAGTTAATATTCAGTATCATAAATCTCTTAAGCTTAACTGTGATTTTTTACCATTTTCTGATTCACCATTTCTCATACCTTTCCGTTTTCTTAGTTTCATTTTTTAAATTTTCCTAACAATGGGGCTTTGAGTAATTTCTTTAGAAAAAATATTTCCAGAACTAAAACCATTTTTCTCTCAGACCTTTAAAGCTATTACTTCACTATATTCTAACACCCAGTGTTGCAGACAAGATGGAATCTTATTCTTCCTCAATAGCAGGCAGTCGCTTTTTCTTTTAAGCTTTGCAAAAAAACCCAAAAAACAAAAAACCTCATTGTGGTATTACACGGACTCTATAGGTCGATTTGGGGAGAAATGCCTTCTGTCTGCCATCAATTCCAAGCCTTTCAAGCCATCAATGTGGTGTATCTATCTATTTAGTTTTCTTTAATTCTCTCTCAGCAGGGTTTGGCAGTTTTCATTTTAGAGGTCTTATACCTAAGAGTTAATTTAAAATATGTATTTCATTTTGATGTAAGCACCGTTAAGCTCCTTTTTAAAAGACAAAACAGGTTCAGAAAGGTGAATTAACTGTTCAAGGTTACACACTTTAGCATTAGTTAACCAACATTCAAACTTAGGTTTGTATAACCCTAAAGCCCACACTCTTAGCCACTACACCATGAGACTATTCTTTGGCCCAGGGAATGGAGAGATTTAATTCTGAGGTGGAATGTGTTAATAGCAGCCAAACAGATTAGGAAAACTACTGAAGTTTTTAAAGATAGTAAGTATTTGCTATACGTCCAAGTAATGAGATACAGTCTGTGAAGACAGTGCTGTCTTCTGAAACTTTTTTGCATAATCATTCTTTCCCACACTTAAAAACTCACCTACTCCAACGGTTAAAAGACACAGATCAGCTTTCAGCAATTTCAAAGTTGGGGAGATCCCAACCAGGCCAAGGACATTGGCTGTCATGGTATTCCCAGCCCTTCCACTCCTCCCTCAAGCCCCTCAATAAAATGGTTTGATTCCCCCTGCCTTCCCAAAAAAGGTCAAATGTTTAAACAAAAAATTTCCTATTAATAAACGATCAAGAACTGAGTTAAGGTAATAGTGGCAAATATTTTTTACTCTAATTCAGAATGGTTAGGGAAAAGGGTGTGTAGGAAATAAAGCATTGTCTAGAGGAATTCTGAAAGCTGAGCTGAACTGGAATGCATAAAGGCCCCAGAAAGGGGAAAACACTTCCTCTATATCCCAGGACACCCCTCTGTCAACAGAAGAACTGGCAAAGTCTATACGATGGGACAACAAAAGCCTGGTGATTTCATTTTTTCCTTTTACTTTCCCTAGTCATTGCTCTCCCAAACCTGAAAATTAAGCCAGGATAAAAGGAGGTAGGGAAACGAGCAACCTGATTTATAATGCAAACAGCAACAGACTGGAAATAAGCAGGCCTGGAGTCAGGTCCTAATTCCAACACCGAGTTAGAAGGCAAAAACAAGAACCTACCACTTGGCTGCGTTTAGCTTCATCTGTGAGAAGAGGCAGCAGGCCTAGAGCCGGGCAGGTGACATCCCAGCACACATGCTCTAGCTCTCCCCTCCTCTGCTGCAGACAAAAGCTAAACAATCAGAATACTCTTTCCTACTGTATCCCAAGACCTCGGATCCATCTCAAAAAAGGACTTAAACCCAGAAAACTGCTATGAATCCATTTGAGTAAGCACAGGAGAGGAATTTGTTACCGCTAGACCAGAATGACTACGGGCTTTTTTTGTTTTTGTTTTTGTTTTTTTTAGTGTTTATTCATTTTTGAGAGAACGCGAGAGAGCGAGCGAGCGAGCAAGTGAGCACGTGAGCCAGGGAGGGGCAAAGAGAGAGGGCGACACAGAATCTGAGGCAGGCTCCAGGCTGTCAGCGCAGAGCCCAGTGCAGGGCTCGATCTCAGGAACTGTGAGATCATGACCGGAGCCGAAGTCAGATACTTAACCAACTGAGCCACCCAGGCGCCCCCAGAGTCTCTCAGCTCTTAACGTGTTATGTCAGACACTTCAGTTCCACACCTAATCCCCTTCCCTCACTTAAATGCTCTGAAGTAGAAGCTGCTGCAATGGGAGAATACCAACCTGTGCCCCAGAGTTGAAGTATTAAGCAGAATCCAGAGCAATTTCCCCTATAACCAACCCGACTGCACCGGCAGTTAGGGATAACAACAAACTGCTGGAAGAACTCAGGCTGCTATACTTTGCTAGACGTTTACTGTGTGTTAATTGCTTTCATATAAGAGTGAACAGGAAGTCAGTTAAATCCCCCAGTCAATGAACAAAAATGATCTCTTAGGGATTGATGGTCTTAGTTCATGCTCTAAGTGGTTAAGTAACAACAGCTAGGATCCATGTAAAGCTGAAGCCCTGAAATGGATTAGATATGCAGGACCTGAAAGTGAGCAAGGAAAGGGTATGAAACAGAAGAGAATACAACAGGGACTCATTTGGCCAGAGGACTTCACACATTTTGTACCTGTACAGGTAATTCTTCTGTGATGAAGAGAAGAGGGTGCAGATACTTGATTAGGTCAACAACAACAGGAAAACAGAAGTGTTAAGACAGGAAATAAGAAATAGAAGGAAATGAATACCATTTTAAGCTACTATTTCCTCAGACAAAATAAAAAAGACTTTGACTTTACGCTTGCCAGGGTCTGACATTCCAGGATTCACTTAACTGTTTTGCTCATTACTATCCACCATTTTCTCAAGCACATTTTCTAGGGTTGTTTTGTAATACTCCCTTCCTCCTCCTGCTGGTAAAACTGCGGTAGCCTTGTACACAGGGTCTTAGTAAGCTCTCTCACAACAGCATAGATCATCTGGCCAGCAGGTGGTGCTCTTATGAAGCCCAAACTCAAGTTAACATTCTTTCCTCCAAGGGTTTGTACATCCTCTACATTTCAAGCTAAGGATTAACTGGCTTGATTAAGTGGGGTGACAAGAATTCTATCATCCCTAACCACACTTAATGGGAATGTTGGAGGTGTGGTCAACAAGGGAGACAAGTCTAAAATGAAGAGGTGCAGGTGGTTCCCAACCTAACTACAAAGAAACTGGTGCGGAAACATTAGTAAGACTGCTTGAAAAGCCTGCCATCTCTAAGTAGCTTCTAGACAACAGGCTGTAAAAGGGTGGCCCAGAGGTCAGGTCTGGTGCATGTATGTTTGACCCTCACAGTATTAGGCCGGCTGCTAAGTCTTCACAGTTACTTATTATTCTACACAATGATATACGGGGAATCTTGGAGGTGCTTTCACATTGAATAATGGTGCCCTTTAGAGTTGGGCATATCTGTGGCCCTGAAAACCTTACCATGCTATTTGTTTGGATCAAAGCAAAAATATCCCAACAGGAACAATATTAGAAATGCTAACGGAGTCCCCCAGGTCAACCCACAGAAAGTCTAATTCATCCATAGGCAAGTATGTTCACACATCCTCTTTACGGGCTCCTAAGGAGACTTAATGACTATCTCTCTTGTCTAAACTCCAATGTCATGGTTAGGAGTTGTGTGAGACAGGGAGAAAAAGAGATCGAAAAAGCATTTAAAGGCAGGCAGGAAAGCGAAGATGCTAAAGACCAGAGAAAGGTCTTTCTCCCTCAATGCTACCTCCAGTTGCTTGAAATGGGATGGAGTAGGAAGTGTAAGGGCAGCACTCAGATCTATAGATATGAACCAGTCAGAAGGAAAAGAAAGTGTCGAAAGGGAATGGGTTCCTCCAAGTAGAGATGTTGACTGAACAGGAGACATCACGCAATTGAGTACATGTGATTGGGGGATGGGAAGGAAATTCACAACTGTATATGGTAATACTGTTGACAAAGAAAGATCACCATGTTTATAAGCTGGTACGCAGGGAGTATGGAAGAGGCCTAACCGGAACCATAATATAACTATGGACTTCAGGCTTCCTTATTCAAATATGAGACAATACAATTCAGTACTGTGAATCCTGAGACAGTAACCCAAGAAACATTCCTAGGTCTTCCTGGTGGCTCTGTCTGCAGTTAGAATCTAGAAATGGGCAGAAACCTGATTTCTCTTAATAACCCAGCTAGGAAGAAGCATGCATGTTACATAGTGAAACAAAGGACAGGCAACAGATGACCCAAGTTTGAATTCTAGACCCATCTAAACTCATTAGCCATTTAGTCTGAAAGAGATAAAGTACAACCTTTCTAAGCCTGTTTCTTGATCTCTCAAACTGAAGTTAGCACTTTACAGGATTAGTGTGAGAAGCAGATAAAACTAGTATGAGAAAGGTGCTTTGTAAACCATAAAATGCTACACAAATAAAATCTTCAGTTACACGAGCTATAATCCAAATGCAAGAGAAGGTAAAAGCCAATGACCCTGGAGTCTGAAGTACACAGGAAGACGTGTTAGTGTTTTCTACTCACTGTGTGCTAAAGTTTATTTACTGCTCTACCACTCCTGACCTAAATAAAACCCTGCCTAGCTTGCAAGCCATATGATTCAAGTTTTCTAAACATTTCTACTCTTATTAGAAGTCCTATCGTAACAGGAGTATTAGATCATGCCCTTACAGTCAAGGGAGTTCTGATAACATGGCCTGGAGTAGTTACAGGATTTAGGTAGCCAAAAAATAATTCAGTCATTTGAAGAACACATAAAGAAAAGGGGATTATAGTAAACCAATGTTTGACCAACTATTAAATAGAAGAGGGCATTCTCTAGGATAGCTATCAGTCATGCTTATTTTTAATAAATAAGGTTTTATTGATACACAGTCATGCCCATTTGTTTACATATTGTCAACGCTGCTTTTGTGCTATAGTGGCAGTCATATAGTTGCAACCCAGGCTATACAGAGGAAGTGTGTCCTGCAAAGTCTAAATTATTTAGCACCTGTCCCTTTAAGTAAATGTTTATAAACCATTCATGCTAAACGCTTCTTTTTTTTTCATACCACCAAGTAAATCTTAAAATCCCACACTAATTCTTATTCCTCAGACTCCTATTTCAATTACCCTCCTCTCAAAAACTTGTACAGACTACCTTTGGGTGTTATGAAGGACAGAGTGGGGATAAAAGACGGTTCCTTCTCTTTATGTACACACACCCTGGAAAGCCAGTCATGTAAGCACAGTGATACACACAGCCCCAGCAGGAAGACATTCTCTCAAAAGAGTGCTGTCCTTCCTACTTACACCACGGCACACACAGACGATGGACCAGGCTGCTTGTGGCTGGAAGCAACTGTCCTTAGGCCCACCCACAGCCACTTGAAAGGCTGGGGGGAAATCTCTCTCCTGGCAAGGTGCAATCTTTCAGTAGCACATTCTGGCCTGGCAGATCTGCTGCACCCTATTTGCAAAAATTCTAAGGGACTCTGGTGAGTGAAATGGATTCTCTGGATGGCACGCGGGTTGTACCAGGATGTTGGCTGACTTTCTTTCACTCGAATCCTGTAAGTCTCAAGAAAACTTTGTATTCTGTGGCCTTTCTTACCATCTGGAAATGCTAGAACTGGGTGAACACAAAAGTCCAATTGGGAAAGGCGTTCCAACAGAGGGGCTTCGTAGTGAATTTCCGGGGGCACGGTGACGGTGCTGCCTGAGCCACACAGCGCACAGGAGGGGTTCACGTCACAGCCAGAGCGCATTGTGCTGTTCCGGTGAACCTGCGAAAAGCCAAACGAAACACAATTCGTTGTCTGATACAAACCCAGCTCTCACTCATTATCCCAAAGATTCAAAAGACACTTTCTAGATACCTGTATGACACTACTAACAGAAGTTTGATTCGTTTGTTAGAAGATTCCCTTTTTTGCACCCTAACCTTCAAAGTAATGAACTTGTTTCTTCTTCAATGATGAAATCCAATTATTTGCAGCCCTAAGTGCTCATCCAGGTGCCAAACTTGTGAGCTTAAAGCTACTGGACATGACTTGCTTTCTTCAGCAATTTCATCCACCTAAGGGCCTGAATAACCAATCACACGGTCTCCTGTGCTTTTCACAACTCCTTCTGAAGACTTTAGGTAGTCTCAAACCAAGTGACAAGTTTTCCAGGACTACACAGAACTCATTAGCTACTTTATTTAACCCAACCTAAGACCTACTGTTTTAAAGTCCGTGCCTAAATAATGAAAATAAATTTGGTATGGTGAGTGTTGACACCCAGAGTCTTTGTGTCAGATTATTAAATCCACGGGGACAAAAATTATTTCCATTAAACTTCCTTTGTACACACATGGGTAGGATAAGAAATAACCTCTCCTGCTAAGTCCACAGCGAAATGAAATCTAAATCTTCAAAAGACTTAATTCTGTTTTAAAAAGGCGGGGGTTAAACAATTTTACGCCCTGAGAAAAATTTAGGTCATGCTGAATGCAGGATCCCTAGGCTCTCGTATCAGGGTGAACAACTCCAGCATATGCCAAATCATGATCTATGAAAAGTCATTTGGGCAGCATAGAGTCCTAGAAGAAAAGGACTTGCCTGTGGAACAGCACCATGAGAAGAGATGCTCTGAGCAAGGGTAGCATCAAAATTCTGTTAGCAAAAAGGCTGTAACAACTGTAAGAGCTGCATTTAGGTTCAGGACAAACATCTTTTTTTTTTTTTTTTTTTAATGTTTATTTTTGAGAACGAGAACAAGCAGGGGAGGGGCACAGAGAGAGGGGAAGACAGAGACTCTGAAGCAGGCTCCTCGCTGTCAGCGCAAAGCCCAACACGGGCTTGAACCCGTGAACCATGAGATCATGACCTGAGCTGAAGTCGATGCTCAACCTACGCAGTCACTCAGGCGTCACTACAAAGACATCTCTCGAAAGCTATTTGCCTTTACAGACATGTATAGGAGAAAGATAAATATGAGAACAATGTGGTCTTCATCAACGTTCCCCAACCGCCTCCCCTTCTTGCAACCATGTAGATGGGTGGTATGCAAACAAGGGGCTGTGGGGGCACTTGGGTGGCTCAGTCGGTTGAGCGTCCGACTTCAGCTCAGGTCATTATCTCACGGTTGAAGAGTTTGCGTCCCGCATTGGGCTGTGTGCTGGCAGCTCAGAGTCTGGAGCCTGCTTCAAATTCTGTGTGTGTGTGTGTGTGTGTGTGTCTCTCTCTCTCTGCCCCTCCCCCACTCGTGTCTGTCTCTGTCTCAGAAATAAGCATTAAAAAAACTTTTTTAAAAACAACAACAAAAGGGGCTGTGAAGGTCAGACTGGGTAACTTGCACGAAAGTAAAAGAATTCTAATAAGCTGCAGTTGTAGATGCCACTGAAAGGGAATTATACCAACCAAGCATGATACTACTGTGTAGACAACATTAACTGGTACTGTTTTGGGAAAAAATATCCCTTGCACTCTGTTTAATCAGGGTTGGCTTTTGGAAGAGATAAAGAGGTAAAGAGAGAGAGTATATGTTGGCAGAGACAAAAACCACACACCACACTGTGGATGAATGGGAGGATTTAGGTAATTAGTTAGGATCTAAAAATTGTACCAAAACTTAAAACATTAAAAAGACATGAGAAAAAGATACCAAAATCAAAATAACAAGCCTTAAAATGGAGGTATGTTTTTTCCCTCATAAACTAACACACAACACCAATTAGCTCTCTATATGAAAAATGAACATTTCATTTTATGGCTACAGTTCACCCTTGAGTCAACCAACAGCTAATAGGTGAGGTATAGAGTAAAAAGAATATAGCAAGGATAACAAAGTAACACTAAAAGATTAAATCAAAGCTGAAATTGCCAGAAGAGGAAATACATGCTAGAAACAGCAAATTGAAGAGCTGTTCTTTGGGAGCTTTCCTTTTTTTTCCTTCCTAAATCCACCTGAAGGGTGGGGTGGACAGGAACAGACAGATTAACTATAAGACTGGATTAACGAAGAGAAAAAGGAATAAATGCATATGTATAAGAACTCAAAAAAGCACTAGTTAAGTGAAAATCTGGAAACCATGTGTGTATATGTAATATGTGTGCACACTTACGCATTTCCATAATGTTTAAATGTTACATATTTTTGTATTCCATCTAACAAGGGAATACCATACTCACGCCTATAAAAAGGTAGAGGCTCAGACAAGTGTATTTCCTTGGTGAAGTCTTTAAGAACATTAAAGAAGAGACAATCTTCTATTCAATTAAAATGGCTGATACTGACATAAAGAAATCAGAATTCTATTGTCCTTTGAGAAAAATAAAATTCTAACAAAAATTTGACTCAAGTTTTGTGCACATATGTAATTTAAACATCAATCTCACTTTTGAACGAAAACCTGCAAAGTAAAATATTAATAAACACAAGCTAGAAGTATAAAAAACATCTTTAATACAATTTATTGAAAGATAAACTTTGAACTCTTTTGAAGGACAGTTTGGACAACTTTAAAATTACTTCATTCATGGGAATGCAAGCTGGTGCAGCCACTCTGGAAAACAGTATGGACCACTGTGTAAGGGTGAGTACTCTGGACTCTGAAAACACATGGAGGTTCCTCAAAAAACTAAAAATAGAACTACCCTAGGACCCAGCAATTGCACTAGTAGGTATTTATCCAAGGGATATAGGTTTGCTGTTTTGAAGCGGCACATGCACCCCCATGTTTATAGCAGCACTATCAACAACAGCCAAAGTATGGAAAGAGCCCAAATGTCCATCGACGGATGAATGGATAAAGAAGAGGTGGTATATATATACAATGGAGTATTACTCAGCAATCGAAAAGAATGAAATCTTGCCATTTGCAACTACGTGGATGGAACTGGAGGGTATTATGCTAAGTGAAATTAGAAAGACAAAAAAATCATATGACTTCACTCATATGAGGACTTTAAAAGACAAAACAGATGAATATAAGGGAAGGGAAACAAATATAATATAAAAACAGGGAGGAGGACAAAACAGAAGAGACTCACAAATATGGAGAACAAACAGAAGGTTACTGGAGAGGGGGTGGGAGAGGGAATGGGCTAAATGGGTTAAGGGGCACTAAGGAATCTACTCCTGAAATGATTGTTGCACTATATGCTAATTTGGATGTAAATTTAAAAAAATAAAAAATAAAATTACTTCATTCACACATGCTTTGCATAAATGCACAGCTAGAATTTATCCTACAGATACGCTTATTAACTACACAAAGACCCACATTCATAAAGAAATAAGATGCTAAATTATATGCATGAACCTATTTATGTTTTTCTTTTTTTAATCACAATGTATATTTTACAATAAGAAAACAAATTTTTAGGGGCGTCTGAGTGGCTCAGTCAGCTAAGCGTCTGACTTCTGCTCAGGTCATTCTCATGGTTCACGAGTTCAAGCCCCACACTGGCTTCTCTGCTCTCAGTACAGAGCCTGCTTCAGATTCTCTGTGTCCCTGTCTCTCTGCCCCTTCCCTGTTCTCTCTCTCAAAAATAAAATAAACATAAAAAAAAGAGTATTTTAATACTTAAAAAAAAAAAGAGAGAGAGAAATTGAAGAAAACAACAAATATAAATGACCAGGTGGAGATTTCTGAATATCAAGATTATTCAATATTAGTAAACCAATTAACACAATTTTATTCGTGTATGTAACTGCTCACTCAATACCTTCACAGCTATTATACAGGCACCTCAGTTCAAAACTGAGCTCCTACTCTTCCCAATCTTTTGCTGCTCAGTCCTAAATCTTTGGACTCATCCTAAACTCCCTTCTTTTACTAAACCCCATTATCCAATCATGATGTAATCCTATGGTCTCCATCTTCTAAATGTATCCAGAATCCAACTGCTTTATATACCATCTCAATTGCAATCACCCTGATCTAAGCCAATATCTGTTCTCATATGAATTATAAACTTTTAAAAAATGTTTGTTTATTTTTGAGAGAGGGGTGGGGGGCCGAGGGAGAGCAGAAAGGGGTGGAGATATAGAATCCAAAAGCAGGCTCCAGGCTCTGAGTTGTCAGCACAGAGCCTGACGTGGGGCTCAAACTCATGAACCGTGAGATCATGACCTGAGTCAAAGTCTGATGCTTAACCGACTGAGCCACCCAGGCTCCCCTGTTATATGAATTTCTTAAATAACTTCTAACTGGTCTTTCTGCTTGCCCCTCCTTCCAACTGATCAAAATACAGTAGTAGGTGTAACCTTGGCTTACCAGTCCTCAGCTCAAAATGCTCCAAAGGCTCGTCATTTCATGAGGAATAAGAGCCAAAGTTCTTGTGATGGTGCACACAAAAGCTTTATACCATCTGTCACCTCTATTGCCTCTCTGACCGCATTTCCTTTTGTTTCCCACTTCTCTCCTTGCTCAGTTCCTCTGACTGCTTTGCTGTTTTCTCAATATGGCAGGCAAAATTCTAAATCACAGGCCTTTGCACTTGGCTCTTCTATTAGTTCCACTGTCATTCCTCTCACCTCAGGTCTTCTTAAAAATGGCTGTTATTTAGAAACATGTAAGTGAAAAAAAAAGATTCTATTCTTGATTGTAACAATAAAAAATACTCTGGCTAAGCTTAAAACCTGTAAACACAAAGTTTTTAAATTATTATTTATTTATTTTGAGAGATCACAAGCAGGGGAGGGGCAGAGAGAGGGGGATAGCAGATCTGAAGCAGGCTCCACGCTGACAGGCTGACATCAGCGAGCCCGATGTGGGGCCTGAACGCACGAACTGCTAGATCATGACCTGAGCTGAAGTTGGATGCTCAAACGACTGAACCACCAAGGCGCCCCGTAAACACAAAGCTTAACTTTTACAGCTATTAATAATCTATAAATTAACCTATAATTTTAAACTCAGTAAGGTTTTGGTGGGGAAGGAGAAAGGCAAACAAGAGTTAAATAACCTTAAAAACTGCAACTGAAAGAATATATGCTTATAAAGGGAAAAGTCCCCATAGAATTTCTGATAAGCAAAGATAGAGGGGAGTAATTTGCCCTACCACATATTAAAAGTATTTTAAAGTTACAGTAATTAAGATACAGAAAAGTTAAACAAGAGAACTAGACCAAAGAATATATGACAGCTTACTGTGTAGCAAACAGGATTATTTCCAAATGAATTAAAAAAAAGAAAAAGAAAAAAAAAAAAAAAAGGAAAAGATGACCAATGGAAAACTGTGCGTTAAGGACACTTCCACAGTCCAGGGATAACACAAGACTCCTACAGAAAACATGCCTTCCTTAACCCTTGCCCCAGATGAGCTCACTGTGAAAGATTACAAATCATACAAAACAGACTGATGTGATGCAGTCAGCAGATGCAAAAATGGGGAGAATCTGTCCTCAACAAGCTAAAAATGGATTTTCTTAAAAGTAATTTCTGCATCCAACATGGAGTTCCAACTCACAACCCTGAGATCAAGAGCTGAATGCTCTACTGACTGAGCCAGCCAGGTGCCCCTGGAAATGGAATAATTTGAAAGCAATTTTAAAATAAGTATATTAAAGTTGTTCAAAGAGATAAAGGAAGGAATAAACATCATAAAAGAACAGGAAATGATAAAAAAAAAAGGATGTTTCTGAAAGTAACCACAAATTCTGAATGAAAAGCACACAGTCAAGTAAAAAAACAAAATACAAAAAAATCCAAACTGACAGGTTCGATAGTAAAGTAAATACAGCTGGAGAGAACGCTGATGACTAGGTGGAAGAGTCCCAGAAGACGAGAGAAATAAAACACAACAAGCCAGAGAGATGGAAATGGGAAGTGTACAAAGAAAGAGAGAATGGCAAGATCTACGACAATCTAATAATACAATACCGTATTAAAAAAGAGAGGAAAAGTTTAAAGAAATTAACAATTTTCAAATTTTCAAAACTCAAGACAGACAAGAACAGACAAGAACTGAGAATGAGGGTGTAAGCTAAGACCTTAAGTGGCTAAAAACTAATTCATACATCTAAATATACCCTTAATACTGCAAAACATAAAAACAAAACTGAAAGTAGGGAGTTGGGGAATTTAAATTACTAGAGAGAAGGTACAGATAAACTATAAAAGAAGGACAAACTGACATCAGAATTTTCATCAACAATAATAAATACTGGAAGGAAATGAAGTATCTTCAAACTGCTGAATATAAAAATTTTACATGCAGTTAAACCATCACTCAAGAATAAAGGCAATTTATAACTGTATATATTTACAAATACACATATGTAGGGGCACATGAGTGGCTTAGTTAAGTGTCCAACTTCCAACTCCAGTCAAGATCTTGCGGTTCGTGGGTTTGAGCCTCACATCAGGCTCTGTGCTGACAGCCTAGAGCCTGGAGGGCGCTTTGTATTCTGTGTCTCCCTCTCTCTTCGCCCCTCCCCCGCTTGCACTAGCTTGCTCTCTCTCAAAAATAAACAAACATTAAAAAAATTTTTTTTAGGGGCGCCTGGGTGGCGCAGTCGGTTAAGCCTCCGACTTCAGCCAGGTCACGATCTCGCGGTCCGTGAGTTCGAGCCCCGCGTCAGGCTCTGGGCCGATGGCTCGGAGCCTGGAGCCTGTTTCCGATTCTGTGTCTCCCTCTCTCTCTGCCCGTCCCCCGTTCATGCTCTGTCTCTCTCTGTCCCAAAAATAAAAAAAAAAATAAAAAACGTTGAAAAAAAAAATTTTTTTTAAAAAACAGCAACAAACAAACACACATATGTATACATTCAGACACAAAATAAAGACTGGCTTTACAACTCCTAGACTGCTGCTGGAAGGCTACTAAAGGAGGCGCTCAGCAAGAAGGATAGAGTGGGACGTAAGAAGCTCCAGAACAAATAAGAATGGCAAATGTGTTGGTAAATGCTAAGTATGAATTTACAGATGACTGATTTGGGTGGGGTTGAAATTCAAGGTAAAATATTAAAGATCAATAATAGATGAGAAAAAAAGATGTTTTAAAAAGAGGCATTCTATGGGTGGAGGACGGGTATTAGGAGGGCATTTGTGATGAGTGCTGGGTGTTATATGTAAGTGATGAACTACTAAATTCTACTCCTGAAACCAATATTACACTATACTTTAGCCAACTAGAATTTAAATAAAAACTTGAAAATACAGACATAAATAGAGGAGTTCTAAAGTCCTCTTGTTCCAAAGTAGCAAGAAATGAAGATTCAAGTAACCCAACAGCAGAAAAGGCATAAAAACAAGGCAAAGAGAAGACTTAAAAAAAAATTATGGAAGAAAGATTCCAAATATAATAGTAATCAGAGTAAATGCAAATGTTTAATTCACCTCTTAAAAACACATCAAAAACAAACAGACACAGAAAAAGTGAAAACAAAGAGATGGGAAAAGGTGTATCTAGCAAGTACTTACCAAGATCCCTATCTATCTATCTATCTATCTATCTATCTATCTATCTATCTATCTATCTATCTATTTTTTAACGTTTATTTATTTTTGAGACAGAGAGAGACAGAGCATGAACGGGGGAGGGGCAGAGAGAGAGAGGGAGACACAGAATCGGAAGCAGGCTCCAGGCTCTGAGCCATCAGCCCAGAGCCCGACGCGGGGCTCAAACCCACGGACCGCGAGATCGTGACCTGAGTCGAAGTTGGACGCCCAACCGACTGAGCCACCCAGGCGCCCCCCAAGATCCCTATTTAAAGTAAAAGCATTGTTAAGAGACCAAAAGGGGAACAATATAATGATGAAAGGAAAGATGGCAAAGAAGAAATAACAACCATGAACTTGTATGTACCTAACCAGTCATCCTGGAACTGTATCAATATATAGGCATTAAAAAAGAGGAGGAGGAAGAAGAAGAAATGGGAGGTAGGGAAATAAGAGAAGTTGTTTAAAAGTATAAATTTGTATTTTACTAGATAAAGAAGCCCTGGAGATCTAATACACAGTATAGTGATTATGGAGACAACACTACTGTATTATAAACATCAAATGTGCTAAGAGACTAGATCTTAATTATTCCCACCACAAGGAAGAAATGATCATTGTGTGACATGATGGAGATGTTAGCTAAGGCTACAACTGGCAGGCACACTGCAATAGCAGTGATCAAATCAACATGTTGTGTATCTTAAACTTATACAATATTACATACCAAATATATTGCAAAGACAAATAGCAGACCAAAGGACCCAGAAGATACGAACACAATGATTAAGCCCAAACTAGAAGTTAAATTTAGAGCTGTGAAGTTAACGAACAGGTTATGGATATACTCGCGCCCAAACACTGTCTTTTTTAAGGAAATGTGGACTCTACAAAAGATGAACTGAAATTATGCCTACCAACACGGAGATCTTGAGAAGACAACAGTGAATTTTAAAAAACCCACCAAGTTGCAGAATATGTACACCATGATGGTATTTATATAAATTTTTTTGTGAACATTAAACTAAACAATACATACTGCATTTTGCTCATGGATACACAGATGTGTAGTAAAAACCTAAGTGCCTGAACTGGGAGTATACATACCAAATTCATGATAATGGTTACCTCTGAGGAAGGAAGCAGGTAGAGGAGATGACAGAAAATAAAAGAAACATTAATGTTTATTGTATTTTTCTTTTAAATATTAAAAAAAAGAAAAAAAGTCAAGCTTAGTAACATTTAAGGTGGTTATGTACACAGATGTTTGTTACATCATTCTTTGTACTTTACAGAATTAAAAAAAAAAAAAATAGGGAAGGAGGACATTAAATCTGGTAAATTTTTCCATACTCAGGGAATTGAAATTCTTCACACAATAAATTCAGTGGTGCAGAAGAGTTCCAGAAAATTGGCAGTGGGAGTAAAATGAAGTCCAACTATTTCCAACTACAGCACAGGTATGCTAAGTATGAAAAGTTGCTGAAACCCAGGAATTGAATTAGTAATAACACCTTTCCAGATTTAGAATTGAGAAAAAGATTCAACCATCACATGAGTAGCAGAGACAAGGCCCAATGGCCAGTGTACTGAGTAGAATAGTGCCCCCCACCCCCAGACCCCATCCCAATCAATATTCATGCCCAACCAGAACCACAGAATGTGACCTTATTTGTAAACAGGATTTTGCAAATGTGATTAGTTTAACATGAAGTAATACTGAATTAGTCTTAAATCCAACAACTGGTGTCTTTAATAAGACTATGTGGGAATGCCTGGGTGGCATCCGACTCTTAATTTCAGCTCAGGTCATTATCTCATGGTTTATGGGATCGAGCCCCACGTCAGGTTCTGCACTGACAGTGCGGAGCCTGCTTGAGATTTTTTCTCTCCCTCTCTGCCTCTCCCCTACTCACACCCTCTCACTCACTCTCTCAAAATAAATAAACTAACATAAAAAAAAAAAAGACCATGTGAAAACACAAAGACACAGGCACACCAGGAAAATGATTGTGTAAAGACAAATGCAGAGATAAGAGATATGCTGCCACAAGCCAAGGAATGCTAAGGACTGCTAGTAACCACTAGAAGCAGGAAGTGGCAAGAAAGGATTCTTCTTTAGAGAGCCTTCAGAGGTAGCAAGGGCTGCCACCTTGATTTCAAACTTCTAGCTTCCAGAACTAGGATGGGAAACACACCCAGCTACTAAATTTTTCTAGTCATAAACACAAAGTCTGGATAAACTGACTCATTTTTTAAGAATAATGAAAGAAAAAAAATCCTCAGCATGGGGACTATGAGTAGAATACTGCAGAACAAGGGAAAAGGAAACAAATCCGAGAAATTCAGAAAAAACACACCCCTGGAAAACTATTAAACAAGTTTGGTGAAACAATTAATCAAACTTCCCACATCTCCAACAGAGTCAAAGACAACACAGGCTCTATGGCATGGAAACAGGGAAGATGAAAGGCAATAAGATGACATAAAAAGGAAATATAAAATCTGAAAAGAAAAAAAAAATCTTAACCACCCTTGGTAGCAGAACTAGAACCTACCTAAGAGGTACTATAGGTCAGACTGACGATCTGGAGAATTAAAACGGGACGTGAGCAATAAACTTTTCTTTCTTTCTTTACACTATGGGAGAACCAAAGAGATGAAAACAATGACAGAAATGTTAACAGCTAACATCTGAATACTTATTATGTGCATCCAAACTAGTCCAATCACTTCCCACGTTTAATTTAATGATTACACTGAGCAGGTAGTAAGAGCTAAACAAACAGGACAGAAAATAATACAGAGATAACTGGAATACTTCAGTTTGTACCTGTAAACTCAGGCGGACCACAAACCAAAGCTATAATAGAAGAAAACTTGATAGAGTGAGATAAAAAAAAAAAACCGCAGCAATATCCATTGCGGTTTTGCAATGATGGAAACGTTCAATATTTATGTGACTTAAAGATGGTAGCGGCTAGTCACATGTGACTACTGAACACTTGCAATGTGGCTGTGCCACATGTTTTATCTTCATTTTAAATAGTTACATATGGCTACGGTAGCTACCATACTGGACAGTACAGAGCAGAACTGGTTACCAATATAAAAGAATGACAATAAGATCATCTGAACTCTGTGCCAAAACAAAACAACAAATAATCACCCCCACTGCCAAAAGACAGTGGAACAGTTTTAAGGGACAAAGGTTGTGAGCTAAGAACCTGAAACATGGTCAAACTTGTTCTAATCCTGAAGAACTACAAATTCAAATTAAGAACTCAATAAATGGGTATATTAAGGTATAAAGAGGACTATCAATAAACAATGAAATGTTACAATCAAAATAAGCCAAAATAAACCTAAATAAGCCTTTAAATCCAGTTTTAAAACTGAATATAAAATGGAAAACTTTTCTATTTAATAAAATCTCCATTAAAACCAAAGACTTTTTTGAGATTAAAAAAAAAAAAAAATGCCACCACCTAAATCTGCTTTTATGATGTTTCAAAAAACACACAGAAAACAAATGCTTAAAAGTAAATGGGGTAGAAAAATCCCATACTACATAACATTAGTATCACGGAAAGTAGAATGTAAGGCAAAAACTACTGGAGATAGAAGCCATAAGTCACTAAGATATGACTGTAGAGAACTCCACACTAGACACCAATGACATTAAAACAAAAATCAACATAATAGACTACAAATACAAGCAGAAACTATACAAACCGTACTGTAACCAAATGCTATAAAAATTAGTAATTAAATAACACAAGGTTGAAAAAGAAAAACCATTTAGAATTTGGAAACTCAATTTGTAACTCTTGGGAAAAAAAACGCAAAAACTCAATGGCAACTTACAAATAGCAAAAAGAACACTTCACACATCAAAGGCTGTGGAATGCCATCCAAAAACTACACTCAGAAGAAAATTCAAAAATTTAAGTGCTTTTATTATTACAGAAGAACAGAAAATAAATTAATCAAGCATTTGAATAAAGGCAGAGAGGAGGGGGAAAAAAAAATCAAGACCACAGGAAGAAGAAATTACCAGCAAATAACTGATCTTTGAAATGACCAATAAAACAGGAAAACTGCTGACAGGATTAATGAAGAAAGAGAAGACAAATATAATTAAGACTGAGAAATGGACATAACCACAGGTAACAAGGATTTAAAAATTAAGAATGCTTTCTATAAAATTCTGTATGGCTTAATTTGAAAAATCTGATAGATGGACAATTTTCTGTACAATAAATAGGTGTTAGTCTCAGATGGTTTTTGACTTAAGTTCCAACAAATTTTACAAGTTTATTTATTTTTGAGAGACAGAGAGAGAATGCGAGACAGAGAGCACAGGAGGGGCAGAGAGCGAGAATCCCAAGCAGGCTGTGCTGTCAGCAGGGCTAGATGACAGTGGGATTCTCTCTCTCTCTCTCTCTCTCTCTCAAGTTCCAACAAATTTTAAAGAAACTGATACTTCCCAGAAAAATGCGTTAAAGTTTTCCAGAGCATAGCAAATGGCAAAGTATCCAAATTCATTTTAAGAAGCTACCCTACATCAAAGTTAATAGTGGACTTCTAAAAGGAATGACATGCCTCACTACAACCATTTCTTAACACTGTTCTGAAGTGTATCTAGTCAAGGAAAAGGAGTAAGAAGTGTATAAAGAGGTATCACATTGCTTGCTGGTGACAGATAGACTATGTAGAAAATTAAAAATAATCAACCAGAACACAGAGTTCCTAGAAGTGTTCAATTACAAAACTCAACAGCACTCATGAAATAACACTAACAGAAAAGATCTCATTTGCATCACAAAATAACATGAATGTAGGAAATATGTAAGAATTGAATGAAGAGATAAGATACTTACATACATGGAGAAATTCTGTTCCTTTAATACTATAAATTATATTAATTCTCTCTGAAGGAATTTCCATTAGAAACTCAATGCAGTGCACATGAAAAATTCTAGTACCAAAGCTCTCTACTCATCATTCTATTAATCAGAGTATTAGTTCAAGCACTGAAAAAAATTCTTTTAGCTTGAGGACAGTTTACAAATAAAATATCAGAGCTTCAACTTCTATGTATTTTATCTCAGCCTTTCAAAGTTTATTTTGTGTGTGTTTTATAATAAACTACAATTTTCCATAAGGCACTCTTGCTCCTGCCCAAAAGTTCAACTAGTGTTGAAAAGTTAGGCTTCCAAAATTTATCACAAGAAGCCCCTGTCAATAAAGAACATATTTTCTTTGATACCAAATTACTCACTTTTAATACAAACTCATAATCACTTTAGTTCTTTAGTTCTCATCCACAAATGTCACGACACTAGGCCTTAAGAGAATGTCCTACTGATATGTGATGTCCTGTTATGTCCTCAAGTGTGATACACGAGGAAGTGGTAGAGGACCACTTTAAAGAATACAACTTTAAAATAAAACCCAGAGCGAACATTCCTACATAATTATCCTCCAACAGACTATAAAATTCCAAAATCACACCAGAACACTGCCAAATCGTCTGATAAGAAATGCTACCCCTGTGTTTATAGCAGCATTATTTACAATAGCCAAATTATGGAAGCAGCCCAAATGTCCACTGACAGATGAACGGATAAAGAAGTGGTAAGTACACACACACACGCACACATGCATGTGGAATATTACTCAACTATAAAAAAAAGAAATCTTGCCATTTGCAACAACATGGATGGAGCTAGAGAGTACAATCCTAATAAGTGAAATGAGTCAGAGAAAGACAAATACCATATGATTTCACTCATATGTCGAATTTAAAAAACAAACCAGAGACACATCAAGAAATAGATTCTTAACTATACAGAACTGATGGTTACCAAAGGGGAGGTGGGTGGTGGAATGGGTGAAATGGGTGACAGGGATCAAGGAGGGTACTTGTCATGATGACCACTGGGTGATGTATGGAATTGTTACATCACTATATCGTTTACCTGAAACTAAGATAACATTGTATGTTAGCTATACTGGAATTAAAAAAAGTTGTATTGATCTCAAAAAAGAGATTAAAAAGAAATGCTATTAAGGCCAATCCAAAAATCTCAAGGCATGTTATTTTTTTTTATAATACTATTCGTACTGGGACCCCTGGGTGGCTCCGTCAGTTAAGTGTCCAACTCTTGATGTCGGCTTAGATCATGATCTCACTGTTATGAGATTGAGCCCTGCATTGGGCTCCATGCTGAGTGTAGAGCCTGCTTGGGACTGATTCATTCTCTCTCTCTCTCTCTCTCTCTCTCTATCTCTCTCTCTCCCTCTCCCTCTCCCTCTCCCTCTCCCATGTGCACAAGCTCTCTCAAAATAAGTAAATAAGCATTAAAAAAATACTATCTGTACTGTGATATACTTAATATACAAAATAACTTTACCTAACAAAATAAAAAGCAACCCTATATTGGCCCCACATTTCTTTTAAAACTTTTACTGATTTGAAATTTCAGTATATTAGAAACTAATGTTTTAGATTGAGCTATAACTATACCTCATAGAAGCAGCAGGATAAGAAATAAACATAGTGATAACACGTTATAAAAATTTGCCACTTGAGTGTTTCTTCACTGGCCTAATTGCTAACATCTACCATACCAGACCCCCAAAAGTGATGAAATACATAATAAATAGCAATTAAGGGCAACTTGTTATCGTATGTACTAATATTACAATAAAATCACGATAATAGGAAATAACCTCCACATTCTCCTCAGGCTTTACAGATTTCCATGGAAGATAACCCCACTCTCCCAATCTCAAAGCTCTCTGCCCTCCCAACTCTGATACTCATAACACCCTAGTGATTCTTCCTTAGGACTAGTTTTCAAAACTATTGCATCGTAAGAGCTTTGGAGCCTTCAGACTATTACTTCCACTAGGATTACTATTGTCACTAGTCTTTCTTTCTTTCGGACTCCAGTCTCTCTTACCACCAATCTACTCCAAACATAAACTATCTGTACATTTATCTTTTACAAAAAAAAAAAAAAAAAAATAGCTTATGATACTTCACTGCTCAAAACTCTAACCTAAAGTCAACAGTTTCGTCATTTAAAGCCTTTCATTATTTGGGGCGCCTGGGTGGCGCAGTCGGTTGAGCGTCCGACTTCAGCCAGGTCACGATCTCACGGTCCGTGAGTTCGAGCCCCGCGTCGGGCTCTGGGCTGATGGCTCAGGGCCTGGAGCCTGTTTCCGATTCTGTGTCTCCCTCTTTCTCTGTCCCTCCCCCGTTCATGCTCTGTCTCTCTCTGTCCCAAAAATAAATAAAAAAAATTAAAAAAAAAAAAAAAGCCTTTCATTATTTACTGACAGATTTCATTCCTGTTTATTTCCAACAAGTTCATCTTACTAAATCCTTTGTTGTAGTCACTGAATTTAAGATACTAATGACATAAAAACAGACTTTTAGAGGCAAAAAGAAATGTGCTACTACACTAAAAGTACATCTCAGCTACAAGATATATTGTAATTTCAGAAATGCTGGTAAAACTTGATAGAATAAAATTCCAGCTGTGATTCAACTAAGATGACTGCTCTGTAAAACTGAATGAGTTCCCTAAAGTGAGTTTTATATTTGGTTCTAGCGTGCACTAGAGATAATTTAAAATATGTAGATAAGCCAGTAACATTGACATTAAACATGTGTTTTTTACATTCTCTACTTGTAGATATACTAGTAACCATCTATCCTGCGTAGGTAGAAATGTGGTGGGAAGGGCAATAACAAGGGTAATTTGAGTTAATCCAGAGAGATGTAGTTCCTGTTTTATTAAAATTCTTTTTAAAAAAACCTTGGAAGCAAATCTTATTACAGTAAGTATGAACTCAATGCTGTTTACTAATATCAGAGAATGGCTTATCTGTTACCTTCTTTGCTATCTAGGCTCTGTCATTAGAAAGTAAGCTCCATGAAGGCAAGCACTTTGTTCACCAGTGAAACCACAAGAATACCTGGAGCACAGTGGGGATTCAACACAGTGCTGAATAAATTTGCTTGGCAAATCCAGCACCTCAAAATGGTAAAAGACAAGATGTCTGTTCAACAGCAAATATCACCAAGCAAGGAGACATAGTGAGCCATCAAGACAGAATGGCCTTTGCCTCCAACACTGGCAGAACTCCAGTATTTCTGCTATAACCAGCAAATGGTTTATTTCCTGAACTCAATTGGTTTCTTTTGTCTTATTTACCACGTAGCTTACTTTTGCAGGTCAGGATGACTGTGTTTTAGAAACTGACGCTTGGGAGCATCTGGGTGGCTCAGTCGGTTAAACATCTGACTTCTGCTCAGGTCATGATCTTTATAGTTCAAGTCCCGCATCAGGCTCTGTGCTGACAGCTAGAGCCTGCTTTGGATTCTGGGTCTCCCTCTCTCTTTGCCCCTCCCCCACTCATGCTCTGTCTCAAAAATAAACACTAAAAAAGAAGGAGGAAGAGGAGGAGGAGGAGAGGAGGAAGAGGAGGAGGAAGAAGAAGAAGAAGAAGAAGAAAGAAAAAGAAATAGAAACTGGTGCTGGAATCAAAGGGTCTTTTAGTATGCTTTGTATGCCTCTTCACAAGTACATTTGATTTTAGGCATGGACCAGAAGCTATTGTCAAGAGCAGGGAAGGTTTGCTACCATACAGATAAAAAAGAATCCAGGACACCACCCTACACCACAGAAAATTTTTACAAAATCCCTAGATGTCATGACACAGTGAGACTAGCAAACTGCCCCGAGAAAGGACACTACTACCCCTTGAGATTTTTTTTGTTTTTGTTTGGTTGAGGTTTTTTTGTTGTCAAAAGCATAGAGACATGATCAAAAACTACTTTCTTACACTTGACAGTAATATACAGTTTTCTTGCTTTCTCAATATCAACTCTTTAACCTCTGAGAAAAAAATTCTGACTTATAGGTCTATTCATAAAAAATTGAGACCACAAATGTCAATGTGAGAAACTTGCCAAATACCCTTCTCTTTTCTGTTATTTTGGTAATGCAGGCATTCTAAGGAACAGACATGAGAAAAATGGTACAATCTGATAGTTTTTACTGTACTTTCCTTAAAAGCAAACAAAAAAGATAAAGGCAAGGTTATCCGGTCCAACTGTACACTATAACAAAACAAGCCAAGCACCGGTAATCCACTGTCCAACCAGTAATGGTTCTGACAATTCTCTCCCCTCTTCTATGTTACCACTTTTCTCATCAGCAAGTGTATTGTAATAGTTAGCTCTATCTTAACATTTCCCTTCAAATAAGTGATTTCTCCGCTCTCCTTTACAGCAATAGAGTTATCTAGAACGTTTCTCAACTGAAGCATTTAGTTCTCTTTAATGTTTTGAATACATCTCAACTCCTTGCCCCCTTTCTCTCCTGAACCCACTCCACTCCAAGCAGAATTTCGCTCTCCTCCCGTTAGCAAGACAGCTCACACGGACCTCAAACAACCCTAACCCTGCCATACACGATGGTCACTTTGCACCTTTCCTGTGCTGGGCCTGCCTGCGGCACCTCACACACCACCGCTTGCTCCTCACTGACCCACGTTCTTCATTCGTCTTCCATGTGCCTTACTCCCTTCAGTTTCCTTCCACTTCACCAGTCACTCCTTCCCCGTCTCTTCCTTCCTCTTGCAAGGCCTCCAGGCCCCATTCCTTCGGAGCTCCGGGGCAGTCCCTGTTTCCCTTCATCTGTTGCATTTTTCTCCCCAGCACTTAACGCTATAGGACTTACCATTATACCTAATTTATTATTTTGTTTCTACCCACTCGAGTATTTCAGGAGGGCAAACATTTTTATCTGTTTTTGTTTAGTGTTGTATTCCCAGAGCATAGAACAGACCCCGCTCACTGTAGGAGCTCAATAATATTTGTTGAATGAGTGAACAACGCAAGTGCTAACAGTAACAGCCACTCTGTACCAGGAACGTATCAGCCAGACATCCCAATGAGCAAGTTACATACATTTCATTTAACCCTCAAACCACCCGAAGAGGTCACTGAGGCCTGGGGCGAAGGGAAGGATACGGGGAGAGGAGTGTGGGGGTGGTAAACGTGCTCCAAATCACAAAGCTGTTAAGTAGCAGTGACATGATTCAAACCCAAGTTTATCCTCTTTAAAGGTAATGCTCTTAACCACTGCATGGTATGAATTTTACTGAAGTATTATTTTATCAGTTTTGGAATTAAGTCCAACTGTGCTATTTGAAGAGGCAGCAATCAAAAGTTTCCTACACTTTTAACTGACCTCCATTCATTTAGTCACATCAATGTAAAAATTTTAAGAGAGACTCTTATTTGAAAGGAAAGCAAGCCATTTTCAGTGATAACAGGACAAGTAGGAAGCACGTTACCCTCCTTCAAAGTGTTGATGGCAGCACTTAAACCTCTTCTTCCCCATTTCTATTAACAAGTTGAAGTCAGTGGTTTCCAAATCTGGCTGAAGAACCATCTAGGAGTTGTTTTTCTGAGAACAAGGGTCCCAGGAGCAACTTCAGAATCCAGTATTTTGTCAAGCTCCCCAGGAAACTTGGGAGTTAGCGAAGTTTGGAAAACACTAGTTAAATGAACCAAAGTTGGCAAAAGACTAATAATTCTATCTGAGCATCTGGCTCACTGTTTAACAATGACCAAGTCTCACCGGTACTGACCTTCCTGGAAAGAGGAACGATGCTGTTGGGTCGAACAAGCCTTCGTTTCTTACAGCTCAGTACAGGACGTGTTCGGGCTGCCACACAGGTGCCATCAGTTGATGAAGAAACTAGATTCAGTCTTTGCTTTTTTTGTAATTGTTCCTCAGCATCAGAGATGTCACCTGGAATGTGGTCTGCCAAGATAGGCTGAAGACTATACAAGGGGAAGGAAAAATATTCACGTCTCAGAAGACAAGGAAACAAAGCCTTTGATACCGTTTCAACCTCCTCTGCTTACACATGTTCACAGACACAAACAAGTTCTAGGACAGATGCACATCACTTCTTGATGCTGGTATCTGCTAATCTAAGTGAGTGAGTGAGTGTGTATGTGTGCATGTGCACGCGCATGCAGTGTCTGTGCTGATCTTTAAGACTCTTGGTGGACAACAACATCATGTCTGAATAGTGTAAGTCAGTAAGTGACAAATTCAGGTTCCAAGTGATAAAGTTCTCTTCTACAACAGAAGCATGAATGAAGAATTAGCTGTAGAAAACTGCAAGTGGTAAGAAAATGATTAATCCTGCAAATGTTAATGGGCTGCCTAAGAAATATTTCTATAAAATTCGACTTTCAGGGATGTATACACATTGTTCACTTGTAGAGGGATTCCTTCAACTTTCATAAATACAGATTTACAAACACAGCCTTTAGGGATCTAATCTGTCCTAGAGTAAAAGATTTTATGTACACGCTTCTGAAGAATTCTACCAAGACTAGGACCAACCATAACGACTCACAATAACTGTAGGACCTTTTCTTTTTTCTCCATGGTGAGTTAATTTTAGGCTACAGTAAGTAAAAGGGAAACACATTAATATGCTAATTAAAATATACTTGCTACTGTAAGATGCATGCACAATATTATTAAGCAATAAGGTTTCTGACTTTAAACCAGGGTTAGTCCTGGCTAGGGATAACTAAGAGTCCCAAATTCATCATTTACGAGCCTACTGAGCACAGGAAGTAGACACAAAACTTACGTGTTAATAACGCCATTGACAGGTCTCAATGCTCCACATGACTTAGTAGACAATGACTCTGAATGACCAGAGGCACCATGGTTTTCCAGTGGCTGAGAAACAGACTCGATCTAAATAAGGAGAAGAAAGTTAAAAATACATTATAACATTTAACCAACAGTATCCAGAACGTAAAGCAGCACCATTTCATCACTTAAATGAAACATCTAAAATTTCTGATATCAACCTAAAAAAACTCGTATGAATGAGGAAAAAGGAAAATTAACTAAGAGAACTGGCTTTTGCTTGAGGTGAAGAAGGGTAAGGAACCAAAATATTTTAACAGACTAATAGTTAAGTGCCTACTGAGGAGGAAATGACTTAATGATTCCATGGAACAGAAGCTTAGCAAAATAATTACATAGTAACAAGAGTCTTCAACTAAGGGTCAGGAGGGAGGAGAGAATCCCAAGCAGGTTCCACAACCATGGGATCGTGAGCTGAACCAAAATCAAGAGTCAGATGTCCAACCAACTGAGCCACCCAGGGGTCCCAAAACAAATTTATCTTTCTTATAAAAATCTGGGGGCGCCTGGGTGGCTTGGTCGGTTATGCGTCCGACTTTGGCTCAGGTCATGATCTCACAGTCCGTGAGTTCAAGCCCCGCGTCGGGCTTTGTGCTGACAGCTCAGAGCCTGGAGCCTGTTTCAGATTCTGTGTCTCCCCCTCTCTCTCTGCCCCTCCCCTGTTCATACTCTGTCTCTCTCTGTCTCAAAAATAAATAAACGTTAAAAAAAAAATCTGAAGAAAAAGCACAAGTCATCAATAATCACATGACCTACAGATAACTGCTGCGAACAGCCTATTTTTTCATGCCTACATATACATATGCATATATATACTTAAATGCCATAAATCTTCAGTGTGAATTTTACTGATCTGGGGGCAATTCAGTCCCCAAATTAAAACTGAAGGCAACAGAGAAAACATGATTTAGCACAGAAATGTTTGTCACAGATAAGGCAGCACACAGCAAGCAGTCAAGAGCATGAACCTCACAGAGGGAAATGTGCCTAGGTTCCAGTCCCAATCACACAAGCAGGCACTGAATAATCAGAGGACCGTGGGATATTCTATAATCACACTGAAATCCAAAAGCAGGGCACTGGGGCAACTAGGTTCATCATTCATTCCCAAATGTAAAGCGCTTAAAATATTAACCCCATCCTCCAACAGCATTCCATCTGGAAAAAGAAAACCCCACAGCTCACAACACACGTAAATTTACTTAAAGCTTCTTAAATATCTTCACACTGCCTTAAGTAAAAGTAAACATTCTCTATCCTGCAGTCCAAAAGGCTGCAAAGACAGAGAGTGGAGATACATTAATAAACACTTTACAAACATTAAACCCACATACTAATTTAAGCTTGATCACTACTACTGCAGTGGTTTACATCATTCGTATTTTCAGGAAACTAACACATGACTCATATCTGTTTTCCAACGAGAAACTGTAAAAAGGATCAAAGAATTTAAAGGCTCTCCTATCCAGAAAGCAGGAGTTATTACTGAGCTTCTCTTGAATTTTATGTGGTACATGCATCCCACAGCCAGAACAAGAGAGCAGAAAAGCTGCAGTAGTAGAGAATTTCTGTTAATTTCCCTTCTCCCAAAAGCAGAGGTTCAGGGGGTGACCTTTTGGGAGTTAAAAGTAGCAAGGAAGGTTAGAAGTGACTTCTTCCCTGACTGAAAGGGCTAGGTATATGGAAAAGAATTCAACTTTTATTCCTGGATCAAAATAAATTACTTTTTTACTTTATATGAATTACTTCATGTTTCAAGCTCATCCCAATGATACTCAACATAATCTTGCTTAAAATCACCAAAATATTGCTGGCCCATAAACAGTGTACCAGTCATTTCCACGAACTAGCAACATGGCCAGGAAATTGTGCTAAATAGGGAGCGGAACCTTCTGAAAATTCCACTTCCATCAAGTTAGTTAGCTAGGCTTCCATTTCTGCATATATAAAATGGGACTATTATGTGCCTCACTTTCCTATGCCTCTATACTGAGGTTAAAATATATACAATTGTATGAAAATAATTTTGAATTATTTTTTAAGTCTGTATTTTATATATGTACGTGTGTGTGTGTGTATATATATATATATATATATATATATGTTTGTATTGTATATATGTATGGATATAAGTATGTTACCTCTACACTCAACGTGGGGCTCGAACTCACGACCCTGAAATTAAGAGTCACACGCTCTTCCGACAGAGCCAGCATGGCGCCCAAGACTTACTTACTTTGAAAAATTTCAACCAGCATAATGCCTAAGATTTATATTTACCTACACCACTGAAAACAGGCAGCTGGAATCTAAAGAAATAAAGTAATTGCAAAAGCAGTCATAAATTCTTATTATTCAACTTATTTATCCACAGTCCAATTTATCTTAATAGTTCTAATTAGTCATTAAAAAAATATATATGGTAGAGCAAATATTCCCCAGCCAGTATCTACCCCTCTATTCTCTATCTCAAAACCCTTGTTGGGCCAATGCACTATTCATTAAACCTGGTGACTGCAAAACTTCAAACAAACAACAACAAAAAAAGAAGTTGTTCTTGCTTAACCAATGGTAGGAAGATAATACCTTGAACTGTTTAAAAAGAAATAGCAATAGTTTACATGTTTAGCATGCCTTTCTTCTGAGAAAGCATTTATCCTCTGACTTATCACTATCACTCCACGAAGGAAGGAAAGGGTAAAAGAACAAGGCTTATTTTACAAATTGAAACAAACAAATAATGAAGTCATCTGTCAAAAGCCACAGAAGCAATATTTTGCTAAAACAAACAAGAGAACTTCAATTTCAAATATTCACCCAGTAATTACCTTTCCTGGAAGAAAAACAGGTATATAAGAAAATATACTTGTTACCTGCTCATTTGCACAAAAGAAAGGTAATCCAAAAACTAATGAAAATGGCCACCTAAAGGAAGTGGGAACAGGATGGAAAGAATGGGAAAATGGGAACAAGGCAGTGGGAATGATGGTCTTTTGTACAGCTTGGATTCTTAGAACTATAGTAATGCTTCACATACTCAAAAATAATAATAAAGATCAATTATTGTGTTGGGAGAGAAAACATGGAATACCAGTATTAAAATAACTCTATAAAGAGGTAACAAAAACCTAACTGCATTACAAAACAATTACATATCACACTAAAAGGATGAGGAAAAAAAAAACTAAGTATAACTTCAGGAAATAGTATTTTGACTGCGTATTATAGGGCAAAGACATTGTACACAATATTGTACTCTGTTTAATAAATACATTTCTCACAAGGATATGAGATGGCAACCATGAAACTACTTTATGTGATAAAAATGAGTATCAATGAGGAAGGCTGTGGTGCTGGACTGGTATTAATATGCACTTATAGTTTTTAACGTATATACAAATGGGTAAACAAACACTGATACATGTGTGTGTATGCATGCATGCTTTAGCACACATGTGTGTTTCCCAGCTTTGACTGTTGGGAAGTCCCAGAAGCAATGACACCAAGTAGCAATGAGCACAACTAGTACTCAGATCTTGGTTTCTAAACACTGTTGTCCAATAAAAAGAACCAGGGCTGGAGCAGGTAAAATACAGGATGAGTTCAGAATGTCTTCTGGTGCCTGAAAGTGAATACTCAATAACTGAGGGGAGCATGCTGAAAAGACACAGGAAACAGTATGAAAGAGGCCTGGTACCAAAAA
The DNA here is from genome assembly GCF_024362965.1 of Panthera pardus. Taxonomy (NCBI): domain Eukaryota; kingdom Metazoa; phylum Chordata; class Mammalia; order Carnivora; family Felidae; genus Panthera; species Panthera pardus. The sequence goes on along the minus strand of NW_026526876.1, from coordinate 29,618,626 downwards.
TTGAGACAAGTGGAGCATGAATGAATCATAAATAGGAACAGATTATAATCCATAAAATGAAATGAACCTATTCTGAGATAAACATTACTGAATGATGGAATACATACCTAAATAAATGAGGGAGAAAAGACAGCTCTTCCTAACAGAATTCCAATTAACAAATGTAGAAAACAGAAAAATCACCATTTAGTAAACACCACAGTAATAACTGTTGTGGGCAAAACCCACTGGTGGATGATAAAATTGTGGAATAAAGTATAACGAGCAACAGAATATTGCATAGTAACTCCCTAGGAGATACATTCATTACAAAGGGAAACATACTGACTTAACAGTGGGGAAGGCTGGGAGGCACCACCTCAACCAAGTGAAAAAAGGTATCACCAACCAACATCATGTACCCCCCAATATGGTGCACTGAGAAGGGCACAGTAGCACTTCTGCGGTGTTCCTTACAAATGCGCAAGCTCTAATAATGAGAAAACGTCAGGTGACTCTAACTGAGGGAATATTACACAAAATAACAGACCAGTATTTCTGTATTAAGGCCATGAAAGACGACAAAGGCTGAGGAACAATCATAGACTACGACGAGATTTAAAGAGACAGGACAACTAAATGCAGTTATGATTGTGGACCCTCTCCTCCTGCTCCCCCTGCCAAAAACATTAGTGAGGAAACAAGTGAAATTTGAATAAAATCTGAATAGTACTCTATCAATGTTAATTCCAGGTTTTGGTCTTTGTACAATGGTAGTTCAAGTTAACAACACTATGGGAAGCTGGGTAAAGGACATGTGGAGACTGTGGGCTACTTTTGTAACTTTTCTGTAAGTTTAAAATCTTTTTTTTTAAGTTTAAAAAAAGAATGAAGAAAAGTTTATCCAGCATTAATAAAGCAAATTTCATTCATACCCAAATGTGGCATCAATCTACAGCTTCCTGTCACCTACAGGATAAAGTATACAGTTCACTAAGATAAATACAAAATCCATCATGAATTGGCCCCATCATCCAACAGTCCATCAAAGAAAAGTATCTGTAGTTCCTCTATCACACCAGGCTCTCTCAAACCTCTTTCATATCCTACATGCAGCACCCTGTCAAAACTCACTCTCAATACCATCCTTCAGCAAATGCACAAGGACTTAGTGCAAATACAGTACCTCCTTCTCTGTTACCTTTCCCGACCTCCCTTAGAAGTGAGAATTCTTGCCCCCCAGACTCCTCGGTTACAGGTCTGTTGTCCCACCATGCAGCCCTCAAGGGAAGATACCTGGTTATGCTAATAGGTGTTTCCTAGACACACAGCACAGCCTGGGACAGCAAGCTTTTTACCAAGCGTTTATTATGGACCAAACACTGTTAGAAGCACATTGTACTTCCTCAATACTTAATTATCAACAACTCCAAAGAGGTGCAGAAACAGAGCCACTCCTACCTAAGGCCCTTGAGGGCAGATGTGTTATGGAAATTTATAGAGACTTTTAAAAAGTCACACATTGTATGTTCTGGGTAAGTGCTTCAAAATTAAATATAAATCCAAAGCCAAAGAGTGTGTGAACCCAAAGGGTGAATTGTAATGTAAACTATGGACCTTGGGTGACTGTGATATGTCACTGCAGGCTCATCAACTGTAACAAACGCACCACTCTGGTGGGGGATACTGACAACGGAGACTACCCGAAGCAGGCGTGCCATGCTGGGGCAGGGGGTATATTAAGAAATCTCTATCTTCTGCTCAATTTTGCTATCAACCTTAAAATGCTGCCCCCCCAAAATAGTCCTTTAATTTTAAAAAATCAAATACATTAATATTTCTGCTTCAAAAGGTATGCATAATTAAGAATGTAAAGTCTCATCAAGTATCACTTCAGGTCAAATTTTGTCAACAAATGACCTGACGGAGACCTTAGGGAGAACCACTTCTGCTTCTCACAGATCTCTGGAGTTTGGAGATGCAGATAAGGGGATCTGGACCTGCAGTATTATTTCTACTTTGCACAAGAAGGGAAGTGTGGGTGTTGGGGAGGGTGGCGGGGGGAGGTAGAGTTCTATGAACATCAGTCAGGTCAAGTTGGCAGTGTTGTCAGGATCTTTTACACTCACATTTGTTGTTTAGTAATTCTGTCAATTACTGAGTTACAAGTGTGAAAATTTTGAAATATAATTATGGATTTGTCTATCCCTTTAATTTGCATATGTTTTATGCTTCATGGATTTGAGGCATCCACCTTTATGACTCTTCTGTCTCCTTGGTGAAATGACCCCATTATCTAAAATGTCCTTCTTTATCTCTGGTAACTGTCTGAGAATTGTCTGTATCTCTGGTATTCCTGTCTTAAAAACTATTTTGCTAATATTAATACACACACAGTAGCTTTCTTATGCTTACTCTTCATAAAGTAGATCTTCCCCTGCTTTTCTTCCCCATTGATCTGAGTTTCCAACTGGTATTATTCACCTTCATCCTAAAGAAAGTTCTCTAACATTTCTTTCAGTGCACATACTCTGCCAACAGATTTTTCTCAATTTCATCTAAAAATGACTTTATTTCACCTTTATTTTTAAAGACTTTTTTTGGCACCACTCCCTATTTTAATGATCCCATTCCACTATTTTCTGTCCTCCACTGTTTCAGAAAAGAAGTCACCAAACATTACCAATGTTCACTTATATGGAATGCATCTTTTGTCCCTCTGGCTACTTGCAAGATTTTCTTCAGCATTCATTTTCACCATGTTGTATTTCTCCTGCTTACTATTTTTGGAGTTTCTTCAATCTGTAAATTTTTTTCATTTGAATATCCAGTCATTATTTCCTCAGCTCCAGCCTCCCTACCTCCTCTGGAACTCGAATTATACACACTTACTGTTTCCCCAGCACTATGTTCATCTCTGAGCAGCTCTATGTTCAGTTTTTCTGTCTTCTGGTTGGATAATTCCCACTGATCTGTTACGTGCATGGATCCCTTCTTGTGTAAGTTTTCAATCTGTTTAGTATACCAGTAAATTTTTTACTCGGATACTGTACTTTTCAATTCCACAATTTATGTTCTACAAGTTCCACGTGATTTTTTTAGTTTTCACCTCTTTGCTGATATTTCCCCATGTTTTTGCTACCTTTTACTTTAAATCTTCAAATATATTTCTGTTTTATTAAATGTTTTTATTAGAGAGAGAGAGAGAGAGAGAGAGAGAGAGAGTTAGTTGGGGAGGGACAGAGAGAGGGAGACAGGATCTGAAGCAGGCTCTGTGCTGTGTGAGTGCAGAGCCCCATGTGAGGCTTGAACCCACGAAACGTTGAGATCATGACCTGCGCCGAAGTCAGAGGCTTAACTGACTGAGCCACCCAGGGACTCCTTCAAACATATTTCTATTTAATTCTACTATGAGCCATTTCAGGATCAGTTTCTATTATCTTCTCGCATGATAACGAACACAGTTTCCTGTTTATTGTATATGATATGTTACTCTGAATTCAGTTAAATTTCCCAGAAGCATGTTGATTTCTGCTCTAGTAGGCAAATTTCTAATTGGTTACAAATCAAATGAACCTTGATTTTGTGTAACTAGTTTCAGGTTTTCACAGAAACCTATCAGGGTTTATTTGGGATTTCTTAATCCTATGGTGGGTGAGTTCCTTAGTCCTGGGAAAGTCTTTAACTCCTAAATCATGAGTCTTCTTTGGTTTCAGTATAAGGCCCTAGTCGAAGGTATTTATCACGTCTTGCTGGAATTCAAACTCCAAATTCTGTTCTTTGTTGCAGCAGGCACTGACTACATTCTCTACTCTGCTCTTTCAGCCTACCAACTGCTGCTTTCTACTTGGCTCTATCTAAACTCTACGGAACTCTGTGGATCAGGGGTTAAGTCAGCTGAAGGACGTGAGAGTTACTCACACAGAATGTGGGACTAAGCCCTCCGCCCCCATGAGTCCCTCTCTGCCACTATTTCCTCCCTCAGTTTCTAGCTACTTGGCAGCTATGACCTCCATCCTCTGACAATATGAAAGCTAAGGAGATGGTGGCTATCTAGTTGAGTCCTAAAAACCCTGTACCAACGGGACAGAGGAGGCCCTGTGAGAATATTTTGTCAGAAATTTTGTTGACTTTCTTTGGTAATTTTTAACTGTGTTCTTCCTACCTAGTAACAGGCATAGGTTCCAAGTTAGCTCTATTCACTGTTTAATTCTTAATTGGGGGAAAGGGGACTACTAATTATTCAAGAGAGTGGGAGGAGAAAGAAGGAAAGGGCATGTTTTAGAACATGGGAGAACTCTCAATAGCTTTAGACAATCCCCCTTTCCAGGAACACACCCTTTTTTGTTCAGAAGGCTTTTTATTTCATATCAGAATTTATTAGTGCAGCAGTTGACTTTATCAGCACCTGCAGATGCAAAGCCAGAGGCCCTTTGGTTTCTCTCTTCTGCCTACTCTTACCTTTCAAACTGCCTTTAGTAAGAAGTCAGATTGAAGTCTGTTTGCGTTAAGGGGCATTTTTCTAGGAGTTCCTCCCTTCTTCTACCTCAGTACTCTACTCTGTGGCAGAAAAACAAAACTCACTCCATCTCAGGGAACATTTCCTGCTTGTCTCCATGGCTCAAAAAACGCTCACTCGTGCATCCAGTCTCCCAAATCACTTAGTTTCTGCAGTATCTGTACAACGCCCACAACCAAAGCAGATTATATATTGCGTCCATCAAAAAACACTCATTCAGGTTGGAAATAAGGCAAAAAGATGAAAGTCCTTTCAGTATTAACACTTGAACATCATCTAACAAGTCCACTAAAGGGTCACAGGACTCTCGATGAATTACTTAACTTTGTATTACTTACTATTTATTTACACTGGATTAGGGCTTAGATGCCTTAAGTTGGATGTCTATTTTCAGAACACTGAGGAGTTAAAATTGGTCTGTGTTTAGTTGAGAACATGACTCCAAAGGTAATGGCTTTATTATTCTTACAGGGTATTAGAAGTTTTGTAGGCTCCTGAGTAATCTTATTCTAGCACTCATCATTCTCACTGTCATCAGTAAGTTACACTGTATTTTTCTTCAGAATTTTGTCTAACTTCTTAAAACTGTATTTTGACCGTTGAAAAATTTGCTTTGGCTTTTTTGTGAATTTCAGAAGTGAAAATGCAAAAATGAACAACACAACAAAACAAATGCCTCTGATGTAATTATTTTTACACCACAAGTCTTCAAATGTTTTCTTGAAGGGAAGGAGGAATTAAAAAAAAAAAAAAAAAAAGGCAACAAATAGTTCCATTTTGGAAAAAAAATTATTGATGTGCAGCGCAAAGAGACTAGCTGGTTTAACGCACGATTTCAAAAGCCAACACTCTAGCCTACCAAACACACTACTGTCACAGGACTTTGGAATTTCTAACAAATGACTTAAATCAAGAAATACTAATATTCATAAAAGCCAAAGAGCTTCTGGGGCAAGAGGGGAGGGAAAAGTGAAAGAAACAAATAAAAAAGTGCTCTTGGGGATTCAGAAATTAAAGAAATTAATTTGGATGTTGAGAGAAATAGAAATAAAGGAAGAAACCATGGAAGAGGGAGACCTGAGCTAGGCTCTAAGGATACACAACATTACAGAAAATGACAGCTTTATCCTCATTACAGAACTAAAGGGGGTAACTCAGAGCACTTTCAACATCCTTGTGAGTTAAACCTCTAGTCCCACCTTTTCATCTTATAGTGGCCTTCTCAGAAAGGTTGTCTTTACTCTTCAAAGGTATCAGAGCCACGTGCTCTCCCGATTCTCAGTAATACTCCATGATGCCTTACTTGCTCTAGCTGTAATGTCTTGAGTTAGAACTGCTTTTAAATTCAAGGTCAACTACACAGCTGCAGGAGGGGACCTGTGCTGCTCTACTCAGGAATTCAGACCCTGAAATGTCAAAAGTGATAAAAGGGGATACAGTCCTCTTCCTTCAGCCAATGCCAGGATACCTGCTATAGAGAATGAACTGTGTACTGATGCTACCCCCTGAATTCTCACTCATCTCCCCTTTTCTGTCTTTTACACTTACCAATTTATCATTCCCATGATCCGTCTTCACCTCAGAACTAAGTGGAAGAAATAAGTCTGTTGGTGTATGCTCCGGGGGAGGTGCCTCCCCAAGAACTATCAACCCCTGCAGGACAGAGAGAAAAGCAGCATAAGTGAGTGGTATTATAAGTCACCGATTTAATGAAGGAGTTACTACGACAAGGGTTAGGGACAGGGGACTGGTTTAGCAGAGGCCTCTTCCCTTCTTCTCCTAGGGTTCTGAAACAAAATGCACTACGAGCAGCTTTACTTTCCCAAGAGTTATTTCAACAAAAAGCCTAGCAGTAAGTAGCAATGAGTAAGGCCTAAGTCAGACCCAAACTTCCCCTTTTCTCCACCTGAATGCTGTGACCTACATAGCTTGTTACCTTTAGCATCTTTTTATTCACATCTTTCAGATCTGGAATCTTTATCAAAATATGGTACTTTTACACTGTATTATTAACTAGACTATACTATAAGAACAGCAGCAATGTAATTTTCTAGTTAACCTGATCACAGATGTGGCTTAAGCATTACTGTAAGTGCTACAAATATAAATGATAAGTAAGCCAACTCTTTGAGCAGCCAAAACTACTACAAAGGTGAACAGTCCAGTCCCTATATTACAAACCAAGAACTTAAAAAACAAAAAACTGTTCCAAAGGCACCTGTTTCTCATATGCATAAAAATCACCCCAGATTGGGTTCCTGCTCCACAATTTCAAAATCAGATCTTATGTTCATCCCAGGAAATAAAAAATGTAAAAAGAAATTTAAAACGACTCCACAAATCCTATCCATAGTCAGCAAGGGCCCAGCTTGGTAAAGGCAGAAATGAGCTTGCTGTGAAAAACAAACAAAAAGCCACACACATGAATCTCTCCATGAACTCAAATAGAGGTAACCAAAATCAAGTTCTGATACTGTGTAATAGAAAGACTGAGATGAAAGTAACAAGGGCTTTAAGTCTTTGGTTCTCCTTCTCTGATCCAGAAAATAAGGAGAGCTGACTGATAAGTATCTCTTAAAGGTAATTTTGTATTAGAATCACCTGGGGAAACTCATCAAGCTAATACTTGCCCAGTTTCATCATCAAATCTACTCAGAGTCCCTGGGGTTAGGGATGGGTATTCTACAGTTTTAAAAAACTCCACTGGTAAATCCTAAAGCAAGTTCTAAGTTGAAACACACTAGAGTTGATCAGTCTTGACTCAGCATCAGGGCCCCCAGTAAACATTCTAAAATATAGATTTTAGGGCTTAGAGATTTTGACTATCGATTTGAGCTCCCTAGCCATTATGACACAAGCTCTTATAGGCCAATGAACCACATGATCCATCCAAGGGATGGATCCCTTTCCTGTCTAACTCAAAAATCTCTATGAAATAGGGGATGCAAAGAGATGAAATGGGGTAGGGGGAGGGCTGACATTAAGAAAGGACAATGGGGGCACCTGAGTGGCTCAGTCGGTTAAGCGTCCAACTTTGGTTCAGGTCATGATCTCACGGTCTGTGGGTTCGAGCCCCAAGTCGGGTTCTGTGCCGACAGCTCAGAGCCTGGAGCCTGCTTTGGAGTGTGTGTGTGCGTGCGTGTGTGTGTGTGTGTGTGTGTGTGTCTGCCCCTCCCCAGCTTGTGCTCTGTCTCTTGCTCTCTCAAAAATAAATAAGAAAGGACAATGGAATTCTACCTCAGTCCAAACACACACACACACACACACACACACACACACACACACACCAAAAAACACACCCCACAATTTAAAAAATAAATATGAAAAATAAGTGTTACAACACCCTCCTGGCCCCGCCCAAAGGCAAGAGAAACAGCATTTACCTATCCTGGAATAAGACTATGACCCGCCTATGTAGAAAGTGAAGTGGAAACTCCTCAGAAAAGGGGAGAAAGGTCATTAACTAATAATAAGCAAGAAACATGTGCCCTAGACTTCAAAATGAAGTTATTCTAGCTATAAGAATTTCTGCCGCGAAGTACTTTGTCTCAATCACAAGCATAGAACAGATTTCATAAACTATTTGCAAGAGAAAGCTATCTTGCACACTATTCCATTCTCAAAATACTGCATTCAACATCTTCCCTGCTTAAGAGCCCTGGTTACAGTTATGCCAATCTCTATCCCCCAAAAAATGTTTGAATGTATATGAAGTTGTTATCACTGAGAGGTGGGGGTTATTACAATACAGTTACAAGGTAAATAAATGCAATTAAAGATTACAATACTACCTGTTCTTATGTCCTTTGTTCATACTGGTTCTGGCCTTTAAAAAATATTTATCTATCCAAAATGTCATTCATCCTTTTTTTTGTTTGTTTATTTTTGAGAGAGACAGAGAGCGAATGGGGGAGGAGCAGAGAGGGGGAGAACAGAATCTGAAGCAGGCTCCAGGCTCTGAGCTGTCAGCAGAGAGCCCAACAAGGGGCTCAAGCTCACAAGCCACGAGATCATGACGGAGCTGATGTTGGATGCTTAACCAACTGAGCCACCCAAGTACCCCTGTCATTCATCCTTTCAAAGACCTTGTCAGATCCAAACACCATCTCCAAGAAAATGTCCCTGGTTAACTGAGCCCTACTTGCTCTATCCACATTACCAGAGGTCCTAAAGTATTGTGATTGTCTTACGTTCTCTGTATCTGAATCTCATTTCCAGAGCAGAACCTTAGGTCAAAATATTCATTTTATTTATTGTTGCCTCAATTTGTTGTTGTTATTGTTTCAGTTTATTTTGAGAGAGTGAGAGAGAGTGTGAGTGGCGGAAGGGAAGAGGGATAATCCCAAGCAGGCTTCGCTATGTCAGCGCAGAAACCCTATGTGGGGCTTGATCTCACGTATAGTGAGATCACGACCTAAGCGGAAATCAAGAGTCAGACGCTCAAGTGACTGAGCCACCCAGGTGCCCCAATTTGTTGCTTATTAACTAATGTTAAGCTCTTAAAGACTTAGACAAAATACATATATATCTGAATCCCATATTCCCTAGCAGAGTCATACACCAAGAATGGACATATGTAACAATTATTTTTTGAGTTTTAGGTTAAAAGGTTTTTTCTTTGAATAGGAAAATATGAAGTTTATATTAATTATAGCCAGAAGCCTAAATAATCCAATTACCAGGTATAAAGTTACTCCCTCAATTTTTTTAGGTGAGAAGGTAAGTCAGGAATAACAGCCAATATTTTCCAAAGAGAAAACTTTTTCCTTAAACCCTAATTTCTTAAAATAAACACCTCTCTGAGAGACAACAAGGATACTCTCCTGAGACTTTATGAGACCTCGTAGGGCCCATTTATTCCCCATCATTTTACAGACCCAGAGAGGATGCAGGTTGAAGGTCATGTCAACAGGCCAATCCATGGCAGAACTAAGGCTAATGGCTGGGTTAAACTACTGTTGTTCTTTTATTCATTCAAATCAAGCCATCAATTACCCATTTATCTACATTCGTTAGTTGCTGGGGATACAGGAAAGGAGAGACCTATCCTTCCACCCCCACACCACCTGAACCCATCCCATAAAATGCTTACATTCTAATACTGGGGAAGACAGACAATGAACAAACAAGTAAGTCAATTTTATGCAGTACATTAGAAGATGTTAAATGCTAAAAATAGAGGGACAGTGTAAGGATTAAATGGGAGTGGGCACCTCAGTGCTAATACTGCACTCTACAATAGACAGAGCAAACTGGCAGAGGCCAAGGTAAAAAGACCAGGAGAGTCTCCCCATCCTTCTTCACTGCTCCCCGAGTCAGAACCAGGGTCATGCCCAAGCTGCCCAGGCCTAGCAAACTCCTATATAAGGATGAAAGGAATTGGGATGGGTTAGAGTTGCACGCAGTCTTAACGTAGCCTTATAAGTTATTTCTCTGTGGAAATGCAAAGCTGTCATGTGTGTCAAAAAAAGGAAGAAAGAAATTAATATGTACCAGAATTTAAAAAGGAAGGAATGGTAGAAGGAATTATGCTAAGCCTGATGACAAAACAGGGCAAAAGAAAGCAAGCAAAAAGGGAAGAATAGAAAAAACTTAAAGTTGTAGACTTGGGTTAATTGCTTCTCTTTCACCAATTTTGTATAACAGAAGGAGTCAAAGTACAAGATTAAAAAACATCACTTCTTAACTTATAATACAGAATTAAGATGTAATTTCACCTACTTGCTCCCTTTTTCATTCTGAGTAGGTCAATGTCCCTTACCCATCTTAAGATAAAGCAGTGACCTCACTAATACATCAGCTCCACAAGAACCATCCTGGGCTACCACCCAGGCAAGACCCAGCTGTCCACAATGCCTTATAACCCCACTGAGATGGGAAGATAAACTGCTTAACATCACTTTTGAAGACAATGGTGTATTTCTAGGCTTCTGCTATTCCATTCAGCTCCTTTTCTATCCAGAAGCTTCAATGCTCTTCCACCTCTCATTCCCAATAATATGTCCATTTTTAGTTAGCAGCTGCTATGTAATTTCACAGATCAGTCAAGGAAGAGATAAAAGAAAAATGATATGTTTTGTATTAGACACAGATGTTGAAGACTGTGCTACGAGAAAGAAAGTCTCCTTCAGCAACAGAACCCATCTGGCCCCTGTGCTTTTCCCCCTCAGTTTTATGTAGCAGGTATGAAATTTCAATGAAATTAGACAGAAAATGTTCTGGACTCAGAAAAACTGCTCCAGGTTCAAATTTAGCTCTGCCTCTTACAAGCTTGTAAGCTGTAAGATTTGCTCTGTGCATTTAACATACATGAAGATACCCGTATACAGTACACACTCCAGGTACATACATTGTTTTCCTTTCTCACTCTAAGGCATGGGAGTTTTAAAATAACAAAACAAAACAAAACAAGCTCACTGAATATGAAAATTAAAATACAATAGTTGGGGAGCCTGGGTGGCTCAGTTGGCTGGGCATCCGACTCTTGAATTTGGCTCAGGTCAGGATCCCAGGGTCATGGGATAGAGTCCTGCACCAGGCTCTGACCTGAGCCTGGAGCCTGCTTCGGATTCTCTTGGTCTCTCCCTCTGTCCCTCCCTGGCCACCTCTCAAGTTAAGGGCGGGGACGGTGGGAGTAAGTAGCAGAGTACAGAGGAACTCCTAAACACTATCTTTTCTCCAAAAAGCAAAAGGAAATCATGACTACCAAAGAAACTCTCAAGACTCTCTCAATCTGGAAGTTAACACTTAACTTCTAACAGAAGAGAAATTGGTAGTCAACTAGTGGTAGTTTTCAAATGCTTTCTTTTTTGGAATATGTTACTGTAAGAAAATTAACGTTAACATGCTAGAAAGAAAATCTTTAGAAAGAAAAAGCCTCACCCCCTAATTCCCCAACCTAAGACAACCTACAATTGACCACCAAACCTGGATTCATCTCATGAAAAGGTCTGTACTACCCAGGCAATCTTGGCAAATCTTGGAGCAGGATGGGAAATGGAAACATCAATCCACTTTACTAAAACACAGGCAGTTAAAAACCTCCCATTTTAATAACTCAAAAAGTAGCCGAGCACTTGAAGCAACTGCCAACTTGAGCAACAGATGCTCACATCTCAGCTGTGTGATTACATGTTCACTTGACTATGAACAAACTGATAACCTCTCTGACCCTCCACTGGTACACCTTTAAATTTGTAAGTAACAGTAAAATGCTTAGCACAGTGCCTGGCACATAGTAAATGCCCAACAACTTCTATTATTATAGTGATATGAAGACTAAATGCCTGTTACTTTATCTTCGGGGTAAATTTCATTGCTTATATGTCATATAGGCTTGAACAGTAGCCCCCCAAAATTTATATAACCCAGAACCTAAAAATGTGTCCTTATTTGGAAATAGGGTCTTTGTAGATATAATTGGGTTAAAATGAACCCTTTAGTGTGGGCCCTAAATCCCAATATGACTGGTGTTCTTTTAAAAGGGAAGTGTGGACACAGACACATAGAGAGAAGACAGCCACGTGAGGACAGAGGAGGAAAGCGGAATGACGCAGCTATGAATGCAGGAACACCAAGAAACGCCAGCAATCACCAGAAGCTTAGGAAGAGGCAAGGAAGGCTCCTTCCTTAGACTCTTCAGAGGGAGCATGGCCTTCCTGACGCCTTGATCTCAGAATTCTAGCCTGCAAAACTGTGAGAAAATACATTTGTGTTGTTTTAAGTTTACTGCTCGATTTGTGCTTTGCTACAGCAGTCCCAAGAAACTAATACATTTGTTTTAAACAGACATTGTATAAATAAAGATATTTAATAAAATTGTCAATTTTCTTGAAATATTACTTATTAGGACATATTATTTATTAGGATCATCATTCAACTTTTACTCTTCCTGTCACAATTTTGTAGCATTGTGTATTCAGACTGCAGAGCAAGAAAATATAATCATGAATGCCTTATTTTACAGACCATGAAAACTGAGGATCAGAAAGGTTCAGTGGCTTTTCTTCCCAACCTTATATAGCTATATGGTAGCAGAGAGCACGAGAACCAAAGATTATCAAGTCCAAGCCTGGCATTTCTTTAATACATTATATTGTGAATAATGAAACTTCTGGATAGTCAATATATGTACAAAACCCCAGAATACTTTCCAGATATTTAGAAATACCTAACACTTTTGAAAGTTTCCTAAAACTGAACATAAAAGTACCCATGATGTGATTTAGCTAAAAATATTTATTATGGTATGCTTTATAACATAATTAAAAAAAATTTTTTTTAATGTTTATTTATTTTTGACAGAGAGAGAGAGAGAAAGCGCGCATGAGCGGAGGAGGGGCAGAGAGAGAGGGAGACAGAATCTAAAGCAGGCTCCAGGCTCCGAGTTGTCAGCACAGAGCCCAATGTGGGGCTCGAACCCACAGACCGTGAGATCATGACCTGAGCTGAAGTCAGACGCTCAACCGACTGAGCCACCCAGGTGCTCCTATAATTTTAATAACAGGCGTAATTAAAACCGCCACCAAAATAAGGTAACAGAATGTAGTCCTTAAAATGTTTCCCCCCAAAAAACAACAAGAAGAGCACTCCAGGGGGATTTCTGGAATACAAACTTAGATGACGTGTGTGGGAGGCCGCAGACTTTTACTTCAAACTCATCACTGTATCTTGTCAGCTGGTTACTCTTTAACTTTTGGCCTACTAGTTAATTTAATGCATACAGTCCACAGTACAGCAGTTCTCTGGAGGCTTTGACCAGCACCAAGGCGGGACAAAAAGTGTTGCGACACTTATTTTAGGAACAGTCGACTCTACATTTAGACCAGAGTCCAGTCATGGAGACTGGCTCAACTACCACAAAACTACCAGTGTCACTATCCAAGATAAAAGTTCTATGAGAAGAATCAGGACTCTGCAGATAGGAGGACACAGAAAAACCAAAATCTTGTAAGAATGTAAAATCCATGAAAGGAGGATTTTTATTTATCCCTGTGACCCCTTGTAAAGAGATCAGTGCCTCGTACACAGTAGGCACTCACCTGTGTGCTAAACGGATGGCTTTTCCATGCACATTTATCCCTCAGTCAAACCCAAACTGACTAAGGGACTTTTTTCTAAGTTGATTTTTAAGAAGAATGCCACTATCAAAGAGAAAAGTTCTATGGTAAGAATCAGGACTCTGCAGATAGGAGGACACAGAAAAACCAAAATCCCAAACACCAATGTCTCATTTGCCTGGAACAATCTTTCACAAAAAACCCTATTTTTCCTCAAGAAAGCAAGGGAAGCTTAGTGGTAAAACAGAAGTGCATCAAAGGAAAAAACCAAGATGAAATCCTAGGTCATCATCGCTTTTCCATAAATATAACAAATATGAGTTACATCAATGGCTTACATTATATAGTCTTTTTCTTATGTTTCCTATTAGCCCAAATATAGGAACTGTTTTGTTCCAAACACATGTTCAATTTAACATTAACTAACAGTGTTGTCTGCGCTATACTAAACAACATCAGGCCCTTAAACAAATTAAACCACTACAGCAGATCACATTAAACCATGCTCTTTGACACAGCTAAGAGTTATTGAGGGATGGGAAAAAAGGGATAATGGTAGTTTTTAACTGGTCTGAAAAAGACCAGACATTTATCTCTTACCTTATTAGCACGTATCTGCTTATAAATATCTGTTTGCTGCCGAATTCGATATTCCAAGTCAGAAACATGAGCCTGAAGCCAGTTCCAGCGGCTGACAATAGCTGCTCGGTCTGCAGCCCATCTCCACTCTGACCTGCGCCTCCTAAAAGGAAAGAAACTGAGTGAAATCCAAAAGTAACAGTAAGATTTACAGCAAATGGGATGGGGAGGGTTTTAACATCTAAAGGCCTGTATACCAACTGACTCTAGTACCAAGAAAAACCAAGACTGTGTGTGTGTGTGTGTGTGTGTGTGTGTGTGTGAAGACACACATGGAGGGCACTTCACATATAGATATTTCCCAAATTAACTAGTTGAAACTGTCTTCTAGTATCCTGATCCTGCATAAATTTCAGAGAAGAGAGAGAAATATTCTCAGATTTCTCAGGAGACAGCGCGAAGTATTTTCTACTTTAACATAAGACATATAAACAATAAAGATTATCTACACAGCAAATCCAAAAGACACTGCATATTATTAAAGCTAAGAATTCTTAGAATGTAACAATTAAAACTGTTCAGATCATCATACAAAAACTTGAAGTGCCGCTATATGCCAACATGTAGGAAATATTCATTTTTTTAAAAAAGCACTATTCACAACACCAACAAATGCTAATGCCATACACAAAAGATCTTTAGAACAGTAAAAGAATTTAATGGAATACTGTTTATTTTTATTAATTATTGTATCTATCAACATGACTAAATCTCAACAATATGGAATGGAAAAACTGTAAGAAAACTAAAAAAGAATAAACATAAAATAAGAACTGTTGCCAATACATAAACAGTAAGTATAAAAACATGCATAGAACTGACACTCAACAATTGAGGATTAGGGTCCTGAGAAGGGGAATGGAGAAGTCAGATTTTAGCTTGACCTATAATGTAATAATTGATTCTTCTTTAAAAACAGGGGTGCCTCAGTCAGTTAAGTGCCTGACTTCGGTTCAGGTCATGATCTCACGGTTTGTGGGTTCGAGCCCCACATTGGGCTCTGTGCTGGTAGCATAGAGGCTGGAGCCTGCTTTGGATTCTGTGTCTCTCTCTCTGCACAGCACCCCCCCCCAAACATTTAAAAAAATTAAAAAATAAAAAAGTCAAGGGGTACCCGTACCTGGGTGGCTCAGTTGGTTAAGTGTCCAACTCTTGATTTCTGCTCAGGTCATTATCTCACGGTGGTGAGATCGAGCCCCACAATGGCCTCTGTGCTGGGCATGGAACCTGCTTGGGATTCTCTCTCTCTCTCTCTCTCTCTCTCTCTCTCTCGTCCTCTAGCCCCCAAATAAATAAACATTTAAAATAATAATAAAATAAAAACAAAAGTCTGGGACACCTGGCTGACTCACTTGGAAGAGCATGCCATTCTTGATCTTGGTGTCATGAGTTCAAGCCCCATATTGGATGCAGAGATTACTTTAAGACATAAAAAACTTAAAAAACACAATAAAAATAAAAACAAAAAGTCTGATAGAAATGACAACATTTTAACATTCCTTAAATATTAAAGCAGGTATATGGCACCTGGTATATTCTGTAATCAAAATATTTAATAATCTTCCACAAAATTCTTTTTCAACAAAGCAGCAGTCACTGACCATAGCCCCACCTCCAGTCAGGATATACATGCTCATTACTAAAAATTTTAAGTGGTTATTAAGTGAACTTTCACAAAGTCTACTAATGGGGTAAAAAAACAGTATAATGTCAATAATAAAAGAATACATCTAACCATGGTAGGGTTAGAAATGAGTTAATTCTTTTATTTTTTATTATTATTTTTTAATGTCTATTTCTTTCTGAGAGAGAGAGAGCAAGCACACAGGGGAGGGACAGAGGAACTGAAGCAGGCTCTGTGTTGACAGCAGACAGTCTGATGCGGGGCTTGAACTCACAAACCGCGAGATCATGACCTGAGCCGAAGTCAGATGCTTAACCAACTGAGCCACCTAGGTGCCCCAGAAACGAGTTCTTAATTACACCATTATAATTAAGACCAAGGACAGCAATGGTATTTTACTAACTTTTATTTTATATGGTCCAAAATAAGCCACTCAGGCCAATCACTGTCATAAAGTATTATCCAATTATTTCTCTTTCAGAAAGAAGGTATTTTATAGTACCTAATATTGACGGAATCAGTATATGATGTAAAGATACTTTTTAAAAAGTATAATTATCTGGATTAATGTTGGTTGCAGGTCTAATTCTAGCTCAAGTTCAGGAAAGAACCTCAAGAGGTAAAGTATAACCACTTGAGGATCATTCCTGAACTATAAAAATGTCCTCCCTTTTCTAAGAGGCAAGGCTAGTTAACCTGCAGAGCCACTTTCGAACTCTCACTCCTCTACAAGGTTCACCCCCTTCCTATCCGGCAAAATCTCTTGGTTTTACAAATCATTCATTCCTGAAGCTACCACAGCACCAAATGCCCATGTACCATATCACCACTGGGCTACTCCAAAAACCTCCTCAGCTACTACTCCTAATGTAAGTCATACACTACTTTTCCTAAATAAACTCCCCTCAAACCTCTTATGTGTAAGGAACCGTACAGTTCTTGTGGCTTCTTTTCAAATCTTAAGCTTTCAAGAAAACAAAGTGTAAGGGGAGTCAAATATTGTAAAAGACAGCAATTCAAAGACAAAAAGTGATTAATAAAACTAACACAACACCCATTTAATGCCAGTTTATTCACAAATTTATTTTAACTGACAGTGGCTAGCCAAAACAAAACCCTAATGTTGAAAGTTAAAGCAAAAGAAAGAATGACTTCTTGGCAAATTTACAGCACTTCCTCCTTAGTCACTCTTGGTGGACAAAGAATCCTGGCAGTCTCTCCCAATGATCCTGAACTTAGCTCATAACGCTTCTCATGACAGTGTTCCAGGACACCAAGCACTCTAAATTGGCAGAAAAGATGAAACCCATTTGTTATCTCTGAATTTAGATACATCTTAACCAAAAGATTTTTTTTTTTTTTCTTTCTTGTCTGATGTCAAGGCAGGGCGGGGAGGAGAGATAATAAACCCAAACACTTTTAAATCTGTTTGAAAGCCTGAGAATATAAAAGGAAAAGAAAATTACTTAAAACATTTCAGTTCATAAGAACTTTGATGAATAAGTACTATTTTTTTTTGATATTAAGGAATAGCCCTTCTAAATTTTCCTAAGGTCAAAACTAACAAACCTGCTATATAGGTATTTTCCTAAATATCAATAATAAACTGAGTCTCCTAGTAAGATTTTTTGGAAATTGGCTAATAAATTAAAGATAGGCAGCATTAAGGGAATACTGAAATTCCCAAATTATGAACAGGTTTCATTCTACAAATACACTTGTCATATGACAGTTTAGAACTGGAAGTGATTTTCAATAGGAAGTTGTCACAGTATTATAACATAATTAATGAAAAATGGAAAACCTTACCCCAAATGTCCAAAAAGTATCTTGTGTTTAAAATACCAGCAATAGGGGAGCCTGGGTGGCTCAATTGGTTAAGCTTCCGACTTCGGCTCAGGTCATGATCTTGTGGTCTGTGAGTTCTAGCCCCGCGTCGGGCTCTTTCCTGACAGCTCAGAGCCTGGAGCCTGCTTCTGATTCTGTGTCTCCCTCTATCTGCCCCTCCCCCACTCATGCTCTCTCTCTCAAAAATAAATAAACTTTAAAAATAAGAGAAGAGAACATAAAATAAAATAAAATAAAATAAAATAAAATAAAATAAAATAAAGTAAAAATAAAATAAAATAAAATAAAATACCAGCAATATGGGCAAAAGCTAAACTGTTAGCAAAGGTGAGAGAGGTACACAGTTAATGAGTCAGAGGTAGCTATGAAGACGTTACCACACTCCAGTGATAGAGGAGAACATAAAACATTATTGCAAGAGTAAGATCTTCACATCTTTTTTTCCCCCCGTTTCAGACACAACATGCCACAGAATCTCAGTTTACCAGAGGTAGAGGTGGATTTCCCAATATTCGAAATGTAAATTTATTACTCTCATAACTTACAGATTAAAAACAAGAGGCATCGATTTAGTATCAGTCATACAAACTTCAAAGAAGAGCACATAACTAAGGTTGCAGAGTGATAATTATTCAATGAACTGGTTTTTACTGTAGTCCTTACAAATGATGAATAAAAAGATATGGATTCCAAAACAGAGGAGTCTTTCAATTCTTTCTTGTTGCTTATTCTGTGCTAACAATTAGTGAAATAATTGTTTTAACTGTGTTATCTGTGCAGGACACTGGAATTTTTTAAATTTAATGTTTATTTATTTAAGCAGGGAGAGCGAGTGGGGGAGGAGCGGGGGGGGGGGGGGAGAGGGGGAGAGGGGGAGAGGGGGAGAGGGGGAGAGGGGGAGAGGGGGAGAGGGGGAGAGGGGGAGAGGGGGAGAGGGGGAGAGAGAGAGAATGAATATTCCAAGCAGGCTCCATGCTCAGCAGAGCCTGATATGGGGCTTGATCCAAAAACTGTGAGATCACAACCTGAGCCTATATCAAGAGTTGGACGCTCAACCAACTGAGCCACCCAGGTGCCCCCTAAAATGCCTCCCAATCTATTATTCTGCTGTGTGCTTTACTCCAGTTTATATCAAAATATCTGTCTGTAAATACCAGGCTACTATCTGAGTGGGAATTCATTTTAACTCATATTTTGCCACTTGCTTTTATGAGCATTTTATGGTAAATTTACTTTGTCGCCATGTGCTGTATAAAAAAATCTATTAAAATTTTACACTCTGGATTTTTGGTTACATAAATGCAGGAAGATACAGTACCAATATTTCCTTTGGTAATACCACATGAATAATATATTTAATGTTGCCAGCTATGTACCAGTATTTATTTGTATAAAACTATACATGCTGTATAGATTTCTTTTTTAGCTATGTGAATTTATACTTTAATGGTTCTTTTTAGTGGGTTAGAAGAATATTACCACATATCCAGAATTTAGGATGTTTAATAGGATCCAAGAGTATAGAATATTTATGGTACTTACTTGAACAAAAAGTCATTTCCTCTAAAAAAGCTCTTTTATTTATAAACACTTTGAAACTACACAATGGGAAAGCACTTGAAAATTTAGGGTTCAGCTTACATGTTGGCCAATACAGAAAACGAAAAAGTGACTTTTGTTTTTAATTTTTTAAAAATCATCTTGAATGGTGATTTTAATAGAAATGTTTCATTAGAAGAGGAGAAA
Source organism: Panthera pardus (assembly GCF_024362965.1). Lineage (NCBI taxonomy): Eukaryota > Metazoa > Chordata > Mammalia > Carnivora > Felidae > Panthera > Panthera pardus. The sequence goes on along the minus strand of NW_026526876.1, from coordinate 29,599,212 downwards.
CAGATCAACACAGGGACTTTTACGTAAGGAGACTTAACCTCTCTTAAATGTGGCAACCAAGCTCCTCCTATTTTTACTACAAATTAGGAATTATACATTGAATCCTCAAAAGGTGTCACTGAAAAAAACCTCTCCCATTGCACCAGAAGAGGTAACGATCTGAATCAACTCAGAGGTGGTTACTAACTTTGCTTAAAAAAAAAAAAAAAAAAAAAAAAATTAAGGAATGCAATTTCAGCTAACAGAGAAAAGTTAAGAATTTGCAATACTATGCCCCTTACCATACCCGCTGCTAACTTACTGTCAATGAGTTCGACAAAAGAGGTTACTAATATAACAACTCTTTCTATTTGATAAACCCTATCTTCAATGCCTACAGCACTGCCACAGACAGCAGAGCAACAGCAGTGGTAGATACCTCCTTTTTCTCAAAAATAAACTAAATCAAAAGCTGACTTATCTAAAAGTAACACTAAAGCTAGGCACTGAATCATGTCGTACTTGACTTAGTACAGTCTTAAACGAAATCACTTCTTTCTAGACAAAGACGGAAAATGTGTAAATCCAGTAGAACAATGCTGGTGGCTGATACTTTTCCCTGATCCAGAATTAAAAATTTTTTTTTCATTAAATAATCATGAACATGCTAGAAAGACCTGTAATCCCATCTTTGATTCTATTTCATTTCTATTTCCAGTTCTTTCACCTATATAAAAAAAAGTTCTAGTAACAAATTATAAGTAAAAATGACTGCCCACAGCAAGCCACATAGTACTATGTTCAAAAACTGGCACCTAAATTATTTCATAGAGTTATGTGCTATTTCCAAGAATGCAAGAAAATCTAAGACACCTAGATTCTGAATCTCCAGGTTCTTTAGATGACTTATAAAATGAATAAAGTAAAATTTAGATTATCACTGAACACACAGAATATACAGTTGCTGGATTCACAGTATCCAGGGCAAGAGTCAGGATCACAAGAATAGAAAATCTTGACATTATTGAGAGCCATATTTAAAAAATGTATATGCAATGATTCACTACCTAGTTCAAAAGCAGTATGAAACCAACAGGGGAAAGACCAGGAACACAGGTTAAAAGCAAGTTCTCACTTTTATTTACTTTATGTGAACCTAAACATGAAAACTGGCCTCTGGAAATAACTGCAACATCTGCCTCACAGGAATGTGGCATTCATAAAATGATAAAATCCTAACTGCAAGGTACAATGTGTGTATTAGAAAAGATTAAATAAACATAACTTTGAATTTCAACTCTGTCTCGTGAAAGATACAAAAGAAGGGAAAAGAGAAATAAGGAAATCTCAAAGAGGCAGACAAATATAGGAAATAGAGGATTTCAGTTAGCAGAATTCTGAATTTGAGTGTTTGGCTTCAGAGTCATCCAAAGGAAGCTCCACTCTACACAGCAAAACTAAAGTGCAGTTTCCCTTGAATAACAACACGGAGTTAGGGATGCCAAAACTTAACTAACTAACTAACTAACTAACTAACTAACTAACTAACTAACTAACTGCCTTCTAATGACCGGAAGCCTCACCGATAACAACAGTCAATTAATAGATATTTTGCATGTTATGTGTATTATATACTGTATTCTTCCAATGAAGCTAGAGACAATATTAAGAAAACCATAAGGAAGAGAAAATACATTTATAGTACTGTATTTATAGAAAAAAAATCCACGTACAGTGGGCCCTCCCAGTTCAAACACGTTGTTTCAAGGTTCAACTGTAGTTCATTAGAACAGACCACTGTATTCAGCGACAACGTCAATGACATTAGCCTCTGCCCAAATATACAGAGATGGAGGAAATAAAGTACAGAGGGAGGGGAGGAGTCTACCATCAAATATCTTTCATATTTTAGCTGTAAAATAAAAAACTTAGAGGAGAATGGGCTAAGAAACGGTCTGTATCTGTCATTCTAACTGGTTATTACAGTTTTCTAGAGAGGTCTATGGTAGTAATAGGAAATAAATGTATCAGACCAATTCTAAACTGCCAATTCATCCTGATAAAGACTCTGGGGGTTGAACACTTACACTTGACCCTTTTGTCCTACGGCCTAAACCAGATTACCTCTGAACTGAAAGGAGATTTGTGTATTTTGGCGAATTATTTCAGCCAAACTATCAACGATCACAAACTCTTCCTCCTCCTCCCAATGCCATTTGATAAATATTTAAGCACCTATTATTTACTGCCAGGGATTATACTAGGTGCTGGGGATACAGTAATAACAAACAAGAACTGTGGCTCATTAAGCTTAGAGTTTAATGGGCAAGACAAATATTAATAAACAGATAATCATGCAAAATGTTAAGAGATTATAACTATGACATCAGATCTAGAAGACGTCTCTGTGTTATAAACATTTAACCTAAGCTCCAAAGAACAAATGAGGACTTGGACAGGCAAACTTACTGTGGACAAAAGGTCTCAGGGGTGGTGAGGGGAATGTGGGGAGGTGTAGAAGATACTGGGGGCTGTGGTGTGTCTTAACAAGAAACAACATGTATACAAGATTGTGCAGCTGGAGCTTAGACAGTGAACAAGGGGAAGAAATCACTGGAGTTGCTGACACTGGTTATGGGTAGGTGGGGCCAGATCCACAAAACTCTGTAATCTATGTTAATTTTATGAAACAGTATTAAGCAGTCTTGGTCTTGTCCTATGTTCTTACATTTATCTTGGACTGGTTTTAAATGAAAAATTTCAAATACAAGCTAATGGATAATGAATTCCCACATAACCATCAACTAACTTCAAGAATTATTAACTTTTGGCCAATCCTATCTCATCTATAACATTTATCCCTCATCTCCATTAATTCTCAAGTATTCCCCACTATCAGATCATTACACCTGTGTATATTTCCACATGTAGCTCTAAAAGGTAAATTCACTTAAAATATAGTATACTATATACTACACTATATATACATACACACATAATACCATACCATGTATCATATATTTGTAGTATAATATGCTATAAACTTTCACAATTCGAAAAACAGGAACTCCTTAATGTCAAATATCCTGTACTGTCTCAATTGGTTTGTCCAAATCAAAGACAAGTAAGATCCACACTGCATTTGGTTAATGCATCTCAAATTTGGAACAGATTTCTTCTTTTTCTCCTTGCAATTTATTTGTAGAAAAAACAGAACTATCTGTCCTTTTAAGGGACAAAAAGTGGATTTTACTGATTGTTATCCTTGTCACAAAGCCCACACTTTTGAACTTTATAAACTCAATCTTTAAACTACTTTAAGTTTGTTATTTAGTGTTTATTTAGTACAGATCAAATGATTGGTGCTTTCGAACATTTCATTTTTACATGTTTAAGACTGAGGTGTGCTAAAACACACCCAACCTTTAGAGATTTAAGTACTCCAAACTCTTCTCAATGCCCATTTCTCAGGCTTTTTATTAATCATGGTAACATACACATAATACATAATTCTGCCATGCACAGTAAAAACAAAAAATGTAACAATTCTTCAGCAGAGCCCCTAGCAGCACTCAGATCAATCTGTTTGTCACATTCAATTAAGTGTCCAACCTGATAATATCCAGGTGCATCTTTTATGTCTAAAACTCACCTTCCTCTGGGGACGTCTTTCCTGGCAAACTTTAGCCTGGAATTGATTACTTTGTATTCTTCAAGCTTAGTGTGACCCTCTTCTTTTGTTATTTATGTGTTCTGTATTTCCAAGTTATGTCATGAAGACCTTGATCGGCCTTCAACTAGATTATCCATGCCTCTTTATCGGCACTACCTACCATGTGGTTTTAACTGTAGATCAATTTTCAATGATTATCTGTCTGCATACATGTAGTTTACAAATAAGAACTTCCAGGAAATCTAAAACATATGAGACTTATTCAGGCAATGGCTTGTCCTGCTTAATTTTCAAACTGTAAAAAACAAAAAACAAAACAAAACAAAAACCACAAAAAACCTCACCTAACTGAAGCTTGAAAGACCCAGAATGCCTTTGACACACTGAAGTATTCCTTTTTTTTTTTTTTTTTTTTTTTTATTTATTTTTTTTTAACGTTTATTTATTTTTGGGACAGAGAGAGAGCATGAACAGGGGAGGGGCAGAGAGAGAGGGAGACACAGAATCCGAAACGGGCTCCAGGCTCTGAGCTGTCAGCACAGAGCCCGACGCGGGGCTCGAACTCATGGACCCTGAGATCATGACCTGAGCCGAAGTCGGACGTTTAACCGACCAAGCCACCCAGGCGCCCCACACTGAAGTATTCCAATGGAGAAAGAGCATGACAGAGAAGGATGGAAGTGGCTTATAGTTCCTCTTGGCTGGCTGTAGGACTAGACAGAATCTGAGCGTGAAGATTCAGAACAAAACACTGGCCTAGTTGCGGTGTCTTGTTCAGAGAATGGGACTCTGTTATGTTTCAAGAATAAAGCAAAATGACAAAGTTAATACTGAAAGACTCTCAGTTATTCAAAAACTGCTACCCCAGAGTGGCTACTCCAGAGTGAACCAATCAATTTTCTGTCTACTTTTCTGCCTATGGAGTCTACTGTTTTAGAGTGGATTCCATTTTAGAACCTTTCAAAAATCAAACTGAGGTTAGAATATTCCTAAACAGTTAAATAATCCCACTTGTTCAAGAGCCCATAAATTAAAGTATTAAGAGTAGCTATTTTTTTTTTTTTTAAATGTTTTCAACGTTTTTTATTTTTATTTTTGGGACAGAGAGAGACAGAGCATGAACGGGGGAGGGGCAGAGAGAGAGGGAGACACAGAATCGGAAACAGGCTCCAGGCTCCGAGCCATCAGCCCAGAGCCTGACGCGGGGCTCGAACTCACGGACCGCGAGATCGTGACCTGGCTGAAGTCGGACGCTTAACCGACTGCGCCACCCAGGCGCCCCAAGAGTAGCTATTTTTTGATCTAGCTCACTCACCTAAGCAGGAGACTGACAAGGAGCGAATCTTACAACTTAAAAGTACTTATTGTAAGCAGCAGGGGACTTAGAAACTTCTCATAAACATCACAATAAAGACTGAAAGGGAAACAATCCTATCTTCAGCATTTCCCAACACCCCAGCCCTGGGAGTTAAAGTGGAGGATGACAGGCACTTCTTATTCCACGGGGGACAGTTTGCTTCTGATTATCTCTAAAACAATGAAAATCTATGGATTCAGCCTCACAGAGTAACTATATAATAACAGAACTCCTATAGGGAAATGTTTTTAATCCTCACTTTAATAACAAAATAGAGCTTGTTAGAAAGAATATAGTGTATGGAGTTAGTAAATGCTAAATTCCAAATCCTGGCCCTACCATTTAGCTAGCTAGCTATAATCACTGAGCCAGGTATGGAAATATGAAAGAGCCAACATTCCTATCAATGCTCAATGTCCAGGAATGATGTTCCAAGTTCAGTGTGTATAAGAACTATCGGAGAGTTAAAATGAGTCCCAGGGACTTGCATGAAAAGAAGCCTCTTGGATAGTTCTCAGGCAAGAAATGTGCAAGACCATACTTTCAGAAACATAACTCAGAGCTACTGAGGTTCAGAAATGAAAGGATTCATCTTGAAGAACATGAAGTTGAATCAAAAATCAATTTGTTAGTTAACTTAACGGTTCTTAAAATAGAAGAACTTCTGGTCCAGGAGAGATGGTGTGGACTCTTCTTCCAGCACATCCCTGCAAAAAACACAGCTAGAAGCCCTGGAAATAACACAAGAGGCAACCAAATTTTCGAAAAGCTCTGAAAAGTGGAAAAAGGAAGAGGAACTGGTTAGGGACTTCAAGACTAGAACAAGAGTGTGACATCGCATCTAAAAACTCCCGTTCAATCAAAGGTAACCCTGGCCTAGAATTTCCTAACTTCCAGCCTAGCAACAAAAGTGGCCCAGAAAGGCTCATCACTCCTCTGTATGGAATAGGAATACCACCCCCACCACCCCACCCCCACCCCCACCCGTATCAGGCAAGCTCTGCAGCAACAGAAAAGGGGAAGGATCAGGAGGTCAGCAAACAATACGAGGCCAGGGGAAAACATTATTACACTTCTCTCTTTACTTTTTACAACAAAGACTCATTATGTCTAATCTCTCTCCTCCCATTCTCTCTTAAATCCAAGTTCTCACCCCCACTAACTGCACTGAAACTGCTATTCAAGGTCACCAATGACCTCCACTGTCCTAAATCCAATTCTCGGTCCTTATCACCCAAACTATCAGCAGCATCTAACACAGGTGATCACTCATCAAAATATTTTCTTCATTTGTCTTTCAAGACATCATATTAACCTGATTTTTCTCTTGCCTTTTTCAATTCTTTTTAAGACTCCAACTGCCCACAACTCTAAATCTTTCTACACTCAGTTCCTAGGGGATCTTATCAAATATCATAGCTTTAAGTATTGTCTACATTTCTAACTCTCAAATTCTTACCGCTAGCCAGGACTGCTCCCCTGAATTCCAGATTCCTGTATACACCTGCCAACTCAACACCAGCACCTGAATGTCTAAGAAGCATCTCAATCTTACTATTCAAAACTGATACTCCTTCTTCCCCATTCTTTATACCTTTCCAAACCTGCTTCAATTGGATTGATGTGTCTAGGTGAAAAACCTTGGTGTTATCCTTGACTTCAAACCCCTTACCCCGTCTTATGTCTCTCACAGACACCTCCTCCTTCCCCCAACACACACACATCCAGTCCATCAGCAAATTTTACTGGAACTATCTTCAAAATATATCCAGTATTCGCCAATACTTTTTTGTCACCTCACCATCACTACTTTGGTCCAAACAGCCTAGATTATTGCCAATTGGTCTGGCTCTCATCCTTGACCAAATTCATCTATTCAGTGTTAATATAGCAGCCAGAACGTTGTTGTACAAAAGGTAAGCTAGAAAACGCCACTCCTCTCCCCAAAATCAATTCTTGTTGCTTCCCATCTGTCAAAATGACCAAAGACCAAAAACCAAAACCACTAAAAACTCCCAAGTCCTTACAATGACCTGTATGGCCCCAAATGGTCATGCACCACCTACTACCACCCCTCCCTGCTAGCTCACTGGCGTCATCTCCTACTCTCCTGGCTCATTCCACGTAGTCACTGCTTTTACTACTGTTCACTGAACTTGCCAGGTTAGCTATCAACCACAGGGCCTTTTAATTGCCATCCCCAAGCAGACATCCTCACTTTCTTCAGGTCTTTTCCTCACAAGTCACTTCCATGAAGACTTTCCTTTATTGCCCTATCTTAAAACTGCAAGCGTTCACCCTTCCCCAAACACGTAATTCTCTCTCCTTTTCATCCCTCCTCCTGTAAAATATTTTCATTATCTATCTTACTTATCTGTTTCCCCCCACTAGAACCCCTTCTGGAAGAGAAGGGACTTTTGTTTACTATCACATCCCTGGTGTCTTGAACAATGCCTGGCACGGAGTTGGTAGTCCAATACGTGTAGAAAGGAAGGAGGAAAACAGGAAGGTAAAGAGGGGAGGAGACAGGTTAGAACTGTGGTCCTAACTTTTCCTTATGATACATAAAAACCAAAGTAATCCTTGAGTGAAGCTAACCTACTTTCTCATTTGGTGCCAACTGATCTCCACAGCCTGGGACATAACTCTGTCCTCTCCTGACCGAAATGGGTGACAAAGTATCACAAAATGAAAACTGCCAGCGAGGTATCTGATCCATATTAACACCAACCGTACAGCACTTGAACGGATGCTTACTGAGGGGATTATAAATCTTCTACATGCTTTGACAAGGAAGACCAACTTCTCACATTTCAGTTCCCACACTCTTTCAAACTGTTTCCTAACGAGTTAGCATCATGAACTGTAGGACATACATAAAATATTCTAAGTTTCCTTCATTGTGAACATTCTTCCACAAGACTTGAAAATTATTTTGTCAGGTTCTTCTTTACCACATAGTATATAAATCTACTCCCTGCCCACCCCACCCCACCTTCAAACCCTGAAGAATTAATCTTTAATGACCTAGTCAGCCCTCAGAGATCAAACCAACTTGCAGTAAAGAATGATTAAAGGCACATGGGGTGCCTGGGTCGCTCAGTCGATTAAGCACCCAACTTCAGCTTAGGTCATGATCTTGCGGTTCATGGGTTCGAGCTCGGCGTCAAGGCTCTGTGCTGACAGCTCAGAATGGGAAGCCTGCTTCAGATTCTGTGTCTCCCTCTCTCTCTGCCCCTCCCTGCCCCCTCAAAAATAAATAAAAACATTTAAGAAAAAAAAGAATGACTGAAAGCACAGAGAAAGACACTTTCACTGTCTTAATAATTGAGAGATATCAGTAAGCAGTATTAATGAGCACAATGCACGAGCATACAGTAAGTGCTCAAGAAATGGTAGATGCTGCTGCCCTTCCTAAGTTCTGACTACCAGGCCTGGCTGACTGACTAAGCTACCACAAGATGCTCTATGCCCTTCTATCTGATGACAAACATTTGTTCTTGCAAATGTGTAGTCCTTAAACACACTTGAGAAACAGGAACGTGACACCAAGTATCTTCTGCATATGGAGGACTGGAAGATGATGAGGGAAAGAGATTCACAGACAGATTATCCTGTAGTGGTCCCTCGCTGAAAAAAAAAGTGATGATACACTCACCACCAATTCAGGATCACTGACAAGTAACCACAGTAACTGTTCATCTTAACTCATTAAGAACCTGTTCTTGCAATACTCACAAAAACAAAAACAAAATAAACCTACGCACACAGGAAAAATCTTCTTTGTGCTCCTAGAATAATGGCAATATAGTTATGTTAGAGTCTCTGATTTTCAACTGGTCTGAGAAAAAGCAATGATCACATAATAAGGAGCTCTTACGGTTTACTTCATTTTACTATTTCTTCTTAAGTAACAGAAATTATAAAAATCACAAATATGGTACTATGTACAAAACACTGCATATCACATATATTAATTCATGTAATTTAAAGACTCTCTCAAATAGGTATTATCATCACCCCACTATACAATGAGGAATTTAAGGAAATTAATGCAAAAAGGTGGAAGTAATTTGTCCAAGCTCATACTGCTAAGAATCTGAAGAGCTTCTCAGTTGGTTAAGTGTCCAACTTTAGCTCAGGTCATGATCTCCTGGGGTTTGTGAGTTTGAGCCCCACATTGGGTTGTCTGCTGTCTGCACAGAGCCCTCTTTGGATCCTCTGTCCCCACCACCTCTCTGCCCCTCTCTCACACTTTCCTTCTCTCTCACTCTCAAAAACAAATAAACTTAAAAAAAAAAAAAAAAAAAAAAAAAAAGACTCTGAAGAGCCAGGACACGACTTAGGCACCCAGGCCCAGAGTTCCTACTCTTAACAGCTGGGATAGTATAAACTTAAGAGAGTATCATTGCCAAATTAACTTTTTCAGAAATGATGTCAAAAAGGGGGAGTGTGCTTAATTCACTAAGAAAAGGCTCTTTAACAAAATTCTTTCCCTTAGTTATAAGACTCATACAGACTCTGATTTTGATGAAGTTATGATGCCAAGTCTAAATCTAAATCTCTCTCTCAAAGTGCCAAAAAATTTAAAACCAAAAGAAACCTCAGAGATTATCTCTAAGCATCTCAATTTTTTAAATGGTCAAAATGAAACCAAAATGGGTCCCAACAGAGTGAGTCAAAAATCAATTTCCTGTCAGTCAAGCTCTTAAAGCAAGTTATCAGAAAAAGATGCTCAGAAGAGTTTGGCATGCCAACATGAGCTTAAAATTACATTCTGGGGGGCACCTACGTGGCTCAGTCGGTTAAGCATCTGACTTCGGCTCAGATCATGATCTCACAATTTGTGAGTTTGAGCCCCACATTAGGCTCTCTGCTGACAGCTCAGAGCCTGGAGCCTGCTTTGGAGTCTGTGTCTCCCCGCACCATCCCCTCTCTCCCCCCTACCTGCTCACACTCTCTTTTTCAAAAATAAATAAACATTAAAAAAAAATTTTTTTTAATTACATTCTGATTTGGGGTGCCTGGATGGCTCAGTCAATTAAGCATCCAACTCTGGCTCAGGTCATGATCTCACGGTTTATGAGTGTGAGCCCCATGTCGGGGTCTGTGCGGACAGCTCGGAGCCTGGAGCCTGCTTCGGATTCTGTGTCTCCCTCTCTCTCTACCTCTCCCCCACTCATGCTCTGTAGAGACAGAAATATGTTTATTTTTATTTATCAAAAATATTTATCAAAAATATGTTTATTAACATGTTTGTTAACATTTAAAAAACTTACATTCTGATTTTAAAAATTATTTTGGCTTCTTTAACTAATTGGCACTGGTAACTAGGACTCAAATGTCATCTCTTAAAAATTTAACAACCACAAGGGGAGGGAAGCAAAAATAATATAAAAACAGGGAGGGGGACAAAAACAAAACAGACTCTTAAATATGGAGAACAAACAGAGGATTACTGGAGGGGTTGTGGGAGGGGGGAAGGACTATATGGGTAAGGAGCATTAAGGAATCTACTCCTGAAATCATTGCTGCACTATATGCTAACTTGGATGTAAATTAAAAAAATAAATATTAAAAGATAAAAAAAATAAGATAAAAATTTAATAATTATTTTACTGACTCAAAAATAAGACTACTTGATCAGTACCACCTTCTCTGACATTTCCTTCCTAATAAAAATACATAAAATTAAGATGAATGACCTATTCTTAGAAACAAGCAGGAGCCACATGAATAATAGGAAAACACACACTGGCCATTCCAAACGGCAACATCTATACTGAACTAATAAAGAATTCCACCATTGAAGGAAGTCAAGCCCCCAATCTATTCCATACTTGCATGGCCCTCAAGTCTCCTCAATCGCAAAATTGATCTTTCGGGTCCTTCTAGCTCTAAAATTCTACTTCATCTTTGCTCCTAAGTGTCACATTACAAACAGAAGACTCAACAGTTTGTTCCCAGTTTAAGGCATGTTTGCACGTCCTGCAAACAAGGTGCCTACTAATTAATAACAAACCAAAATAACTGGTGTGTCAAAGTAACCTTTGTCTCTTTAGTTAGCTTTTATGAAGCTACTTATCTTTATCCTAAAGAGTTCCTGCACTAGGAACTATGTATTTATCAAATTTTACTGTTAAGAACCCTGAACCCATTATTAGCTTAAACAGACCCTAAGTAACCCATCACCTAAAACTAGAACATCTATCTAAACCAGACTCGTTAGGTATCAAAAAAAAAAAAAAAAAAAATCTTATTCTTACATATGAATTCTAAAGAAGGAATAAAGATACTAATTTCCTAACTTGCAGAACTAACACTAAGCATGCCACTCTCAAGTTTTCCATAGGAATATTACATTTTTGATAGTTTATAATAATGCTTCCCCAGTTTAGTGATGACCACGTGTTAACATTTATTACAATCTTGTAATCAAGACAAAATGTCTCCAATATACCAATTCAATAATTCTTGATATGAATGCTTAAAAGGAAAAAAGAATGGCGAACCATTTTTAAACTAGATAACAAAATGAAAACAATGCCCGGTTAAGTTATTAGACTCTTGACTGACAGCTGACAACTTCCTGAGTAGATAACTAGCTACAGGGAAGAAAAAAAAAAAAAAATTACATCACTTTGAAGATTCAGTCTGGATAAAGCTTTAGAACAATTTTTCTTTTATGGTCTTTCCTTTTAAAATTAGACACGCTCTAAAGATCTGTCCAGATAGAAAGAGGTTGATCTCATTAGAATTTTTTACTAAACATCACAATTAAGTTTGCTCCAACATTTCTTTTTACAATACTTAGCTGTTTTTTTTTTTAATAAGGCAAACAGAATTATTTTAAAGAGCAGAAAAAGTTTGCAGTTGCTCTTTCTTCCCTATTGCAAAAGAAGAAAAAGTATAAAGCTGTAGAGAACAGTCAACAGTTCTAGATCAACCCTTCCACCCCAGCCACCAATTATACAGCTCATGAAAGCTAAACAGAAATCCTAGGGAAAATATACATTTTAGAGATGAAGGTGATTTTAGAGGTGTATTACATGATGGCACAGGCATATATAGCTTTTCAGACAACTATATGTGATTTCAAAATAAAGACAAAAACTTCACCAGGACATTACAAATGAGAAAGTTTATTTGTAGGACATTCCCACTCCCACCAAAAAGTGTCTTCAAGCAATCCAAATATCTTTAAGGGCACCAACAGATAGGGTAAGCAGAAATGCTATGGCAATTGCCAAACATGCACATACAACTTTTAACGTTTCCCCAGGGATCAACTAGGGTTATCATACAGGATGGCCATAAAATGCTTAAGCTGTTCATACACACCAGGCAAACGCTATAAAAGTGCTGGAAAGTGGGTTATTCATCAGGCTATCACCAGTGTGATGCAGCAAGGAAAGAGCCTCCAGGGTTGAAAAGTAGAACAGAAACAGTCTGGTTCACTTCACATTTTCTGATTAGTTTTAGAATTCATATTACTAATTACAGAACCAAAGAAGAAAAGAAAAGAACCCCAGGAACCAAGTCTTTCACAGATAAGACAACTGATCTGCCAAGACTTATGGTAGAAAACAAGACCCAACTTTCAACTGAGAGGAAGGACTTTGTACCACACAAAAATTAAACATTTAGTAATTTAGATTCTGTGAGGAATAGCCCAGTTACACATCTAGTAGTCCCCCATTATTTACGGCGGATATGTTCCAAGACCTCCAGAGGATGCCTGAAACTTCAGATAGTACTGAGCCCTATATGCACTATGTTTTCCCTGTAAGTATGTACCTATAACAAGGTTTAATTTATAAATCTGGTACAATAAGAGATTAACAACAATAACCAATAATAAAATAGAACAATTACAACCATATACTGTAATAAGTTATGTGAATGTGGTCACCTTCTTTCTCTCAAAATACTGTACTGTACTCACACTTTTTGCGACGTGAGATGATAAAATGCCTATATGATTAGATGAAATAAAGTAAATGATGCAGCATTAGCCTATTATTGACCTTCTGGTGATATGTCAGGAGTATCAATCTGCTTCCGGACCTCAGGAAGTGAAACTGTGGGTAAGCGGGGGGCTATGGTATTCCTCAAAGGAAATGCTGATAAAGTCGAATAACCCATTAAACTATTAGAATTTTCCTATTAAGGCACTAAACATTCAAAGTAGTTCAGGAAGATACAGAACTCAATTCACTTTCACTGTGTGACTCCTCTGTTCAGCCTCTATCAGTGACTCCCTTTCACAGTGCAATATCAACTTTCCCATTAAAGTCTTCATTAACAGTCCTCCAACTTCTATTCTCCAAGAGAGTTCAAAAACTTTTCTAATGGTGAGTACAGGTTCCATCATTTTCTTTCAAGACTTGGTATCCACAAATTTTTTGAAGTTTCTTTATTAAAGTGCGCAAGCAAGGGGGTCATAGAGAAGAGGGAGAGAGAGAGAGGATCCCAGGCAGGCTCCGCTATGTCAGCGTGGAGCCAGATGAGGGACTTGAACTTGCAAACCATGAGATCCCGACCTGAGCTGAAATCGAGAGTCAAATGCTTAACCAACCGAGCCACCCAAGCACCCACCCTCAGGAATTACTTTATACAGAGAACAAAAACAGGTCTATAAGCCTCTAAAATATTTTTTTAATGGCAAACAATCTCGATAATCAACAATAATGCTAGAATATTTAAATTACATTTTTAAAACTGTAAACAGGTTTTAAAACATCCAACTTTGGAAAAAAAAGTACCGTAACAGCTTTAAGAGATAGCTGCAAATTCTTTGACACTTCTTCCATTGAGAGGTAGGGTTCTCTCTCTCCCCCTTGAATGTGAGAGGGCCTATAACTGCTTACCAATAAAAAATGGTGAAAGTGATGCTAGGGGACTTCCCAGGCCAGGTTATAAATGAACAGACTGATTCTGCCCTTGTTTGCTAAAACACAGAGATGCCATGTAAGAAGTTGGATAACCCTGAGGCTGTTATGCAGGTGCATTTGGCCAGTGGGTCCCAGCTGAGCAAAGCACTCTAGGCTTCCCTAACAAGGCGTCACACATGAGTGAAGATGCCATCTTGGAAGTGACCCTCTAGTTGACCACCAGCCTTTGAATCTTCTCCAGCTAAGCCCGTGACATCCTGAAACAGAAACAAGCGATTCCAACGGTTTCCTGAATTCTGACCCACTGAATCTATGACAATATGATAAACCTTGCCATTTAGTTTGAAGTGGCTTATTAAGCAGCAAAAATAACAGAAATAGCCATTATCCAATAAAGTTGAACATGGGCACACTTTACCACCCAGTAATCCCAGTACTTCTATATACCTACCAAAAACAAAACCCAAAAACCTTCAGCACACATATACCAGGAAGCTTTTTCAAAATAAGGGCACTGAACATTATTTATAAAATAACTCAAGGGAAAACCCAAACACACACCAAGAGGAGATTGGATAAATTAGGGTATGTTTGCTCAGCGGAGCAATGAAAACGAACTACAAGTTAATGAAATAGCACAGATGAATTTAGTGACATAATGTTGAAAATCCAAGTCCCATAAGACAACTTACAGTATACTCTCTTTTGTAAAGTTTAAGGCTAAGCAAGAGTAACCTAGAGATCCCTGGAGAAACTTTAAAAGCCGTGTGTACATGTTTTACCATTGCCTTAGAATCTTGTTGGAGGGACAGAAATGCGGTTTGTTTTCTTCCTTGTAATTGTTTTAGGCAAACACAGATATATGATGCAACTAAAAAAAGAAAAAAAGGAAAATGATAACTTAGGATTGAAAATGGGGGTGGATCTTACAGATAAGTTCTTGGTATCGGCAGTCACTGAGCTGGGCAGTAGCGTCACAGGTGTATATTGCTTTTGAAATAAAGCCATACATGGACTAACAGTGTCATGAGCCCAGAGGTCTAAATTAGAAAGAAATAAATACACGGGCACCTGGGTGACTCTGTTGGTTAAGCGTCTGACTTCAGCTCAGGTCATGATCTCACAGTTCGTGAGCTCGATCCCTGCGTCAGTCTCTGTGCTGACAGCTCAGAGCCTGGAGCCTGTTTTGGATTCTGTGTCTCCCTCTCTCTTTGCCCCTCCTCACTCATGCTCTCTCGCTCTTTGTCTCTCAAAAAATAAATGATAAAATAAGAAAAAAAGAAACACACACATATACACAGGAGTACATAAAATAGGAGGACATGCTATGATAGAATGGGGGTTAGGGGCAGGAGTATCCACATTACCATTAAGAAAAATGCCTTTTCTAGTTTAAGCCAGCAGATATTGAAATCCAATATACCCTCCACCAATTTCCCTTTAGATACTCATGAAAATAAGAATGTTACAGTTTCACAGAGCAAGAAACTAAGAATGCTGATTAATCTTTGAGTACCCAGAGAAATACCCAATAATCAAAACTTCTGAGAAGCAGCATTAAGGCAAAAAAAAAAAAAAAAAAAAAAAAGTAGGGACACATAAGGAAAGACAGATTTCCATTTTCAACCACTGAATCATATACAAAATTTTCAGTAACCAAAGATAGTACGGGGATCTACTGGCCAACCCCTTCAGCAAACTTAAAAACAAAACAAAACAAAACCCCTCATTTCTGTCCTTCATTAAATTTCAAATAATGAAATGAAAGTTAGACAAAAGCAGGTAGAAAACTGTATTTGATACCCAAAGATGTTCAGCTGGCAATGAGAAGATGGCTGAAGCTGATAAAATGATGGGGAAGTGGTACTCACTGTTTCTAGCAAGGAAAGGACCACAGACTGCATTGGGTTATCCAGGAAGCAACACTACTCATAATGGAAAGGCAATGTGATATAATCAGACAGAAGATCCTTTCTCAGGCTAGCACATCTGAACACCGTCAATATCAGCAAGTTGGCTAGAGACTCTACTCAGTAACATATATGAAGCTGGAAATAGCAATTTAAAGCAACCAGGTCAACACTGAGAGGAATCCATTAAGTTGTTTACTTGAAAACACCAGGACCTTTGCAAAGGCCTTTCCTCCTAGGCAATGTCATGGGCTATCTTAAAATCTCAAGAGGAGGGGCGCCTGGGTGGCTCGTCGGTTAAGCGTCCGACTTCAGCTCAGGTCATGATCTCACGCTCCGTGAGTTCGAGCCCCGCATCAGGCTCTGTGCTGACAGCTCAGAGCCTGGGGCCTGTTTCAGATTCTGTGTCTCCCTCTCTCTGTGCTCCTCCCCTGTTCATGCTCTGTCTCTCTCTGTCTCAAAAATAAATAAACGTTAAAAAAAAAAAAAAAAAAAAATTTAAAAAAATAAAATAAAATAAAATAAAATAAAATCTCAAGAGAAAAAAAAAAAAAAAAAAAAAAGGTTACAAGAGGTACAAAATAAATGTGCCCAACTAAAATTCTTACATACTTCCAAAACTGTTTTTAATGGTCTTCCCTTCCTTTGTAAGCATGAGCACATGTGCATACACACACACACACACACCTACCCACCCACCCACCCTAAAATCATAACAAAATAGTCTTCCTCCAGGTCCTCAAGCTTAAAAACTTATTCCTCTCTTTCTCTCACAATTTAGTCTACCAGAAACTCTTTTGGTTCTACCTTCAAAATACAGTTAGCCTTTGAACATGGGCATAAGGTGAGCTAACCCTGAACAGAACACATCCATGTATACCTTGTGACTACCCCAAAACTTAATTACTAAGAGCCTACAGCGGACCTGAAACCTTGCCATTAACATAGTCAGTTAACACATATTTTGTATCTAATATGTACTGTATACTGTATTCTTACAATAAAGCCAGAAGAAAATGTTATTAAGAAAAATAAAATACATTTATAGTATTATATTATATTTATTTTTTAAAAATCTGGATATAAGTAGACCTATACAGTTCAAATCCATGTTGTCCCAGGGTCAACTGTACATCTAACCTCAGACCATTCCTGATCACTTCAACCAAGTGATCATCTCCCACCTGGAAATGGCATCAACCTCCTGAGGAGTCCTTCTTCCTCAGACCTACCTGTCACTCCTTTGGCTCAGGCCCTTCCCATGGAACCCAGAGTAAAAAAAGCCACAGTTCCTATAAAGTTCCTGGCTAGTTCACATCTCCTCTCATTTTCTGATTTAAACTGATTTGATTTGGAACACCTTTTCTCCAGCTAGCCCAGATATCCTAGACACTCCCTTATTTACTTGAGGTCACCTTATCAAAGAAGCCTTTTTTGACTGACACAAATTAGTAGAGCTGCTGCTGTCACCACTACCCTCCCCCAACCCTGTTTTGTTTTCCACAGTACTCACCACCTGACATACGTGTTTACTGCCTCTGCTCCCCTAGCAAAAGTTCCAAGAGGGCAGGAATTCTTGTATGTTTTATTTACTAATGTAGCTCCACAAGTTTAATAGTCTCCTCATATGTGAGCATTCAATAAATGTTTCAAGTGAATGAATACTGGTGGGTGGAGCTGAGAAAAGGTGTATCCTAAATACACAGTGGTTCCTGTGCATGTAACCATGTGCATGCTTGAAGACAGCCAAAAATCTTCAGGGGGGGGTTATGACAGATTCCATCTAATTCCAATTAAAATCCCAGCAAAATTTTTTTGAGGGAATTTGACAAAGATGGATGGATTTTAGTAGACAAATTTACAACTTCTGCAATTCAAAAACCATACAAATTAAACGACAAATAAAAAGCTAGGAAAAACAATTTGCACTTACAAGTCAATTCAAAAAGATATAAGCAAATGATTTCAGATTTGTTTATATGAAAAATATAAATGGCCAATAAATACAAAGCAAGGGTTAAACTACATTACTAAATCAAAGCAATTAAAAATTTAAAGGGGGAGGGGGCACCTGAATGGCTCACAGTCATCCAACTCTTGATTTTGGCTCTGGCTCTGATCTCATGGTTTATATGTTCGAGTCCCATGGCAGGCTCTGCACTGACAGTGTGGAGCCTGCCTGGGATTCCCTCTCTCTCTAAATAAACTTAAAAAAAAAAAAAATTAAAAAGTTAAAGGATGCCTTTTTTTCCCTATCAAAATTCAAAGTCTTTAAAAATTTAATCTAATATCTGCTAGGTTTCAGGAAAACATTATTGACAAAACAGCTGTTCAATTCCGGATAATATAACTCTTACCAAAAACTAAAATTGTCCCTATCCCAAGACCAAAATAAATTTCCTCATCTAGAAATTCAACCTAAGAAGATAATCTGTGCTATGAAGCAAGCTTTACTTACAACAATGTTTTTTAAACTCCTACATAAAAGATCACAACTTAGGTCACATCGTTGGGAGTTGGTTTTATTTGCCCATAAGGGGATCAAAATTTTTCAGTTTGTTGCCAACACTTTAAAATCTATTACACCCGGGGGCGCCTGGGTGGCGCAGTCGGTTAAGCGTCCGACTTCAGCCAGGTCACGATCTCGCGGTCCGTGAGTTCGAGCCCCGCGTCAGGCTCTGGGCTGATGGCTCGGAGCCTGGAGCCTGTTTCCGATTCTGTGTCTCCCTCTCTCTCTGCCCCTCCCCCGTTCATGCTCTGTCTCTCTCTGTCCCAAAAATAAACAAAAAACGTTGAAAAAAAAAAAATTAAAAAAAAAAAAAAATCTATTACACCCGAAGACAAGATGATGTGCCAATGCTGGGTCTGTAAGTGTCTCAATGACTATTAGCTAAACAGTAGACGGTCCCTTCAGATGTGGCATATGCCTCAGTTCAAAATCATCCCCATTCTAAAATTTTGATTCCTTTATATTATCTTACCAGAGTTGGAAGCCCTAATAAGTCAAACTTTGAGCCTGCAGGACTCTCTAAACACATACTGTTGGGCCCCACCCCCAGTTTCTGATGTGGGGCTCCAGAATTTACATCTCCAACAAATTCCTAGGTAGTGATAATACTGCTGGTCCAGAGAAAGCACTTTGAGAACCTTAGATTAATGAAGCTTCCTCCTCACCCAAGATAGAGAGGGGCCCAGCCTCTGTGAATTCGGTGAAGGGGGGGTTGGTGAGGAGAGGGGGAGAGGCAGCGGCATAGAAAACCTGATGGATAATTTAACAACCACTGCCTACAGCCGTTTTACCATCACTGCAGATATCACAGCACCACCTCCTTCGTTAATTACCAGAGGTGGAAAACCCGTTGCCCCACGTCAAATTTAGTAATAATCCTAGATTAAATTCTTAGTCCTATTTTTTAATCCTACATTCTTCCTCATGGGTTTTATCTATTTTCCAAGTTTTAATTACCTCTTCTACACATCATGTATAAAACAATAGGGGTTGGGGTGCGTGGGTGGCTCAGTGGGCTGGGCATCCGACTCTTGGTTTCAGCTCAGGTCATGACCTCATGTTTCGTGGGTTTGAGCCCCTGATAGGGCTCTGGACTGTTGGTGCAGAGCCTGCTTCGGATTCATTTATTCTCTCTCTCTTTCTCAATAAATAATAAATTTAACAAAAAAAATTTGTAAAAATAAAATACTTTACAGCTCCAATATTTTATGACCAACAAAAATGTGTATTACCAGCCCTAATGTTTTCTACTGAATTTGATTTTTCTCCAGCTGGTCACTATATACAGTAGCTACCAATCTGTTGAATGCTTCCTTTGTTCTGGGCATTGCTACGCACTCAATATAAATTTCATCATTTAATCATTATAACAACCCTATTCAACAGTGCCTGCTATCCCCATATTGCAGATGGAGAATATGAGGCCCTTCACTTGCCCAAAGAACAAGACAGACGTACATCTGAACCCTGACATTTTGACCCCAGAGCCCTCAGTTATAACCACTGCACTCAACTGCCTTCACCATCTGAAATGCAGCATCAACAACTTCCAAATGTCATCCCAAACGAGCTCTTCCTTTAAATTGGTCAATATTCTCAATTTCCTACTCAGACGCTCAGGTATGAAATCATAAAGTTCTTTTTTTTTTTTTTTTTAATGTTTATTTATTTTTGAGAGTGAACGAGACAGAGCACAAGCAGGGGAGGAGCAGAGAGAGAGGGAGACACAGAATCCAAAACAGGCTCCAGGCTCTGAGCTGTCAGCACAGAGCCCAATGCGGGGTTTGAACTCACAAACCGTGAGATCATGACCTGAGCCAAAGCCAGACGCTCAACCGACTGAGCCACCCAGGCGCCCCTGAAATCATGAAGTTCTTGAAATAATTAAGTCCCATTACATTTCACACCTGTCCTTTTCCTTTTTAATTCAATTAACCTAAAAGTCCTTTAGTCATTTCTTCCCTTGGTCTCTAAAATAACCAGTCCTTAAAATAACTCTTTCTGCTTCTAGTCCTCCCCCAACCAAGGTTGCAGTACTCCTCAGCCTCTGGGTCAAAGGCCAACTGCAGGGAATTCAACTCAAGGTCTTTACTTATCTCTTGGACTCATTTTTCAATTTCCACACACAGACAAGACTTCTACTTAAAACACACCAATACAGACAAAGAACTTTCCTTATTTCGGAAGGAGAAGAGAGAGGTATTGAGACAGAAAAACTTCAAGGAGAAACCTAAAAAAAGTATCATTTCTAAGTATAAAACCACAAGCTCTGAAACTAAAACGTTCAAACATCAAACCCCTCTTTCATCTACCCATTAACAGATTAAAAAGAATCCTTAAGTATACCTTAAATTTTATACAATGTTATTATATATCAATTACATTTCTATAAAGCTGGGGGGCCGGGAACTACCTTTACTGTTGAGCCATCCCAATATAATAAATACCAACCACGGTAAGCTTCACTGTAACCCTAGGGTCAGGGTGGCCAAAGTTTTAGAGACTGGAACAAACCTCCTGTTTGAAATTAACAAACACCAAGTTGTTTGTCACAGGAGAATCATGGTTTTAGCTTAAATGAAAGCAACACAATTTCCTCAAGTATATTTATACAAGCCACGTAGTTTCACACAATAGAACAGTCTACCACCATGATTTCTTAAGAGTCGTATCTGGCGAGTGAGATACTAGCAACTACTTTTAAAGGTAGTGCAATAGGTATATATCTTAAGCAGATAAAATGAGAGAAAGGCATCACTTAAAAAATTTTTTTTTGAGACAGAGAGAGACAGAACCTGAGCAGGGGAGGAGCAGAGAGAGAGACACAGAATCTGAAGCAGGCTCCAGGCTCTGAGCCTGCTTCAGATGCCGGGCTCGAACCCATGGACCGTGAGAACAGGACCTGAGCTGAAGGCATGTGCTTAACTGACTGAGCCACCCAGGTGCCCCAAGAAAGGCAGCACTTTAAAGAAGAAAGACCAAAGGTGCAACTAGACAACTAGAATCCAATCTTGATTCCGCTGCTTATGTGTGACTCTGGGCAAGTGCCCCCCCTCCCTACTCTGACCCTCCGTTTCTTTTCTGAGAAACTACCTAACTTCAGAGTTGTGGTGATTATAGAGATTTATGTCTTTAATGCCCCTAGCATAAAAGTACAGGCACTGTAAGAACATTAACGCTTTCCTTTCTTCTTTATCCTATCATCTAATGTGTTAAACAGGGGTTATTAGGATTATCAGTAATTTATTGTTTTGTTTCCTATGTTTTTAAATGTTTTAATAAATTATTTTTAAAATAAAGTATTTTATAAATAAAATTTTCTTTTTAAAAATTTGCATCAGAAAAAAAGAAAATACACACCCAAATGATTTTGTATTTCTTAACATTTTTCCCCTGGCTCCACAACACACAACATGCATAATAAACTCTCAACATAAATTAAATCTCTCATCACAAAAAGCAACTTTCAGTAGAGACAAGCTATATATTCTCAATATTACCCTGGTTTCTACCCACAACACGATGTCCTGAAAACTGAAAATCACCTAAAAAGCAACATATTTTATATAAAAAACCTTGACATTCTTGTAATGCTATTTCTCAATTACAGAAGGAAGGAGACATTCCACTATAACAACATTAATAACACTGTATGTCTTTGTGTGAGATAAACAAAATAAAAACACGTTAGTCCCTGCCTTTTAAGATACAGCATTTAAAACAAAGTGATATCCAATTCATCCTAAACTCACCCTCCACAGACAGACATAAAGATGGAAAGTCAAGACTGTGCTAGCTGTAATCCTTTGAAGGGACCATCGAGACTGGTCTATAAAACCTGGCAGAGGTCCGAAGAATGTGTAAATGACTCTGCAAAGCAAGAGACGGTGCAGATAATAGACTGAACAAAGCAACAACAACGAAAAAATCAGTGAAATCATGTTTTTAAGCCTGTTGCCACATATGATTCTCTTATTTCTCATATATGTCACTTACTATTCACAACAACTTACTGAGCTGTAGGATACTGGTCATGTCCAGGACAAAAAATTATGGCAAGAATGCTATAAAGAGGGGCAATCCTTACTTTGGTCGAGGAAAGAATTCAGAAGTAACTGAGCTACTAAATAGAAGAGAGATCTACTCTGGGCATCTAATTGGTATATAATTACGTTAGAAACAGATCTGAATGGGGGAAGGGGGAAAAGGCAATTTGATGTGCTACTGCAAAAGAAAAAAGACAGGCCTTGGCGACAAACCAAAGACTAAGACTGGAAAAAGCATGAAGGCATATATCAGCATGACTGCTTTATTTAAATTAAGAGAATTTATTTATCTTTTTAATGTCTGTTTATTTTTGAGAGCGAGCAAGCATGAGCAGGGGAGGGCAGAGAGTGAGAGGGAGACAGAGGATTCGAAGCGGGCTCCTCACTGAGAGGAGAAGAGCCTGATGCCGGGCTCACAGACCGTGAGAGCATGACCTGAGCCAAAGTCAGACGCTTAACCGACTGAGCCACCCAGGTGCCCCAAGAGAATTTACTTTTTAGTACAGTTTTAGGTTCACAGAAAAATTGAGCAAAAAGTACGGCGTTCTCATCCTCCACTGCAGTTTCCTTTATGATTAACATATTGTATTAGTGTAAGACATTTGTTGTTACTGATGAACCAACTGATGCATTATTATTAATTAAAGTCCATACTTTACACTATGGTTCACTCTTTGTTTTGGGTTTTTACAACTGTATGACACGTATCCACCACTACATTTTTAATGTAGGATACTAAATTCAAAGAGAGAAATGTTCTAGCATCTCAATATCCTTATCACAGTATTATAAATGAAACTCCTAATCATCCCGCTGCTCTCACCTACTTTTCCCACTCTTCTTTATCTCTGTAAAGAACACTTTTCTACTGCTGGTTGAGACTAAAAAAAAATTTTTTTCACCACCCACACATCTAAGCCCATCAGCAAATTCTACCTGTTTTGCTTTCAAAATATAACCAGAATCGAACATCTCACAAACTCTACCACCCTGAACACCCTCACCTAAGCCACCATCCCTCTCTCTCACCACAATATTAACGGTAGTCCCCAGTTTAACTTGTTTCCCTACTCCTGTCCACAGCAGTGTTTCTTTCAAACTAGGTCAGATCATGTCACTGTTCTACTCAAAGGTGACACTGGCTTATCCACCTTGGAATAAAAATGCAGTAAAAACTGAGGTAGGCTTTGCCTATGGGGCTTTTGCACCTGCTGATGCCCCTGCCCAAAATGCCTTCCCCATATCTCACATGTGACTACCCTGTAATTAATGCTGCATTCCTTCCCCTCCTTCCCTGCGCTTCTTATCCCTCCTGTCTGCTTTATTTTTTCTCCACAGAATGTATCACCATTTAACATAACATATATTTTACTTATTTATGATCTTGATCCCCAACTAGAAAATAAGGGCAGGGACTTCTCTTTTATCTGTTTTGCTCTCTGCAGCAACTACAAAGTACCTGGCCTTCAGCAATAAGTGATGGGTCCTGAAAGTGATATCATTGAGTACTGGTAGGAAATTAAAACCAGAATATAACTGCCAGCACCTACAGCCTAAACAGACAAAGTCCCAATTATCGACAATTTAGTGACTGATTCTGGAAATACAAAAGTTCCTTCACTTTCTTAAAGGCTTCAGAGGTTCTTCTATTAGAAAAAAATGTCCACAGTCTAACATGTTGGGCTTTTGTCTTCACAGAACTTCCCCCATCTACTTACTAGCCCCTTACACAGTCACTAAGTAAACCAGACAGGAAGAGATTATGGGTAAGGGACACAAACATTTAGGCTGCTATAATAAAGACAAAGATGTATTTAGCCTTAAGTGCTTAAAGACAAACAAGCATTCACAGTGTGAAATATGAAACATTTCTAATCATATTCATAACAAAAATGTTACAAGATTACCTGGCTGAGAAATATGGGAGAGGGATCTTCTATCAACTACAAGCATGGCTAGAAACAGTAAACTAAGCCT
Source organism: Panthera pardus (assembly GCF_024362965.1). Taxonomy (NCBI): domain Eukaryota; kingdom Metazoa; phylum Chordata; class Mammalia; order Carnivora; family Felidae; genus Panthera; species Panthera pardus. Next base: position 29,574,867 of record NW_026526876.1, on the reverse strand, counting down.
AATCAAAATCAAACAACTTATACTCATTATCAAGCTTCAATGTAAATAAAAGTACCTCTCTTAAATCTGGAGTTCTAGACTTCAAATACATCTGCTTATATAGGGGTACCACTCAAAGTCCGAAGAATCAGGTGGCAAGAGTGGAGACAGCAGAACCATAAAATACTGTACATACAGTAACACATCTCATTATTCTTTATTCCCTGCAAGACAGCTCATTCAGTGGAAATCTCTCATAAAATGGGCAGAATAAGAAAACCCTGTCCTTTAATACAATAAAACCAACTCTTATAGAAGAATGCCCTGACTAGGGGGCACAGACTCTTGATTTCGGCTCAGGTCATGATCCAAGGGTTATGGGATTGAGCCCCAGGTCAGGCTCTGCACTGGGCATGGAACCTGCTTGGGATCCTCTCTCTCCCTCTGCCCTACTCGCTGGCTCACATGTGCATGCTCTCTCGCTGAAAAAAAAAAAAGGGGGGGGGGGCCCCTGGGTGGCTCAGTCGGTTGGGCGTGTAACTTCGGCTCAGATCATGATCTTGTGGTCTGTGAGTTCGAGCCCCACATCGGGCTCTATGCTGACAGCTCAGAGCCTGGAGCCTGCTTTGGATTCTGTGTCTCCCTCTCTCTCTGCCCCTCCCCCGCTCATGCTTGGTTTTTCTCTCTCTCTCTGTCAAAAATAAACAGTAAAAAAAAAAAATAATAAAAAAATGAATGCCCTAACCCTGACTAGGAAAAGAGGAATTAAGGAACGATGTAGTAGAACCAACACTTCCAGCCCTTCAGATCAATTTGTGTGATTGTTCACCAATATCCATTTCATTTCAGTTCCCAGGCTTTAAAATCTCAAAGGACAGAAAGTGATGAGTATACTACATGATGCTACCATTAGTTAATATTAAAAATAGCTGCCACTTATTGAAACCTCAAGGGCCTCATACTTGACACTTATTATTTTTTAATCTTAAGAACTAGCAAATAAATATTGTATTCCAAGGCTATTATTGTATTCCACGGACCAATTTGAACAAAGTCATCCAGTTAATCAATTACAGCACAATTCAAACAAGTATAATTCAAAAGTCTGCTTTCTAAAACATACCTCAGTAAAGCTGTTAAAAAAAAAAAAAAAAGTCTGCATTCTTTCCACTAGATCACACTGCTTTTCTTAGTCAAAACTGAAATCCTTAAAACAGAAATAAAAAGCATATCTTTATATGGTTCTGGAAAATATCAAGGCGTTATCTGTCAGAATATTTTAGCAAAATAAAGGAAAGGGGCTTAAAATCTGAAAATATTTACCTACTAAGAATTGCAATACTTTCCCCCAACTTTATATTAAATTAATTTAGGCCTCAATTTTCCACAGTCCTTTCCTCCAAGATATGGGAGTACCCTAAAAGCAAATACATAAATAACCCAGTTATTTATTTCCTTTGGTAAGTGAAAAAAAGTAATGTGAAAATGTTTCTGCTGGTACTAATCAACAATGCCCACCACAATATGGCATCTTTCCTTCAAAAATTGGTCATGGTCATTCCCCAGCCTCTAAGTAATACATCCAATTGGGTCATCATGTTAATAAAGAAGAAGAGAGGGAAGCCACAGGAAATTCAACAAGTAATTTATAACTGGCTCGCATTAGATTCATAAGATTGGGTCCAGTCAGAGGTCAAGTGACATGATGGGATTTTCGAAGCCAGCAACAACCATATTTAATTGTCTTTACACAACACCATCACTTTCCTGTAAGAGAGTTCAAAAATTATTTTCACTCCAAGGATAAGAAGGCCAGTCGCAGCTCAAAGTAACCAGATATTCTGAGAAGGAATTTAATTGTGTTCTTTGGAGAATTTTCCTTTCCCAATAATGGAGAAAAAAAATCACGTATGACTCACATGGAGAGAAAAAAAGAAAATACAAAATAAGCTGTAAATCTATGCTCATCATCTTCAAAACAGCATCAAATAATAGTAAGAAAAAGTAAAATCTGATGAATGAACATACAGCACCTCTCTATTATCCATAATAAGACATCTTCCCAAGCCAATTACTAAAGTACCTGAAAAGAGAGAAAACTTCATACTTCACCCTTATCTAACTATGAACTCAGTGCGGGGTGCCTGGGTGGCTCAGTCAGTTATGTGTCTGACTCTTGATTTCAGCTCAGGTCATGATCTCACCATTAGTGAGATGGAGCTCTGAGTCAGGCTCTGCACTGACATCACAGAGCCTGGTTGGGATTCTCTCCCCCCCAGATAAACATCACTCACTCACTCACACACACTCACACTCACACACACACACACACACACACACACACACACACACACACACACGCCACTGCAATACAATATCTACATGAAGGACCTTTAAAAAAAAAAAAAAAAAAAAAAAAAAAAGGCAATGCCTTCCCTAGTTCTTTAACTAGGACCAAAGGTCCTGCGCATATCCTCAGCATCTTTAGGAACCACTCTCAAAACCTCTCCTTGCTAGTTTATGCCCTGGCCAAACTGGCAGAGTCCAAAGGAGCATTCTCTGGCAGCCTCTTTTCATGGAACTCCGTCTTTTGCTATACTCTTCATAGTTCTAATTTTGATCATCTAATTCAAGCATTTTTTAAAATGTCTACTATGTTTCAAGATACTTTTGTTATTGTGGTGAACAGGACAAAGTCCCTAATAGGAAGAAATTTACATTCCAGAGGTAGAGAAAGACAATACAAAATGTGTGTGTAAGTAAGCAAAAATGTGTGTGTGTGCATGTATGTATAAAAATAGCACTGTGATGTGAAGCTGTTTGTAACTGGTGGTCAGGAACAGCTCTTTAAAAAGTGGCAGGGTTCTGAACAGTATGAAGAACCAAACAAAGGTGACAGGAGACCTGCACAAGATTTCCAGACAGGGGCAGCTAGATGGCTCAGTTGGTTAAGCATGCGACTCATCATTTTGGCTCAAGCCATGATCTCACACTGGGAGTCCAAGCCCTACGTTGGGCTCTGTGCCGACAGTGTGGAGCCTGCTTTGGATTCTTTGTCTCCCTTTCTCTTTGCCCCTCCCTCTCCAAAATAAACATTAAAAAAAAAAAAAGATTTCTAGACAGAGGGAGTAGTAAATGTACAGATAGGAGTGCACTAGAGTAAGGGTAATAAGGCCGGTGTTGTTGGAGCACAGTGAGCTAAGGGAAAAGTAGTAAGATGATAAAAGAGGTAAACCAAAGCAGACAGAAGTTAGATTCTACAGAGCTTTTGTAGCCCATGATTAGGAGTTTGACTTTTAGTTTAAAGTATGATATGAAGGCTTTGGAGAAATTTGAGCAGGGAAACAACGTGCTATCGTTTACATTTTTGAGCTCACTCTGGCTGTGGTGTGAATACACTGTAGGTGATCAATGACAGAAGCAGGAAGACAAATTAGGAGGCTGCTGAGGTTGTCTGGTCAAAAGATAACAATAGCATGGACTGGTCTGACAGCAATGGAAATGGGAAATCACATTCATAATGTAATCTGAAGGCAGAGCCAACAGATTTACCAACGGATCAGAATGTGGAGATGAAAGAGAAAAATCTGATGCCTGTTATCACCCCTATAAGAAAGTATCTAACCACTATAAAAGCCAGAAACGTGTTCAGCTTATTCAGGTCCAGCAGCAGTGTTGTATGTTCTAGCTGAATGAACTAACGAATAACAGACTATTTCTCAAAAGAATAAAAATACAAGCATTTACTTTTTTTGCCAGCAAATACAGGGGCAATGTCAGGCATAGAAATTAAGTTCCTTAGGAGAAGAAGGGGAAGTTAAAAGATTCCCAAATAAAAGAAACTGGAGACCTGTGTGTCACTGAGCTTGCAAATTCACCTCAAAGGACCACCTGTCCAAAAATGGAATAAATATGAAAACGGTTCATTTTAGGGAAATGAATCAGTGTCTGAACAACACTGCTTTTTTGTGAGTTACAAGATTGGCTACACCATCTGACATGATTATTTAAACTGACAAACTTGCTCCATCAAGTAGAGAACTAGAGGTCCTTGGAGTCCCGTGATATCAGGAATCTGATACATCAGTCATAAATCAAAGCATGTTGAATTTTTTAAGAGACAAAATAAGCTTAGCAAGCAAACTCTGTTAAAGAGGAAAATGAAAATTATTTTTTAAATGACTCAAAGCCTACTCATGTAGTTTGCAAATTACAGGACTAAATTTCTATGATTTTAAGTAAGATTCAGATTTGAACTCCTTCACCTCCTCTGTAGGATGGGGGTTGTGGGGAACTATTTTCCTCCAAGAAATTTAAAAACAGAACTTAAGGCAGTGTTTCTCAATGCTGGCCATACATTAGAATTATCTGGGGAGGTATTAAAAAATGGATGCTGGAGACCCACTCCAGATAAAACTAAATTTAACTGGGTGCAGGGCTTGGACTTTTTCTTTAAATGCTTCCCAGATAATTCTATTTAGCAGCTCAAGTTGTGAACCACCAACCTACAGCAATAAAGATCAAAGTAGTGCTTTAAATAAAAAACTATTACAGAAGCTCAACATCTTTTTTTTTCTTTAATGTTTGAGAGAGAGCAGAAGTGAGGGAAGAGCAGAGAGAGTGAGAGGGAGACAGAGGATCTGAAGTGGGCTCTGCACAGACAGCAGACAGCCCGATGTGGGGCTCAAACTCACAAACCATGAGATCATGACCTAAGCTGAAGTGAGGCACTTGACTAATTGAGCCATCCAGTTGCCCCAAAACTCAACATCTGAGTCAACAAAGTTGAGCCCTCATATTAACATGTAGCTCACAGTGGGCATTTTGCAAAGCAGATAAAAATACTTGACTTGGAATGGTAAATAGTTTGGTTTCATAAATACTCAAACAGTTCAAGTAAGGACAGAACAGATTTTTAAATTTTTTTTTAAAATGTTTTTACTCATTCTTTGAGAGAGAGACACACTGTGAGCAGGGGAGGGACAGAGAGAGAATCCAAAGCAGGCTGAAGGCTCTGGGCTGCCAGCACAGAGCCCGATGCGGGGCTCGAACCCACGAACCACAAGATCAGGACCTGAGCCGAAGTCAGCCACTAAACCAACTGAGCCACCCAGGCACCCCCCAGAATTTTTAAAAATAAATAAATAAAACCCTGGTTAACCCCATCCACATTTCCCAGCAACAACACTAGACCAATACACTAGAGAGGGATTCAAGGTCTTCCTGAAAAGCTGCCTTAAATCTCTAGAACAGCAATTACTGCTGTAAAACTAAAAACATTTCCAGCCATCAAAACAAACAAATTTCTTTTTTTTAATTTACTTTATTTTTTTTAATTTGAGAGGGAGAATCTCAAGCAGGCTCCACTCTCAGTGCAGAGCTCTACTTGGGGCTAGATCCCACAACCCTGGGATCACGACCTGGGCCTAAATCAAGAGTTGGTGTTCAACCAACTGAGCCACCCAGGTGAACCAAAAACAAATAAATTTCTTTAAGAAATTCTACAGAGCATGAGGCACCTGGGTGGCTCAGTCGGTTAAGCATCTGACTTCGGCTCAGATCATGATCTCACAGTTCACGCGTTCGAGCCCCACGTTGGGCTCTGTGCTGAGGGCTCAAAGCCTGGAGCCTGTTTCACATTCTATCTCTCTCTCTGCTCCTCCCCAGCTCTGACTCTGTCTCTTTCTCAAATGTAAACATTAGAAGAAAGAAAGAAAGAAAGAAAGAAAGAAAGAAAGAAAGAAAGAAAGAAAGAGCGAGCATAAGAGCTCTATAGAGCACAAGAGAGCAAAGCAAAACCTTGGTTAATTAACTGATACACCTTTCCGTCCTCCTGAAAACCTGAAGAAGGCCGCCATAGTTTCTTTTTAATACACCCTAAAACCCTCAGTCCTAGTTTTAAAGGACAAGCTGATCTATATATACCCCATTATAGATGTTCAAATGGATTTTTTAAAATTTACTTATTTTGAGAGAGGAAGAGAAAACTTTCTAGAACTGGTGAACTGTGAGATCATTACTGGAGCTGAAATCAAGAGTCAGACACTTAACCAACTGGGCTACACAGGTGCCCCTGATTTTTAAATATCAGAGAACTGACTGATCCCTATCTACCATCAATGATAAGAGAGAGGGGGATAAAAGGTGGGAAACAATCTGGTTTTTACAATGATTTAGATCCTTCTACAGTAAATTAATTCAATAGTCAAAATGACAGCTGAAGAGGAATTCAAATAAAGTAATGGCAAGATTTTAAGGCATAGTATGAGGTTAAAGGGGTCTACACCATTGTTCTTATTCAACCAGTTTCAAGAAAATTGAAATCAGAACACAGGACCTTTCATTTAATGTTTATATTTAAAGTTCATCTAACCAATTAAGAATTTTCTCGGGGTGCTGGGGCGGCTCAGCTAAGCATCTGACTTTGGCTCAGGTTGTGATATTGTGGTTCGTGGGTTTGAGCCCCACGTTGGGCTCTGTGCTGACAGCTCAGCTCAGAACGTGGAGACTGCTTCGGATTCTGTGTCTCCATCTCTCTCTGCCCCTCCCCGGCTCACGCTCTGTCTCTTTCAAAAAAAAAAAAAAAAAAAATGTTAAAAAAATGTTTTTAATTTTCTCAATAAAATTATTTAATTAGCATTGTCTTATTTTAATTGTTTAAATGCAGCAAGGTGGTAAGGAACTTGAATGCCATGAATAGATGAATGTCATGAGTACACCCTATACATTAAACCTGAATGCCTAACTGGTACCTGCCAAAATGATTACAATATCCATCACCTTCACCATCTGGACCATTACAGTGTAAACAGCATTCTAATGAGCACTGTACAATGACCAAAAGACTGGGTCCATATCTTCAAGAAGCTTATAAATTTGAGGAGATAAGCAAGATAGCAATAAAACACATATTAAAGGCTTACATCAGGAAGTACAAATCAAGTTCTGAATAGCAGTTCCAGCCTTGGAGTCTCAGAAACAACAACAACAACAAACTGTTGGTAAGCCAAATAATTAAGAAAAACTCTATGTGGGAAGCCCAAGTTAAAAGCCATTCATTTGGGTCAAGAGAAAGGTGGTTTGTGTCTATGCAAGCAGAACAGGGCAGTCTCAACTTTGCCATTTACTAGCTAGCTGGGGGAACTTCAACAATCTACCTAACCCTTTAAAGAGGTTAAAACTACTGATCACCATGGAAAACCAAACAATGTGAACATGTAAAGTGCTCTGTGCCATGCCTGGGACATAGTCTCAAACTCTGGCTATTACCATCACTACTGTCAGACAACAGTGGAATTTGAGGGCTGGCAGGATTATCTGATTATCAAGTTGAGTGGTTTTCATGGCTTGGATCCCAGATGAGCAGCAGCAGCATCACCTGGGAACTTTTTAAAACCCACATTCTAGGGCTCCACCTAAGACCCATCAAATCACAAACTCTGAATTTTGGGCCCAGCAATCTGTGTCTTAATAGTCTCCAGGTGATGGCAATGGGCACTAAATTTGGGGGACCAATGCTCTAGCCAAATCTCCTAACTTTACAAATAAAGAATTAGAAACCTAGAGACTAAGTGACTTGCCCAAAATAACAATAATGGAGAGTATTTATTTAGGGTCCATTATATGCCAGATACTATGCTGGACACTTCATACTTGTTATCACCCAACCAGGGCAAGGCTTCCATTTTATAGAAGAAAAACTGAGGTTCAGGGGAGTAATTTGTTAAAGGTTGCTCGATTATTATTCATCATTTAATTATTAAAATATTGGTAAAACTAACATCTCATTTAAACCTAAGTATGTGATCCCCAAATCTTCACTAGAACTATTACTACCAACCTGTACAAGGGAGCAGTACTGAAAGAGCCTTAAGACTCCTTCAATCAAGGACATTAAGTCTTTTTACACCACTTCAACTGCAGTAATGTTGCTATGAAACATAACCAGAAACTACTACTACTTTAAAAAGCAACTCTCGGGGCGCCTGGGTGGCTCAGTCGGTTAAGCGGCCGACTTCGGCTCAGGTCATGATCTCGCGGTCTGTGAGTTCGAGCCCCGCGTCGGGCTCTGTGCTGACAGCTCAGAGCCTGGAGCCTGCTTCAGATTCTGTGCCTCCCTCTCTCTGACCCTCCCCTGTTCATGCTCTGTCTCTCTCTGTCTCAAAAATAAATAAACGTTAAAAAAAAAAAAAATTTTTTTTTTAAATAAAAAAATAAAAAGCAACTCTCAGAAGAGAGGTGGTAAACTGTTCTGCACTCTAACCAGGAAGAGAAGAACACAACATACTACAAAAACAGATAAGAGACAGAAAGAAGCATATGTCAGAGTGTGGAGACACAGATATGGAATAGGTAATTTTGCAGATACCCAAGTATAAAAAAAATTTGCTATTCAATCTTCCTGATCTAGGCTCTTGGGAATAGGGAGAAGTTTTATATAGTGAATTATCAGCTCACTAGGGTGGCTACAGATTTTTAAAAACTCAATGAAAATAACAAGGTGTTTTTACTCTAAATTAACTGTAAGAATTTTTAATTATAAAATTTTTAAGTAAACATATCTGGTGACTTAAATCCCACATTAATTTAACCAAGTTAAATATTATCAATTCTTCTGCAATCTCCAGTGTCATTGTTTAAAAGGTACCAGAAGAAAACAGAAAAACAAAATCCATCATTAATTTCTACTTTCTCTATTATCTTTATTCATACAATATGTACTGTTTGCCAACCTTGTGTTAAATAAGCACTGAGCTACAGAGTAAGTACCATTAACAGAGCTTACACCATAGTGGATAAGAGACAAAACAATCAAATACATTAACTTATTAATTTGAACTTATGGTTAGTTCTATGATGCAAATTGGATAAGGGACAAAATTAATGGGGAAAACCATCTTGGAAAAGGTGGTCAAGAAAGGCATCACTGGCAAATTTTAAGCTGTTTCCTGTGAAAGAGAGTAAGACAGCAAGTTAAGAGCTGAGGAAAGGGTGTTTACAGGGAAAGTAGGTGCAAGAACTCTAGAGTTAGGAAAGAATTTGATCGGTTCAAGGAAAAGAGGCTAGAGTACCAAAAAGTAGGGGATGAGGCTGAAAAAACAATTGGGAACAATGGCATCTTGTAAGGCCTTAAAGGCTATGGCAAGAACTTTGTTTTTTTTTTCCTAAGAACAATGGGAAACTTGTGGAAGTATTTTTAAGCAAGGAAGTAACAATATGTTTTAACGTGTCCATTCCAACTGCAATATGAAGAACAGATTTAGGAAGAAATAGTAAATACAAGGAAACCAGTTGTGAGATTATTACAGTGGTTCAATGAGAGATAATGATGGCTGAGGAGATGAAGTTAACAGATTCGAGAGATTTTGGAGACAGAGTCAGAAAGTCTTGTAGAAGAATGAGCATAGGAATGATCAAACAAGAACCAAGGTTGTTACGGACTAAGATCCCAACCCTAATATGATGAATTTAGTAGGTTGGGACTTTGTGAGGTAATTAGATCATGAGGGTGGAGCCCTAATGAGTGGGATTAGTGCCCTTGTAAAGACAGATGCCAGAGAGCTCTCTAGCCCTCTTCCCTATAAAGTAGGAAGTCTGCAACCCTGAATCCGACAGTGCCAATCCTATTATCTCCATGTATAGCCTCCAAAACTGAGAAATAAATTTCTACTGTTTATAAGCCACCCAGTCTACGGGTCTTTGTCATAGCAGCCTCAACTAAGGCAAAGGTGACTCCTAGACTTTGTTAGGTACTGTAATGAGGGTGGGATAGGGAGGTGGAGGTGGAGTTGGGGTGGGTGAGCTTATTCACAATAGAGTAAGCACAACAGAATAAGACAGACGTTGGATATGAATCTAAATTCAGAAATGATATATAGCTGGGCCTGAAAACTAAATCCTTAGGCACTTTAACATTCAAACAGTAGAGAAAGAAGAGGGGCCGCAAATCTGTATAGAGAGGCCTATAAGGCAGAGGGGAAGGGAGAGGCGAGGAATGTACCATATTGTGATAATTAAATGGATTCAAGTTGATATCCCCTTTATGGTTCTGGGTCTACCCAATCCTTATCTCAAAGTCAAATAACAGTTGGACCTAATTTCTACCCTTTGTCCCATCCATACTATTTATGTCATTCCTTCATATCTTTTTCAACAAACACAGGAATACTTTAAAAAAAAAAAAAAAAAAAAAAAAAAAAAAAGACCAGGGCACCTGGGTGGCTCAGTCGGTTAGGCATCCGACTTCGGCTCAGGTCATGATCTCGCCATTCCTGAGTTTGAGCCCCATGACAGGCTCTGTGCTGACAGCTTGGAGCCTGAAGCCTGCTTCGGATTCTGTGTCTCCCTCTCCCTCTGTCCCTCACCTGCACGCGCGGTCTGTCTGTCTCTCTCTCTCTCTCTCAAAAATAAACAAACATTAGGGGTACCTGGGTGGCTCAGTCAGTTAAGTGTCCAACTTCAGCTCAGGTCATGATCTCACAGCTTGTGAGTTCGAGCCCTGCACTGGGCTCTGTGCTGATAGCTCAAAGCCTGGAGCCTGCTTCAGATTCTGTGTCTTCCTTTCGTCTGTCCCTCCCCTCCTCACTCTCACACTCTCTCTCTCTCCTTCAAAAATAAATAAACACTTAAAAAAATTAAAAATAAATAAACATTTAAAAAAATAAAAAGAACAAAACCAGTTAGTATCCAAAATCTATAAAGAACTTATCAAACTCAATGCCCAAAAAACAAATAATCCAGTGAAGAAATAGGCAAAAGACATGAATAGACACTTCTCCAAAGAAGACATCCAGCTGGCCAACTGACACATGAAAAAATGCTCAACTTCACTCATCATCAGGAAAAACAAGTCAAAATCACCATGAGATACCACCTTACACCTGTCAGAATTGCTAACATTAACAACTCAGGCAACAACAGATGTTGGCAAGGATGTGGAGAAAGAGGATCTCTTTTGCATTGTTGGTGGGAATGCAAGCTGGTGTAGCCACTCTGGAAAACAGTATGGAAGTTCCTCAAAAAACTAAAAATAGAACTACCTTACGACCCAGCAATTGCACTACTCAGCATTTATCCAAAGGATACAGGTGTGCTGTTTCGCAGGGACACATGCACCCCACGTTTATAGCAGCACTATCAACAATAGCCAAAGTATGGAAAGAGCCCAAATGTCCATCGATGGATGAATGGATAAAGATGTGGTATGTGGATAAAGAAGATGTAGTATGTGGGTAAAGAAGATACACACACACACACACACACACACACACACACAAAATGGAGTATTACTCGGCAATCAAAAAGAATGAAATCTTGCCATTTGCAACTATGTGGATGGAACTGGAGGGTATTATGCTAAGTGAAATTAGTCAGAGAAAGACAAATATCTTATGACTTCACTCATATGAGGACTTTAAGAGACAAAACAGATGAACATAAGGGAAGGGAAACAAAAAGAATATAGAAACAGGGAGGGGGAAAAAACAGAAGAGACTCATAAATATGGAGAACAAACAGGGTTACTGGAAGGGTTATGGGAGGGGGGATGGGCTAAATGGGTAAGGGGCACTAAGGAATCTACTCCTGAAATCACTGTTGCACTATATGCTAATTTGGATGTACATTTTAAAAAATATAAAATTTAAAAAAAAAAGAATAAGACCAGAGGGGACAGTAAAAGAACTATTATCTTTTAGAGACAGATTCTGAAATATTTAGACGAAATAATGTTGTAGAGAATTGGCTTCAGAATAATCAAAGTATGTATTTGTGGGTATGGTGGAACAGTCTAGGTAAAACTAGAATAGCTATGAATTGATGCTTGTTGAAGCTGGGTGATACACACAATGGGGTTCCTCTCCACTTGTATGGAAGATGACATTTTCAATAATAAACATAAGGGGGCTAAGGAGCGGCAAACACCAGCCTAAAAGAAACCTCTTGATGTTATCCAGGTAAAGATACGATCAAGGATGCACAGGGTTGACCCAGACATTCTAAAAGATAAAAGGCATGACACCAATGAACTTTAAAGGTGAAAGATTTCTTCCTAAACCATGTATTATTGTCTTAAAATGTGTCATAGGTGCTTAAATCAGGCACATATCTACCAAAAGAGTGACTCAACAATTCTCCAAAGGGCTATAGCAAACTAGGCTCTACACAACACTTTCATTCAAGACATCTACTTGGATTTAATAAAATTTCTTCATTTTGAGACTCTCTTACCTTGTGGAGCTATGAAACACTCACACATAACAGAGCAGGCATCAAATGTTCCTATACTAGTTTAAAAAAAAAAAAAAAATCAGTCATCACACATTCTGTGAGATGCACTAGGCCCAGTAGTTAAGCGGTAAGGAACTGGGCACTGCATGTTCTGAGTCACAACCCTATACACTAACCAATTAGAATATTGTATTTAAAAAAATAATCCATAGTAATCTTCACATAAAAGACCCAAATTTCAAGATAAAAATTCCTAATCTATACATTCTTTAAATACAGTATTACTTTCTTCTGAATGCTCTGAACGCTATATAAGCTAGAGACCCTTATCTTGATCAAAACCTTTTTCTGCAACCTGGGTTATTTTGAATTCACTACAAAGTTTAACTTTTATTTTACATACACACACATGCTCACATACCCACAGTCATCCCTCTTAGTAGTAAACAGAGATGAAACAAATCCATACTCTCTTTCACAAAAATAAAAAATTTCCCCCAGAAATGACCTAAAATAATCCACAGGTAGAAGAAATTTGGAAATATCAGGACTCCCATTTAAATCGGAATCCTCAATGGTAAATAAAATGCACGACAGGGGCGCCTGGGTGGCGCAGTCGGTTAAGCGTCCGACTTCAGCCAGGTCACGATCTCGCGGTCCGTGAGTTCGAGCCCCGCGTCAGGCTCTGGGCTGATGGCTCGGAGCCTGGAGCCTGTTTCCGATTCTGTGTCTCCCTCTCTCTCTGCCCCTCCCCCGTTCATGCTCTGTCTCTCTCTGTCCCAAACATAAAATAAAAAACGTTGAAAAAAAAAAAATAAATAAAAAAAAAATAAAATAAAATGCACGACATAAATGCACTAAGTAGACTGGTTGCCCAAAGCCCAATCGCCCCTCATTTCTTCCTGATGTCATATCAACCAAACTTGTAGGCCATTCTCTTTGCCCACCCCACTCAGGCCCTCTGTTCCCAAAAAGTTTTGTGAAGATTCAGAAGGAACCAAAAAGGGGAAGGGGACTCTTTCATTAAATTTACACTGTATCATTCCTCCTTAGGCTCAAAATTAAATAAAACCAAGGGAAGAAAACTAGAAGGTCAAAACACTAATGACTTTGAAGGCAAAACACAAGTGCAATTTAACTGCCAATATGGATCAAATTATGTCAGCCAACACACAGTATTTCCTAGAATCTGTAAATTAAAAAAAAAAAAAAAGCACTTTTCATGGTTACTTTTATTTTCTGGGCTGGGAGTTGAGTCCCACAAACAAAACTTAAACTACCAAAAAATCACATTCTTCAATTATTTCCAGATTAAAATACCTCTCCTGAACACTTGTTATTTGGGGTGGGGTTATGACAGAGGTAGAGTACAGTGACACAGAAATAGAAAGCAGACACCCCACAGGAAGTGTGTCAAACCCTTCTTCCAAAACATGCTTATCTCTTCTTCTGGGCTTCTGTTCACATTTATTCCCTTAGCTTACTTCTGTCCCCTGGCCTTCCTTCTTCCTTTTTTTACTCTGATTTATTCTCTACCCAGTCCTATTCTCTCTAATCCCTAATAGATGAAATAGTATTTCATGCAAAGCATTCTCTGAACTATTTCCAGATATTCTAACCAGATATCATCTGCCCATTTCTCTAAACCTTAGAAGCTTATTACATTGTTTAGAGTGCATAGCTATCTCTGCCCTTCATTCATCACAGTGTTATATACATATATCCAATTTTGCATCCTCAAAATTGGACTATAGCATATATATCCTCAGAGCCCAGCAAAAAATCTTTGTAATTTTTTAGCAGACACAATATTTATTGGAGGAAAAGGTGAATTCGCCCCTCTAGATATAAACAATTGTCATAAAAGTTTTCAATGTGCACTTAAACAATTTGACAATGTGCCTTTCATCTTCCTGTTTTGAAAACTGATTTCACAAGAATGATTCATCCTTCAGTGGAAAAATCCAGATGAAATGGTGGTTGAAGAGTGTTATAATCGTTTCCCAGCCTTTCTAGCTGCCCTCAGAAGTAAACAGTGGCTCACTGCAGCTAAGACTCGTTAAGTGATCTGCCCCAGGTACCACAAGCTATCCAGGAACAGAATTCACATTTCCTGACTCCTGACTTAACTTCAGGAGAACACTGCTCCCTCTCACTTCAAGTAAATACCAGCCTTCAGTTCCCTAAATCAAGAGCAAACCTGGTTATCTGGATATATAGTCATCCAGAGGTTCCAAGACCTTTAAAAACACTAAACCCAATACAAAGATGAGTAGTACTTTTCACCTGATCGGAGGCCTCCCTCACCAGACAGCAAGAACTGGAGTCCAGGGATCATCATAGTAACCCACCAACGTACTCACAAGGTGAGCAGAACTCATGAGTAACAGAAATACAGGACTCACACAAATTTTACCTCTAACCAGGAATCCGGTCACAGAATTCATTAAACCTATTCACACTCCACCGCCTCCAGCTGCTTAAGAATCAATCCTAAAGGCACCCAAGTATTACCATTAACTCTGTAATTTGCTATGAAATCTTAAGTTTTTGAGAAGAAACTAGTGTCAATTCAGTAAAAGGGAAAGCAAGTAAAAGAAAAACTCGGTCTTTGTTTGCTACTCACCCCCAAACTTAGAGTGATACATGGGACATCACTGGAACATGATGTCTATTTACTAAGTGAAGGAAAATTTTCTTCATCTTCATTAAAATTAACTCACAGTATTCTCATTATTTTCTGTCCCCTTATGGCACTTACCAAATCTTTGGAACCAAGTTTAAAAATCTTTCACAGCTGGGGTACCTGAGTGGCTTAGTCAGTTAAGTGTCCGACTCTTTTCAGCTCAGGTCATGATCTCATGGTCTGTGGGTTTGAGCCCTGCATCAGGCTCCACACTGACAATGTGGAGCCTCCTTGAGATTCATTCATTCTCTCTCTCTCTCTCTCTCCCTGTTCCTCCCCTGCTCGTGCTCACTCTCTTTCTCTCTCAAAGTCCATAAATAAACTTAAAGAAAAAACTCTTTCATAGCCAAAGAAATGTATAGTCCCTAACATGCTTTAGATATTATGACAAATACAATTAAATGCTTGCTCTCATCAAGTCACAGATTCCTCAAGACGCTTTACAATTTCCATTCTTCTTCTTTTTTTTATCTTTAACATTTATTTCTCCACCAGGATTCTTCTACCCATTATTCTTCCATCTATATGTCCACATGGGTTTCAAAGCATTCAGTGAATTCCTTACTATGTATTAGTCAGTACAGAGAAAACCTAAGCTCTGGAGTGATACAACCCTTATTCTAGCTATTGCTTTTAACCCACAACTACTAAGCTACGGGACAGTGGTAAGTTACTCATGATGTCTAGTACTCATTTTTCCTATCTGGCATAGTGTCAGTAACAGGCACTAAGTGAGTGTTAAGTTTCCTTCCTACTTCCCTATCCTATAATAGCACCCAATGACTTTGGAAACTCACTCTAACAACAGAAAGCATTCTTAGAAG
Organism: Panthera pardus; assembly: GCF_024362965.1. Taxonomy (NCBI): domain Eukaryota; kingdom Metazoa; phylum Chordata; class Mammalia; order Carnivora; family Felidae; genus Panthera; species Panthera pardus. The sequence continues at coordinate 29,559,150 of NW_026526876.1, read as the reverse complement.
ACACTGTCCTTAAAACACACACACACACACACACACACACACACACACACACACACACACAACTTAAAGCACTTTTGGTCCTGGTCTAAGAGCTGCCATAATTATTTAAGTAAATCAGTATAATGAAGAGTGGTAAGAATGATTTTCTACTTTTTTACATTAAAAAAACCTCATAATAAAATTTTAAAGTATTAAATAAACAAAAGTCAGCATCTCTTCTTCTTCTACACCCATCCCTACTTTCAGAAATAGTCACTGTTAATACTCTGGTGTATGTGTATTTTTGTTACCAAAGTTCTGTTACAGATATTGAAAGATAGAAAATAGCAAAGAAAATATCACCGGTACAACCACCAAAATTTAAAGAATACGTTTCCATTTTAAAATTATATGCATTTTCATCTCAAAACACATGATGGGCAAAGAATAGTTTTTACAATTAATGATGGTGAGACAACAGGCCAAAAAAAGGCGGGGGGGGGGGGGCGCCTGGGTGGCTCAGTCGGTTAAGTGCCTGACTTCGGCTCAGGTCATGATCTCATGGTTTGTGGGTTTGAGCCCCACATCGGTCTCTGTGCTGACTGCTCAGAGCCTGAGGCCTGCTTCGGATTCTGTGTCTCCCTCTCTCTCTTCCCCACCCCTACTCTCACTTTGTCTCACTCTCTCAAAAATAAATAAATGTAAAAAAAAAAAAATTAAAAAAAAAAAAGGGGGGGAATGTGGACCCCTACCTCACACCATATACAAAATTAAACACAAAGTGGATCACAGGATTAAATTAAGAGCAAAAACTATAAAAGTGGAAGGAAGCATAAGAGCAAATTCTGCAGGTCCTTGGGTTAGGCAATAGTGTCTCATGCTATGACACAAAAAGCAAAAGGAATAAAAGAAAAAAAAGGCAAAACGGACTCTGAAAATTTAAAACTTCTGTGTAATGGACATATCAGGAAAGTGAAAACAGTCCACAGAACAGAAGAAAATATCTGCAAATCTGACAAGAGATTTGTATTTGGAATATATAAAAAGCACAATTCAACAATTAAAAACAAGTAACAAGCCACTTTAAAAAAATGGGCAAAAGATATAAATAGGTATTTCTCCAATAATATACAAATGGATCAACATCATTAATCACTAGAGAAATGTCAATGAAACCACAATGAAAGGCCACCTCACATCCACCAACATGGCCAAAAAGGCAAACAATAAAAAGTGTTGGCAAAGATGTAGAACAACTAGAACCCTTATCCATTGCTGGTGGGAATGTAAACATACAGCATGGGAAAGTTTGTCATTTCCTCAAAAATTAAACATGGAATTAATTACCATATGACCTAGCAATTCTACTTCCAAAGTACACACCTGAGAACTGAAAACAGGTCTACAAAAAACTAGTACATGAATGTTCCTAGCGACATTTTTCACAATAGCCAAAAGGTAGAAAGTCCAGCAATGGATGAACAAACAAAATGTGGTATAATCATACACTGGGATATCATTTGGCCATAAAAAGGAAGTACTGATACATGCTGTATCATGTGTAAACCTTGAAAAATGTTTTCATTATGCCAAATGAAAAAAAAGCACAAAACTAAAGGCCACATAATGTGTGATTCCATTTACGTTCAATGTCTACTAGCATAGGCAAATCCAAAGACAGAAAGGTTAGTTAGTGGATGCAAGGGGTTGTGGAAAGGAAAAGATGGGGGGAATGATTGCTAATGGGTAGAGGGTTTCTTTTAGAGATGATGAAAATGATTCAGAATTAGTGATGACAGCTGCACAATCCTGTAAACTACACTGAAACACACTGAACTGTACACTTTTAAAAAATGGATGTTACGATAATATGAATTATACCTCAATTTAAAAATAATAAAATTCTTTCAAATCTCTGTATCACATCACACTAAATATGAATTGGTACCTGGCAACTCATGAAAATGCTGTAACACTAAAATCTGCCAGCTTATAAAAAAGATTCTACAAAGATATTTCATATAACTGGAAATGTATCATGTCTTGTTGATTTAGTTTTTTCTTTTTTCAATCTGCTGTGCAACCATCAGCACCATCCATCTCCAGAACTTTATTCGTCTTGCAAAACTCAGACTCTACACCCATTAAATAGCAACTTTTGATTCTCCTCTCTCTCCAGACCATGGCAAACTTTCTGTATCTTCTTTCTGTGAGTTTGACTGCTTTAGGTACCTCATGTAAGTGGAATCATACCTATCTGTCTTTTTGTGACAGGCTTATTTCACTTAGCATAATGAGGACATAACGTCCTCAAGGTTCATCCATGTTGTAGCAGGTGTCAGAACTTGCTTCCTTTTTAAGGATAACATTCCATTTTATGTTTATGCCATATTTTGTTTATTCATCTGTTGAAGGCGATTTCAGTTGCTTCCACTGACTTTAATTTTTATGTGATCAGTAAATATCTGGAGTAAATGAATTTATGAGGAAAAAACCAGATTATGCGGATATTTGCACAACTCTGTGAATACACTAAAAGCCAATGAAGTATACTTTAAACAAGCGAATTATATGGTATATGAATTATATCTCGATAAGACTATTAAAATACATACATACACACACACACACACACACACACACACACACACACTCTCTTATTCATTCATATTAAATGAAGATGAAACACAGCCTAGTGCCCAAATAATCAGTGTGAAATATTTCCACTGCTGACCCTGGAAATACCTGCTATCATTTTATAATGCTTCTTCTAGCCAGTATTCTGAACTGGATTAGGAATAAAAATCTTTAAACAAAGTGATCTAGCAAGAGATTTCATTACAGAAGGGCCACTCAGGTGAACAAAAATTACCCAAAACTTCACCTTTCTCCATTAATACTAATAGTAAATTGTTTTGACAAATTACTTTTGTAGTTTAGGAGAAATGAAGAGCAATCACAGCCTCCACTGTAGCAGTGAAACTAACCCACAAAAGTCATGAATTATATATTCTATCCCATCCCTTTCCTTCTGAATTTCAGATTCTGAAATAATTCAAGATGAAACAAGTAATACCCTTTCTTTGCTTCTCAAATCAATGGTTCTCAAAACCTGGCCTTGCACCAGAATCACCTGGTGGGGCTTTCTTGTTAAAACACTGTTAAACCTCATCCCCAGTGTTTCTAGTTAAGTAGACCTGGGGTACTGTCTGAGAATTTGTATTGGTAACCTAAGACAGAAATTCCTAACCAGAACTTAAGTTCCTGGGTCATGTGCGTTCTGCTGGTATGGGGACCACACCTTGAGAACCACTGTTAAAGTTAAGTCTAGAGGCAAATTTAAAGGTCTAGATATAATTGATAATTTTAGTATCGTTTTATGACACTTTAGTGTATATTTGGGATGGAAAGTAAAAGGCTGAAGGTAGAAGGGTTTTGCTCGTGTGTTCTTTTTTGTTTTTTTTTTAAAGTTTACTTATTTATTTTGAGAGCGAGTGAGTGCACGCAAATGGGAGAAAAGGCAGATAGAGAGGGAGAGAGAGAATTCCAAGCAGTCTCCAAGTTGTCAGTGCAGAGCCCAAGGTGGGGCTTGATCTCAAGAACTGTGAGATCATGACCTGAGCCAAAGTAAGAATTAGACGCTTAACCGACTGAGCCACCCAGGTGTCCCTTCTTTGGTATTTTTAAAAAAATTGTTTATAGAGTAGAGTTAAACCATGTAGGCCAATATAACTGAAAGAAGCTGGGCCTCTCAAAATTCATAATGGATACAAAATAAGTTGCTTTCATTGGTATTTGTCCTTAAAAAAAAAAAAAAAAAAAAAAGGGCTTATACACAGTAACAACTGATATAAACAGTTCTCAGGAGAAAAATATTTCAGAGAAAATCAGGAGGAATGCAGAGGCCTACATATCAAGGGACACTGGTAATTTTACACAGTAATGAGGTAAAATTACCTGTTATTTTGAGGGCTACCACAGTGAACTAAATACTTGAAAAACTGTTTTTTAGCTTCACGTCTTCTGCCCCTTCCTCTGTCCTACTAAGTGCATATATTTGTGAGATTCTTCATCTTAAAACATCTATTCCATTATGTCAGAACCCTGAACAAAAATGTTTCTATTGCTAAAATGAAAGCAAACCTCCTCTCAGGCCTTTTCAGACCCTCTACCATCACTCCTACCCAGGGGTTTCGAGTCACCTCCCTACTGCCCTGGCACAATTCAGTAACGGCCACTGCAGTTCTGTGATCCAATCCAGCCACCGACATTAGTGTGCCGTTCCAAGGATCAATGCCACTGATCACTAACAACACATATTTGACCTAGGAAAAAGGAAGATATAGTTGTATGTCGTAAGAATTTTTTATTTACTGGCTAAAAGTCAGCTAGGTCAAGTAGGCGGGTTACTAGATGTGAAAGAGCGAAGTCGTGCAGTTTCTGGTCACATTCCACTTCCCAACATATGGTTTAGACACCCAACCTTGACTAAAATCTATCCACCCCTCCCCCTCAACAGTGGGAACCTAAGCCAGCTCAATTTTCAAATTATAAAGCTACTTTTCAAAGATGAATAGGTCTTACTACACAAGGAACATACACATTGAAACTCAGAGGCTATCTCATGCAACAGGGTCCACACACAAGTTCTGCCACTAGGAAACATTTCACAGAACTCTAGATTTAGATGTAGACAAGAAAACAGCCAAAGTATTCTTCTCTTCCTTCAAAGCTGTCTGCGCATCTAAGTCAAGTTCACTGAAGGGAGGAAAGAGGGGATGTATAAGGTAAATAAATACTTCCAAGCAGTATCCTGAGTTCACAAAAGGTCTCTCATACTAAGCTCAAAATATTCCACTGGGCTACTAAAAACACTGGGTGAAAAATAAGAAAAAGAAGGCAATGTTCACCTTAGATTCCAAACAGTGGAATATAATTACACTGTTACTCTTTCTTGTTGTTTTAAATTACTGTGCATGAGTGGCACAAAGAGCAAGCTTTAATAATCAAACATCACCTTCCAATCCTTCCCAGACCTTTATGAATTGACCATCTCTCCCAACTAAATTAAAATTTGAAGAGAAGTAAGCTCTTTAGATCATCAAGCAGAAGGTTCTCACAGTCCTATCTCTTCTGGAAAGATAATAACCAGTTGAAGAAAAATTAAACTACTCAACTACAGATACATCATATTAAAGCAGCCTCTACTTTAGACTTTATGGGCAATCCGTATTTCCACAGTTAGCATCAAAAAGCCAGCTGCAAAGACAAAATGAGGAAGACTATATATGAGAAAGACAAAGGTTTGAGTTGACACCAGGCGGGATAAGACTGCCAAAGCAGCTGAAAATGCAATAATAAAAGTATTGTTATCAGAATATGGGCTGGTGATTACATTGGACTCTGTAATACCACTTACGCCACAAGACTGTTCTCACAGATAGATCCAGGGAGAAACACAAAAGGAAGTAACAAGTATGGTCTATCAGACCTAAGAATGCTTAAAAGAAACCAGCTATATTTAGACAGAAAACAAAAGCACATGGATTCATTAAATGAAATAATCCAGGTTAGAAGTGTTTAGTATCACAAGCTAGTCAAGTGTCAGTCCATAGGTAAATAATGCCTTTTATATATTTGAGCAGGTATCATGAGAAGACATACAGTGAGGGAGGAGAAGAAACAAAGTTAGCACCATCACTGAAATTACAGGGGGAAAAAATTTTCCCATAGGTATGTAAAGGCTTTCCTTGTTGTCCAAGGAAGCAGTGGTCTCTATTCAAACTATGTGCAATCCTTTTAGGAGAGTTACTATAAAGGGTTATGAGTGAGTCCGTGCTACATATATGATTTCAGTTGCTAGTTTGCCACTGACAATTTAACTAGAATTCAGTTCCTCCATCTATAAGAGGAAGAGAGTAGTGCAGGTACCACCCAAGGCTCCTTAAAATTCCTACCAAATCCCATGATTCTAAGATCATTACTTATGTAAAAGAGGGAAAATGAAACCATTTTCATCAGAGCACATGGACTGGCCAGATTTAGTTTTCATGCCACAGAACTATCACTTCAAAAGAAAACACTGGCAGTATTTTAAATAAGGATGCGTAAATTTTTATGATATAATTTACTGTCAAATTGGCTTACATACAACACCCAGTGCTCATCCCAACAAATGCCCTCCTCAATGCCCATCACCCACTTTCCCCTCTCCCCCACCCCCATCAACCCTCAGTTTGTTCTCTGTATTTAAGAGTCTCTTATGGTTTGCCTCCTTCCCTCTGTAACTATTTCTTTCTTCCCTTCGCCCATGGTCTTCTGTTAAGTTTCTCAAGATCCACATATGAGTGAAAACATACCTTTCTCTGACTTATTTCACTTAGCATAATACCCTCCAGTTCCCTCCATGTGCTGCAAATGGCATGATTTTATTCTGTCTCATTGCCAAGTAGTATTCCATTGTGTATATAAACCACATCTTCTTTACCCATTCATCAGCTGATGGACATTTAGGCTCTTTCCATAACTTGGCTATTGTTGAAAGCACTGCTAGAAACACTGGGGTACATGTGCCCCTATGCATCAGCACTCTTATACCCCTTGGGTAAATTCCTAGCAGTGCTACTGCTGGGTCATAGGGTAGATCTATTTTTAATTTTTTGAGGAACCTCCACACTGTTTTCCAGACAGCTGCACCAGTTTGCATTCCCATAGTTATGGATAAATTTTACCAAAAGCAATAGTTCACACAAGTCTTAGAAAAGGGGAAATGTAAACAGACCACCATTAGTGCCTACTAAATGACAGGCAGTGATTTTCATTTACATTATCTTGTTTAACATTGTAAAGATGTGCAATATTACTATCCAGCCTTTCACACATCGCATGAGAATTTAAATCACCAAGATATTTTTTCTTTAAAATATTTATCCTGTCATTTACCCTTTCAACCTATTAGAGAGAGGAACAGGAGACATGCATGTATACAATTATAAATTGCTTATCAAATGAATTACTTCCTATTACTTGCTGCTTATTCTAGATTTTTTCAGTAGATAAAATACCAAATAAAAAACAAAAAATTATTTTTTTAGTATTTACTATTTTTGTTATTTGCCAGCAATAAAAACTTCTAATGAAAGTAATGCTATTCATAAAAGCATTAAAAAAAATACAGAATGTTCAAAAATGCCCTTATAAAATAGACTATATGAGTATAAAGGAAACTGGACAATCCAAATTCTGGATGGTAATATACTCTTTTCAAATTAACATGTAGGTTTAATGCAACTTCAAAAGTCCCAAAAGGGAAGTAATATAAATATAAATGGTTCTCAGACATTAGCTGGCTATTTGGGAAATGAGGTGGAGAGGACTTATTTAGATCATAGCGTGCAACAATAAATGTTTTGATGAATTAAGGGGCTAATTTCTAAAAATAAAACCACTAAAACCATCTAGAAGAAAACAGGAAGAAGTTCTCCTGTTAATGTCTGGAAGAGATGAAGGATTTCCACTATTTTAGGTTGAGCAAGAAAACTCAAGAGAAAAGATCAAAAGACAAAAATTTTATTTTATTTTTTTAAAAGAGGCTTTAAACATTTTTTAAATGTTTATTTATTTTTGAGAGAGAGAGAACACGCGCGTGTGCCTGCACAAGTGGGGGAGGGGCAGAGAGAGAGATACAGAAACTGAAGCAGTCTCCAGGCTCTGAGCTGTCAGCACAGAGCCCAACACGGGGCTCGAACCCACAAACAGTGAGACCATGACCTGAGTCAAAGTCAGATGCTTAACCAACTGAACTACCCAGGTGCCCCAAGACAAAAATTTTAAATATTTATAATTTGTATCTTATCCAAGCTTGTTTCCACTATTTTCAATATCTCCACTGTATCAAAGTATTAAAAAAATGGACAAGACTCCTTTTAAAACAGATCAGAATGTTCAACCTCACTAATAATTTTAAATGCAAATTTAAGTAAAGATGTTATTTTTCACCCATTGGTTTATTAGCACACATTAAAGGATCATTCTCCATGTTAACTGAAGTCTGGTTAAACAATCCCATACACTGCTGGTATAAATGAATACAACTGACAATGAATGAATTAACCTAAGATATACATGCAGTCTTTTTAACCATTCAAACCCTCTTCTGTAGATTCTGACAACCTAGTACAAAAAACAAGAACTTTAAGCACAAACAACAAATATTAGAAAAGTTCATCAACAGAGTAATAGTAAAGCATAAATATGTAGTAAAGAAAACCTTTTATGCCTTCCTTTTTCATACTATGTCCAATCAAATGGATACCAAAATATCGCAAATTTTTAAAAATCCAACACCACAAGGACACTGCAAAGACAAACACATTCATATAGCAACAGTACACTCAAACTAAAAAGTCCTCAAAGGCCACGAGACAAACTAAAATTATGGGACCTTCAGATAAAATGGAAGGAAAAGCAAAAAAAAGTAGGTTAAGAATACCTATTAAGAGTCAAATACCATATTATATGCTCATACATTAAAATTACCACAATTCCGTGACTTATGGTCTTTCCCAGAAGGAGAGATGGGAATACTTGAGGTCCAGAGCGGTTGAGTGACGTGCCGAGGACCACAGAACTAGTCAAATGATAGAGCTGGAACTGAAGTCTGATTCCAAATCACATGCTCTCCACAGTACTCTAAATGAAGGGAATGTTTTCTACACTGGCATCACATAACACGTAACTTTAGAGGTAAAACACTTCTGTTTCATGTATCATAGGTTTCATCACTTGTTTCACAACAGAGGTTGTTTTTTTACACAAGGTATTTATTACTCTGTCATCAGGAAAAGACAATAACTTTTTTAAATTAACCCAAGGAAGGATAAAATATAGAACTATCATTTTCAAAGGTTTACTTTCCCAGTCCTTTCAAGATCTCTATTATTCCCAACAGCAGATGCAGATTATATACAATTCTAGATTTCCCATGGTGTGCCAAAACTCTAAGGGATAATCGAGAAATGTTTGTTGAATGAATGAATGAATGAATGAACAAATACTAATTTAAAATAGAACAAGAAATCCCAGGTCTCCCCCATAAGTACAAAGACCTACAAAAGCAAACTTCTGAAATACCAGACTACTAATTCCATATTCAAACTTAAACCAAAATTGAACCAACTCTGCCAATGTCTATGGCTCTCTAAATGAACTCAATACAAAAATACCATGGGGAACCATGGGGAGCGATCACGTATCAAAGGTGTTTTCTAACCAATTATGAAAACGAAAGTACTTAAGAGAAGGTTCTGTTGAAACTTTATAAACAGCCAGAAAGTAGGTTGCCTGTATATGACAGTTTATGAAGAGCACCAGTTACAAAGAGGCTGCCCCCCCCCCCTCAAAAAATGTAGCTAGGGACACTACACAGCACAAAATAATCCACAAAATGAAATTAAGACCCTTTAGAACAGCTGGTTATAATTTTACTTTTGCAGTCCCCTCCTTCAGAAAGGAATGATAATGACACTGCATTGAACTTTCTATGTGAGAAGAGAGAATATTAAACCTTCTAGGCCAAATTTATTGCTAACGTATGCTTTTTTCTACACAGGACAAATCGTGCTTCTAACTCCCTTATTTAAAGTTATTTGGAAGGCACACAGCAGATAAAGAATAAAGTATCAAGATAAATACTAATCTGTTTTAAAGTTCACTAGGAGTTAGATATTCTAAATTCAGTTTCCAATTCTTAACAGTGGAAACACGGTCAAACTCTATTAGATGGTGAAAAGAGAGAATCTGGCTAAAAATAGATCTTTTAGGACTGACAGGTACTATACAAATTCCACCTTCCCATCCAAAAATCTGCTTAGAGTCTGCTTTAAACCCACTCTACACAAAGAAAAGCCATGGGGAGTGATCATGTATCAAAGTAAAGGTGTTTTCTAATATGACTTAAGAGCACTGGTAGACTCAGTTGAGAGTCCACGTTCACGTACTGTCATGTGCCAACTCACCCTCAATGGGCCCCATCTCTATTTTAAATATAGACACCACCATCTGGCCTTTCCTATTTTTTAAGATCCTTCCGAAGACAACTCCACTGATTTATGCAACAAATTTTCTATTCCTACTTAACCAATTTGATAATGTAGTTTCTGGAAACAGTTCTAAATTCCCCAGAACTCCATCATCAGGAATTGTGAAAAGATAATAGCTATCCAGAAAATTATCTTCCTGAGGAACAGAGCTGTGCTCTGCCAAAACACAGCCTTATTTTCAGGGCTAACCAATACTTAGGTCTGAATTTTCATGAAATAAATAGCTCGTAAGATTTTTTTTTAATCAAAAAACCATGAATTGTCAAGCTGGTATAGCTTATAGAATCCCCATCTGTTATGAAGTAGGAAACCAAACTATAAAACTTACCTAAAGTGTGTCTAAAATAACTTTAAGCTCTAAATGCAATGATGAGCATGGAGGTGCTCCATCCACATTAGCTTTTCAAAAGCCTTTTGTTCTCCATTCTGGACAGCTAAAAACATCTCCTAAAGAGACAAATCAGTGTACCTTCATATAAGCAACACCCCAGGAAGCACTCATTATTAGGACACTGTGAAAAGCACTTTAAATGCATCATTCATCCACAAGCTTCTGAAAATACTACCACCTCATATATGAATAGGCTTTTAGTTTTTACAGAAACATTCACATACTCATTTGATCAAAACAATAGGAAAGAGGGCAAGCCATCAAGCCATGCATCACCTCTAACTTACAGATAGACTGATTAAGAAGGGTTATATGGCATAACCAAGATCACAAAGTAACTAACTGACTCAGCTGGTACATGCTCCTTTGACAGTCCAACGCTCTTCCACTTTCCTCTATACAGATCCTAAGTGTAAAACTGAAACATATCTATCACAGGAATTTGAAAGGCCTAAGATTCTTCATATCTAGATTGTTTCTTCTTTCAATTGACTAAGAAATGTGTTGCTTCAAATTAGAACGACCTGGAAAAGTCACAGTACCTGGACGCAAAATTACGATCCAATTAAAAAAAAGTAAATGTACTCAAATGTAATAGAGAAAAAAAAAAAAAACAAACAAACAGTATGTGGTTTTTTTTTTTTGTATTACTGGTTTAAAATTCTAAACACGTTTTAAACAGTGGAAAAATCTCAACTGGTAAGATACTACGTAACACATTATCTTCTGCTTGACCAACTTAACAAATGTATCAAAACGTTTATAAAAACCAAAAACTTTGGTCCGTATGGAAATAGGTCTGGGACAAAATTTAGTGGTTTTCCACATGAAGCAGTATCTGGTAATAGAAGTCCACATGGCAGTGTTTTCTCCAAGTTTGGTACAAGGATCACAAATATTACTTTTACCCATGAGGTAAAATCTGTGGCAGAAAAAGGCCTAGATATCTGTATTTTTTAAGTGCTGGGGTGATTCTAATGAACATTAAGAACCACCAGGGTACAAACTGAGGACAAGTTTAGGGTAAAAATAACCTTGGCCTTGGTAGCTGCACAACTTGGGCAATTACTTATCCTAAGCCCTGGTTTTCGCAATGTTAAACAGGGGTGGTAGGGACAATTTTCCTACTTCATAGAAAAGTCCTAAGGCATTAGAGGAGATGGTTTATAGAAAGTATTTAACATACAGTTTAAACACACAGTAAGTAATAAACAGCAGCAACTATGGTGGCAAATTTCCTCTATTTATAAAGACTTAACACTTTTAACATTAGCAAATAGCATACCAAGCTTTATACATTATTTTGTCATTTCACTCCTTCCGCTACAACTCCCAAAAGAAAGCACCATTTTAAAAATGAGAGTCACGGGATTTGAAGGGGATGGGAAGGAGGGCACAAGTCAGCATCCTCTCCTTCAAGATGAGGACAACTGGAGAGTTTGGTCACATTTCAAGGACTAGAAGTTAAGCATTATATACAATTTGTTATGTTTACATATATAATCATCACCTATAGGAGTGAGAAAAACCCACTCCTAATCATAATAGGAAGGAATTATATACTGATTATCAAAAGAAGGGAAAATTCATACTCCCAAAGATCAGAGCTCTGAACCAGTATTTCACAAAAGGTGTGTTTTATTTTGTTTTGTTTTTTAAGAGAACAGCACACAGAATGGCTTACAATTTAAAGCCTACTCTATCCCAAAACACCATCTTCAGGGGCTCTTGGGTGGCTCAGTCGGTTGGGCGTCCGACTTTGGCCCAGGTCATGATCTTACAGTTCGTGGGTTCAAGCCCCTGTCGAGCTCTGTGCTGACAGCTCGGAGCCGAGAGCCTGCTTTGAATTCTGTGTCTCCCTCCCTCTCTGCCCCTTCCCTACTCACTCTCTCTCTGTCTCTCAAAGATATATAAACATTGAAAAAACAAAAAAAACATCATCTTCAATCACACTTTCAAAAAAAAAAAAACAAAATAAAAAAAAAGACAAAACATGATACCTTCCTCTCCCTAGAATCTTGATAATCTAATCAACTGTCAAACTCAATAATCCTTCTCTGATCCATTCTCTCCTTTTTCTACTACTAGGGCTATTGCAATTCTGGCTCTCATTTCATCCGACATGAAGGCACAGGTTTAGACCCTGGCCAGAACAACAGTGCTCAACAGGATTTCTGTCTCCACCCCTGTAATCCAAGGGCTGGCAAACTTTTTCTGTATAGGGCCAGATGGTAAATATTTTCAGCTTTGAAGGTCATAAAGTCTCTGTCTCAAGTACTCAACTCTGCCACTGTATAACTAAAACAGCCATAGACAATATGCAAGTAAATTAGCATGGCTGTGTTCCAATAAAACTTTATTTACAAAAACTAACTTCAGGCCAAATTTTGCTTACAGGCCAAATTGCTGATCCCTACCAACCCAACTGACAACAGCTTTCTCAAACTCTACCGTAGATCATGTTATTTCTGGTCAAAAGTCCCCTTTCTTCAAAGAACACTTCTTAGCCTAATACACAAAGACTTCCTCCATATGGGTCTTATTTTCGTTATCAATGGCTTTTTCCCTTCCCTCCACCTACATTACAGACAAATTGATTTTCCTGGTGTGGTTCCTTACAGTTCCCCAATTCCATGCTTTTACTCAATCTGTATACAGAACTGATGACCTTTCTTTCCCTTCCTCTGGAACACCTACACCTTCCTTGCTCTCCTCACTCCAATCCAATCTATTATATCTTACCCATCCTCCAAAAAAGTCCCCTCCTCTTTATCAAGAAAATCTTTCTTAGCAGAACTCCCATGGCACCTTATTTGTCCTCTGTGACAATGACTGTTTTATCTCTTATACCATGGTAAATTATGTAAGTATCTTAGCTGTCTTAAGATTGTGGACAGGATTTATGACTCATCTGTGTATTTCCCATAGTACTTTATACTCAACAAGTATTTTAGATAACAAATTATTACTGTTTTCAAAGAAAATATTCCTACAATTAAAATTCTTGACATAACACACAGCACTTTTAAGGGAATAAGCCTGAGGCCTTCTTGTTCTGTATTCATAAAGTATATTGCATAAAAACTAATGACACTAGCTTTACAAATTATGCCTTCAAAAATCAGTCTCAATCTCATTACTCAGAAAGCAAAATAGTAAAGTGGGAAGAGCATAAAAGGACTGGATTCAAATCCTAGTTCTGCCATTGTTGAGTCTCTACTTCCTCCCTGGTTAAATAGACATTAACGCTACCTACACCTGGGGGAAAGAGGAGACCAGACTAGGAACTATTAGCACAAAACAGGAATAGAGTAAATTATTATGCATTATGATTTTCATATAAATTGAAAGACACCTAAGTTGATTGCATGGTTCCTATTCTGTCCAGCAAACAATGGTGAACATCCTCTCTACTCAGCCCTATGAAGAATAAAGACATAGATGGTCTCTTGTTATAGAGAAATTCAGTCTGGTGGTGATCCTTTCACAGGTAAGTAACACAACATATTGAGTGTTAACCTTCCAGGTAATTCTGAAAAGAATGAAGATTATTTTGAAATTATTTTAGGCATAACTCTAAACATTTAACAATGAGTTATAATCAAATCAAGTTCCTATCAAATTAAAATGTCAAGCTTCTTACAATGGCCTACAAGGTTTTCTGATTTCCTTTTCTACTGCTCATTCTACACCTGATTGTCATATGTGCGCATTCTACACCTGATTGTCTTATGTGCTCGTGCCACCCGGGCTTTCTTGCTGAAAATTCAACAAGCCAAGCTCAGTCCCACCTTAGGGCTGCTGCACTTATTCTTTTCACCAGCAATGCTCTTCCTCAAAGTCTTTACAGACTTCCCCTCTTCCTTCATTTAGATCTCAGCACACACCTCACCTCCTCAGAGGCTTTCCCTGACCACCCTATTTAAAACAATCACCCCCACGAAGCAACCATCACTTTCAATTTCCTTACTTGGCTTTATTTCTCATTATAGCTATTGTTAACTAGCCTTTGGTCATTTATTCATCATCTGTCTCTCACATTAGGGTAAAACTTCATGAAAAAAGCAATTTCTTATTAGCAGCTGTATCCCTAGCAACTAAAATAATGTCTGGAACATACAGCATACTCGGATACACAATTGTTATTGGTTAAATGAATTACACGTGTATGAGAGATGAGGCATAGTCCTTCATCATCACAAATTACATAGCTTCTTATAATCAACTGCTTCCAATTAAATCTAGCAATGTCAAGGCTACCCCTAGGACAGAGGTACTTAATTTGTAGCTTCAGGGAATCATTATACTCATTTTTCTGGGAGGGAGAAGTCTCCAGCATTTCTTTAAAGAGTCCCTAATCACAAAAACATCGTAGGAGCAATGATTCACAACTTTGGCTACACCATGGAATCTCCTTGGAGAATTTTAAAAATACAGATGCCTGGGTCCCACCCCAGACATGACGTGTGTTATCTGTTCTGGGTACAGCATTAACATCAGGTTTTGTTGCCTTTTTTTTTTTTTTTTTTAAGTTACCCAGGTGATTCCAGTAAACAGCAAAAACTGAAAGCTGCAACTTGGAAGCAACAGATATTAAATGGATCTGATTTCTCAAAGCCACTTATATGTGGAAGAAAACAAAATTTAAAAAATAAGATTTCTGAAAGAATTAGCACCTCTGGCAAACATATTAATATACAAGTGCATGACTAGTTCTATGTCATAGAATCATTTTACATAAAGAGTAATCTAACTCTCTAACTTAAATATTAATCTGACACTGAGATTTCAGACTTTTACCCCCAGAACATAAATCGGGTTTTTCATTTAAAACACACTGATTTCATACAAAAGCTCATTTGTTAATAATATACTAGCTAAAACCTAAATACATCAAAAGAATGACAAAATACTTTCTGATGACTAATCAAGGAGCATATTACAACTATGAAGAAGTCCTTTGTAGTTTTATTGCTAAAAACTTCTTTGAAGCAATGTACTTGTACCATTTAGCCTCCACTGCTATACAGTATGACACACAGTGGATTTAGGTGAAATTAATATTGACAACACAAACAAAAGGAAGGAAGGAGATGGGTAATTTCAGAGATTTGTTTAGATCATGCCAACAAGGACTTGAAAAGAGCAAGTGTCAGACAAGACACAGGTGGTACTTTTTTTTTTAAGTCCAATAAGCAAACATCAAGTAATGAGCCAATTCATCATTGTTACCAATCCAGATTATTACAGGTTATTGGTTTTTATATCCTCACCCGAGTAGCCCCTTTTAAAAAAAGTGTTTAACAGGGTAAGAGAGCAAAACACCAAAATGCTACATAGTTGTAGAAAAATAAATCCAGCAATGCTGAAGTCCATAATGGCAAATAATTTTAAACGTTGGGATAGTTAGAATCACCAAGGAACTTGTTTCACCTACCCTTCTTGTCTGGACTCTTGATCATATAGAGAGATTTGCTGAGACAGAAGCACCAGATCATGAGCCCATCTGATACAGAACATCACAAACTTGAACAACAGTTTTTAAATCTAAAAGGCATTGGGGGAAGAAAGACGGACTACACTTAGCTATGAAGTCTCCAGGGTTTGACTTCTTGGTCATATTGTCTTATTCAGTTCCCCTATCCAGTAAGCCAAGTAAATTTAGTGAGAAAATGCAGAGACAATTGCAGGTACATAATTCCACAGCCCATTTTAGTTGAAGAGACTGGGCTTGAAATGCAAAGAAAACATGAGTAAATGCAAAACGATCAGAGTTGGAAAAAATGTTAATTTCCCTTCTATAACAACGGGCACAGGGGCAGCTTTAGCTTGCTATGTCATTTTACGCAACAAAAAGTACTGTCCTCTTATTAGTAACTTTCTCTTTTTATCAAGAGCTATGGAAAACAATGTTCTGGGATTAACTAGTGAATAAATGAAGCCATAGATACACATTCCCAAAATGTGGGCTGGAAACAAACACAAAGCAGCACAGGTTATGAACTCCACTGGCTGTTTACAAAATGTTTCCACGTACAGGAGTCTCCTATAATAGGAACAGAACTGCCAGCATAGAGAAAGAGGAGATGAAAACGTGGAAGGGCCATCTGGAGATATAGGCAATGAAGACCATTGTGACCATCAAGTGATGAGGGTCACTTATTCAGGAGCAAGTTACAAACTCTGAAAGCCTGCAATCCACTCACTCCTTTTAATTTGGTGAGACAAGAATAAACAAAAAAAGAAAATATCAGTAAGAAGAGAGTAGCTAAGAAAATCTGATCCAAAAGGAACTGCAAGGTGGGGGAAAAATTCAGCCCCAGGAGTTTGTTGCCTAAATCAGGACAGGTAAGAGAGCAAAAAGAGTTGAACAGCCTATTTCAAGAACAACTTCATATGCCTCAGTATGCAAGGGCTTTAAAGAGACAACTCCTGGGCACCTGGGTGGCTCAGCTGGTTAAGCGTCTGACTTCGGCTTAGGTCATGATCTCACTGTTCTGAGTTCGAGCCCCGCATCAGGCTCTGTGCTGACAGCTCAGAGCCTAGAGCCTGGAGCCTGATTCGGATTCTGTGTCTCCCTCTCTCTCTGCCCCTCCCCTGCTCACGTTC
Organism: Panthera pardus; assembly: GCF_024362965.1. NCBI lineage: Eukaryota > Metazoa > Chordata > Mammalia > Carnivora > Felidae > Panthera > Panthera pardus. The sequence continues at coordinate 29,542,071 of NW_026526876.1, read as the reverse complement.
TATCTCTCTCTCTCTCTCAAAAATAAAGATTAAAAAAATTTTTTCAAAAAAGATAAAAAAATGTTTTAATAAAAAATAAAATTGCAGTCTGACTCATCACTGTCCATCTTCATTCACTCCAAACCCCTAAACACTACCAGAACACATTTCTGGTATATTTTCTTAAGGCTGGTGACAAATGTGTGGTTGGGAAGAGGTGGGGGGGAGTAAACAATCAGAGCAAAAATACTATTATACGGTTTACAAGATGCCTTCTCAAGATTTGATCTCAACTTTGGTTTCTTCATCTATGAAACAGATACAAAACTTAACATAACTAGAGAATATTATCAAAAATGGAATAGCTATATAGAAGAGCATTCCAGGCATCCAGGATAATAAGTGCCTTTCCCTTCCAAAGAGAGATAAAGACTAATCCAGTGGATCTCAACTGAGGGTGATTTCCACCCCCCAGGACACATTATTTTTGTCAGGAGACATGTGGCAATGTCTGGAGACACGTTTTATAGTCACAACTAAAGGGAGGGAGGGAGGGTGCTGATATTCAGTGGGGAGAAACCAGAGATTCTGTTAAACATCCTACAATGCACAAGACAGCCCCCTCCCCCACAAAAAAGAGTATCTGACCAAAAATGTCAGGAGCACCTATGTTGGGAAACCCTACCCAAACAAATTCATTTCTGGAAAACCACACAAACATGGAAAAGAAGGGTAATGGAGTATATTTAGTCCCTACAGTCTATAAGAAACCTATTTTCGAAGGTAGTCTAAAAACAACAATACTATCTTATGGCAGCTGTTACTCAAATGACAAATTAAAATGTCACAAATGTCAGGAAAAAAACTTGTAAATGTCAGAAAAATAGATTGTCCTCCCAAGCATTATTTTAAAATGCAGGTAAAGTGTCAATGAGAACCTATTAAATTCATTTTTATAAATAATAGTAATAACACTCAGGGTTGAAGCTAAACTGGCACACTCATCTATCCGTGACAGCAGAATAAAGTGAGACAACTCTTTCAGAAAGCAATCTGGGGTAAAAACAGCCACAAAAATGATGCCATCCTTTGCCATCAGAACCCAATTTAAAAGAAAGAACACAAGGTGCAAAAGTACTCAATGCATATTATAATGCTTAAAATCTACACACTTAAAATCTAGATATCATTACTATTTTTAATGTGCCAGACCCAGGAATGGACACAGGCATTTTACATATATTATTCCCTCTATCCTAACAAAAAACCCATATGCTAAGTGTTATAAATCCCATTTTACAGAAGAAACTAAGGTGCAAAGATCACAGAACTAGCAAATCAGAGAGCCTAGATTCAAAGCCAAGTGGAGCAGGCTCTAAAGTTTCGCACACTGTGCTACACTGAATGCAATAAGTAACTGAAGTAAAAATTTGGTGGGAGTATTATGAATTTAGCAAAAATAATCAGGACCACTTCTTAGATATATATGGAATTTTACACCTAAAAGGAGAACAAAGACTTTTCAAACACTCATAAAAAGTTTAACAACTGATCATGTAATGGGTCACAAAGACATAGTTCAAATTCCAAAAATCAGAAAGCATTCAGGCCACATTCTTTGAACACAATGCAAAAAAACCCTAGAAACCAACAATTTTTAAAAGGGTAGCAAAAAAGAAAAAAATAGATGGAAAAATTTAGCAACCCATCTTTCTAAGTAATTCTGATAAAGAAAAACCAAAATTGTTCCATTTAGAAATGAACAACAATGAATATATGACAGACCAAACTCTTAGAATGTGGCCAAAGAGCTAACTCAGAGGAAATGCTGTAAACTTACATGCTTATGGAAGAAAATAAGACAGAATGAAAATAAATGACTTAAATGTGTAACTTAAAGCAGCTTAAAAAAAAAAAAAAAATCCAAAGAAAGCAGAGAAATGAATAAAGATAAATACAAAACCAATGAAATAAATATTAACAAAAGATAAATTCAATCAATATAATCAAAAGTTTCTGTAAGAACCTCATTTATAAAGCAGAAGACTCTGCATCCAAGAAAAGAAAACAGAAGTGAAAGAGCAGATATAACAACAGAGTAAAGTAATACACACAACAGATCTACGAGAAGATCCTAAGAGATTTCCAGGTAGAATTTTGTGGCAATAAATTTTAAAATCTAGGCAAAATGAGTGATTTTCTTTAAAAATGTTGCTGGGGGGGGGGGGGGGGAAATGTTGCTGGGGCTCCTGGATGGTTCAGTCAGCTAAGCGTCCAACTCTTGACCTTGATCAGCTCAGGTCATGATCTCACAGAACAGGAGTTTGATCCCTGAATTTGGCTCTACGATGACAGTGTGGAGTCTGCTTGGGATTCTATCTCTGCCCCTCTCCTGGCTCGTGCTCTCTCTCAAAACAAGTAAAACCTAAAAAAAAAAAATTTTTTTAATTAAAATGTTGCCAAAATTGGGTCATGAAGGAAGAGATTTAAAAACCTTAAACCAATAACCATAGAAGTAATTTAAATGTCAGCAAAGACCCATTCATAATTATAAAATGGCCTCTATGCTGTTCAGACATTTCTAGCAAAATGTTAGCAAACAGATTAATCCTTGTCAACTACTTCCAAGTGAAGAAAAAGATGGGAAAATTTACCAAATCAGTTCACGAGCTTGCCATATAACCACAGCCAGCCTAAAAATACCCTATAGATCAGTCAAGTTATGAAGATGGGGGAGGAAAATCAGTACTCCATCCCCACAAAAATCACCTAAATCCCATTTGACATATATTAAAATAATAATCCAAATCATCCAGATAGTCAGTATCTGATCATGTTTAGCCTAAGAATTCCCCCCTGGAATGCAAACTCCAGAGAGAGCAGAGATTTTTTTTTTTTTTTTTTTTTTTTTCCCCATTTTTGCTCATTGCTCTTTCTCCAGTGTCTTGAAGAGTTCCTGGCAAATAATAATGCATTCGATAAACACAAAATCTAACAACTGAAAAGGAGAAAACAAAACATGACCATCTATCATGCAGGTGACTATCCATCTAGTAATATCAAACAGAAATAAGTCAAAGAATTGCTAAGAGTAGGAAAATTCAGTAAGACAGTCAAAGAACAAATCAGCATATAAAAATCAATAGTTTTCCCATATTATCAACAAGAAATTATCTCATTCTTAGTAGCATTAAAATCTGCAAAATATCTACAAATAAATTTAACGGGAAATGTGCAAGGCCTATAAAAAAGTATAAATTTTACTCTAGATATAAAGGACCTCAGTAGAGGAAAATATCACAACTCTGGGAAGACCTAATGTTGTCAAGATGTCCTATCTCCATTCAAATTAATGCACAGTCACAAAACAGTCCTAATCCAAATGGATTTAAGGAAGCCGATAAATTGATTATAATGTGGAAGAAGATAATGAGCAATAGTACCCTCACAAAAATATATATATAATTTTAAATAGAAGAGTGCAGTTACTCTATCAGTATTTAAAGCTATGGCAAATAGTATATTTAGGGACAACTGGTCAGCCATGGAGGGGATAGGGGGATTAAAATGTTACTTCAAACCATACACAAAACATAGTTACAGAGAACAGACTGGTGGTTGCCAGGGGCAGAGGGTTGGGGGTGGACAAAATGGGTGAAGAGAGTCAAAGGTAAAAAACCTCCAGTTATAAAAATAAATCATGGGGATGCAATGTACGGCATGGCAAGTATAGATAATAACACTGTATTGCACATTTAAAAGTTGCTAAGAGACTAAATCTTAAAAGTTCTCATCACAAGTAAAAAAAAAAATTCTGTAACAATTTATGGTAATTGATGTTAACTAGACTTACTGTGGTGATCATTTTGCAAAATATGCAAATAGTGGGGTGCCTGAGTGGCTCAGCTGGTTAAGCATCAGACTCTTGATTTTGGCTTGGGTTATGATCTCACAGTTCAGGAGTTCGAGCCACACATGGGGCTCTGCACTGACAGTATGGAGCCTGCTTGGGATTCCCTCTCTCCTCTCATGCTCTCTGAGTCTGTTTCTCAAAATAAATAAACTTTAAAAATAAGCAAAGAAAGAAAATTTGAAAGGGCAGCCTTTAAAAAAAAAAAAAAAAATATATATATATATATATATATAGTGAATCATTATATGTCACTTCCATCTCAATTAAAAAGAAAACCAATTTTAAAAGCTAAACATAAAAGTTACATATAGTCGCTCCTTTTCTCCAACAAAACGCCTTACACTCCAGATAATTTCATTACATTTCTTTCCCTTCCCAAACACTGACATACATCTTTTCTTGCCTCTCCCAGTTCCATCAGTATTTTGCCAATTTTCTAGCATGAAAATCCAGTTATGTCACCAAGTTTACTCAAGTGTGCAATTAATGAAATATGTTAGATTTGGAGTCAAGAACTATAGTACAACCTTGACTCTTAACCTAATAATCTTTAGCACCATCGTTTGATCTCTCTGTCCTTAGGTTTCTCATCTGTAAATGACAAATTTGTGCCTATTCCCACAGTAAGCTCTATATTTTAACAGTCTTGCATCTGTACCTATCTTTCCATTCTGTGTCCATCGCTCTGGTTCAAAAGACTTTTTTTTCCCCCCAAAAGACTTTTTATTCACAGCTGGGCTACTTGCCTTTCTTACCCTGGCTCCAAACTATCCTACATATCCAATCCATCCACCCCACATCACTAGCAAAGATTCTTTTATGTGCACTCCAACCATGCCATTCCATGTTAATAATTCTGCACTATTCTTAGGATAAAATTCAAATGCACCAGCCTTTGACCAAAGCTTAATACTCCAATTTCATCTTCTACTTTCTTGAAACTTTTATGTCTAGCGGATAGCTCTCTTCCCTGTTATCCAACACAACCTCTTCATCTGAGGTCCCTCATCCTTGGACCTGGAACATCCCATTTTCTCTTGGAAACCTAAGTGTCATCCCTATTCAAACTAAAGTTGCACTCTTCTCAGGTTTTCTGATCCCCTTAGCCCACAGTAATCACTCCTTCCTCCAAGTCTCATCTCAGCATTTGGTGCTGTACCATGTTATCTAATTACAATTAAGGCATTCACTGCCTAATTCTAATGCTTCCTTTTCTACTTGAATGTGGGAGAAAAAAAAAAAAATCAAGTCACATAAATTATTCCTTGAAGGCAGGAACCAAGTTCTCAATTCTGAAGTGTTTTCATCATTCCTTATTTTACTATCAGAGAAGTGTTTCTCTTGCCCTTTAGGGGCCAGGTTAATCTTGATGATAGATGATCTGGAAAGGCTAGTCTCCAAATAACTGAGTTACCTTGAAAATTTTTATATTTATTATTCTTTGCTCAGAGAATTCCAGATCTCCTTTTCTGGAATTGCCACAGGGACACTTTTGACTATCCTCAATGATGACACATCTTGGTTTCTATTGATATTATCAACTATAGCTACTCCTATAACTGATGAAGGATTATGTGTTAAAGGAATAGAAGATGTAGCTCTCTGAAGGCTAGCCTGCTGGGAAACACCGAAGAGCAATACTGTATATCTTACCCTTCCATAAGTTTGTCAGCCAATCTTAATGTTTATGGATGAAATTAATTTGTCTCATCTAGTAATACCATTACACTATTTAGAATAAACCATGGAAATGTAAATAATCTAACACTGCTTTGAACATTAATGGAAATAATAACCTCTTGCACCTAATAAAATGTAAAACCAAGAACAGTTGAGCCTTAAACAACATGGGTTTGAAGTCTGCAGATCCACTTATACACAGATTTTTTTTCAATAAATACAGTACATCAGTATAAACATACTTTCTCTTATTTCCCATAACATTTTCTTTTCTCTAGCCTACTTTATTAGCTTATTAAACTAATAATTATTACTATTACTATATCAGCTTATTTATCTAATACATATTACATGCAAAACATGTGTTAACTGACTATACTACTGGTAAGGTTTCCAGTCAACAGTAGGCTATTAGTAGTTAAGCCTTGGGGGAGTCAAAAGCTGTATGTGGGTTTTTGACTACATAGGTGGTTGGCATCCCTAACCCCCATGCTGTTCAAGGATCAACTGTGTGTGTGTGTGTGTGTGCGCGCGCACGCGTACATATACATAAATATAGATATAGATCACATCAATGCCTTGAATGTACACTTGCAACTATCAAAGTCACCTCATACTTTTCAAGTCTGAGACCCAGTTACTATCAAGTTATCATTAAGAACAAATTAAGAGAATTCTCAACTGGGAGGAAAATGATCGCACCAAGAAAACTTCCTGCAAATATAAAATTAGCCTTTCCACTTAACCTTCCAAGTCAACGTTCTTCTGTGAATGCTTGAATGTATTCACATAAGAGATCAATTTCAAATACAGCTGGGTAGAAGCAAAATGAGTCTTAAGCAACTCTCACTCTGTTTTCATCTTACAAAGAGAAGACTGGCCTGTCTTCCAGCCTTGTGAATAAAGATCTTACAAAATTCACTATGCAAAGGGTGCGCCCAAAGAACACTTGGTTGAAAAAATCTGCTGGGGGAGTGCCAATTTAAAAAGAAAAACATTTTCACCCAGTTGGAAATCTAGAAACAGTGGTTACAGCCACTCAGCTGAAAACTCTTAAGATGTGAAGAAAATTTTTTTTAGAAAAAATCCAGATCTTTTCATCCTCAGAGTGAAATTCTATGAAAAGCAACTAAATGAATCAATGGAAAAGTGAATTAATGTTAACTTTATGCACCTAAAAAGCAGTAAGTAAAATTCTGCCTTTGTTATTTGACAGGGTCAAAGGGCAACTGGTCTCTTATTCTATATAGATGAACTCTACAATCTGTAATGGTTTCCAATCAATTATTTCTGGGAAAGAAACGGGAATAAAAGAAAACTTTTGTTGTTTTGCTCGAAAAAGAACCAAAAATGAAAAAGTTATATTGTTTTGCTTACTTTGGGGGAGGGGAGAGACAGAGGATTGTTTTTCATTAGGGATATTTATTTCCAAAGCATAACACTCTAATAGCTTTATTCAGCGAAAAGGATACCCTTCCGTTAAAGACCTCTGTCTTCACTCTCTCACTATACCCCATCCTCAGGGTCCATACTTTATTTTCAGGTTTCTTCAATGCCTTAAGTGGAACACTTAAGAAAAAAGGAAAAAAAAAAACCAAAAACATGACAGTTACTACAGGCAAACACACTGGCACCAGGTTGCCTCATGAGAGAAACAAGTGAGGGGACTGCTGCAGCCCTGCCACCAACTCCCTGATGGGACCCAGTGCGCAGACTCCCTACGGAAATACAGGCAGTATGAGCTCCGTGGAGATCACCTGGCCATTCGGCATACCTCAACAAGTCGTACAGTGTGCCTAACAGTGACAAAAGTCTTTCCCATCCCAGTCTGGGTCTCATCATTACAAAACCACAAGTGACATTTTTCAAAAAAGTATATTTTAGACTTTATAAGTGAGGCACCTAGGAAGATTAAAAGACAAAATTAAAATTAACAATTCTCAACGGTAGTCTAGAATTCTTTTTATTATATTGCTCCCTCTCTGGTATTAATCTCACAAATGCCAAGAAAAATAATAACCTCCAGTTCACCCTTCAGGTTTTCTGGTGATTATCAAATCAATAAACATAAGACATTGAATGTTAATCATAAACTCCATACTCAGACGTGGAAACAACAAAAACTCATAGAAGCGCGTGGAAAACCAATCAGGCTATTTAACTGCTATTTTATGCCTTTCAACTTCCTATAATAACCAGACTTACCAGAAAAAGAACTTTTGAGGAAAATACTTCAATAAACACTAAGTACATGCTTAAAATTCATTTAACAGCCTTAAGCACAATGCAAGACTAAAGGAAAAAGAACATAAAATACTTTTCATATTTTAAAAGATTTCTTTTTCCAGCAACTGGGGAAATAAGGTTTTTCCATATAAGTTGAAATATAAATTAAGTTGAAATACAAATCATCCCCTTAGAATGTCAAAGATATTTATGTTATCCATTTGATGGGAAAAATTATGAACTAGGTCACTTCTCTGGATTATTTATTACAGTAGGGGAAAACAACTTATCCTTCCCATCATCCCTCATGGTCAGTGCCATGCCCATCACTGTACTGGACAGTCAGGAGAGGCATCTAAAGAGCTATATGACTTCAGCTTGCTCCATTTCTCAAAACAAAATCTTCTTTCTGCTCCTTCCCAATCAGTTTAGAAGAAAAATACTAGTAGAAAGAGCAGGTACAAGGAACTAGCTTTTATCTTCACTCAAGTAAATTATTTATCATGTCTATTATCTTAGGCCTCAACTGTAAAATGGGAAGATCACCTTCATCATCTGGAGGTCTTAAATACTAAACAGGATACCAAATGTAAACCACCTAACATATAGAAAGTGTGATCAATACGCACCAATTCTCATTTCCATTTCTTTTTTTTAAAGTCACTCCAAGGGCGCCTTGGTGGCTCAGTTGGTTAAAGCGTCTGACTTCAGCTTAGGTCATGATCTCACAGTCGGTCAGTGAGTTCGAGCCCCACGTCGGGCTCTGTGCTGACAGCTCAGGGCCTGGAGCCTGCCTCGGATTGTCTCTCCCTCTCTCTCTGCCCCTCCCCAACTCATACTCTGTCTCTGTCTCTCAAAAACAAATGCTAAAATAAATTAAAAAGTCACTCCAGCCAATTCCCAGATGTTATCTCTGCCCTAGAACAACGCCCCTCCCCAACCCATACAACTTCTATTCCAATAAAAGAAATAAAGAACAGGTTATTGCAGGCTAAAGGGTGTATCTGGTTAAGATACAGACAGACCATTTACCTTTCCTCCAAACTTATTACCAAATTACTTAATATTACTAGAAAGTCTCTTGAATGTAAAGTTAAATGCCATATTTTACATTTGGTAAATTTCTTTTCATTGACCAAATCTAAAGGGCAATTTGATTGTTTCCACTAATACGGCTTAGTGTTTATGTCCATGCTGTGGGTAAACAGCCTAGATTAATACCTTGATTTCTTCTTAGCTTTAAGATATTAAGCAAGTTACTTAAACTTTTCATTCCTCACTCTGAGTCTGTAAAACTAAGACAATACCTATACCTCATTGTACCGTGAGGACTAAATAAGTTAATGAGTATAAAGCACTTTTAACACTGTCTACACCTCAAAATATTCAACCAAGGTAGGCTATTATTTTTTTTCTTAACATGTTTCAACTCTGTTGTACGATTAGCAAGGTAGGTTAAAAATGCTGTTCTCTAATTCAACCAAATCACTTTCTCCTGGGGCTCTGTGATCTCCCAGGTTTCAGATTAATTTAGTCCCAATAGTCTTAAGCTCTGTCTCCCCCAGTTTCTATATTCGCAGGATGCGTCTCTCAAGTGCCAGAAGAACAAACGGGAAAAAAAGGATTACAGGGTGAGCAAAAAAATAGTCACTACACGTATACACTATCATTCAATCCCCTGGCTCATGTCCTCTATTCTATTAGACAACGGTAAAACAACTTAAAAGAGAATGATTTAAAATTGAATAAACTCCTCCTTCCTAGTTGTCACTCCTCAAATCCTCACCCCCCCCCAACCTTTTCTCCACAAATCCTCTTACCTGAGAGTTCTGAATATAATCTATACAGTTGTTACAATACTACTAAATAGGCTACCAGAGCAACCCACAACATTCATATTTTATCAACAACTTTTCAGTATATTCTGTTTGAGGAAGAGACTCTCCAGACACTTTTATCAGACTGAAATTGTTTTCAAAGCGACTTTACTATTGTGATGCAAAACCCTTCTTTATAATTAAACAAATATAAAATCAAACAGGCTAAAGTGACCACAAAGGATTAATGGGAATCAGAAGCACAGTCACTTGATATATGTTATATACTGCACCCTTTAGTTAAAATTTTGAGAAACTCAATGTTCTCTTTACATTGAATATATGACCATAATTTTCCCAGATACATACGGGAAACAGGAAAAGGAGAATGAACTGACAGACATAAAAGGACATGACCTGAGGTATAAATTTCTAATTTGCAAAATAATCTGGTCCATTTTGGTCTTTGCTTAGACAGACAGTAGAGAAACTAATTGGGTTACTATTCATTTGATATAAAATGTGGCCCCAAGCTTTCCCTTTTCTAGTAAAATAATTTAACATGAACATGGAACCTAACAGGGTGCTCTGCAAATGACCATGAAACCTCTGGACATACCCAACAGCCAAAAAGTGTTGAAATGAAAATTAGCTAGTGCCCACCGCATTCAATAAGGCCCTCCAACGGTTCCTTCTCCATCTCAACACAGCCATCCAATCATCCAATCCAGTTACTCCTGCCAAAAATCTAGTAATCATTCATAATACCTCTTCCTTCTCTCTCAACATCCACTCATCACATCCAACCAATCACAAATCCTAGTCACCCTACCTCCAGTACCCAATTCACTCCTTCCTGACAAAGGCTGAGTCTACCATTCTTTTACCTGGTGTACCACAAACACCTAACTGGTCCCCCAAAGTCTACACACACTTCACTCTTCACACAATTAAGAGGGGTCTTTAAAAAAATCCAATGATGTTTAGACATCACAATAACATTTTCGGTTAAGCATTTTGACTCTTGGTTTCAGTTCAGGTCATGATCTCATGGTTTATGAGTTCAAGCCATGCGCTGGGCTCTGTGCTGACAGAGCAGAGCCTGCTTGGGATTCTCTCCCTCTCTGTCTGCCCCTCCCCTGCTTGCGTGCGCACACTCTCTCTCTATCTCAAAATAAAAAAATAAACTTAAAAAAGTGATTTTAAAAGTGAGATGACCGGGGTGCCTGGGTGGCTCAGTCAGTTAAGCGTCTGACTTCAGCTCAGGTCATGGTCTCACAGTTTGAGAGTTCGAGCCCCACGTTGAGCTCGGTGCTGACAGCTCAGAGCCTGAAGCATGCTTCGGATTCTGTGTCTCATTCTCTCTCTGCCCCTCCTCAACTTGTGCTCTGTCTCTGTCTCTCAAAAATAAATAAATGTAAAAAACAAATTTTTTTTTTTCAATAAATAAATAAAAGTGAGATAACCAACAAAACCACCTGTATGACCTGGCCTCTAGCTTACCTCTCTGGCCTCATTTCTCATCACTCTTCTTACACAGTGCTCTGTTTTTGAAAGTATCAAGCATCTCCCATTCCCAAGGCCTTAGCGTATGCTGACTCTTCAGTCTGTAGCACTCCCCTTCTTTACCACCAATCAATTTTCATCATTCAGGTCTCGGCTTACGTATTACTTCATCAGTATACTTGCTATAATATCCCCACCCATCTTCATTAGATGTTCCTGATATGCACCCCCATAGCACTCTGAACTTGGTTTCTGTAGCACACATAACCACTGCAAATGTATCATTAACTATGTGATTTACTTAAACAATTATTTTCTCTTTCTAACCTATACTGTCCATGAGGGCAGGGCAGAGCAGGGACTGTGTCTTACTACTATATATCCCTACCACCTAGCACCCTCAGCACATAGTAGGCATTCAATACATCTGATAAATGAGTTCATCAATTCCAAAGTCTCCAATGTAAGGCTCTGAGGTACAAGTCAACTCTTCACTCTCTGTATACCCAGGATTACTTGGAAGCTCATTTCCTGATTTTTAACACTTGCTGGAACATGCAAAGGAATACAGAAATGTTCATTTTTAAGACACTAGTGAAGAACCTGGACCTTCATGAGCTATTAGGGTTATTTTGCAAAATGTATTCTTCCAGTCACCCACAGCTTGAAACTCCATCTATGATGATCCCTCTTTCATTGCCCCCAAACATTCACTGTTAAGTCCCACTACCTCTACTTCTGCATCATCTCCGCAATTTTCTCCTTCCTTTTTATACATTTATCACTCTTACCTATATTGCTAGGTCTCTAAAATATCCTCAGTCTAGCCAACAAAGCCCAATGCCTTTTAGCCTTTGTCCTCTATATGTTATGCCTTCTACCTGTACTGACCTACTTCGGTAGACCACAACCAAAACAAAACTTCCTACCAAAATCCTAGCCACCTTTCAAGGCTCATTCTAATATCCTTTCTTTCCAGTTCCATCAACCAGCTGTGACCTCTTCCTATTTCACTATGTCATCAAACATTTGCCTTGTATTACTGGGTGCCAGGCATTGTTCTAAGTACTCACCTTTGCTGTACACCATGTCTCCAAATCTAAACTGTAAACTTCTTGAGGAAGTTTATTCACCTACCTCATCTCTTGCATTTTTTTTTTTAATTTTTTTTTTCAACGTTTTTTATTCATTTTTGGGACAGAGAGAGACAGAGCATGAACGGGGGAGGGGCAGAGAGAGAGGGAGACACAGAATCGGAAACAGGCTCCAGGCTCCAAGCCATCAGCCCAGAGCCTGACGCGGGGCTCGAACTCACAGACCGCGAGATCGTGACCTGGCTGAAGTCGGACGCTTAACCGACTGCGCCACCCAGGCGCCCCTCATCTCTTTCATCTTAAACATTTACTCAGTTAGTACTTATTACATGACCACTTTAGCATGATGGTAAAGAGTACTTTCACTCAATTTTAGAGAATGAAAACACCAGTCACAAGGCAACAGAAAACATTTGCAGCAACCAGACCTGCAGCAAATGGGTAATCCCTAAATTCCTCGTTGCCTAACTTCTCTCCTTCAGAATCACACAAGAAACACCAAGAATAAATTCTATCTACATACCTAAGGGGGGGGGGGGGGGAGGATAGGGGGAAAACACAGAAGCTCCTATTTCTGTCACTGGATGTCATATGAAACCTAGCAGAAAAACAAGGGGCATTAAATCAACCATCAAAGATGTTCCACAAATTAAAGTTTACTCCTCTCTGAAGTAACTTCTATAAAAACAAAATGGAATTATTCCCACACATGTATACCACAGAATAACGATCTCAGCAATCACTTTAATAAGCTATTTAAACACACACACACACACACACACACACACACACACACACACTAAGGCATTAAAAGAATCAAAGCTAGGAGCACCTAGGCGGCTCAGGAGGTTGAAGCTCAGGTCATTATTTCACGGTTCATGAGTCTGAGCCCCGCATCAGGCTCACTGCTGTCAGCATAGAGCCCCCTTAGGATCCTCTGTTCCCCTCTTCCCCTCTGCCCTTCTCCCACTTGTACTCTCTCTCAAACATTTAAAAACAAAGAATCAAAGCTCTAAGTCACAAATCAAGAAGGTTGTTTTGTTTCACGTTACACCAGTGACTTATAGGGAGGGACTTTTGCTTCAGTTTCCCCAAATGCAAAAACAGAAACAGTGCTGAGAACAGCTCCATCCACCCATGTTATTATTTAAAGATGGAGTGGTCAGAATTCAAAATAGTTTGAGTCTCAGAAATTATCTAGTCAATTCCTTCATTTTTATTATAAAAGGAGCTAGATGATTAGCACTATGGCTAGTTTGTAGCAGAAAAGGGTTAGATAAGACTTAGTTCTGGCTAATACTACTCTCGCCCCATCATTCTGTGAAAGCATAAAGAATAGGAAAATAAGGACAATTTATGTTGACTACCACTGTTAGCAACATCACTCGTGTGTGCTTAATAAATTCAAATAGGAACCTACAACACAAAGCATCCTGGCTAGAGTATCTAAAAAGCAAAACCTACAAACACACTAGTAATTCATTATACACAATGGAATTATTCCCACATATGCATCCCACACAGTAACAAATTCAGTGATCACTTCAATAGACTATTTAACACACACACACACACACACACACACACACACACACACACACACACAGAGGGAGGCATTAAAAGAATCGAAGCTAGGGACACCTGGTGGCTCAGTAGTTGAGCCTCCAACTTCAGCTCAGGTCATTATCTCATGGTTTGTTAACAATTCCAAGAGAATGAAATTCCCCAGAAGTAAAGAAAAGTCACTGCAATCAAGATAACCTAAAATTCAAACAACTTCTTTAATATCACTAAACTGAGCATCTAGTTTATTTTTTACCCAACCTTGATCGGAAACAGACTTCAGGAGGCTATCAAATAAAACATAGGTTAGCGTAAATTAAACCAGAAATAAAAGCATGAAAATAAAACAAGAAGAACAAAATGAAGCCAAGAATGAGGCTTGAAAAAAGGTACAAGACCCATGAGCCTGGCTCTAAACTTCCAAAAGCCAATAGGAAAACAGAAACCAAGTGAACAACACAAATTATAGCATCCAAGTAACAGAAACAGACGTAAAAGCTTAGGAAAAAATACACTTAAGTCTTGGTTGTGATATCCTTCTCCCTGAGGTTCTTATAAAGAAGGCACTGTGTAATATAAAGATATATGCGATATATGTAAAACAACAAATATTTCAGTAGTCCTAATTAAATGTTTTATGGGATTATTTTTATAACGATCCTCAAGATAAGCCTATAGTAACAGTTCAGAAAGAAAAAAAATATTTTTTTTGGAAAGAAAGGTTTACATAATTAATGTCCAGGTACCCAGAACACTACTCACCTAAGAAAGCATTTAAGAGAATATCTGGGGGAAAAAAAAAGGTGCTTCCCTAACAGCAAGCATTTACTATAGAAGTTTCTAAGTACAAGGGCCAAGAAAATAAAAACCAAATTTAGCAAAATTTACTGGTCCAGGAGTTCATAACAAAACAGCAGAACAAAACTCTTAAAGAGAAGGTGGAACATAAAGAAAAACTAAAGTGGAAAAGATGTGCACACAAACACACATGCCCACTCAGTAACTGTATTACATCCACAGGAGATAACTAGATGCTTTTATTTCTACTTCTAAAGTTAAGAATTAAAAATTAAGGTGTTTACTGAAACATGTGCCTTCCTTGCTAGTTCCTCCATCAAGAAGATAATATTTAAATTCCTCCTCCTTCCACAGTGATGTTACTAAACAACGATAAAGGTCAAACCCAGTGTAGTGCAGAATTTCAAAGTAGTTACATATACCAAGACAGGAAGACATAGGAAACATTTCAGGATGAAAGAACTTAAAAAGGTATAATACCAGTTTTAAACTAAATAAAATCAGTTAACCAAAAAGTTAATAAAGAGGAAAAAACTTCTCTAAAATACCTCATCTGGCAATTTAGTTTACTAACTATAAAGTATAATACAATGATAAACATACAATTTGCCAAAAATTCAACATAAAAATCAATCATTCTACTACTGCTAGCATGTGCCTATGACTTACAATGGATCACTGTTTTTCCTCTTGGAGGTAGGAAAGAAGAAAAAACACAAATTCTTGGTGAAGGCTGGTCATTTTCACAGAACCATCCACTTGCAACTTAAGCACCAGCATTTAAAAACAATTCATTTCAACAACCTCATGTGCTAAATATTTTCATCATGGCTGCCTAGACTAAATCTAGCTGTCTCTGGCAGGAGTATTTCAGCAAAGGAGTGAAATATTAAGCTACTAGAAGGGGAAAAACAGTTGAAATTCACCAGATGGGTCAGTCTCCTGCAGAGTTAACTAACTTCTTACTGTAGGACTCAAGAATTACAAATTATAAATGTGGTGAAGAGATTTGGGAAGAACTATTAAATCACACACTCGTACAAAAGGATTCTTGGTGTCCAAACAACTATTTCCCCATCCCTGTTTTTCTTTTTTAATCAAAGTAATGCCTCCATTCTCAGTGGCCAATTGCTGAAAAGCTGTAAAGTACTCAGAAGGTCAACACCTGGCTAAATAGCAGCCTTAGGAGTCAATCTGGTGACCTGGCTCAACAAGAACTTTAAAGTACTTATGCTTTATTGGTCGTTTTAATTTAAATTCAATTATATCATAAAGAGCAAAAAGTTTATTTACTCCATAGTACTTTTAGTGCTCCAATTTTCCTTACTTTAATATGATCTGGTACATGGAAATTCAACTTTTTAAAGCATTGTTTAGTTGACTTAATTTGAAAAGGATTCAAATGATTCCAAAGTTTCCTAAAATGATCCCTTAGCTATCCTTACACTTCACAACCTTCCAATCAACAAAGCATTACGTGATAAGAATGCTCAGAACTCAGCAGGTGAATGGACTAAGCCTAAACAGTCTTTTCAAATCAGTAGATTATTCCCTGGAAGAAAAGTTCTCTCTCAGGTATTCTGATCTCACTGAACTGAACGGTTTCCTACAACATTACCAAAACTTAAAAATGTTTTCAATACAAAGTATCCTGAAAACGATAAGCTTACAGATTCTAGATTTTTTTCCCCTCAAATACACAAAGTACATGAAACTTAAAATGCTTCAACTAAAGTATTTATTTCATGAAATTACTTTTAAAACATAAAATATTCAACGTTAACCAAGATTTTTTAAAGCAGTGGCTTATGCAACAAAGTCAGTGGGATAATGCCACAAATATCTGCAAGCTGATTTAAATTACTAATCCATTTAAGGAAAGATAACTATGCTACAGCAGTAGCAAGCCACTGAAATAGATCTACTTTAGATCTGAATACAGAAGTGGGCACTTGAGTACAATAAGCTAACAAAAGGTAATGAACTAGGTCTACAAAGAAGAAATTCCAGCAAAATAATCCAGACTTTTCCCCCTGAAACAGAAACCAAAATTGCATATTCAGATACAGCACAGTTATCCATATGAATAATATAAACAAAATCGAGAAAAAAGGAAATTTACTTATGCTTAAAGCATGGCTATCTCAACAGTCTCCAGCGAAAATCTTGGTCACCTTTATACTACAGGCAAGGAAAACCCAATTATTCCAACATATCCATCTATTTCAGCCTACTTTAGTAATCCAACCTTAGTAACATCCCTGGCCCAAAGAGAAAATGGAAGGAGTCAACTCTCCTGCCCCTCTTTTCCAACATCTCGTGCTTCCCTCTCTCGTAAGTCTAACACTTATTTTAAGTAGATATAAGGCAGGCTGATTTATCTTTAAGGAGATATGCTATACCCCCTTGCTTATCTGGAAGGAGCCAAATGCAGGACGGAAGGACATGAGTAAGGTACCTCTGGATTCACCGTGCCAATTTGGAGCGCCACCCAAAGCCTGTGTAGAATTTTTCTCAAAACAAGAGATTTAAAAAAAAACCAGTAAGAACCTATCCCAAATATGTCAATGTATTTAAACTTAGCTGAGAGAAAACTAAAATTCAAATGTGATCAAGATGGGCTCTTTTAGGAAGCAAATCAAGTTGTGAAAGCAGATTGTATTTGGAAGCAACCCATAAATAAAATACTCTGCAGCATTTTCTGATTATTAGTCTTTAACAGGTAAGGAAATCTCAAGTATGAAAAGTGAAGACTGGGTACATTCTCTGCTGAAAGTTCAATTAAAAGCAACTACGGGGTGCCTGGACGGTTCAGTCAGTACAGCATGTGACTCCTGATCTCTGAGTCCTGAGTTCAAGCCCTATGCTGGGGGGTGGAGTTTATGTTAAAAAAAAATAAAAAATAAAAGCAAACTCCAGCTTAGTTAACTACATCAGCTGAACTTCTGTCCCCACTTAACCAGAAACAAGAGGATCTGAAGTCAAGTTATAGAAGCCTACAAAAATACCCTACATACAATTTCAAAAGAAATCTAACCAGTCACTCTGAAAGAGGTATGTAGTTTCACAAATAGGAGGTCTTCTAGCTTTTTTCTTAACCAACAAGATCTACAGCAACATTAACACTCTGCCAGAAATATCTTTCGTTTCTCCACTAGCAGGTATATGCATCCACCGACCTAAAATCAGAAAAAAGACAAATGGAACATAGGCACCTACCTACAAAGAATCCTATTCTCCCCACGGTGGGAATTCACTAATTCTTTCTCCCTTGTCCCAACATTTCTCAAGAATGACATTATGCACAGGTTTTACTCACAGGGGTACATGGCGTTGCTCAGGATCAGCTCTGGTCAGTTCTTCCTCTTCAATATCAGACTCTCCTCCTGAACTACTGTCGGTGACGTCTGAATCAAATGCTCGCTCGCTGCACCTCAAGTTAGCTATACCACTAGCTGTAAATCTCTCCAATTCTTCTGAAATCGAATCGCTTTTCAGGAAATTGCTAAGTCCTTCTGAAGTGGTGGTCTCACTGGCAGCTTTTCTCAATGCAGCTTCAGCCTTTCGAGTCAGCATCAACTGGCTCCGGGGCCTCAAGGATTCCAAGTTTGGCAGTTTGCTCCAAGTCTTCTCTAAAAATCCACCCAGCTGATGCTGTATATGCCTCTCCACCTGCTTGGCTTGCACAACCTGTAAGCGCTTCTGTAACCTGCGGGCACGGCTCTCAATATCGGCCTGCCTCCGCAGTAAAGCTGTTATCCTTGTGTCAGAATCTAAAGCACTGAAAAGAATGGAAGACAGGGGAGACTTTTTATCCTCTAACTTGACACCCCCCAAGTTAGAACTGGAGTCTGTGCCAGGTGATAACCTACTGCTTCCTTGAAGTGCCGGCTGTTCCATGGAATTTACAGAAGATTTGTTTGCAGTGCTATTATTGCTAAATATAGTTGTGTGTTCTACATCAAGGCTTCTATGTGGAAGAGTGCAATTGGTCATACCCCCCTTCAAGTCCCCAGATTCAGATGCCACCACTTCACCCCCCTGAAGAGAAGATGAAGTGAGAGCTCGTTTTCCCCCATTGAGGGGACTGGAATTGTCATGATCAGAATGTGTTGAACTTTTAGTCAATTTCTTAGCCAACCCATTTACAGGTGCTTGTGGCAGAGCTGTCTGACCACTCGTATTCATGGTTCTGAGATTTTCTAAGGAAAACTCCAAAACTGGCTGTCTCCCCAACAGCTCAGCTCGGAGTTCATAGGACTGAGATAAGAGAGGATGAGATTTAAGGACTGTCTGCTTGCTGAAGACACCTTGCAATTTCAACGACTCCTTGGAGGGTACAGATGTTACATCGGAGCAGAGATAAGATGCCACCAATGGTTGCAGCTTTCCCAAGTCTTCCTTGGTAGGATTATTTCGGAAGTCTAAACTGGGATCCTCTGCAGCAATGGCTTTTCTTTTGGTTCCGTTGGCAGCAATAAGGATGTTGGCGTTGCCGTTATTTTCGGCACTGCCAGGGGACAAAGTGGAGGATGGGGGAGCCAGTTTGAACCGGATATGGTGTGCTTCAGCTGCTGCGTCAGTGAGAGCGGGCGCCATCGCAGCCATTCAGCACAGAGAGACAGGAAGTCCAGCCTCTCCCGGTGCCGAGGCCAGTTCCACGGCCCCTTACCGCCTCCCCAGAGAACAGACTAAAAGAGAAAGAAAAAAAGGAAGTTAGAAATATACGCACACTAGAAAACAACACACGTTTTTAATACAAACACCACTTGAGGCTATAATTCACTCTGCCTCCAGAAAGAAAAACACTCAGACTATTCTGGATACTCGAATATGGGGATAGGGGCAGAAGAAGGACAGGACAGGACAATTCCTGCACAGAGAAAGAATTCCACCCTTCTTTTTTTGTTCCTTGTTACCACAGATTGAAAGCAGCCAAAATAGAAGTTCCATTCTGAAAGAATCAGATTGTTAAAGTTAAATCATCTGCATTAAAAAAAAATAATACTTTACAACTTCTTGAAATTGGTGGATTTAAAGCAAATGTATCAAATGCTTAGCAATTAAACAGAGAAGAGGAACTCCCCAAAAAGTTGCTATGCAAAATGTCATAGATCTGCACATCTCTCTAGCCAGAGAATCCAGTGCTTATCAGCTTCTCGCTTCTCTGAAAGATAGTTCGTGCTAAAGGCTTAACTGTATCGCATCTGTATTACCAGTTTGTTTCATCAAGTTTTTCTTTCACTGTCCTCAGTACAGCCCACCTCTCAAATTAATTGCCCAATTCGTTTTTTTCTTTACCCCAAAATTTCTTAAAAGAATAGTATAAATAGCTGCCTCTGCACTCTCTCTCTCATAATCTGGCTTCTAATCCTACTGCTCTGGCAAAGGGCACTAGTGATCTCATTATCAAATCCAATGGTCAAATCTCTGTCCCCAATCTATATAACTTCTCTGAAGCATTAGGCAGTGCTAACCACCCCCATTCTTCTCGAAATGCTCTTTTCCTGATGTCCTTGACACCAAGGTCCCTTCTGCCCTTCTCTCTCAACTTGCTTCCTTAGCAACAACCACTAGTATAGTGCGGCCTCCTAATGCTCCGCTTGCTGAGCTTCACTGATCAACATTCCTACCTCTAGGATCCTCAAGCTCCCAGAAATCAAAATTCACTCTCTTCCTCCAACACACTCCTCACCCTGTTTTATTATCTCCGATAATGGTGTTGCTTTCATTTAGTAGCCCAAACTAAAAACCTCAGTCATCTGCTTCTTCTATATCCCCTTTGACTTAACTGGTTTAAGAGCAAAAGGAAATTTATGTAAAGAACTAAGCCAACTATTTTTTAAAGTTTTTTTTTTGGGGGGGGGGGGTTTGTTTTAATTCCATACAGTGTTAGTTTCTGGTGTACAATATAGTGATTCAACAATTCCATACATCACTCTGCTCACTATGATGGTTAACTCCTTAATCCCCATCACCCATTTACTATTTACCCACCTCCCCTCTGGTAACCTCGGTTTGTTCTTTACAGTTAAGAGTGTTTCTTGATTTGTCTCTTTTCCTTTTTCCCTTTGCCTGTTTGTCTTGTTTCTTCAATTCCACAGATAAGTGAAATCGCATGCTATTTGTCTTTCTCGGACAGACTTCCTTCACTTAACATTTATACTCTCTAGCTCCATCCATGTTGTTGCAAATGACAAGATTCCATTCTTTTTTTGTGGCTGAATAATATTCCATTGTACATATACATGCCACATCTTCTTTATCCACTCATCACTTGATGGACATTCAGGCTGCTTCCATATCTTGGCTATTGCAAATAATGCTACCATAAACATAAGGGCTAAGCCAGCTATTCTTAAAGCATGGTCTACAGACTTCTTAGGAGCTCCAAGACCATTTCAAGGGGCCACAAGATCAAAGCTATTTTCATATGAATACTAAAACATTATTTGCCTTTTTTCACTGCATTGAAGTTTGCAAAGAGGGTAGAAAAACAAGGCTGAGCAAAACTGCTGGTACCTTCACATAAATCAATGCAGAGGAATTATTGGTCATTATGTTCTCAATTCATTTACAGTTTAAAAAGTCCATTCCACTTAATATCTTTGATGAAATTATGAATCTGATTAAATCTCCAATCTTGAGTGTATTTTTTTAAATACTGTGTGATAAAAGGAAAAATACGCAGAAAACAACTTCTGCTGCTTTAAGTATGAGAAAAGGCACCTAATACAACGGAGTTGCAAGCTGAACCAGAAGCTTTTTTCACAGAACACTATTTTTACTTGGCAGAACTGACAAACTATGGTTTATTGAGACTTGAGCAGTTAGTAGATATTTTCTCAAAAATGAACAAAGTGAACCTGTCACTTCAAGAAAAACCACTGATGTTTGCTGCCAATGATAAAATCTGAGTTTTCAAGCAAAAATAAGTATTTTGAAAACTTATATCCACCACCATGAGCTTGAACACTTCCCCTATACTTAAAAAGCTTGTTTCTGATTAAACAGATTACTGCTGATATCAATGAATGTTCAGTTTCCAATACCACATAATGAAATGTATCAACATCAGGAAGATCTGTGTAACTCAGTGAATGACCAAATGACCAATGTATGTTAGAAACCCATGCACGTAAAAGCAAATGCGAGACAGACAAATGGACTTTAATATAACAGAACATGTAAAATTCACAGACGTGGTTTTAGGTTCTACATTGCAACTCACCTTTATGAAACTACTTGTCAAGTATGGGTGTAATGTCAAAGAATACCCACACTTACCTGAAAAAGCTATTAAAATACTTCTCTATTTTCTAACTACCTATCTGTAGGAGGCTGGATTTTCTTCATTTGCTTCAGATTTGCTTCAACCAAAACATCCTATCACAATAGAATGTATGCAGAAGCAGATACAAGAACGGTCTTCTCTTAAACTGGATATTAGAAGAATTGTAAAAACAAACAACAATCCCATTCACTAAATTCTTCTGTTCTGGTAAAAAGCTATTTTTCATAATATGTAGTAAGTTTCTCATTTTTAAATGAATTGGTAAATAATTATTTTTCAAACTTCTCAAACTTTCTAATACAGCAACTATTGATAACGCAAGAAAGCTCTTCGTGGTTCTCAACATTTTCTAAGAGTGAAAAGGGGTCTTGAGACCAAAAAATTTGTAGATCACTGAACTAAAGCAACCTTCTCCCCAGTCAAAAATAAAGAAGGGCAACTTCCAATTTGGTCAAACATTTTTATCTCTAGATCAATACCAACATAGGAAATTAGGCCCTATAGGAATACACTAAGATTCTTTACAGGATGACAATTCAAATTACAAACATTGAAATATTTAAGTAAATGACTGAGAAATACCAATACACTTAAAGACCAAATATATCTACTGCTCCTTATACTTGCCAAAAAGTTTCTTGTTCTAAGATTGTATTTTAATGAACATCCTATGGGTAACTAGATCTTCTAGGGCTTACAGAGCCTTATGGACCTTTCGGGCATACGGCATTCTACGTGACACAAACTGTTCTATGTCTACTTTTCCTATTTCAAATTTTAAATTTAGCAGTAATTCCTAATATGGCATGCTATAGACCAACTGGTAAACAAACCAATGTTTAAGTTATTCGTTCAAAATACACTGAGTTAGTTTTATAACATGCAAAGAATTTTCTCCCATAAACAAAAATCACTCTCAGGTCTTTCCCATCAATTCCATCTCCTCCTCTTTTGAATTCATACCAATACACAGTTGATACTAGCAATGAAGGAAAGCACATTATCAGTATAAGATGATCGGTACAACGTGTGAGAAGAGTAGTTGTGAGGAGCTGTAGCCTACTAACCCAGAGCTCTGCAGTTAAGTCTCAGCCATGGCAGGAAACCGCTTCCCCGTGGGGATCCAGGCAAGGACACAGATGTTACATAGCTTACACAAAACTTGCTCAGGAAAACCCAGGTTCACCCAGCACACATAAAAAAGGTCATAATTAACATCACACCACAGAAGGTACTTAAGCGGCAAACATTCCAAGTTATTTTAGAGTTATACAATTCCTTAAAGTGCACAACTTAAAAATCTGCTGGCTCGAATCCCATCTCTTTCAAGATTTCTCTGACCCTCGAAGTACATCTGTGAACTTGACATTAATCACGTACATCTCAAAGGCAAGAGTTTATTTTGTTTACACCCGCTCTCCTTGGTCTCAATATCCCCACAGGATGCACTGCAAAAAGTAGTTACTAAAACAATCATCTACATAAGTAGGGAGGAGGAAAAGGACAGAAGGGGAAAAAGCGACCTCTTCAGAAGGAATTCCATTCCTAACTCCTAAATCATTATCTTTCTATAGCCAAACAATACTGTTAAAAAAACAAAAAACAAAAAAACATTGAAGTCTTCATCCCTCCCCCTTTTTATAAACTTTGAAATACTATACTGTGATTCAATCTTACCGCAAAGGCACTCACTTTGTAAGTATGCTGAGATTCAATATTACCCCCAAAGGCACTCATTTTGTTAAGTAAGGGGAACAGGTCTGGGTTCACATTCTGGCTCTACCCTCATTTAAATTATTTATGCTGTTCCTCAATTTCCCCATCTGCAAATGACAGAGCCTACGTCACAAGACTGCTTGATGATTAAATAAAATACTCTCCATTACTTACTTAGCCTAGTGCCTGACAACAACACCCATTATTTGCACTATTATTATAACCTATAGACAAAAAGCAAACATAAAAGGAATTTCAGCAAGACTTTTTAATGCACAGGAAAAATAGAAAGTAATCTCTTAAAACACTGCTGTACCTGAAGACCCGTGCATGTAAAAATGGACTTGGCACATCTAGTTAGCACTCAATATTAGCTGTACCTGCCTCAAACTACCAAAGCTTAGAATTTTAATTTTTGCTATAAGTTTAGATTTCCTTTTTTTTATTTAGATTTGCTTTTAGTACTTCATGATGATGCTTACATAAAAACAAAACAAATCAAATGCCCAATAATTCACTTAAATTCTGGAATAGCCATACAATGGAATATTATGCAACCATGAATAATAACCAATGTAAAACAGTATTTCCTGACTTGAAAAAGTGCTTGCTTCACTGTTAAATGAAAAAATAAAAAGGTGTTACAAAAAACCAAAACGTATACTATGGCCTCATTTTTGTTTTAAAAGAGTAGGTGGTAAGATTCTTTTGTCTTTTGTTTTCTAGTGTATATAATGTCTCCAGCATAAACATGTATTACTTGTATAATAAAAGGAAAAGAAGCAAAAAGAAAATAATGCAACTTCTTAAAGAGCCAAAGAATCTGAGTAAGGCCAATGTCATGGCAGCGTTCTTACATTTAACATACTGAGCAAAATGTTGATTAAAAGCAATGATTCCCATCCCACTTGAATCCCAAAAGCTTCACTCCAATAATTTATAGCAGAGAAAGATTGTCAAACTTAAGCAATTTTACAAGAACAGAACAGCTTATGATAAATAACCTTTCTCCAAAGAATACAAAGTATTAAAAGCTACAATTAACTTATCAATTCTCATAACAACCTGGGCAGTAGGTTTTGGGCTGGGATTACAACTTCCAATTTACTAGTGGGAATAGATAATAAAGTTGTACTGCACATTCTTAATAAAGAAACCTAAAGTATCCCAATTTTTAGTTCATCTATAAATCACAATTTGACAAATAAATACAGATGGAGTCAATGTACCTGCTGTCACTGACATTAAGATTCTGCAGTAAACCTAAAGAGACCAAAAAAAAACCCAACAAAAAAAAAAACCAACAAAAAAAAAACAATGAGCTATAAAAGATTGAGCTAGATATTAATGGTTTCTCTCCTAGTTCCAAGGAAGCATTCTAGGGACTGGAAGATGTCAGATGGGTTCAGCAGGCAAACACATTTAGGAAAAACGTTCCTGATGGAAATTCACAATGCACTTCATCAGACTGAATGCTCAAATGCCTGCCTTTACCAAACCAAACACTTTTTCCCCCTATTATACCTATTAGTATCTTGCAGAACATTGTTCTGAGGGATACAAGTTGGGATAAAATTCAAACATGTGACTTTCAGGGTCTCTTCCTATGCTTATGACTCTTAAGTCTAAATTGCAACATAGGTTCAAGGGAAAACTTCCATGTAACACAAGTACACTGGGAAAGCAAAAAGTATACCCCTCAGGCAGTTTCCCAAGCCCAGCACTATTAATATCTTGTGCCAAATCTTATGAGTGGGGAAAGGGGACTCTCCTGTGTGTTGTAGGACATTTAGTAGCATCCCTGGCTCCACCTACTAGATGCCGGTAGCACCTTCTACCAATTATGACACCTAAAAATGCCTCCAGAGCTGTCAAATGTCCCCTAGGGGGGAAAAAAATCACACCTTTCATTAGAAAACCATTGCCTAGATACAGACTTTATACATACATGTAGATGTATTCTTCCCAGAAAGCAAAACATATCCAGGTACTTCAACTATTTCAAGTCAGAACTCTACACCTACAAATGAAAACCTTGCCTTTATTCCTTGTAAGTTCCCAAGACAGGACTCCAGGTATACAAGAACAACCCAGCAGCATCCACCCTGCAAAAATGCAGAAACCCAAGGGGAGGGCTTTGGTCATTTGACTGGCCAGCAAACCACACTTTCACTGGAAACAGAAGCACAAATCAGATGGGGAAGAAAAGTATGCCCATAATGTGGCTTCTACTAACCTCCTCCCCACCATTACCTCATTACTCTGCACAAAGGTGAGAAATAGGAGGAGGAAAAATGGTTAGGGAAGTGTCTGTGAAGTTGTCAAAATTTCAACTGAAACTTGAAAATTAGCTAAAATGTCATCATGTAAAAGGCGAAGGCAAGAGAATGGTAAATGTGGCATTCTAGTGAAAGGAAACGGCATGGGAAAAGGCAAGGCCGTGGGAAAACATAGGATATCTGGAGGTTAAAAGAAATGATCAATTTGCTTGAAATATAAAGTATATTTTAATAGAGGAAAACAGTATAGAAAAAAGTGGAAAGGCAGTCTGAAGCCAGATCATTAATGGACAACCTTGAATAGCCAGCCCTTACTCAGACTTAAGGCAGCAGAATGTCATTAAAGATTTTTCAAATAGGGAGTAACATCAGAACTGTGCTTTAGAGACCAGCTGGGTAGGATGGATTAAAAGAAAGTAAAAAAGCAAAAACCATCGATGAAGCTACTGCAATAATCCAGACAGGGTGCAACAAGGACCTCAACTAAGGTGTTCACCACAGTAGGAACAGCAGTTTCCTTCAAGCTTAAATCCAGAAACTGGAAGGGGCTAAAGTCTGCAGAAGGGCCAAATGACAGAAAAAGAAAAACGTAAAGGATCTTATCTCCTTCATGATAAAATCTTTCCATTTATTTCTAATGACGCTATTCAGGTTTCATACATTCTCTATTCCTAACATTATCAACCCCAACCCAGCCTGGGGCCTTATTAACTCACACCTAAATTAGCCTGACAGCTTCCTGACAGCCTTGATCCTTCAATCTGGTCCATACCGTTTTATCACATCACTTCTCTACTCTGGAATAGCTCCTTGTACCTTTCTCAGGAGTCCAAATTCTCCAAGATGAAACTTAACACAGTATCACAGCAAATGCATCAGGTTGGGTAGACCTAGAACTCCCCCAGATTCCCAACGCCATAATCTTTGCCTATGCTGGTGCTTCTACCTGGGAGACCCTTCTAACCTTTAGGCTCAAAATTTAATTAATCCTTCAATACATGGCATTTCCACAAAAACTTTTGCAGGCTGTTTAGACTGCCATCACTTTCTTCCTGCTTAAATTGTAAAACTCATTTAAAGTCACCATCACGCAATTCAAATTATCTGAATATTCCCCAATTGTCAATTTACAAATTCTATTTCCACGGTGACAAAGTTCCTTAACATCCTTCTGCATGCTCACTAACTTGATCTAAAAACTGGAACATAGTAAGCACTTGTAAGCACTTACTGACTGGACTAGAGCATTCAAAAGACTTGGCTAGGTAGGCCTTCAAGTATAAATAAGATTTTGCTATGCAGAGAAAGATGAGGAAATTCTAATCAAGAAACCAACACAATCAAAATAATGGGAAAGGATCTGAGAGATGATCTACAGAACTTGCTGGATGAACCAAGAGGTACATGTACACCTTCTCAAGAAGAGGAAGAATGCAGCAAGTAGTGATCTGTAATGAGGTATTGAAAGCTACAGAACAGGACACACTGCAAAGTACTTCTTTTACATGGAAACAAATGTTTTGTTATAGAATAGAGAATAGGAGGCAAAATTTTTATGATAAAACCCACTATTGTGGACAGTACACCACCCCAGTCCCTAACATGTGCCCATGCCAACAGGGCTTCTCATAACTGAATACAGTTTGTAACTACTAAGGGAAACAGTTATCTGACTGGAGGACAGATTATTACTACGACTGCTGTTCACAAACCTTAACTGACCTTTTACCATGTCATTGTACTGCCTTATACATATGTTCTCATTTAATCCTCACAACGTTATAAAGTACTCTTACTCGCATTTTATAGATGAAGTTTGAAGCTCCAAAAGTTAAGTAATGTGTCCAAGATCACACAACTACTAAGTGGCAGAGGCAGGATTCCAATTCAAATCTCCAGTTCTAAACCCCATGCTTTTAACTACTATACTAAGTAGTGTAAGGCTAGGTTTAAACTGGAAGGGGCTTGGGGCACCTGGGTGGCTCAGTTGGTTAAGTAGCTGACTTCGGCTCAGGTCAGGCAGTTCATGGGTTCAAGCCCTGCCATCAGGCTCTGTGCTGACAGCTCGGGGCCTGGGGCCTGCTTCGGATTCTGTGTCTCCCTCTGTCTCTCTCTCAGAAATAAACATTAAAAAATATATATATGTAATTATTTTACATATATATACTGGAAGGACCTTAATTGCTGGACACTAGACTTCGAATTTTGTTTAGTCTTTAGAAGAAAGCCAGAGAGGGAATACTAACTGAATCTCTCTAATAAACATTTTACAAAAATGCCTACAACATTCAAATTATTGCACTAAGTGCCTACAAGGTTGATAAGGGCCACTTAAGACAGACACTACTATGTGATCAGAGAATCCCAGGGGACCTTAAGGGACCCTCACACAAACGGAGTCAGTAAGGTCATAAAAGGCTTCCCACAGGAGACAACATCTACATTGATACCTAAAGAATAACTAGGGTCCAGCATCACTCATACAGTTACTGCAAGCGTCCCACATGCAAATCCACTCCCTCCCCCAATACCAAATCCAAAACCAATTCCTGCCCCTCAACATGCCCCATGTGAGTGAATCCTGATCTCAACTACTGATTTACCATCTATCATAAATACCTCATTTAAAAATATACTAATGCCAGATACAAACAACAGAAAGACTACTGGAGTAGTTTCATTAATGCCAAAGATAAGAGGATAGAAAGTACGTGCACAGGTAAGCCCAGATGATAAAGCACTGTGTTTTGCCTACAAAGATCAAGGAAGGCTTCCAGAAAAGGAGGACATTCTGACCGAATTTTGAAGGTTAAATAGGGAGGGTTCAATAGACAGAATGACAGGCACATTCATTTCATCCTTAATGCCAGTGCCTTGTTCAAAGCCTCGTTATGTACTACAGTAATTCAAGCAGTAATAATCTCCCAACTGTTCTTTCTTCCTGTCTCAGCAAGCCTTCAATCTAGCATCCACTACCAAAATGATTATTAGAAAGGAAGGAGAAACAGAACATAAATCTGACTATGCTGTGCTCCTCTTAAAAATCCTTCACTGACTCTAGGGTAAGGATGAATCCAAACTCTCCACACAGGATATATCTGGGCCCCTTTTTATACTCAGCCTCATCTCCAACCTGTCCCCACTCCAAACACCTGAATCTTATTTAGAGTTTCAGGCTCTTTCCATGCTCTTGCACCTTTGCTCACACTTTCTTTTCAAGGTTCAGCTCCAAGAGATCACATGTCCTCTCAAGTATTCACCATTTATTTCAGGTTGAGTTAGGAGTCCTTCCCTCTCTAGGGTCTTATCTGCACTCCCATGATACCCTGGGCAACAGTTCATGATATAAACTCCCCATCTTGTCATCCTGTCTGTCCCCTCCTTCCCTAGATTATATACTTCTTAAAAAAAAAAATGGGGGGGGGGGTGTAGAGGGAGGGTTATGGCTTGTTTTATCTTTATTCTCTACAGGTGGTCCCATGCCTGGCAGAAAGTAGACCAACACATGTTAGTTAACCCGAACACTGTATGTTGAATGCATCAGATGGAGATCCACCATGAAGTTAATGGATATGTCTGATCATAAGGTGATAACAACCTAACAAGGAGCAGGCATCAACTGAATCTAGGACAGACTTCATCTACCTCAAGTTCCAGTCACTTACAATGCCAAGCACCTGCACTCAGACTAGCAAACTTTTTAGCTGTACTTTTAAAACTATTAAGTTTGGTTACATAAGCCTTTTGAAAGCACTATCAAAAATTTTCATGCCATTACCCAAACATTTACCTAGTAACTGCAGTCTAGGAACCTATCCAACAGAAATATTCTCATAGATATAGAAATATCATAATTCTTTCAATGAAGAATTGTAATACAAAAAAAAAAAAAAACAAAAAACAAACCCACAACACTTAAAAAGGAACACTAGAATACTATGCAGCTATTTAAAAAAAGAGAACTGGGGGCGCCTGGGTGGCTCAGTCGGTCAAGCGTCCGACTTCGGCTCAGGTCATGATCTCACGGCTTGTGAGTTCGAGCCCCGTGTCGGGCTCTGAGCTGATGGCTCAGAGCCTGGAGCCTCTTCAGATTCCATGTCTTTCTCTGCCCCTCCCCTGCTCACACGGTCTCTGTCTCTCAAAAATAAATAAACATTAAAAAAAATTTTTTTAAATAAAAAAAGAGAACTGTATGTGTTGATTTGAAAAAAATCTCTACGATATACAGCAACATGAAAAAAAAAAAGCCACTTAAGTATAATCCCATTTATGTTAAAAACTATTCAAACAGATAGGGCACCTGGGTGGCTCAGTTGGTTAGGGGTCCAACTTTGGCTCAGGTCATGACCTCGTGGTTCTTAAGTTAGAGCCCCACATCAGGCTCTGTGCTGACATTTCAGAGCCTGGAGCCTGCTTCAGATTCTGTGTCTCCCTCTCTCGCTGCCCCCTCTCAAAAATAAACAAACATTAAAAAAAAAATTTTTTTTTAACTACAGAAACAGAAAATCTTTTTGAAAAATGACTATGTATCAAAATAATGGAGTTTAGGGGTGCCTGAGGTGGCTCAGTCGGTTAAGCATCTGACTTCAGCTCAGGTCATCATCTCATGGTCTGTGAGTTCAAGCCCCGCATCGGGCTCTGTGCTGACAGCTCGGAGCCCTGGAGCCTGCTTCAGATTCTGTATCTCCCTCTCTCTCTGCCCATCCCCTGCTCACACTCTGTCTCTGTCTCTCAAAAGTAAATAAACATTGAAAAAAAAAAAGCAAGAAAGAAATACTACCATCCTTCTTTCATTCCCTTGGGAGGTCAAAGGAAAAACTAAGAGGTAAGCAGTAAATCAGTAACTGCAAAAAACAGCAGTCCAATTTCTTTTATATATGCTTGAGGTCTTCAAACATCCTCAGTTCTCCACAGTAATATATGAACAGTTTAATGTAACTTCCCTAACAGTTCAATTTAATCAACTAGCATTTTTACAAAGCCTCTCTACTAGCAAACATCAGAAACTAATTAGCTTTACCTCTATCCCTTCACAACCTCCCATGGAAGTGCTAATATGCAGTCACAAAGGCCAAACAGGAGTAGCAAAAGAAAGCCTGGGACATCAGTTTTTAGCAATTTTTGGTGTAACATCCTAACAAAATCATTATTCATCTGTTTTATTCCTCAACACTTCTCCAACTGAATTTAACCAGGTCTGACCTTAAGCTGCTCCCTTTTTAAGAAGAAATTAAAAAGTAAGGGACTCCATTAAGTTTGATGCCACTCAGAAACAACTTTTTCCAAACAAGGGCAGAATATGCTGTACTTAAAATTCAGAATGAGATCTCATTTGGGATTCCTATTCAAGTAACAAGAACCGAGTTTTTGATAACATTTAGATAAAACTGCACTGAATTCACCTCCACCTTACATTTCCTGACTCTCAAAAGCTTGAGGGGCAACCGTAATTCTTTAAAAAATTAGGACTAGAGAAAAATGGGCAAGTTTACAATCAACAACATAAAATATAAAGCTAAATAATTCCCAGCTAAATTAACTCTCTAGAAGCATTAGGCATTCAAATGTTAAAGTTTATGGAGCTATCTTATAATCTTGGAAAAGCAAGGCTTGCAGAAGGTAACATTTATTAAACAACTATTATTTGCCAGACACTGCTACCCAACAATAAATCAAGAATTTAAAACAACTCCAACCTTGAAAGGCCTCTTTGCATAAAAACTTAAAACCTTCATACACAATATTTAACTTTTTCTTTCAAACTACCCAAGCTTGTTTGTTTTTCATTCACGAACGTGAGTTGTGTTCTCTACACTGAAGTTGGTTTCCTCATACTCTGCATTTCAGCTCTACCTTTATCAAAGAGGTGAAAAAGCTTAACACATAAAAAGTATCTACTTCAGTTCTTTTTGGAAAATCACACCAACTGGCTAATTTTCCTCTATACATTTCACCCTACATTATAATAAACAGGCTACATGGCGTATCTTAGGAACAAATGATAACTGAGTAACTAACAGTGACCCTTCCACAACATGTCTTTTTCCTATGACACACAATCTGCAAGCAACACCCAAGGACCTTCTTGTGGCCTTCAAAAGTTGGGGACCTCTAGTACAGTGGAATATTTGTCTTTTCTAACTATTATCGTGGTTCACTGAGTTGATGTCACATTCCAAGGAATAGGAAGTACTGATGAAAGAGTCTTATTTTGTGTTACGAATTATTACACTCAGGCAGGAGTATTTTTTGCACAACTTTTAGTATACGCAAAGAAAGACTAATAACTAATAAGCACTTAAGATAGAAACTATAATTCAAACATGTATCTTCACAAGCAACATGAAGACTCAAAAACCAATCCGAATTAAGATTTCCAAAGAGTAAAGTCCTATTTTAAGAAAAGGACATGGTCCAAGTACTCTTTGCACCGACAGAGTACGCAGGCCAGGTGTATAAGGCCATTTTATTTGACACACCTGCACTGTACTCCTTCATAAAGTGATCAAATAGGGCACTAAAGTAAAATATGCTTCCTGAGACCCAGAACAGTCTAACCAATCAAAGAAAAAACTTACTTAAAATAGAGAAAGAGGGTAGAGAAAAGGTGCCTTAAAACTCTAAATAAACCACTTAATGATGAGATTTGGTTTTGTTCTGGGGCAATCTGCCACAGACCACATACTTATTCTGCACGACTCCCTCCTTTCCAAACTCAAGGGAGAGATCCTTTGGAAAAAAAAAATTAATTTTTTAAAATCCCTCTCTCTCTCTTTCTCTCTCTCTCTCTCCAGGAAGGAAATCACTTAGTTTCTGTATCTTAATGGCCTCACCAAGAAGAAAAAATAACCTTTACAAAACCCCCCAAGGAAGCTAAATATAAGAGGAGTAAGCATTACTCTTTTAAACTCTTTAGAAAATCCAATACAGACTAGCATCTTTTTACATTTTAAAATTGCTTTTCCAGTAAAACAAGGCAACTAAGCTTTACTGCACTCAAAGCTAAATGCCTTCTCAAACCAGCATCACCACCCATAATGGCCCTGTGTTTACAGATTACATAATTCAGGTTATATCAAACAGAACAAATCTAAAACTTGTTTTTCACTTTAAAATACAATTAAAATCTGTGGTCAACCCAATAAAATGGAGAGGATGTACAGCCTCTGGTTATAGTGTAGCATTACTAGAAAAGGAAGAGTATTTTGGCAGTGTTTGAAGAAGGGAAAAAAAAAATGGGAATATTTTCCTTTCTTCTCACCTTGATAAAAGCTCAAAAGTGAACTTGTAAGGCTTACTCATTTTCCAGCTTCCAGAATTTTCCTCAACACGATAATGATAAGTCTAACAATCAAAGAACGCTCTGCAGGTTTAACCATAGAAATAACGTGTGTAGGCAGGAATAAAGAAAATCAGACAAAGATTTAACATCTCACTTTGGTAAAGCACAAATACTAATGTTCTGAATAAGGCTTTCCGTAAAGATGCAGGGACACTTCAAAAAACTTCATTCAACAGATTCATATAAGTGAAAGGACCAAAAACCCAATCGTACCACAAAGCTCTATCAATACTTAGTTGATCACTCAACTATCTACAGACACAAATCAAAAATACTTACATACAGTTAAATGTAGTAGT
Source organism: Panthera pardus (assembly GCF_024362965.1). NCBI lineage: Eukaryota > Metazoa > Chordata > Mammalia > Carnivora > Felidae > Panthera > Panthera pardus. The sequence goes on along the minus strand of NW_026526876.1, from coordinate 29,508,565 downwards.
CATCAGAAACCAACCATCTTCACCAAAATACAGAGGTTAACAATCTTTGTCATATCTAAGGTTTCCCTCTGAGTAGTGCATACTTGAGAAATAAAAAGTTAACCACCTCAAATCACAAGATCACTAACAAATACATCAAATACAAGAAAGGTCAAAGAAACTGCATACTTTGTTGGATAAACATAGCGGAAATTGAAATTCCATGACTGAGGACAGTTACCCCACATATAATACATTTTTTAAATTCCCAAGGGATGAGCATTTTTACCTTGCCTTATTTTTAGAACTACACATCACACTGTACATATCACATGACATGATGTAACTGTTAGCAAAGAAAATGGCCCAAACCATTGAAAATATACATTAAGAGGAAATGAATCAATGCATACTTAAGAATCACTACATTTCACATTTACCTTTTTTATTTTTGAAAATGTTTCCTAACTCTATTACAGTACACTTTTTTATTAACTGGAAAAGTAGCTAGTAACCTATGTAGGAACAACAGAAAAATGTACTTGATATTTTACAAAATAGGAATTTACCCAATTACTGGGAAAACTGATATGAAGAAACAGATAACAGAACATTCTTCCAAACCTCAAGAATTAAAAGCAAAAATTGTCTAGATCAAAAATGCAACAGAAACATAATGTAATACTCCAGTTGGAGAACAATTATTACTCAAAAGTATTCCCTGTTGTTAGGAGAAAATAATAGTTTTAACTGACAATGCCTGCAGACAACTGAAAATTTCTAAATTGGTGAGACAGTTTATTAGAAAAGGAACCAAGTATATGGTATAGGAGGGGGGGAGGGGAAAACACACCCACTTAAGCCTTTGTAAACAGTGGTACTTAAAAGACCCAAGAAGCTGGGAAAAATCAAAACTACAGACTATTCTAAAAAGTGTAAAAGATATTCCAGTGTACTACTGTCCATACTTGAAAGTGCTTTAGAGACAAAGTTCAGTAACAATCTATAACTATATCATGATTATGCAAGGCGGAGATTATGTAATTTTATCATTTATTATAAATGTTCTCCTACTCTCAAACTAAAACAACTAAAACGTTTTGATCTCTCCGATGGGGAGGGGATAGTTTCTTCTGGGCTACAGTTTAAAAATATAAACACACACCCCAAAACAAACAAAAAAACACAATGACTGCTAGCCACGTGACAAAGGAGATGGCAACACCAGGATTGTGAATGGAGGGGAGGGAGGCGAGGCAGGACGACTAGGGAGATTTCTCGGAACTTTGGGGACCTCTAGATTCGGGTCTCTCGACCTTTAAGGTACCAAACTCTAGCTCTACAAGTTGTACGTTAACATTCTCAAATACAGTCTTATTAACAGATCACGAAAAATGCTCTAGTGACCTCCAGGATAAAGAGGCGTAAATCAGAGGAGGAAAGAGAGCAATTTAAAGTGGCGCCATCATGTCACCCCCTTTCCCCTAAGGCAATCAATAAGCAATAGTTAAGTAACGCGTTTCTCCAAAAAAAAAAAAAAACAAAAAAACAAAAAAACAAAACCCACCACACTGGGGGCCCGACAATGGAAAACAAAAGGGTTTTTAAGTAAGACATGAGCTTAAGGTTGTTTATCGTATGGAAAACAATCAAACTATTTGCTGAAGAATCAAAAGACAGCCGGAAAACAGGCCCCCCAAACTCACTTAAAAGCAAATAAATGCCTCTTCCTCTTTGGTTTTTTTTTTTTTTAAACAAACAAACACGTCCGCCTAAGGGAGACTAGATCTGAAAACATAAGTGACCTCAATATATAGACAACAAAAATAATAAATAAATGAAACAAATAACCATCTCACAACAATCAGAGTTGTGATACACACCGTGCACCGCGCAAGATGTGTGTTACGAGCAGAAAAAGGCCTTCTGCAGTCAAGAGAAGTTCAAGCCAAGAGCCAGAGTTTGTTTGGGGTTTTTTTTACGGGAATAAATCGTGTTCTTAAGGCCGCATTTTTAAATAGAACGCCAAAGGAAAAGCTGGCGAACGAGGCGGCAGCTGGTAGAGAAGGGCCCCCGCACACCCCCGCCCTTGGGGCGACTCCCAGCCCCGGACCCGCAGCGGGGAAGCCCGGTGAGGCCATTTAAAGTTCCGGGGATTTTTCCTGCCCTGCCCTGCCTTTCTAGTTACAACTAACAAAGAGAGAGAGAAATGGGAGCCACAGGGAGAGCGAGGAGAAGGAGAAAGGGCAGCGGGAGGAGGAGGAGGAGAGGAGCAGCAGCAGCAGCAGCACCTACCACGTGATGGAGGAGCGTTGCCCGGGCGGATTCAGCCCCACAAAATGGGCGCAGTTTGCAAACAGCCCCCGGCCTGGGCGCCGAGGGCTGGCGGCGGCAGGCGGGGGCGCGCGGCGGCGGCTCCGGCCCGGGCCCGCCGCTCTCCTCCCCCCCGGCGCCCGGAGCCGCCCTGACTTTCCGGGCGGGGGGGGGCGAGGCGGAGGGGGAGGGGAAGGCGGCGGCGGCGGGGAGCGGCCGCTTTTTCTTCTCTTTCGGGCCCCTTCTCCGGCCTTCCTCGGCTCCGGCGGGGCCTGGGCACCGTCGAGGACCGCAGCCCGGCGGGGAGGACTGGCGGGCGGGGGCAGAGGGTGAAGCCGCCCCCCCGCCCCGCACAAACAAGCACCGCCGTCTGCAGCCCGAGCCCGCACCCCGGCCGCCACCCCCGCACGCCTCTTCCCGGCCGGGGAGCGCGCTCCGGCCGCCCCCCGCGCCGCCGCGGTGAGACGAGTCGGCTTCGCTACGGTGCTCGGTTCTCCCGCCGGCTCGGCGAGCGGTGGCGGCGGTGGCGGCGGCACTGGGAAAATGGCGGCCGAGCTCCTTTTCCCTCCCCCCCTTTAATCTGAAGCGGAGGGAGAATGGAGCGAGCGAGCGAGCGGGCGAGCGCCGGGGACACGGGGAGGAGGGACAGCAGCGCCTCCGCCGGCTGCGGCTGCGGCGGCGAAGGGCCGCTCCGCCCCGGCGCGCCGCCAGGGGGCGCCCGCCGCGCCACCCCCGCGGGCCGCCAGGAGGCGCGGCCGCCGCCGCCGCCTCAGTCATGGCTCCTTGCCGCGGCCGCCGTTTCTGCACCTCCATCTGCGGAGGCCGCGGCGCCGGGACCCAGCTGCTCCGAGACGTGCGGCCACGGCACGGGGCACTGCGGCAGGCGGGAGAGGGCCCTCGCTCCGGCCGAGGTGAGGCTAACCTGAGGCGCTGACGCCGTCACATTTCCTCCGCGCCGGGGCTGGCGGGGCCGCGCGCAGGCTATGAGGGGGCAAGGCGGGCAGGCGCGGCGGAGCAAGAGGACGTGAGCGAGGAACTGTTTGCACTGTGTAGTAAACAAGCTAATGCAGTCGGTGCCACACTATTCCAGAGTTAAACGCGCGCTGAATCGGGTAGGAAGCTCCCTGACCAGCGAAGCGCTTTCTGCCGCCCTTTGTCCTAGGCGACTGCCTCGATACACTGCAGCACGCCTGGGCACTAGCCCCAGCGCAGCGCTCCGCAGCCGCCAGGGTGGAAAAAAAAAAAAAAAAAAAAAAAAAAAAAGGCGCACGTCGTCATTGCGCAGGCGCAGGCCAGGGCCCGCGCCGGGCCAGCCCGGGAAGGGACGACCGGGAGCTAGAGGGGAAGTGATGGCCCACCCGCGCCGGGCCCGCTGGGAACTGTAGTTTTCGTTAAGAAGCACGCGTCTTGTTTTGGGTGTCATGGTTTGGCAGATCCGCCAAAGCAGGCAAATGGCATTACACAATGAGTATTTATGCTTCCTGTCGCCACCAAAAGGAAGTTCACTGCTATGCTAAAAGTTTAACAAAGAACTCCACAGAGAAACCAAATCTCCCAACAAAAAGCAAACTTCCCACTTTTCCTACCAGAGTTGGTTTAAAGTGGTGGCACTTTATCTTTCTCATGACCAGTTTGTCGGTACAGTATTTTATTTGTTTCCCAAAACAGGGCCTTACAATAATGGAACCTTTTCTAGATTAAAAAAGTTAAGCAATATAACGCAAAGTGTCACATTTACACAAAGTATAATTCCACCATCCTTTAAAACCAAAAAAAAAAAAAAAAAAAAAAAAAAAAAAGTTGCCAAAAGATTATTTCAGTGGTTTGAGATTTTAAAACAGAACTCTAGGATTCGTCAGAATGTGCTTTAAATGACTGAAGGAAAAAATGATTCCAACAATTAAATCATCAAATTCAGCAAGACAGGAAGGGTATGCTCTACTATGAAAAGGACGATAAGAAATGCTCAATACTGTTTTGTGGCTTACCAGAACCAATATCCGGTGGTATGCTCACTTCTGCTAGCCAAACAAACACCCTCTCGGTTGTAGTCCTCCCACAAAGTTACCAGCAACTACAGCATCTACACCTGTATGTCAGTGAGCTCCCATTTGTACTCTTAAAATCACACTACAATGAAGTCACGGTCAAATTACACAAAGAATAAACTAATATAAGTGTACCATCCAAAAGAGATGCTGGTCTTGGCTTTTTATAATCCCGCGAAAGAAAATTTAGTTGATTAAAAAAGTATACACATATCTCCATATAAATAGGAATTCCATAAAATATAGCAGAAAGGTGTTAAACACAGACCAACAGATGGCAAGCTCAAGTCCTAATCTAAGGATTCTGAAATCTAAATGAGCCAAATGAAAAACACCAAATAAGGCAAAGCCCCTTCCAGCATATACTTAAAAATATTATGTTCAAAGACACCCACCACAAAATAATTAATCTTACTACTGATTAGTAAGTGGACTGGGCCTAGTCCTAAAACTCAACTGTGAGATTTAATTAGGCCCCCAAATAACGAAGATTGTGAAATACTTTTTTATTCAGTGGATTAGGAAAAAGGTGGGAATGCTCATTTTAAAACATGCTTTTTGGGGAAAAATAAATTCCAACTTTCCCATTCTCTCAATGCTTAGCCCAAGAGCCAGGAGTTCACAGTGTTTATGGCATTTAAATCAGTCAAACGTGTTTTACATTCTTATCTCAAACCAGATGTCTTTTTCCTAAGGCACCAATTTTTACAAATAAAAAGATTCAAAGGTAAGCCACTAAAATGCAAAAATCTTAAGAAGAGAGATACATTTTCTTAAAATTGACCCCAGAAACACAGTGGATGTCAAGGCTGATTAAACACACACATACACCCTACTATTCATATCACTCTTGGAGTAGTCATTATGGTTGACTCTCAAAGTTGACATTTGTATTAGTTTAACCCATCCCCTCTGCCAATGATTGGTTGGGAATGGGCATGAAACCCAATCCTGGCCACTGAGACGTGAGTAGAAGCCCACTGGAAGGCCTGCTAGAGAGAAGTGTGAGAAAAGCTTCTTCATTCCTAAAAATGAAATGAGAAACAGTTACCTCTTCTTTAGACTGTGCGAAAAATGACACCTCAAACTGCTACAGTCACCCTACAACAAGCCTGAAGATGCCACAATCTTCATCAAAGGGGGCAGAATGGAGAGCTGGCAAGAACTTTTCAGCATGAAGCCATTATATCAAATAATCCTGACCTCTGCAAGTCTACTGGACTTCCAGCTACACAAGAACAATGTAACAACATTTCTTTATTGTTTCAGCCAATTTAAGTTAGGTTTTCTATACCTGAAGTCAAAAAAATCCTAATTAATTTCTCATATTTTAGAGCACCTATATTACTTGGATTATTCATATTGTCATATTATATAAAATGTTATTTATTCCTCAGAAAAGTCCTTTCCTTCTATATACAACTCTGTACCCATCCATGTCTTTATATGTTCTTTCTGCCTAGAAAAAGAGGACCATCCCTTCTCACAACCATTCCTTGTTCATTCTTCTCCCCCAACCCACTGCGACTTATTTTTCCTTCAAGACATGTTCCGCCATTTCATTTACATACCATATTTAACAAGGTAGATAATTGGCCCTATAATAGTTAAAGGCTCTCTATAATTCCTTTGAGGTTGTTTCCATCTATCAGTCTTACCTCTGAAGCTGGTCTGAAAGCCCTAAAAGGCAGGAACTATGGCTATTCCAACTTCAGATTTATAACTCTCACCTGTACAATAAACATATCCCAAGAAGGCACTCTCTAATAACTTCACCATATATATATATACACGTGTATATATATATATATATATATATACACGTGTATATATATACGTATATATACGTATATATACACGTGTATATATATGTATATATATATACATACAAGCCAGATAGTCCTAAACAGAACATTCTATCACAAATTCAGTACTTCATATGTCCAAACTAATCTCAAAAAGACAAGGGATTGTTTTGTTTTGCACTTTAAAAATATTTATTAAAACTAAGGAGAAAGTCCTAAAGCCTAAACCATTTAGTTTCAAAAGAACAGGGGCCCAGTTTCTGTTATTTATTGTTGCATCATTATATCCTGGGGACCTAGTCCAGAGCCTTGCAAAAGGGGGCACTTTGTAAGAATTTGCTGAATAAATGAAGAAAGCTATAGTGTGGTAACTAAGAATATAGGATCCAGGGGTAGCCCTAGATTTTACCTGCCTCCTTGACTTATCAGCTGTGTTACTTTGGGCAAAGTACTAAACTTATAAGCCCCAGTTTCTGCTCTGTAAAAAGGAGATAGTAATGCCTACCTCATAAATTTAACTATTATCGTTATTAGTTAACTAATGAAGCTATTTTCCCAAGTTCAGTAATTGAAGAGGTTAAAATACGAGATAAGGTCAGCACCTCTTCCCTAATTCAAACTTCAAATCCCTATCTACACACTCCAGCAAACAATGTTTTCATTCATAAACTCAAATAACACTATCCATAAAAATACTTTGAGCTCCCCGAGAGCATATTCTAATTCTGAAAAAGATTTACATTCATAAATCCAAAACCACATAAAAAAGTAAAATTCATTTATTCAACAAAAATTTAGTGAGTATCTATTAAGCTCAAGACCCTGTTCCAGATGTCACAAAAATGAACACGTCAATCTATTTAAGACAACATTAAAATTATATCATGAAAGAAACAACTTTAAACTGAAATTGGTGCATGCTCTCATGTTAATATGTTATCAGCTAAATATTCAGTAGAAAGCTAGAATTGAATGAACTGAGCCAATAGTAAGAAATTTAAATCAAAGAATTTTGGATGTAGAAGGAATATGGAAGGTCATCTAGCTAAACCTCCAACTTTTATTAGTGGGAAAACAAGGTAAGGCCAAGAGAGAACAGTTAAGGTTCTACCCTAAGCCCCACAGCAGAAGGACACAATGGGATCAGAGGTCAGTCTCCAATTCTCACTTTCCCACTATATCACCTGCCTTCCAGAGTTACAGTCTCCCAACAGAAACATGCTACTTACTTGACTAATAAGAACTACAAATGTGACAAAGATATTAAGCTCAAACAATAGTACCTATTTCATAGTTTCACAAGTATCAAGATTTAGCCAGATGTCAGTAAAAGAAAATCCTCACACTGATTACAAGAATTGTAAGGCTCAGAAATCAAGATTTTTTTTTCATTAAATGGAGGCCTCAACTCATTCAAAATATATATTCTTATGTATTCAGTCCAGTAGCAACAAACTTACAGTAAGATTAAACAGCTTAAGGCATGTGAAAAACTTTTGTAAATGGCAAAGTAGTGTAAGAATGCATGGCATTCCTTAGTTTCAATCCCACCTAAAAACAAGATAAATCTCTTCTCCATACTAGAGATACAGACTGTCAAATTTACATAAAGAAATTACCTTACCATTTCACCACAGAAGTGGTCCAATAACTCACTGAGAAGAAAAACTAATCTTAGGCAGTAAGTAATAATAATTGTTAGTAATAATAATAACTAAAGTCACAGGTTAACTCTGAAAACACTTCTAAATCTATAAATACTTTATTTAGGGATAACTCAGAAGATAGCAACTGAATATAACTGTACCACTTAAACAAGTCAGGTTCTTTCACACCAGCTACATTAAGATCTAGGTTTTCTCCTCCATGGTACCAGATTTGAAAGTAGCAACACAGGCACTTACTTCCTTCTAATGCATGCAGTTTAATGAAGACTTCATATGAAATATTTTAATAAAGTTTCTCAAGTTGTCAAAAACTACACTGATTATTTAGGTGGATTTTAATTAATTCTGCTGCTTTAAATTTTAATATAGAACATTAAAAAATTCTCAAATAATTAGAATTAACCACAAAAAGTTCATTGACCAAACATAACAAAAGGAGTACTCCAATATTCTGACTTAGCCGACAAGGCAATGTCAAATGAAGCAATCTGTCTAGGACCTAAACACTGTTTCCGATGATAAACTTAAATGTCAGAATTTGCCCAAAATTTTCCAAGAAACTGCCTGGCTTCTTTTCTAAATGAAACATAGAAGTAAACATGCAGAAGAACTTCAAGGCAGCCATGAACAGCCAACTCATGGAGGGCCTGATAAAGAGACTCAGAGGGGGAAAAATGTTCAAAGAGAAAAGGAGACAACGGGTGCACAAGGCAAATGTCACTTAAAAAATTTTTAAGTCCAGGGTGCTTGAGTGGCTCCATCAGTTGAATGACAGATTCTTGATTTCAGTTCAGGTCATGATCTCATGGTTGTGGGATTGAGCCCCAGGTCAGGCTCTGCACTGGACACAGAGCCTGCTTGCGATTCATTCTCTCTCTCTCTCTCTCTCTCTCTCTCTCTCTCTCTCTATTTCTCTTTCTCTCCCCTCCCCTCTCCCTCTCTTTGCCCCTCCCCCACTCGTGGGTAGGCTCTCTCAATCTCTCTCAAAAACAAAAACAAAAACAAAACTTTAAATCAGTTGCTAAGTCCAAAGTTAAGATGCAACTTCCAAAATCTCGCTCTGATGGCAGAACAAACCTAGGGATTTTGGAGACAGCACACGTGTTCCCTCCATTGGAAAGGCACACCATTCTTGAAAAGGAACATACCTTTTTAAACCACTAATTTCTGGATTCTTGAACCAGGTTTTCATGTACACTATGAGCACAGTGATATAAAATAGGGGGTAACTGAAGCCAATGAATAATCAAGAGAGACACCTTGCTGGAGTGTCAATTTCATCAAAGATTGTAGTAAAATTGCATATACTTTTATTAAAATAAACACAAATATATTATGTAGCAAAATACAAAATTCTCATTTTTTTCAAGATAAAGGAGTCTTCAGAGAAATGTCCTTTTCGTGAGAAGTTGCTCTGGACAACCCTAGACTGAGGGTACTTTAAAGGAAAGTAGGAGAAACAATGCTTTAGATCATTTATGGATAAAGATGTATCCCAAAAAATCCTGAACATAATCCCTCCATAAAGATAATATAACTTGGAGAGATCTTATATAAAAATTGTTATGGATACAATATTATAAATGAGTCCATAAGCTGCTGAGAACATGACTAGAATTCAGGAAATGCTAAAGTCCTTGTCTTATCTCTGTCACTCATTTACTAAGAAATCAAATATAATCTCCTTAACAATAATCTTTTCTCATTTCTGAATTAGACAAAAATAATAAAATACAGTATTTGGTATTTTCAGCCATATTCCAAATTAATTCCCACCATCAAATTTAGACACAAATTTATCTAACAAAACTTGTCCCAAATGAACTAACTTCAACTAGCAGAACAAACAAATTTAATTTAAAAAATAAAACAGCTAAATGAAAGTATAACTTCTGGGAGACCTTGGGTGGCTCAGTCAGTTAAGCATCCAACTTCAGCTCAGGTCATGATTGGTTCATGAGTTCAAGTCCCACATCAGGCTCCCTGCTGTCAGCACAAAATAAAGGTATTTATTTTTATTTATTTTGAAAGAGAGAGAAAGTGCATGTGCTAGCGTAAGCAGGAGGATGAGCAGAGGGAGAGAGAGAGAGAGAGAGAGAGAGAGAGAGAGAGGAGAGAGAGAACTCCAGGCTCCGCATGCTGTCAGTGCAGAGCTTGATGCAGGGCTCAAACCCACAAATCACAAGATCATGGCCTGAGCCAAAATCAAGAGTTGGATGCTCAAGCAACTGAGCCACCCAGGTACTCCTAAAATAAACATTAAAAAAAAAGGGGGGGGGGGGTTAATGTTTGTTTATTTTTGAGAGAGAGACCGAGAAGAGCATAAGCAGAGGAAGGGGAGAGAGACACAGAATCCGAAGCAGGCTCCAGGCTCATGAGCTGTCAGCACAGAGCCCGACACAGGGCTCAAACCCACAAATCACAAGATCATGGCCTGAGCCAAAATCAAGAGTTGGATGCTCAAGCAACTGAGCCACCCAGGTACTCCTAAAATAAACATTAAAAAAAAAGGGGGGTGGGGTTAATGTTTGTTTATTTTTGAGAGAGAGACCGAGAAGAGCATAAGCAGAGGAAGGGGAGAGAGACACAGAATCCGAAGCAGGCTCCAGGCTCATGAGCTGTCAGCACAGAGCCCGACACAGGGCTCAAACCCACAAATCACAAGATCATGACCTGAGCCTAAGTCGGATGCTTAACCAACTGAGCCACTTGGGTGCCCCTAAAATAAACATTTTCTGTAAAAAGTGTATCTTCGTTGCTTCTCAGCCTTTTGGCTAAGATCAAGTGTAAAAAGTGTATCTTCTGTGGTATCAAGAAGAAAAAAATGTTCTGTGTAGGGGAAGGGATTAAACTCACATTTCCTATTATAACTATACTGGCAACATCAAAATGTGGTCTTGCTGGTAATATTTAGCCTAAGTCATTAAATTTTTATAACATGACAACAGTAATACTAGCATTCCTGCCTTGGAGGACTTTCTTTTTCAGTAAAACTGGATATCCCCTTAAAGCCCTAACATTCATTTCCATTCATTCATAAACATTTATTGACTGTCTACCAAATGCCAATCACTGTCGTACCTCTGGAAAAAAAATACTAAGTCACCATCATAAGTTATGTGGTAGCCAAGAAAAACTCCTTCTATTTATTGACATTTTAAATGGTTAAAAATCCAAAGCTAAGAAGTCATAAGAGAACAATTAGCAAAATTTTAGTGCTTTATGCTTCCAACTCCATTCTCTTCTGATCCCTTTTGTGAAGCTTGCCTAAACCACCCCAAGGATGCTAAAATTAGGTATTGTTTAAGGCATAACCAGAATGAGGTAACAGAGTACCCCAAAATAAAACCAAGAGAAGTTAAGGGAACCAAGTAGGAGGCAAGGATCTAAAGTAGTGGACTCAGAACCTCTACCCTGCATGTCTCAAGATAGGCAAAGGTCTAGAAGAGGAAAATTTGTGACCTAATCCAATTGTGCTTAATTCCGCATCCCCCTTTTCATTTTCAAATATTTGTGGCTGCCCTGGGGGGATGCTTTTAGTTCTGACTGCCATGGATTCAAAACACATCATTTCTTAAACATTAGTTATGTTAACTATTATCTCCATTCTACTAATTAGGCAATTAGAATTTGCTACCGCTAAATGAATGTCCAAAGTTAAGCCAGAATTATTTCAAGATGAAGTCAAGAATACATCTCAACTCACATGATAAGGCTGTTATTACCCTGATGCCTAAAGCAGAAAAAGACATAAAAAGAAAAACAAACAAAATCAAAAAAAACAAAAACCACACTTCAGACCGATATCCCTTGTGGATATAGATGTAAAAATCCTCAACAAAACACTAGCAAATGAATCCAGCAACATCTAAACAGGACAGTACACCTTTGCTAAGTGTGACTAATCCTAGGAATTCAAGGTTGGTCTATAACCTGAAAGTCAATTATGTAATACATTATACTAATAAAGGATTAAAACCACACGATCACTCAGTTGATGCAGAAAAAGCATTTGACAAAATCCAATACCCTTGCATGATAAAAACACACAAGAAACCAAGAACTGAAGAAAACTTCCTCAACCTGACAAAAGGTACCTATGAAAAAACCACATCTAACATCACAGTTAATGGAGAAAGACTGAATACTTTCTAAGATCAAGGACAAAACAAGGATGTCAGCTCTCACCACTTTCATTCAACACTGTACTGCAGATTTTAGCCAGGGCAATTAGGCAAGAAAAATAAATAAAAAGCATTCAAGTTACAAAGGAAAAAGTAAAATTAATCTATTTGTACATAACATAATACTGTATATAAAAAATCCTTAAGGAACCCACAGGTAAACTATTAGAGCTAGAAAACAACTCCATCAATAGTATAAGATGTAAGACCACTATACAAATATCAGTTGTATTTCAATACACTAATAATGAACAATTTGAAAATGAAATAAAAAACAATTATCTACAATAGCATCAAAAAGAATAAAATACTTAGAAATAAATGTATAAAATTTGCACTCTGAAAATGACAAAAATTGTCAAAAGAAGTGAAAGAAGTCCTAATTAAGTGGAAAGACATCCCATGTTCATGGATTGGAAGATATAACATTATTAAGCTGGCAGTTACCCCCTAAATTGATCTATAGATTCAAATCAATCCCAGAATACCCAAAATCTTGAAAAGGAAGAATGAAGTTGGAGGACTCACACTTCCTGATTCCAAAATCTAACTCAATGCCATAGAAATCAAGACAGTGTGGTACCAGCATAAGGACAGACATATAGATCAATGAAGTATTGTTGACAGTCCAGAAAAAAGACCTCACATTCATAGTCAATTGGTTTTTGACAAGAGCGCCACAATAATTCAAAAGGGAATGGGGGGTAGTCTTTTCAGCAAACAGTGCAGGGATAACTGGATATTCACATGCAGTGGAATGAAGCTGGACCCCTAGCTCACACCTTACACAAAAATTAACTCAAAATGGATCATAGACCTAAATTTAAAAGCTAAAATCATAAAATTCCTAGGAGAAAACAAGGGTAAAATCTTCATTTTTAGATTCAGCACTAAAGTACAGTAACAAGAAAAAAACATGTAGTTTGGACTTCATGAGAATTATACATTTTGTGCATTAAAGGACCCCATCAAGGGGCGCCTGGGTGGCTTGGTCAGTTAAGCGTCCGACTTCGGCTCAGGTCATGATCTCACAGTCCGTGAGTTCAAGCCCCGCGTCGGGCTCTGTGCTGACAGCTCAGAGCCTGGAGCCTGTTTCGGATTCTGTGTCTCCCTCTCTCTCTGCCCCTCCCCTGTTCATGCTCTGTCTCTCTCTGTCTCAAAAATAAATAAACGTTAAAAAAAAAAAATTTTTTTTTAAATAAAAAAAAAAATAAAGGACCCCATCAAGAAAGTGAAAACATAACCCACAGAATAGGAAACAATATCTGAAAATCATATGTGACAAAGGACTTATTTCCAGAATATATGAAGAAATCTTATAACTCAACAATAAAAAAGACAATCCAGTTTTTAAAAAGGGCAGGGATGCCTAGGTGGCTCAGTCAGTTAAGCATCTGACTGACTCCTGATTTCGGCTCAGGTTGTAGTCTCACCGTTCATGAGTCTGAGCCCCATGTCAGACTTTGCTCTAATAGCGCAGAGCCTGCCTAGGATTCTCTCTCTCCTTCTCTCTCTGCCAATCCTCTCCCCCCTCCAAATAAATAAATAAACTTTAAAAAAAGGGGGGGGGGGAGTTTTGACAGAAATAGACATTTCTCCAGAGATCTACAAATAGCCAATAAACACATGAAAACATCTCATCATTAGTCATCAGGAAAATAAGTTCAAAGCCATGAGCTACTACTTTACATCTACTAGTATGGCTATAATCAAAATGACAGACAGTTAATAATGTTGACAAGGGGAGTGCCTGGGTGGCTCAGTCAGTTAAGCATCTGACTTTAGCTCAGGTCATGATCTCACAGTCCATGAGTTCAAGGCCCGTGTCGGGCTCGGTGCTGACAGCTCAGAGCCTAGAGCCTGCTTCAGACTCTGTGTCTCCCTTTGTCTCTCTCTCTGCCCCTCCCCCAGTTGCGCTCACATTCTCTCTCTCTCTCTCTCAAAAATAAATAAACCTAAAAAAAAAAAAAAACGTTGACAAGGATGTGAAGAAATTTGTAGGTGTGAATGTAGAAGGGTGTATCTACCTTGGAAAAGTTTGGTGGTTCCTCAAAAGTTAAACAGAGTTACCATATAACCTAGCAATTCTACTCCTAGGTATAGACTCAAAAAAGGTGTCCAAACAAAAACTTATACAAGAATGTTTATAGCGGCATTATTCATAATAGCCAAGAGACAGAAACAACCCAAAAGCCCACCAATCGATTAACAATAAGCAAAATGAGGCATATCCATACAATGGAATATTATTTAGCCATAAAAATAAATGAGTAAAGTATTGATCTATGCTACCACATAGATGAACCTTGAAAACATGCTAAGTGAAAGAAGCCAGCCACAAAAGAACACAAACTGTAGGATTTTATTTATATGAATGTCCAATATAGGCAAATTACAGACACAGAAAGTAGCTTAGTGATTGTCAGGGGCTGAGGGACAAAAGGGAATAGGGAGTGACTGCTAATAGATATAGGGTTTCTTTCTGGGGAGTTGAAAATGTTCTAAAATTAGAACGGTGCATCTGTGACAGATGCACAAGCATGTGAATACACTAAAAGAAAACAACTGTACATTTTAAATGGGTAAATTTTATATGTGAAGCGTCTTTCAATAAAGCTGTAAAAACAAAAATGGATGGAGCCAAGTAATACTTAATTTCTAAACAATTTCACTTTCAAAAAAAAAAAATGCTGAACCGCTTGCAAAAATGTCAAGAGAAGGCAAGCCATACTTATTTTTCCCCCTTAAGAGATTACCTCAGAGCACCAATTTGCCTTCATGTTACAGTTGCAAACTCATTACCAGCAATATACATAAGAAAAAAATGAGGTTCCCATCAAACCTGACTTACTCTAAATAATACGAGAGTGAAAAGAGGAAGACCCAACATGTCAGCAATACAATCAGTCATCTATAGGAAAACACAAACTAGAACCTCAATGAGTGAAGAGTTTAAGGAACACAAAATCCTATTACTGGAAAAGTCATCTTCAATGAGATAGGATTGGAACGTATTGATATTTTAAAAGCTCAAAACAAAAGCAACAATATTATACTCTGCCCTAAGAATTTTATAACAGATGGTTGGCAAGGCTTCTATACATGGGTAGTTCAAGAAGAAAAAATTTGGCATTGTCATCCCCAGCACTATTTGGAATATAAATAAGATACCCTGATCCACAGATCCAGGATCTGAGAGGAAGAGTATATGTTGAGCAGGAAAGTATGCTGATCAGTCAACTCATTTCCAAGCCAGGTTAATCATCTGTCCCCCTCCCGCCCCCCATAAATCAACAATTCTTTTTTGTTTGTATATGCTCCAGTATACATGTGTTTAGCATATAAGTCTATCCCCAGCAATCGTCAGACTGATTAAATGAATGCTGAACTGGCATTCAAGTTCTAGCTCTGCCACTAGGTACCTATGTGACTTTGGGGAAATGGCAGCACCGCTCTCTGTCTTGATGTAGAAAACAACAGAGCTAGACTAGTTAAATCAAGGTTTCTTTAAAAAAAATTTTTTTAATGTTTATTTATTTTTTGAGAGGGATAGAGACAGAGTGTGAGTGGGGGAGGGGCAGGTGGAAAAGGAGACAGAATTCGGAGCAGCCTCCAGGCTCTGAGCAAGCTGTCAGCACAGAGCCTGACGCTGGGCTTGAACTCACAAACTGCGAGATCATGACCTTAGCCAAAGTTGGACGCTCAACCAACCGACCCACCCAGGCGCCCCAAGATTTCTTTTTAACTCTAACACTCAATGATTCAGAAACCCGAAAACTACAAAAATAACAATAATGTGGGATTCAACAATCTATGTGTTTAACAACACAAAACTTCTTTGGGAGGGAACTGATAGAAAATTTTAAGTAACACAATAATGCTTTCCCAAAAATAATTAGAACCTACAACATATACAAATAACAAAACTTGGTTCTAAATTATAATCAGGAACAGACATATTATGACCCACTAGGAACAGAGATACAAAGCACACTAAACCAACATTCTGTAGAGTGAGGGAAAATTTTAAATGTTTATATTGAATACATTTACCTCCCTGCCTCCTCTCCTTTCTGCCCAGCCCCTTCTTGTCCTAAACACATTCATAAAAAAAATGTGCTTATCAAAAAAAATGTATTATATGGTTCCCTATTTTTGGCAAAAAAAAAAAATGTAGACTTTAGATAAAATTAACATTAAGAAGCAAATGCGTAATACAAAACAAAGAGATGGACTTTACAATACTGTCCTGAACGCAAGGGATTAAAAAATTAGGAGCTCAACCCCAATTTTTTAGAAATGTTTCTATTTTGAATCGCTAACTAGTCTGGGGGTGGGGAAGGGGAGGAAAGGGGCTAGTGGAAGAAGGAAAAAACAACTTACTCAGAATAGAAGGACAAAAAGTGAGGAAAAGCAACAAAAGATGATAAACTGTAGCTGAGCAGGAGCACTAAGACATACGGAGGCAAAACAATTAAAATCTTGCAAGAAAATGCAAAGCCACAAAGAGGTGGTTTAAATATATGAGAAACAATATGCCAAATAAAGACTGGATGGGTCACTTGATAAATAGGGTATAGACAGTGATAAAAGCAAAACAGCTGATAACTTTAATTTGCTTCACTATTTATTTACTAAGGAAGTTTTGAGGGAAAAAACCCTATTCCTAAATTACTCTTTAAGACATATAAATAACTGATAGCCTATCAAATTCATCATTAAAAAAACCAGATGCTTCCAAACTAATATATCAGATGTTAGGTAGTCATGGAATCCCAAAGCATCCTCTGCATTTTGAAACAATGTAAGTATAAAATTATAAAACTGCAGGGAAGAACTTAACTGGCCAATAGTCATGAGAGGAGTGACCTCCTATCAGCACCAGAAAGATGGAATCCAGACCTGTTTCCTTTATCGACATTTATCCAGCCCCTTCCTCAACTCCTGGCATATTTAGGCACTCAAAATATATTTGCAGAACAAAAATGAACAGAAACATGCCATCAATATAACTCCCATGTACTCAAGAGAAGGGCGCTGGCTGCGAGCTTCAAATTGACCGAGCTGGCAAACTGCTAACAGGGGATGGGACCAGAAGACACATCAGCATGAATAACCTTCTGAGGAAAAGACATCACAGCTTCTAAAAGAGGAAATCACACCATACCAGTCTACCCAAATTCTCTGAGAAGAAAGTAAGCATGTGAATATAATTCATGTGGGCTTTTATAAAAGTCTTGACAAGATTCTAAGTAAAAGGTCATTTTTTTTAAGCCTGAGTGACTCCAAAATTGTGAATATTTACCATAGACAGGTTGTGATCTAGACAGAATATTATGGGTAGATGCTGAGGCACCTCCCCAAACGAAGAAGTATAAGCACAAGACTGATCGTAGGTAGCATTTTTGGAAATGCTATATGTGATATTTTAATGAATTATATTCAAGACATGAGGAAATTCCCCATTTTGCAGATGGAATGACGAGCTCCCTGATAGTGAAATAATACAGAGCTGTAAAAATAAGGGAACGGAGAGGCGGAAAGGAGTTTTAAGTGTATCAAATGAGAAACATTTGCAAAAAACTGGGATTTATTTTCAGCTTAGAGAATACTTTGGCAAGCCTGAAAGTTGTCCAAATATCTAAAAGATCTGTCCAGCAGAAGAGAAACTAGAGCTGCAGTTCCTGTGTCGACAAAATTGGGCCCAAAGTGGAAACTGCAGAAGGAGCACATTTCAACTCAACATAAGGTCAAGCTTTCTGACCATCAGACCTAACTAAAAAGGTGATTCTTACCCTGAATTACCTCTAAGAGCCCCGTGAGATAGAGGAAGCTAAGAGACCACAGGCCAGAGAACGGCAGGTATTATTACAGCATGGACAAATGGAAAGTAAGGCACCTACAGGGAAAAAACCTAAGTTGTCCCCAAAGAATTCACGGCTTCCAGTCAAAAAAATGAATTTTTGAATAATTATAGAATGTTCCCCTAAAGATACTGTGATGTTCTGTGCAAAGGCGGAGGAAGGGATGGGGAGGGGTTGTTAAGGAAAAGACTAAAAACAGAACATATTTTCCTATCTTTCTAGCAAATAATAATTTGGCTATATCTCAAAATGTAGTTCTGACTGGTTACCATAAATCCGGAAAGGCAAAGCAATGCTAACAAGGATCCAAAGTGTAAACAGAATGACTAAGAGGCTGAAGGAGGTTTCACCAGAGATTACACCTTAAAATCAATCATCTTCAACGGAGAAACATGAAAGCCAAGGGCACTATGACCAAAATCTGAAAATGTATCAATATGGCAAATATACCAATTTATTCACCAGATCTCAGTACAATAAACTAAGCTTTTAAACTTCAAAAGGTAGTTTTTTTGTCCACAATAAATAAAAAGAAATGTGTGGAATGTGTTATCACCAAGAGGGATTTAGGGTTAAGAATACTCAAGAAGTGCATAAACTTATGTATATTAAGTCCATTCTGGGGTCCTACAGGATACAAGTGGTACCTTAAGTGAGGCCCTAAATCTCTGGGGTTAATGGCTTATAAGGTAACAATGCCTCACCTCAAAACATGTCTTGGTGACAGAATAACTGGCTAATGACCTCTGTCTAACAGACTCAGTGAGGTCTGTTGCTATAGTTCCTTTCATTCTTTTATTTATATGTGTTTTTATATTTTTCTTTATCTTTTATACATTTAGAATCCTTACATAGCTCTATATACTGAATTTTTCATTTATCACACACTCAACATTCTAAGACATTAAAAGTTTTCAAAAACAGTTTTATGGTTGTATAATCATCCATCCTTAAATATGCCATAATGTACTGATTAATCTCACTGCTCATTCAAGTTTATTCTCAGTCCTCCCCAGTATAAATAGTGCTACAATGAATACCTTTGTTCACAAATCTTTCTGTATATCTCTATTTTTCTCCCTCTTAAGGTAAATTCCTAGTAGAATAACTAAGTTAAAGGACACCTTTAGGTTTTTCGATACATGTTGCCAAAATACCTTCCAGAAAAATTGGGCCCAATGCACACTTCACTAGCAGTTTTGGAGACTGCCCCTTTACTACTATTGACAACATAGTTCAATTGCCAATTTGATAGGTTAAAAAAAAAAAACAAAACTCTATGGGGCACCTGGCTGGCTCAGTGAGTAGAGTTGTGCCTCTAGTCTTGGGGGTCATGAGTTTGAGCCCCACAGTGGGGGTAGAGTTTACTCAAAAAAAAAAAAAAAAAAAAGTGTATCATTTTAATCTGCATTCCTTTGATTACTTCAGAATAAATATGTTTCTCATATGCCTCTTGGCAGTTGTATTTCTTCCTTGTGAACTCTGACTAATTCTTTGTCAGTAAGGCTTTTCTTACTTTCCTTTGGCATAACAAACTTTGAAAACTGGTGATGCAGTCACATATCAGTGACTTCGGCTCCCCCTGCTGGCCAAAAAATTACTACATGATCAAAACCTAGATACAGGCTACAACCACAGTTGACCCTTGACCAAGAGTTTGAAGTTCGAGAATCCATTTATACATAGACTGCCTTCAATAAATATACTGGAAAAATTTTTGGAAATTTGTGACGATTTAAAAAAACTGGCAGATGAGCCACATAGTCTAGAAACATTAAAAAATAAATAAAATGTTAGGGTATATCATAAATGCATAAAATGTATATAGATACTAGTCTATTTTATCACTACCACAAAATATATATGAACTATAAAACTTAAAATTTATCAAACTTACATACACACAGACTGTACATTATCTTTTCATTTTTGATGTCTACTATTAATAATATATGTAACACCTGCAGTATTTTGTCATATAAGACAATATTGACATAGATACTGACAGATACATGATTCATCTTATAAAGAGACAATGTAAACTGATAATACTGATACAGTAAAGTACTGTAAATGTAAATGTATTTTCTCTTATGATCTTCTTAATAACATTGTATTTTCCCTGGCTTACCTTACTCTAAGAATGCAGTACAGAATACATGTAACATAGAAAATACATGTTAATGAACTGTTCATGTTATTGGTAAGGCTCCAGTCAACAGTAGGCTATTAATAAATTGTGGGGGAGTCAAAAGTTATATGTGGATGTTTGTACAGGGTTGGCGCCCCTAAGTCCTGCATTGTTCAAGAGTCAAACATATAAGCTTGTCCATATTCTGGATTGTTGCTAAAAACACAGTTTTTATACAGTGATAAAACAGTTCTGTGTCTAAACTCAACAGAGCACTGATGAAAAAGGAGGGAGGGGACACCTGATCACTAATAAAGAATTCTAATCAGTTCACTACCAAATACACTACGTGGTTGGAATATCACAAGCCTAAATAATATTCATTTTCCTATAGTTTATTCTAATAATGTGAAAACATTCTAGTTACCAGGTGACACTGGCTTGTCGGCAAATTGATCTCTTTTTCAAAAGCAAAACTAAGAAAACAAAAACACCTATGTCCCATTCAATGGAAATTTAAAACAAAAACTTCCTTGCAATTCTTATTCCAAGTTACTCAGCTGCTTACACTCAACAAGCTGGGTCCTACATCTCCAAAGGGTAAGGCCAGGGCTGGCGAATGTATGTGACTAACTCAGCTTTTTGATTGATACCCTCCTAAAGAAGTACTTCAACGGGGCAATATAGTCCTTAGACCATCCGTTCAACATACACTCACTCACCAAGTGCCATAAAAAGCAAGCTGTGATAGTAAGAGACAAGACTCAAGCCCTACTCTCAAAGGACTTGGAAGCTAGATGGGTGTGAGAAGTAAACCTACAATCACCGTACAACAGAAGTGCCAGCTATGTGCACACACACACCCAAAGGCAATGCCTGGGGACACAGGAAGCTATCAGTGTCAGCTACTATGCTGTTACTGTTATTATCATCACTGTTATTAAAGAACTGGGAGAACTAAGTCTCTACAACAGGGCAGAAGTCACTTTAAACAGAAGCAACTGCTTATGTAAAGGCCCAGGGGCAAAGGTGCAGTAAGATGCACAGAAAGAACTGCAAGCAATTCAGCACCATTGAGTTCAAGGTGCTCAGAAAGGAGACAGATGATCTGGCAGGGGCCAGATCACCAGGGCCTGGATGCTTGGCAAAAGCATTTGAATTCTACCTAGATCAGGCATATGATGAGATGATGAGATCGATATTTTATAAGGATCACACTGGCGGCAACTTGGAAGATGGAAGGCAGTCAAGTAGAATGATCATAAGGTGACAGAGGTCATGCAGGCAAAGGGTGACAATGGTCTGAACTCAGGAGAGAGAAGTGGAGGAGACTAAGAAAACATTGTGAGCTAGGATCTCAAGAACATGGTGACCATTATGCCACAAGGAGGAATCCTGACTTGGGTGACTGGGTGAATGATGGTACCACTCACAGGGACACGAAAATGGGAAGAGGTTGGACCAGGGGGGAGTAGTTGATTAGGTCTTTTTTTTTTTTTTTTTTTAAAGTAGGCCCCACGCCCAGCCAGAGCCCAATGCAGGGCTTGAACTCACAACCCTGAGATCAAGACCTGAGTTGAGATCAAGAGTCAGACCCTTAACCAAGTGAGCCACTCAGGTGCCCCTGATTAGGTCATTTGGAAGTGAACGTGGGACAGCCAAGTAGAGATGTCCAGGAGGCAGCTGCGTGTAGGGGATCAGAGATAAGAAGACCATTTAGATCTAGAAAAAACACATTTGCAAATCATCACTATATGGATGGTGAATGAGACAAAAACTGCGCTTGAAATGTCCCCGAGAAAATGCATAGGGTAAGAGGAGAGAGGGCCAAGCTAAGGCAAACAGTGATGCGAAAGAAGAAAAGAGTCCACAAAGAAAACAGAGCAGCCAGAGATGACAATGGTCCAGAAAGAGGCTGCAGTCACATCATCTGTACTTTACTCTGTGTCAAGCACCCCTCCATGTGCTTTCCATGTATTGACTCATTTCCTCCTCACAACAGTCCTCTGAGGGAGGTGCTATTATTTTTATTATTTTTCCCATTTTTCAGACGAGGTACCTGAGGCACAGAGACATTAAATAATTTTTTCAAGGTAATACAATAAGTGGAAGAGCTGAGATCTGAATCTAGGATTCTGGATCCAGAGTCCATGTCCTGTACCACTCTTCTACACTGCTTCTCAGAAATGAAGACAAGAGGCCAGGAGGGACCACCACCACCACAACCAGGGGGGACAATCCACAGCGTCAGAGACCACAAGGAGGTCTCAGAAGATGGTCGAAAGGGAGCCTCTGAATTTGGCAACAGAGATGAACACGTAAGAGAACTCACAGGTAGAATCTAGCCAAGAACCAATGGTTATAGTGTAGGGTTTTGTATTCTTAAAAAGTAAGAGACTTGAATGTATTTATAAGCTGAAGAACAGGAGCCGACAGGGCACGGGAGGCTGAAAATTGGTTGGGGAAAGAGACGACTGACAGCCAGAGGTCCCTACAAGGAGGAAGAAAACAGCTCAAGCGGCCAGAGGGGTGGGCCTAGCATGGAAAGAGGCAAAGACAGACACAGGGACAGTGGACCCGAGAGGGCTTCTTCCCTGATAGGCTTTGTGTGCTCTCTGACCCAAGAGACAAAGTCACTGGGGGAAGGGCGATTTCCTTTATAAGCAAGGCAGCTAGCTGTCTGACTTCCAAAGAAGCCCCCACAGTAAGATGCTTCCAGAATGATAATGTTAATTAAAATGTTTTATTTGATTCTTTTAGCCCTGTTTCCACTCTCATCTGGCTGCCTCACTTATCAAATTACAATCTAGGCGGAAACATTTCACAAGATGATTTCTAAGGAAGAAAAAAATCCAGCAAAAACTTAAATCACTAGGCTGTCCAGAATAAAAAGATAATTTTTTTAAAAGATAGTATTTTTCAATCTCTTCAAGTCAAGTACCTGCATAATTTTTTGAGCTTCCAGAGTTACGATGGCTACTCTTTGTCCTCCAGAGCAAACCAGTCAACAAGGCCCAGCACTGCTCTCCTACGCTCTACCTGACTTTTCTCCCCAACTCCAGCCCCTACTTCTGGTGGTCTGCCTAGGCCTCATCAGCACTCTCTGGCCTGGATGAATGGCTCTTCCTCCCATAGTCCAAACAATTACCCAACACTATGAACTCCTTCTCTTCAGGGTAGGGAGATAGGAGAAGGAATTTAGGAACCAGCCTCTGATGACAACTCACGAAGCAATTTCGTAATACGTATTTATCCAGAACAGTCCCAGAGCACCGTAAAAATCTGATAAAAGCAATGGATGCTTCCTCTCCATAAAATGCACAAAAGCAAAACCAGGCTGCCAAAAACTCGTCACTCTTCATATATTTTATCTATAGCAAAATCCTTCCAGCTATCACTAAAGATCTATTTACTTTTCCTTGGCAAATAATTTATATAAGCTTAGTTTGCCAGTATCCCAGCCTACTACAGAAAGAAAGCATTAAAATAGCGGGGAGAGCTGCTGGAGGCTAGAACAAGAACAAGGACAATAACTGCCTGACACTAAGGTAGGAGGTCATGAAAGTAGATGACAATAGACAAAAGAATATAGAAAATAACCCAAGAGCGGGATGCCCCGCTGGCTCAGCCAGAAGAGCATGCAACTCCTGATCTCAGGGTCATGAGTTCAAACCCCACGTTGGGTGTAGAGATTACTTAAAATAAAAAATAAAATAAAATTTGAAAAAGAATAACCCCCCCCCCAAAAAAAAAAAGAAAGAAAAAGAATAACCCCAGAGTATGTAATACATACACACCAGTCCACTCATACAGTATATTTTTTTGGTCTCTAAAGGCACATTATATTTTAGCCCAGTACAGTAACTGCTAGGCATAGTGAGGATGTTTCATAATTCTGGATTATTATTAAAAGATATAATTTTGTTCAAGGTGCTTACTTTAAGGAGGCAGAGAAGCATGTAACACCTTTAGAAAAATTTTCACCTCAATGTTAACTTTTTAAGTCTTAGCACTAGACGTTTCAGGAGAAGGAAATCATTAAACAAAGGTGCATACAGGCCAGTGGTGAAAAGTAAGGTTTAAAAACAAAACAGGTTGGCAGCAGCTAGATCATCAGAGGTCTATATCCTACGTTAAAAAGTTTGAACTTTACCCTAATGGCAAATAGGAGAGGAATGGAAGCAGAGGACTAACCAAATCAGTCAAGCCACAGGAGGAACTTGCTCAAGGTCTTGCTATTTCTGGGGGGACCCATTCTGTCTACCCAAAAATGACAGTTTGAAGCCAAATGTTAGAGGATAACCACGCCGGCTTCTTCAAATATGGCATCTGATTGCATAGAAAACACACAGTGAGGAGGCTGTTAATTCCACATTACTGGGTATCCTTAGCTCCCAAACACCTAGAGACAGACACATGGGCCTAAGGAAATCCCAAATATCAATTTCCACAAAGGATGAGACATGGAGAGCAAGACTGTAGTCTTGACCTTAATTTTGCAAATCAGAATTTTACTCAGTTTAAAAAAAAATAATCTAACCTTGTAAAATTTTGATTTTATATAAACCTAAAGTTTCAATGGTAACAAAAATCTATACATAATAAAGATAAATCCATGAGAAGCCTAAGGAAATAATCTACTTCTTTAAATCATGTTCCCAATTTGCACCAAAATTTTCATTTCCCATGTATAGATAGGTGTTGAGGGTCTGAGGGTCTGTCACCCATGATGAGGGACGAAAGTCTGTGGGGCTGACAAGGCTACTGGATGTTGTTATGGGTTGAACTGTGTGCCCCCAAAAGAGATTTTGGACTCCTGATGCCCACTACAGCAAAACTGGAGATAGGGTCTTTACAGAAGTGATCAAGTTAAAATGAGGCCATTGGGGTGGGCCTTAATCCAGTATGATTGTTATCCTTTTTAAAAGGAGAAATTTTAAACACAAAGACACGCACACAGGGAGAACTCTGTATAAAGACTGAAGTCATGTGGCCACAAGCCAAGGAACTACCAGAAGCTAGAAGAGGCCTGAACAGATCCTGCCCTAGTACCTTCAGAGGGAGCACGTACATCCCTGCCCTCAGACTTCTAGCCTCCAGAACTGAGACACAATACATTTCTGTTGTTTAAGCCACTTAATTTGTGGCACTTTGTTATGGCAGCCCTAGCAAACAGATGTCATAAAGAAAATTAGCAGCTCATGTTTAGTGAGCACACACCAAGTGTTTTTCTAAGAATTTTGCAACAGCAAACTCTTAGTTCTTCTGAAGTCCACCCTGGGATCTAGATACTGTAATTATACCCTTTATACAGATGAGGACACCAAGGCTCTAAGAGGTAAAGGAACTTGCCCAACATCAGCGAGAGCCCCCACTCTTACCACCAGGCTATAAGGAACTATTATTAATAATAATTATTGTAATAACAGTAGTAGTTCACTAAGTCAGATACCATGGCCTTTATAGCTATGATATACACAGCAATGTTAATATTATTTCCAATACAAAGAAAGACTCTGAATCTCAGAGAGGTTAAGAAATTGCCTAAGATCACACAGCCAGGAACATGATAGTGTATCTAACTACCAACATGAAGGAGTAAACAAAGAAAATCTTTTTACTAAAACTTTAAGAGCAAGTAAAACGTGTAAAGGCCTGACCTTCCAATTCAATACTAGAAATATACATCTATAAGCTGAAAATTCTTCAAGATCTCAGGAGAATATGTGTCCTAGATGACAGTACCCTTTGTGTATATATATCCCTTCAGCCACTGTTCAAAGGCCATCTGCTCTCTCAGCTGTGGCCCTGGCTGTTTCTCTGACTTCCAGACACAGGACGAGAAGAGATGTAAAACTGAGATACTGTTTTTGAAGGATTTTGTAAATTTTGCATTAAATTTCTTATTTTGATACAAACATCAGAAAGTATAAAAAATATAGTACAGTAGGAAGTCTCCTTCTCACCCTGTGCTCTACCTGCCCAGTTTCTAGACTTAACAGGTAACCAAAGTCACCATTTTGTTTATTCTTCTAAAGTTTTTTTAAGGGCTTACACACCGAGACAATACAAATTTTCTTTTCTCCTTTTTTCTCCTCCAAAACACATAAAGGGTAATATAGCACACATGCTATTCTGCATCTTGCTTTGATCACTTAACTATGTATCTTGGGAGACCATTCCATATCATATTGAATTATATTTTAGTTCTGCCCTTTGGTCAAGAATACTTTAATGTTTATTTATGTTTGAGACAGAGAGAGACAGAGCATGAGCAGGGAAGGGGCAGAGAGAGAGGGAGACACAGAATGTGAAGCAGGCTCCAGGCTCTGAGCTGTCAACACAGAGCCCAATGTGGGGCTGGAACTCACGGAGTGTGAGATCATGACCTGAGCTGAAGTCAGATGCTTAACCGACTGAGCCATCCAGGCGCCCCTGGTCAAGAATACTTTTTACTTGCTTCCATCATAGTTCAATCACAATTCAAACACAAGGCAACCAGCAGTCCGTAAAGCAACCTGAGGCAAGTGATGGTGGTGTCATAGCATATGCCAGGGCCCATACAGCTCTTCTCCCAGCCCCTCATCTTTTCTTTGCTCTTTTCTCCAACTTGCCCATTTTTCCTCCCCCTCCTCTCCATTCCTTTCCCATCTCACCCATGTCCCAACCCTGACCACTGGACCTAGGAACATCAAACATCATCCATAGTGCTTAGTCATGGCTAGCAGTGAAAAAGCTGTAGATCCCTGATATATACAAAGGGGTACATAATCTCCATGGGAATTTTTTTTTTTTTAACATTTATTTATCTTAGAGAGAGAGAGAGAGAGAGACAGAGCGCAAGTGGGGGAGGGGCAGGGAGAGAGACACACACACACACACAGAATCCGAAGCAGGCTCCAGGCTCTGAGGTGTCAGCACAGAGCCCGACATGGGGCTCAAACCCTCAAGCCATGAGATCATGACCTGAGCCGAAGTCAGACGCCCAAGTGACTGAGCCACCAGGCGCCCCATTTTTTTTTTTTTAAGTTTATTTAAGTTTATTTATTTTGAGAAACAGAGAGCATGTGCACGAGCTGGAGAGGGGCAGAGAGGGAGAAAGAGAGAGAGAGAGAATCCCAAGCAGGCTCCCAGCTATCAGCACAGAGCCTGAGTCGGGACTTGATCCCACAAACAGTGAGATCATGACCTGAGCCGAAAAAAAGAGCTGGCCACCCAATCAACTGAGCCACCCAGGCACCACTCCATAGTAATTTCTAATTAACAACAGTGCCTTAACCGCCTTGAGGAGTTTTTGTTTGGCATTCTTTTCCTTTAGTTATCTTTCCTTTGGTACTTTGGTTTGTGAAAAGGGTGCATATTGGCGCTATTTTCTAAATGCATGGAAACAAGCACATACTCAGGTCTAACATGTAAGTAATGCCTGATATAACTGGAGTTCATTCTGAAATATGACAATCAGAAACAAAATACATGAGCTATAAGAAACAAACATTTTGTTTCCAAAGTATACATTTTAATTAGCCGACCATTTTTTTTTTTTTTTTTTTTTTTTACTTAAAAATAAGCAGCTGTAATCTGAAAATATATCTCAGAAACATTTTAAGGACATTCACACAAAAGAGAGAGTTCTCTCTCCCTTTTTTATTTTCTATCCTTCAAATTCAATGTCATCCTCTTCTTCCCAAAAGCTGCCCTTTTTTTCCTGCCCAGATCAAACACTATAGCTTTCAAGATGGTTTGTTTTTGTTTTGTTTTAAGTAATAAAAGGAATAGGAGAATGTTAGCAAACAAATTTGTTTAGACTCAAAAGAGGTCTTCCAGTGATCAAAGAACTGGTGAGGGACATAAGATTAAGGCAGCCACACAGTAGGTAACAGGTGGTAACTCACACAGAATGGAACGCTCACTTCCATTCTGTTTGCCTGCCAAGCCAGAGGCCTTTCGTACAACTTCAGAGGTTGCTGTGGGACTATATTGTAACCCACCAGGTTCAGCGATTTAGAGTTAACATTTTAAACATCATATACATCTTCAAAACCAGGCCTCTAAGTACCTAATAGCTTAGTTAAAACTAAGGTGACTGTAAAATAAAATCTGATATATTGGGTCTCAATTTCCTTAGGTTTCTAGAGAACTGGTACCCATTCATAGCCCCTTGCCTACTTCCTGAAGATAATAGGGGCCACCAGGTCCTGGCACTAAACACTCGGTGCCAAAGAAAAATACTCTTGTACAAGGTCCTCTAATTCTCATGGGTTCAGGACTGCTGGCTGGATTCCCCATGCAACCCCTCCAACTCTACAAAGAGAATGGCTGGCAACAGTGTCACTTTGGCTTCCTTTATACTAATATAAGCACTCATTATCCAACAATAGCAGCTGGAACATAAATGAAGATGAGAATTCAGTCTACATTGACCTAAAGATTTCCCTCAGTCTAAATATTTAGTTACACAGACCGCATTATTCTCTGATTTGTCCACTGCATTAACTTGGAATTCCACAGGGGAGACCACCACACAATAGTCTCAACTACTCAACTAGGATCTAGCTCCAAAGGAAGGCAACCTGTGCCACCTGGTAAAGCTGGCAGAGGGTATCCATCATTCCTTACCTTTCTCTCTCCATCATTCCTCCCATTTTCCTCCCTACATATGTCTTAAGCTTTACCCTCTGTTTAGTCCTAACGCAAAGTCCTTTGACCACCTACGTACAAGAGATAGAAGGAACCAAGAGACTGGAGGACCATGATTATCAATGAGGGCTTTTTCATCTCAAGATCATCTAGCCACACCGCCCAAGAAACTTATCTTGTGAGATGAAACTCGACACAAAGTGCTACCCGTTTGAGAAAAATAGTGTAAATTCAAATGCACAGGACCAGGGGGCAGTAGGAGAACCCTCCAACAGAGTACGGGTAAACCAACAGGTCTTAGAAGGTTCTCATCTACTTACTATATGAAGTTTCAGAGTAAACAAATGGTTAATGACACATCTTTTGTAACACATGAATCAGCTACAGATTTGCAACAGTGGGACACACCCTAGTACCTATGACTCTAAAGTACCTGTTTGAAAGTAGACCTGGGTGTTTGACTGTCAATCCATCCTATGAGATTGGAACAGAATTTTTACAACTGTGTGTCGGTTGTCATGATTTAAAGTTAAAACGTAAACACATCATTATAATGGAAGTTAATCTGAGAACTTCCCTAATACTTTAACACCAATAATCAACAACAGTCAGTAGCCAAAGTAAGGAGTAACTAATCAGTCCTGGAAGCACACACAATAGGAGTTCTGGAAGGGAAAGGAGTGTCAGACAAGAGGGCTGAAGAGCTGCAAATTCAAGGATTTTAGAATATTCTCAATTCTAAAGAAAAATAAAATAAAATGAGAACTTTAATTTTAAAAACAACACATCTTACCTTGAGAGGCATCCAAAGAGCAGTCATAGTGTCAGAAGAGTTCAGACAATACTCAGAAATGAGCAAGAAGGGAATCTCTGTAGTCCCTCAGCCACCAAGTATGAGCAGGTAGGAAAATTTTTTGCTTCAAGAAGGTAATCTGAAAGAGAGGACTTTCAGTGAGACTAAAAACTAATCAAGAAGAAGCCAACAGTTTAAGCTATCTGGACAGAAATTCAAAGTACTATTTGCCTCACCATCCTAAAAAGATGTACAAAACACAGTCTGCTTAGAAAAGGGCAAATGTGTGTATGTATATCTCCATCTATATGCAGAAATGTATTTTACATAAAATGTGGATTAAATGTGTAACACTTTAGATAACATAAAATTGCTTATCAAATAAATAATCGGAAAACCAAACACCCAGATGAAAAAATGATTATCCAGGGTACTTCAAAAACACTATTGAAAAGTGATTTGTTAACGGACCATCTAAAAAGACCCTTGCCACATTTAATTTTATTCAATAAATTAAAACCTCTCTGATCATCCTGATGGTCCTAAATTTTATGAAATTTAAGTTTCAGAGCCCATTCTACATGAAAAATCTATTCTCGACTTAAGTGCTCCAAGCAAATAAAAGGCCCTTCTTTCCTAGGGATCTTTAAAAGCAGACCAAACAACTTAATTTTGAGGATGGGGAGCAGGCAAGTTTATGTGGAGGAAGGAAGATCGATTAAATGACCTCTTGTCGGATCCTTGTTCAAGTCCTAGGCCTGGATGAAAATTCCAGCTTAACCAGTTACTGTTTCGCTTAAAATGGAGGCTTGCCCGAGCAGGGACAAAAAAAAAAAAAAAAAAAAAAACCAAAAAAAAACCCCAAAAACAAAAAAACCCCAGCACCCCCACCCCGCAAAAATAAATTTTGAAAAATCAAAGGCTACAGTACCCTGATTTCTTAAGAAAAATTAAAAATAAAAACCTCTGGAGTAGATTTGTTCTTGCTATGCGCTTGTCACTTCTGCTTCGAAGACTTGGCATCACTTTCCTCACCGCTCATCGGATTTGGGGGGAGGGCGGAGTCGGGGCGGGGGGGGGGGGGGAGTTTGACTCTTGACCCAAGTCTCAGGAGGGTTTAATAGCCCCTCCAAGATCCTCACCGCAAAAGCCAAGGGGAGAAGAGAAAGGGGAGAGCCCGAGTTCCCACCCCTCCCCCCACCTTGGACCCTAGTCCCAAACCTAGCCCCCCCACCTTCCCGCTGAGGGGCGACTCCTTCGGCCCCATCCCCATTGTTAGGGTGGGGGCGAGTGGGGGAGTGGGCTCAGGGCAGGGGCGCCGGCGGCCGTTGCCCCGGCTTGCTTCAGGAGGGGCGGCCCGCGGGATGCAGCTTCCCTTCCTCTCCGCGTCGGTCCGTCCCACCTCGGCTCGGCCTGGCGCCCCGGGCTCTGCTCGGCGCCCCCGGCCCCGGGCCCGGCCCCGGTCCGCCTCCGGGCAGCCAGGGCCCCCCGGCCCCTCGGCCCGCAGCCGGCGGCCCAGGCCTGCGGGTGGGCGCGGGGCGGGGGTCCCGGTGCCCCACACACGCGTCTCCGCTCCCCCAGCCCAGCCGCTTCCAGGGCCCTCGGCGGCGCCCGTTCCCCGGGCCCTCCGGCCCCCTGCCTCCCGGCCGGGCCTCCCCCTCAAACTCCCGCAGTCGGGGCCGCCTCCCCTTCCCCACCATCACCCCTACCGACTCGTGCCCCCACCCCCCCGGGCACCAGTGCCAACGGCGACTCCCCCGGCCCCGGACCTACCTGCACGGCTCAACCAAGCCTAGAAGTGGGGGCGGGGAAACCTTCCGCCCTCCTCTGTCTCCCATTGGCCCTTCCGGGGCACATCGCGAGCGCCATTGGCTGATGGGGGATGTCCGTCAGAGCGCTGGGGCGGGACAGAGTGGGGAGAGGGATGCTGGTGCCTCGGCGTCTCCGTCTCTGTGTATCTCGCTGTCTCTGTCTCTGTCTGGGCTCTTGGAAACGAGAGACATTTGGACAAGAGGACTGGAAGGGGGCCCGAGGCGGGAGGAATAGAAATAGGAGCCCTGTCAGAGCTTCCCACCAGTCTGCCACTCCAAACCCCTACCTAAGTGCCCTGTAGATCCTCTTCTCCATCACCCCCAACCCCGGCCCCTCACCCCTGTAGGTTCTTCATCCAGGAAGCGACGCGATGAAAACTCGAGGCCGGAAGGCCACAGGGGGAGATTTTATACATATACATAAAAAATACACGTACCAATACTTATATATAAAGTCAACCACATATATGGTCACGAGGGCCTGGAGAGGAAAGGGCACTCATCTTGCAAACAGGGAAGGACTTGAGATAAAGCCAAAAATAAGAAGGAATCAAAAATGACTCTAGGAGCTAGGAACAGTGGTTTCCTCCTGGGAGGGGAACTGAGTGCCTAGGAGACCAGGTGGGAGGAAGACTTAACGTTTCACTGCATATCCTTTTGTTATCTTCTGATTTTTGTGCCATTCACAAAGGTTCCAGGGTCTGTTTGTTTTGTTTTTTTTTTTTTAATCTATTGATTCATACCTTTAAATAATTCTAAGGCCGCAAAGCCAGGAGGACAGACAAGATGGTCGTCCAGGCAAAGTGGGACAACATGCAGGTGTGGAGAGGAATCTAGTTTTTAATATGTTCCTTCCAGATATCCGTGATAAAAGCAAGTGGAGATGTCCCAGAGGCAGGTGGGGTTATGGAACTGGGAGAGGGTGGACAATCTGGACCAGGGGAGATTTCCAGTTCTCCACCAAAATATGGTGATCAATGACATGCTAAAGGATAAACTCCCCACAGAAGCTTAAAAAGACACCCGCAGTTAAAGTCAGGAAGATGAGAAGAAACAGGTGATCAGCGAGGTAAGAAAAACAATACATGTTGAAAATTAAGGGAGGGAGGATCTCTGGAAAAATAGAATAATAGAAACCGTGAGAGCCTCACCAGGCTTGAGGGTCACTTCAGGGACCCTCTTCAGGGTCATTCAAGAAGAAGGAAAGCCAAGAGAACACCTGGAAAGCAGAGTTCTTAACTTTTTCAAACGGCGGAAGCTTTTGGCAGCCTGGTGAAACATATGGACCCTTCTCAAAATATTTTGAATGCATAAGAAACATACCTACAAATTCAAAGGAAGCCAATTATGTTAAAACAAAATATTTTTAGAAGTGTGATATAGTAATATATATGCTTTATATTAACGTATTAAATAACAAGATCTAATGGCAGGCCTAATCACCACCATAATTTTGAGGCAGTAGATGAGCGTAAATCATATTTCAAGATATTTGCGACAACTGTCATAAAATAGGAAAACAGCTATGATTTCTGTTAACGACAAGGTCACAGGTACCACTAATACTGCTTTGGCTTGTTGTCTCCACCCGGAATTGAAGGTAATGCTAATTTTCATTAGACCTTGGCAAATAAAGGCATATTACTTTTCCTGATCAAAGTGCATGAGTTTCCTGATCTGTGGACCACAGATTAAAAAACGATACCCTACAAAACAGACGGTCAGGAAAAACAAAAAACAAACACCGATACCCTAAAGAAATCATCCTTCCCACCCTCCACACTTCCACATAGGAATGTGACTCTGCCTTCACCCCTTGTCTCCGTCTCTCTCTTCCCTTCCCCCACTTGCTCCCAGCACCCTCTCTGACTGTTCACAGATGTCTAATGTCCCTGTGACACAAAGAACAAGAGGTTCTGAATGACATTTGGAAGAGAGGTACACACATCTTGTCTTTCCTCAGAGAACAAAGAGAAAGTTATGAGGTATGTTGCGGATGTGATAAGATGATGAAAAGGAGCCCAGGATGGGGGATCATTCATGCCCAAGAGGGAAAACACATTATAAACAGAAAACATCTGTATCAGCTTAGAAAAAACTGTTTCCCTGAGTTGATGAATTTTGCTTAAATCAGTCCTAGAAAACATCTTCAATCCAGCTCCTTATTTCATCTGTCTGTAAAGTGGTGGAGGGAAAATAGTAGCTACCTCCTACGGTTTTATGAGTATTAAATAGTTAATACACATAATGGATGTAAAATAGTACCTGACACAGGCTAAACACTCAATTTTAACAATTATTGTTGTTGTTGTTGTTGTTTTATATTTAGCCTCTTGCAAACCAGGTCATTCCATGAAAATTTCTGGTATGATTATTTGTATTAATGCAAATGAGTAGCGATAAGGGGTTAACCCTGAACACTTGTTTTTCATTTAAATTCTTCAAAATTAGAATGCTCTACTACTCCAGTTACATTTTCATTCCTCTAGTGGGGGAAAAACCTCAGCGCCTCTTTAAAAGGATTGTAAACTCAGAAAAATATTCTGGCTACTCATATTACAAAGAGCTAATGTCCATAATCCTGTATCTAAAGACTTTCTACAAATCAATAAAGGCCAGCAATCCTCATACCCTGCTAGGGAGAATGTAAACTAGTACAGCCACTTGGGAAGACTGATATACTCGAAGACAATTGGAGATATGAATACTCGAACCCAGCAGTCCCACCACTGGATATATATTATAAGGAAATACAGAATTTTATGTGTTGGAATTACTGTACAAGAACATCCATAGCAGCACTGTTCCTCAGTGCCCCAGACTAGAAACATCCCAAATGTCTACAAACAGATAACTTAACCATAAAATGGTTAAGTCGTGGTATATATGCGCAATGCAGATTAATAAATTATGATTATGTCGTAGTCAACAACACGAATAAATTCTTACAAAGGTAATATTGAACACACACAAAATAGCAAGATACAAACAATATATATAGTGTGAGTCCATTTATATGAAGTTCAAAAGCAGGCAAGACCAAACTATATTGTTGAAGGATGCATATGCAGGTGATAAAATTCTAAGGAAAAGGAAGTGAATACAATAAAAGCCCGGAGGGCCAGTAGGGGGCAGAGGGAATTTTGTCTGGGAGTGGGGGTTGTTCTCAGGGGCTGGCAATGTTCTACTTTTTGATCAGGTAATAGGGTGAACATGTACTTGCTCTAAAACTATTTGTTAAAAGGTACTAAAAAAGTTTTATATTTTTTTTCTGTATGTATGCTACATTTCGCAGTGAAAGTATTTTTAAAAATAACATCTCTTTAGAAAAATGGACAAAACGGGGCGCCTGGGTGGCTCAGTCCGTTAAGCGACCAACTCTTAGTTTCAGCTCAGGTCATGATCTCACCGGTTGTCCGACTGAGCCCCGTGAGAGGCTCTGTGCTGGTGGCGTGGAGCCTGCTTGGGATTCTCTCTCTGCCTCTCTCTCTGTCCCTTCCTTGCTCGTGCGCGCACGCTTTCTCTCTCGAAATAAATCGATAAACTTTTTAAAAAAGAGAAAGAAAAACAAACAAAAGATATGACAGAAATTTCACAAAAAGGAAAATAGTAATGACTCTGAAACTACTTTAGTTCACCTTCTCTAAAAGACCTGCATTTAAAACTCCACTATTTTCATCTAACAGGTCATGAAGATAAACAACATTTGCTAATGCATTGTGTTGACAGTGGAGGAGGAAATAGCTATTTCATATATCACTGGAGAAAATATAAGTTGTTCCAACATCTACAGAGGGCAATTAGGCAATAGACATCAAAATGATAAATGCAAACACTCTTTAATTCAGAAATCCTCTCTCTAGAAATGTATTTATTTATTATCCCAATAGTTATTGAGCACCTACGATGTAACAGGCACTGTTTTATGCTCTAGAATTTAACTTGCTGATATATTCTCCGAAAAGTTTGGAAATATGGGGCTGTTTATTTCATTCTTACCATGGAGTGGTTTATGAGGAGGAAGGTTTGAATCTCAACCTAGAATATATATAATTACAATTATATCAGATCACATTAAATAAAAAGAAACAAAGCATAACAAGTATTTTCCCTACCTCCAAATTTTCAGATAATCTGTATAAACGCAGTTATCTGTTGGTTTGTTTTTAATTGTTTGTAATAACAATAGATGAGGAAAATAAAAGCTAAGCGCACATCATTACAGGACTGGTTCAATAAATTATGATTTGAAGGCTTCATTGGCCTGTGACCCTGTGCAAGCACACACACACATTCTGCTGATACCATTTTGAAACTCAACAATTTTACTTTTGAACCTGGGTTTTGTACGGGAAGTATGATGGGGCAATGAAGCGAACGTATGAGCGGAGGTGACAGGCACAATTAGGCGTCACCATTCTTTGCCACCCCATTCACAAATAGCATTGGTGATGGCCCATGAACACAGAATTCTGGTGGGTCCGTGATACACAGGAGCTCAGCAAAACTCAAAGTGAGTGCAAGGTAAGTGTGTTACATGGATGACTGAAGAGATGGGCCCTGAGAAGCCATGCTTTCCATTCAAACTAGAACTTGCTTCAAACGCAGAAAGAAGACAGTGGTATGCTAAGAAACATGAAAAACCAAGGACACACATCCTATCTTTTCTTACTGGTGTTACTTCTCTGTATAAGCCCATCACTCTTGCTAAAAGGATGCAGAAGGAGAAGGCAGCCAAGTCAGTGTT
Source organism: Panthera pardus (assembly GCF_024362965.1). Taxonomy (NCBI): domain Eukaryota; kingdom Metazoa; phylum Chordata; class Mammalia; order Carnivora; family Felidae; genus Panthera; species Panthera pardus. Next base: position 29,472,586 of record NW_026526876.1, on the reverse strand, counting down.
CCTTACCCTTTCCATCCTTCATTCCTCATCAGTAAGTGAAAAGCAACATGTTGGTAGAATGTGTGTGTATCAAAAAGTGAAATCAAAACATTTGAGTTACTTTATTCAGAGTCCTCACTGTCCTGGTAAGAACAAAATGCACATCTAAGTAAAAGTTACAAAATATAAATTGTATAATTTCGGTGTCTCAACATAGGAGTTAAATGACTTTAAAACTGGAAGACTGGCATCACACAATATAAAGACGGATGGTGTAATTCATACTAATGATTTAAATTTTTAATTTTTCTTTAGTTAGATGACATAGCAAATGAAAAACACCATGACAAATCAAGACAGAGACCATGAAAGAAAAGAAAAGGCTTTATATTTTAGTACCTTTAATGGTAACTCTTTCCTGCTTTTTGAATAAAGGGATCCACATTTTCATTTTACATTGGGTTCCTCAAATTAGGTAGCTGGTCCTGTCCATTGCTTACTAATTTTGTGACATTGGGCAAGTTACTTAAATGGTCAGTACCTCAGGTACCATTTCTGGATAATAATCATACCTATCTTATAGCATTGTTGAGAGGATTAAATATGCTAATTGAAGACAATTAGAATAGTGTTTAGCTTCTACATAAATATTAAATGTTATTGTTATTGCTGTCTTTCTATTATCAAATATACAACGGAATAGCATTCAGCCATTAAAAAAAGGAAGTCTACCTACATGCCCTGATAGAGCATTATCTCTGAAATATATTAAGTGAGAAAACAAAAAAGGTATATAAACAATGTTTATGATGTGATTCCATTTGTGGAAGGAAGGAGAGGAAAAAATGTCTTTACATATGTACTTGTATACACTTAAAACATGTTCCTGGAGAGGCACCTGGGTGGCTCAGTTGGTTACGCGTCTGACTTTGGCTCAGGTCATGATCTCACAGTTGGTGAGTTCGAGCCCCACATCTGGTTCTGTGCTGACAGCTCGGAGCCTGGAGCCTGCTTCAGATTCTGTGTCTCCTTGCGCTCTGTCTCTGTCTCTCTCTCAAAAATAAACATTAATGATAATAAAAAAAAAAGAAAGCATCTTTTAAAAAATAAAAAAATTAAACATGTTCCTGGAAGGATACATAATTAAATAACAGTGATTGCTTCCAAGGAGAGAAGAACAAGTAGCTGGAAGATGAGGAAATAGGAGAATTTTTCTCTCCTTAGACTTTTTTTTAGTGTTTATTTATTTTTGGGAGAAAGAGAGACACAGCACGAGCAGGAAGGGGCAGAGAGAGATGGAGACATAATCAGAAGCAGGATCCAAGCTCTGAGCTGTCAGCACAGAACCCGACGCGGGGCTCGAACTCACAAACCATGAGATCGTGACCTGAGCCAAGATCAAGAGTAAGACGCTTAGCCAACTGAGTCACCCAGGCACCCCCAAGAACAGGAGTTTAAATTCTAATCCACATTATCTAAAATAAACTTGGACTTTCCATCCTTTTTTTTAAAATATGAAATTTATTGTCAAATTGGTTTCCATACAACACCCAGTGCTCATCCCAACAGGTGCCCTCCTCAATACCCATCACCCACCCTCCCCTCCCTCCCACCCCCCATCAGCCCTCAGATTGTTCTCAGTTTTTGAGAGTCTCTTATGGTTTGTCTTCCTCCCTCTCTAAATTTTTTTTCCTTCCCCTCCCCCATGGTCTTCTGTTACGTTTCTCAGGATCCACATAAGAGTGAAAACATATGGTATCTGCCTTTCTCTGTATGGCTTATTTCATTTAGCATCACACTCTCCAGTTCCATCCACGTTGCTACAAAAGGCCATATTTCATTCTTTCTCGTTGCCACGTAGTATTCCATTGTGTATATAAACCACAATTTCTTTATCCATTCATCAGTTGATGGACATTTAGGCTCTTTCCATAATTTGGCTATTGTTGAGAGTGCCGCTATAAACATTGGGGTACAATTGCCCCTATGCATCAGCACCCCTGCATCCCTTGGGTAAATTCCTAGCAGTGCTATTGCTGGGTCATAGGGTAGGTCTATTTTTAATTTTCTGAGGAACCTCCACACTGCTTTCCAGAGCGGCTGCACCAGTTTGCATTCCCACCAACAGTGCAAGGGGGTTCCCGTTTCTCACATCTGCTCCAGCATCTATAGTCTCCTGATTTGCTCATTTTAGCCACTCTGACTGACGTGAGGTGGTATCTGAGTGTGGCTTTGATTTTATACATATAGAGAAAATCTTTGTGACTAGGAGGAGCAGGCGAGGTTAAGGAGCCCGTGCTAGTCCCAGATTGGCTCGTTTGGCACTAGACTGGGATAACTTCCCCTGCGAGGTACTGTGCTGGAGGAGCTACAGTGAGTGGGAAAACTGAATTCCATCCTTACCAAGTAATTACACTACTCTGTGTTGAGAATTAAGGTAACAGAGGGTCTGGTGACCATGGGTGCCTACCTTAGGGGTGCATATCTTAGGGGAGCAAGCAAATTCTGTCCCCAAGTCTTATTACTCCAACAATTGCCCTTAGATCTTATGACATAATAATAATGGCTCATGTTTTCTGGTCAAAGATGACACATCTGAACCATTATCAAAAGACCTGTTCCTTGGGGCACCTGGGTGACTCAGTGGGCTCAGTGTCTGACTCTTGGTTTCAGTTCAGGTCATGATGTCATGGTTCATCAGTTTGAGTCCCATGTCCAGCTCTGTGCTGATGGCATGGAGTCTGCTTAGGACTCTGTCTTTCCCTCCCTCTGCCCCTGCCCCCACCTCCTGTGTGCGCTCTCTCTCTCTCTCTCTCTCAAAATAAATAAACTTAAAAGAATGTATATATATATATATATACACACATATATATATACATATATATAATAGTGTATATATATAATAATATATATACACATATATAATATATATATTATTATATATATAATAACACCTGTTCCTCAATATATATATATTATATAATATTATTTATAATATTATAATTATATTATATAATTATATAATATATAACATATATTATATATTATATATATGATATATATTATATAACTATATAATATATAATATTATAATATATTATATTATATTATAAATATATATTATATAATAATATATATAATAACACCTGTTCCTCAAGTTTGGTGGATCCATTCACCTGCATCTGGGGGCCTCACTGTGATCAGTCAGTCTGTCAACGTCAGGAGCCAGGATGTAAATCGGGGCCATGTAACTCGGGGCCATGTAACTCACTAACAGTTATGTTTTAAAGCAGTGCTTTTACCATGTAGGATCTGAGGCAAATATTTTTTTTAAATAATCTCTACACCCAACATGGGGCTCAAACCTACAACCCCAACATCAAGACTTGCATGCTCTACTGAGTGAGCCAGCCAGGTGCCCCTGAAGCAAATATTTAATAACTATGTCTCAGTTTTCCAATACTAATACCCACCTCCTAGGGTTGTTGTGAAGATTAACACAGATAAAGTCTCGTACCTACTAGGTGCTCAACGCAGGCTGACTGATGCTGCTGGCATTCAGACATTAGGACTCTGGCCGTCTGGATTAAAATATAAGACATGAGATCCTGAGTTGAACATACTGCCCCCGTGTCCATTCATTTGTACTGATTTTCCTTGACAATATCATTTTGTCATTGCCTTTTATTTGTCATTTCCTCTTATTCCCCCTGTCAACTTAGTTAAGTGATCACTTGGCAATGCTGTTCAGCAGGGCTGGAGTACAATGCAAGTAGATAGAATATACATTGATTCTATTTATTCCTAAGTGATAGCACAGGTCACTGGGTTCTGCCTCATGAGTCCCAGTAGCTGACTGCTGCCTGCTTTCAGCAATTAGGTTTTCTGTCCATCTCAACCTCAGTAGCCATTACAGACATCATTATTGAGGACCAGCTATGTGACAGGCACTGCCGGGGCCCAATGCAGTAATAAGACGGGGCCCTTGCCTTCAAAGTTTGCACAGGGGTGGGGAAAACAGGCAAGAATAGGCAAAGCCCCTGGAATGGGCTAAGGGCTGAGATAAAGGGCACTGTGGGGACGAGGTGGGAGAGGGGAAATTACGGGGGCAATGAGAGACAGCACCCACTTTCCAGAAATCGGTAGTTCAGCATGGCAGAAGCATGGCGTTCGAAAAAGGAAACCAGAAGACATCAATTTGGAGTCGTGGTTCTCAAACTTGAATGTGCATAAAACCACCCGTGTGAAAACAGACTCCTGGGCTTCATCCCTGGAGATTCTGACTTAGTTGGTTGGAGGGAGGCTACTAGCAAGGGCTGCTGGTCTGAGGGTCGTCCTCTGAGGAGCACTGATCTAAAGAGGGGTAGGGTCAATTGCAGAGAACTGCAATATTGTGCACAGAGGTGTGTGCTTCACCCTAAGCGGGGGAGGGAGGAGCGCCTCTGAGGAGTGTAAGCCTGCAAGAGACACAGGGTCACAGTTACCTTTTAGGAAAATCACTCTCACTGTGCACACGATATGAAAAACTCGAGAGAAAGCAAGACTGGAGTCAGGGAGCGCAGTTGGGGGCTGCTGCGAAAAACCCTGGAGAAATCGCAAGGAACTGAAATAAGACATTGTCAGTTATCCCTTGCCCTGGGTCGCCGCGGCTAATACACTTGCCCTTAAATGTTTTTGACTCGTGTCCCCGGGGTAGCTGCCTCCACTTTGGGAGAGTTCCGAGTTGGGAGGAGTAAAGGCGAGCCATTCCGCTCCCTGCGGCACTAGGAACCTGTGCAGGGAATGCAAGCCGTGTCTTTCAGGCAAGCACTGCTGAGCCAGGCAGCGGAAGATGGGGCCAAAAAGCTAAAACACCATGAAATTCTCTTACCAAGATCCAGATTTTTTTTTTTTTTTTCCTCAACTGATCCGTTGGGCCTGGTTGCTGGAAACTGCTGACCCGTCTTCAATTCCGGTCAAGTTGACCACTTTTGCCCGTTTATTCACTGCTTTGACGGAGGGATGGACTTTTGGGGTTTGCTGCTGTGCCATTTTCACCAGAGTCCTCCATGAAGTTTCGTAGTTTCCAGTGTACAAGTCTCGCACTCCTTTGGCTAAAGTCATTCCTATGATTCTCTGTTGTTGTTTCCTGCTGCTATTGTGAGTGGAATTGCTTTCTTAATTTCATTTTCAGATGTTTTTCATTGTTCGTTGCTAGTGTGTAGGAATACAATTGATTTTCGTGTGTTGATCTGTTATCCTACAGCCTCGCCAAACTCACTGGTTAATTCCAACAGTTTGGGGGATTTTTTGGCAAATGAGATCATGTTCTCTGCAAGTAAAAATGATTTTACTCCTTTTCCTTCCATTTCGGATACCTTTTCTTTCTCTCTCACGATGATTGCTCTGACCAGAAGCTGCAGTGCAATGCTGGATAGAAGTGGCAAGAGTGGGCAACTTTGTGTTGTTCCTGGTCTTAGGAGAAAAACTTTTTTTTTTTTTAATGTTTATTCATTTTTCAGAGACAGAGACAGAGCGCAAGCGAGGGAGGCGCAGAGAGAGAGAGGGAGACACAGAATCCAAAGCAGGCTCCAGGCTCTGAGCTGTCAGCACGGAGCTCGACATGGGGCTTGAATCCACAAACCATGAGATCATGACCTGAGCCGAAGTCAGATGCTTAACCGACTGAGCCACCCAGGCGCCCCTTAGGAGCAAAACTCTTAGTCTTTCACCCTTAAGCATGTTGTCAGCTGTGGGGTTTTCATAGGTACCCTTTAACGAGTTGAGGAAATTTCCTTCTAGTCCAAATATGTTGAGTGTATGTGCTCTTATTTTGTGCATTTATCTATATTTTTTTAAGGTTTGTTTGTTTTTTTTAAATCCATTTTGAGAGAAAGAGAGAGCCAGTGAGCCGGGGAGGGGCAGAGAGAGGGATAGACAGAATCCCAAGTAGTCTTTGTGCCATCAGCCAGGAGCCTGATGCAGGGCTTGAACTCATGAAGCCCAATATCATGACCTGAGCCGAGATCAAGAGTCCAACGCCAAACCAACTGAGCCACCAGCTGCCCCTATTTTGTGCGTTTAAAATGTTACTTGAGGGGCGCCTGGGTGGCTCAGTCGGTTAAGCGGCCAACTTTGGCTCAGGTCGTGATCTCGTGGTCTGTGGGTTTGAGCCCCGCGTCGGGCTCTGTGCTGACAGCTCAGAGCCTGGAGCCTGTTTCGGATTCTGTGTCTCCCTTTCTCTGACCCTCCCCCGTTCATGCTCTGTCTCTCTCTGTCCCAAAAATAAATAAACGTTAAAAAAAAATTAAAAAAAATAAAATAAAATGTTACTTGAAGAAGGGATTCAACGGCCTGATGAGATTGTCAAAACGCTCCGTTGCACAATTATTGTTAACGGCCTCTGCTCTACAGCAGTATCTTCTGGGGGTGAGTGGCAACTGTGATCAGGCCTGAGCTTCCCTAGTTTGTCACAGGCTCTACCATCTCCTATAATAGCTTTAATACCCAGGCGCTATGGCCTGAATTGTGTCCCTTCAAAATTCACCTGTTGGACCCTCCCCCTCAATGGGACTGTTTTGGGAAACAGGATCTTTTTGGAAATAGCACAGTTCAATGAGATCAGATAGGTACGTTCCCGATCTGATAGGACTGGTGTTTCTATGAGAAGAGGCAAGTGGGATCCCTCTCTCTCCTGCCATGCCAGGATACAACAGGAAGGTGGCCATGTGCAGGCCAGAAAGAGAGTCCTCACCAGAAACCAAGCCCTGCCCATATCTTGGTTTTGGATTTTCCAGCCTCCAGAACTGCAAGAAAATTAATTTCTGGTGTTTAAGCCCTCCAGCCTATGGTATTTTGTTATGGTGGTGGAGCCAGCTAAGCCCGGGGTCTGCATCACTCAATTTCTGGCAACATTCTAGTTTGTGACCACCCTCTCTCAGCCCCTGGTTTAAATGATTGTGAAGCCAAGACTAGTTTGGAAAAAAGAAAATCAAAATGGGTTTGTGTGTGTGTGTGTTTTGGTTAGTTCTTAATTTTTTTTAATGTTTGTTTATTTATTTATTTTTTTTTTTTAATTTTTTTTTTTAATGTTTATTTATTTTTGAGACAGAGAGAGACAGAGCATGAACGGGGGAGGGTCAGAGAGAGGGAGACACAGAATCTGAAACGGGCTCCAGGCTCTGAGCTGTCAGCACAGAGCCCGATGCGGGGCTCGAACTCACAGACCTTGAGATCATGACCTGAGCCGAAGTCAGACGCTTAACCGACCAAGCCACCCAGGCGCCCCTAATGTTTGTTTATTTTTGAGAGAGCGGGAGAGAGACCACGAGTGGGGGAAAGGCAGAGAGAGAGGGAGACAGAAAATACAAAACAGGTTCCACGCTGTCAGCACAAAGTCTGATGCAGGGCTCGAACCCATGAACTCTGAGATCGTGGCCTGAGCTGAAATTGGATGCTCAACTGACTGAGCCGCTCAGGTGCCCCTTTGTTTTTATGTTCTAAATGTTTATTTCTTTTGAGAGAGAGAGAGAGAGAGGAGAAAGAGAATTCCAAGCAGGCCCTGCGTTGTCAGCACAGACCCCAATGCGGGGCTCGATCTCACCAACCATGAGATGAGGAGCCGAAATCAAGTCGGTCGCTCAACCGACTGAACCACCCAGGCACCCCCTCAAAATGGGTTAAAAAAAAATGAATAGGGTCTTGCCTTCAGGAAGAACTAGCTGATGGAGGAAATAGGAGTAAGGAAGTAAGCAAGCTGGGGGCGGGGGGGGGGGGGGAGTTAAGCTTATGGGTCAGAGAGTTGAATCCTGGGAACCAGAGTGTGAGAGATGGAGTAGGTCCTCAGCCAGGGAAGCCCCCTTGCATGATCGTGGGTGGAAGTCTATGGATTTGAAGATCATTAAGAACTGAAGAGGCTGAGGAAAGGTGAGGCATGGACGTGAACCCCCCCAGGATGATGGAAAGGAAGATACAAAGATGCCCAAACATAACTCACAATGAAGGGGGGCCTGGAAGGTTGGCAGCTGAAGGAGTCAAGGCAGGCAACAGGGTCTCATAGCTGGATGATATGAACCTCAAAAGGAAGACATACCCTCCTTTCCACAGGATTCTTGCCATGCACACAAACCTCATAATCCAATAAGCCTCTTCTCTGGAGACAGTGTCCTGTAACCAAGTAGAACTTCTGTTTCGTTCTTTTTTGTGTGTTTATACATATTTGCTAATCACAAGGTCTTGATCTAACTGTATGTTTTCTCATTCCTTTGATTGTTCTTTAACTTGCATGGAAGGGAAGGGAAGGGAAGGGAAGGGAAGGGAAGGGAAGGGAAGGGAAGGGAGGAAGGATATGAGGCAGGGAATAAAATGTGGCTTCTTACCATTGTGACAATCAAATACCCCATATATTTTAAAAAAGATTTTATTGGGGCGCCTGGGTGGCTCAGTCGGTTGAGCGTCCGACTTCGGCTCAGGTCGTGATCTCGCTGTTTGTGGGTTCGAGCCCCGCGTCGGGCTCTGTGCTGACAGCTCAGAGCCTGGAGCCTGCTTCGGATTCTGTGTCTCCCTCTCTCTCTGACCCTCCCCCGTTCATGCTCTGTCTCTCTCTGTCTCAAAAGTAAATAAACGTTAAAAAAAAATTAAAAAAAAAAAAAAAAGATTTTATTTTTAAGCAATCTCCACACCCAATGTGGGACTCAAACTCATGACCCCGAGGTCAAGAGTCGTGCGCTCTACCAACTGAACCAGCCAGGTGCCCTCAAATACCCCATATTTTTTAACGGTCTATGTTTTAGGTATCCAGTGCTTTATTTAAAAGCACGTATTATGTAATATGTCCTAAAGATTTGGTTTGCATGTATGGTTATTATTTTATAATATCTCCTAAGTGATCCACTAGGGTGGATACTACATTTTTGAAATTTGGATGAGAAACTCCGGAGTTCCAGGGGTTCCTGGGTGGCTCAGTTGGGAATCTGGCTTCAGCTCGGGTCGTGATCTCAGTGTTCCTGAGCTTGAGCCGTGTCCGGCTCTGTGCTGACGGCTCAGAGCCTGGAGCCTGTTTCAGATTTTGTGTCTCCCTCTCTGCCTCTGCCCCTCCCCCACTACTCACACTCTGTCTCTCTCTCTCTCAAAAATAAACAAACAACAAAAATTTTTTTTAATTTAAAAAAAAAAAAAAAAAGAAAGGAACTCCGGAGTTCCCAAAGGTCAGTCTTTTGTGTCTCCCTCATTCTAAAATTTCTATCGCTGTTCAGTAGCTAGGGGAGCGTAGGCCAGTCTGAGAAACAGGAAAGGTTTTAGTAGATTATGATTTTTATTTCCCTCCAGGGTATTGTCTTTTTTAAAAAAACATGCATTTAAAATATAACACATATACAGAAAAATATTATATGTACAGTTGAACAAATATTGATAGAGCAAACAACTGTCTAACCAACATCAATATTAACACCAGAAAGGCTGTTGGATTGTCTTCTGGGTCACAACACTCTCCCTACTCCTGAGATGACTATTCTCCCGACTTGTATAGTAAATATTTTTCTTGCTTTTTAAAAAGACTTGTATATGGGGTGCCTGGGTGACTCAGGTGGTTAAGCGTCCGACTTTGGCTCAGGTCATGATCCCCCAGTTTGTGGGTTCGAGCCCCCGTCGGGCCCTGTGCTGACAGCTCAGAGCCTGGAGACTGCTTCGGATTCTGTGTCTCCCTCTCTCTCTGCCCCTCCCGCACTCGCACTCTGTCTCTATCTCTCAAAAATGAATAAACGTTAAAAAAAATAATAAAAAAAAAAAGACTTGTATCAACGTATATGCATCCCTAAACATAGTTTAGTTTTTTTCTCTTTTAAAATAGCTATATAAATAGACTTATAATATGTGTATCATTTTGACAGTTTATCTTGAAATATTTATCAGGAAGTTGAAAACTCATACAAAGAATCCCCATCTGTTCTCTATTGAGATCCTTCAAATGTTAACATTTTACAACATTTACTGTATATTTTTCTTTCTCTCTCTCTCTGTGTGTACACATGCACGCAAAGATTTTTTTCAGAATTGTTTGAGAATAAATTGCAGACATAATGTCCCTTTGCCCCTAAATACTTGTGTTTTCTAACAATAAGTCTATTGCCTTCTATTGTTTTTTAGTTATCAAAATAAAAAAATTAACATTGACACTATTATTTAATCTATGAACCTTTTTCGAATTTTGCTAATTGCTCACTTATGTGCTGTGTCGGAAAAGAACATTAAAAAAATTCTGGACCGGGATCTGATCCAGTATATCATCCACTGCATTTACTCGTCCATTAGTCTCCTTTCATCTGGACACTTCTTTAGTCTGTGTTGGTCTTTCATAACTTTGAAACTTGCGAAGATTACAGGTTCCTTATGCATAATGTCCCCATTATGAGTGTCTCGGGTGCCTGGCTGGCTCAGTCAGAAGAGCATGCAACTCTTGATCTCAGGGGTGGGGAGTTTGAGCCTTACGTTGGGTGTAGAGATTACTTAAAAATAAAATCTTTTTTTTTTTTTTTAAATGAGTCTGTCTTGTATTTCCTCATACTTAGATTCACGTTATGCATTTTGGGTGGGAATATCGTATCCAGAAGTGATGACATGTACTTCTCCATGCGTCCTATCAGGAAGCACGTACCAGCTCCTTCTCCCATTACAGAGATGAATTTTGATCACGTGGTTAAAGGCAGTATCTGCCAAGATTCTCCACCATAAAGTTATTAAATTTCTTCTTATCTTACGAGAGAGAGCGCATGTGCATGTAAGCAAGAGGGGGAGGGGCAGAGAGAGAGGGAGATAATCCCAAGGAGGTTCTGAGCTGTCAGTGCAGAGCCTAACATGGGGCTCGAACCCGTGAACCGAGAGATGATGACTTGAGCCAAAACCAAGAGTCGGTCACTTAACTGATTGAGCCATCCATGTGTCCCTAAAGGTTATTAATTTTGAAGGGAAAAATAATAAGCATTTGGTGGTGAGGTGCTTTGAGACTATGTATGTATCTGGTTTCTCATTCGAATTTCTGCTTATTAGTTTTAGCATTCAGCAATCATTCTGGCCCGAACAATTATTAGTATGGTGGTTGCCAAATAGCGACATGTATTGTTTTCTTTTGTCAATTCTTTTTTTTTTTTTTTTCAAATGTTTATTCATTTATTTTTGAGAAAAAGGGCAGGGGGAGAGAGGGAGGGGAAGGGGTGGAGAAAGAGGGAGAGAGAGAATCCCAAGCAGGCTCCACACTGTCAGCATAGAGCCCAATGCAGGGCTTGAACCCATGAACCGCGAGATCATGACGTGAGACGAAATTGAAATCAAGAGTCACACTCAGCCAGTGCCACTCTTTTTACAATTCTTTAAAGAATATTGTGTTCAATTTACGTTTAGTTGACACATAATGTTACATCAGTTTCAGGTGTACAACATAGTGATTCAACAAGTTTATACATTATGCTGTGCTCACCGCACGTGTAGCTACCAGCTGTCCCCATACAACTGCTAGTACAGTATCATTGACGATATTCCTTATGCTGTGCCTTTCATCCCTGTGACTTGTTCAGTCCATAACTGGAAGCCTGCACCTCCCACTCCCTTTCACTCATGATTCTTGCCTCATTCAATCATTACTGTCATTATTACGGGACGAGACTAGCACATGCTTCATATTTACCAGGCATCGCCACCAGTGGGTCAGAAGGCAGGGCATCGAGCCACGAGGATTATCCTCAAACCTTAACGTCGAATGAAATTTGCCCCATTGGGTTTTGGACTTGCTTGGGGCCATTCATCCTTTTCTTTTCTTCCTATTTCTCCCTCTCGGAGTGAGAACATCTATCTCTTATTCCTCTCTTATTTTCATTGCATTTTGGAAGCACATAACTTGTTTGGTTTAACAGATTCATGACTGGAGAGGAATTCACCTCAGGATGAACTGTAGTCTCCATATCTGATTTAGATAATATTTAGATGAGACTTTGGATTTTAGACTTTTGAGTTGATATGGAAATAAGCTAAGACTTTGAGCTGTTGGGATGCCTTTTCATGTATTTTGCATGTCAGAAGGGCATGAATTTTGGGGGCCAGAAGAAGAATGCAATGGTGTAATGCTTGTGTCCTCCCCAAATTCATAGGTTGAAATCCTAACCCCCCAATGTGATGGTTTTAGGAGACTGGGCCCTGGAAGGGAATTAGGTCAGGAAGGTGGAGACCTCATGAATGGGATTAGTGCCATTATAAAAGAAGTCCCAGAGGGCTCTCTCACTCCTTTAGCCATTTGAGGACATAGTTAGACAACCACCGTATATGAATGAAGAAGCAAGCCCTCATCAGACACCGAATCTCTTGGCACCTTGATCTTGAACTTTACAGCCTCCAGAACTGTGAGAATGTTGTCTGAACCATCTGGTCTCCAGTGTTTTTGTTACAGTAGCCTAAGCACCCTCCTTTTCTTCTCTCCTTCTTTTCCTTTTTCCCTCTCTTCCTTCTTCTTCTTCTTTTTTTTAATGTTTATTTAGTTTTGAGAGAGAGAGAGGGAGAGAGAGCGAAAGAGCATGAGCGGGAGAGGTGCAGAGGGAGAGGGAGACAGACGATCTGAAGTGAGCTCCCCACTGACAGCAGAGAGCCCGATGCAGGGCTCAAACTCACAAACTGTGAGATTATGGCCTGAGCTGAAGTCGGATGCTTAACCTACTGAGCCACCCACGCACCCCCTTTCTTTTTTCTTTTCTTTTCTTTCTCTTTCTCCCTCCCTCCCTTTCTTTCCTTTCTCTTTTTCTTTCTTTTTTCTTTCTTTCTTTCTTTCTTTCTTTCTTTCTTTCTTTCTTTCTTTCTCTCTTTCTTTCTTTCTCTCTTAATTATTGGCATGGGCTCATGAATTCTTATTTTTCTCCAAATGGCTTATAATTCGTTTATTCATTTCAATTGTATTTATTTGGGGATCAAATGTCTCAGGCTTGGCCAGTGGGAGCTCCTTCAAGTTGGTTCCTGCATCCTTGTGATAAAACTCCATCATTTTGTTTGTTTTATTTTTTTAGCTCTTTCTTACTTGCTGGCTTAGCAAGATGTGTACTTTTCCTGTCCTAACTCTAGAATCAGCCATTTCTCTGAGTTCTTTTCAGTATGAGACCAAGATTTGACACTAAGTGTGCTCATTGCTACTAGGATATCTTTGCCTCTTGGCCCTTTCAGTGGACAGAGGTGAATATATATGCATGTAAATACCCATACCTACAACCCCACACATGATACACATATACGTGTGCATATACACATACATATACATATTTTAGAAACCGTGAGTTTAAAACAATATTTTTGATTCCAATTAATCCCCACAGGGTTGTTTCTTGCTTTCTTCCTCTCCAGATTTACACATACCTTCTTCCCCAGTGAGAACTCTGATCCCTAATGATATCAATGTGTTCATTCATTTGTTCAATCCTGTAATGTATTTAAACAAGTTTCCCAGTCGCTTGACCCATACTACGAAAGCACATCCACTAAAGAGTTCAAAATTTGTTTGTACCTTTTCCCTCTGTCCCTACCCTCACACCCCTCCCTACCCAAGGCCTGAGCATATACAGCCAAATACTGTGTTCACGAGTTACTTTAATTCTTCCTAGTTCCCCTCTCCCCTCCCTGTCTCAGGATAGTCACGGTATTCATTTGAAATGTAATTAGGCTCATTTGTTTATTTCAATCTTAGTTCTCCCCTTCCATTCTTGTTTTTCGAATGTGTAACAAATTATTACGTCTCAAAGGTGAAAATATTACAAAAAGTATACTCAAAGAGATAGCACTCTCCCCTGAATCCCTTCCACGACACTCCTCCTCACCCCTCATTGGTAACCAACTTCACTATTTTCCGGTTTGTCCTTTCAAGTGTTTCCTTTTGTGAAGACAAGCAGATAGATGCATATGTTTATTTCCCTTTTTTTTCTTACATAAAAAGTAACTCGATCTTTTGCCCTTTGCTTTCACTTAATAACATCTAAAAGTCATTCCATAACAGTTCATAGAGATCTTTCTCATTTTTTTTAGAACCCGTTTAATGCAAAGAAACTAGATCTTTGTAGTCATGTCTCTCTGATGACTGAGTAAGTTTTGGGTTGTAAGGCAGTTGAAAGGAGACGCCAAATGGCTCCGTTTCATAGCTGCATATGAAAATTCAAACGCAGAGTGACGAAGGTGTGGGTACTGGCCGAATACCGCGGGCAGGTGGCATTGCTACAGGTGACCTCATTCTCCCAAACAAGCAGCTTCCTTGGTAAAGTTTCAAACACGCCAAAGCAGTCTGCCCTCCATTTACGCAGTAGTTGGCATTCCTGGAAAATTCGGTGAGTGTGGAAACTCTCCGAGCGGTTTCTGCAGCTTCGGGAGCGGAGAGAGCCGGAAAGGCAGCTTCCTCCATCATTCTTTTCGTATAGCTGCGTAGTATTCCACCGTGTGTACCGGTTCATCCAACCAGTCTGCTGTGCTTGGGCATTTAGAGAGTTCCCAATATTTTGCAATCACAAACAACCCTGTGATGACTAAAATCATGAACATGTTTTGTTTTTGTTTTTTGAGGTGTAGCTTCACAGTAAGTTCCTAGGAGTGGGGTCGCCGGGTTGAAGAGATGTAGATGAACTTTTGTTGTCGACTGCCCATTGCCTCTTCTTCTTTTTTTTTTTTTTCACATAAAAGTTTTTAGTTTATTAATCCTCTCATGAAAAATCTGCACAAACGCCAGATAGTCCCTGAAGCATCTTTACTCCTTCTGTTGTCCAATCTCCAGCTCACTTTTTGCCAGCACCAACATTAGCTTTTGCAGTTCCCCTGACTTTCTTCATTCGGTTCTTGCGTTCCTTCCGCTGTTTTCTCGACGTCTTTTTCTTCTCATACAAGCCATGTCGTGCAAGTCTATGTTTGGGTTCATTTTTCTTTGCATAATCCAAGGAATCATAAATCATGCCAAAGCCAGTTGTCTTGCCACCTCCAAAATGGGTTCTGAATCCAAATACAAAGATGACATCTGGTGTGGTCTTGTACATTTTGGCTAGTTTTTCCCGAATTTCTGTCTTAGGTACTGTTGCCTTTCCGGGGTGAAGAACATCGATGACCATCTGTTTCCGCTGAAGTAGTCGGTTGGTCATGAATTTCCTGGTCCGGATAGTTACTGTGTCATTCATGATGGCGGTCGAGCTTTAGGCAGCCAGGGAGGAAAAAAGACCATTGCCTCTTCTTGAGAGTTTTCATTTTGCATTCTCGTCACCAATGTAGGAGAGCACGTTTTCCCACAGCTCGGCTGATGAAGTTTATTGCCAAGTTCTGAATTTTTGCCCAACTGTTGGATGAGAAATTGTACCTCAATGTAGGTTGTGAAGTTTAAACATTTCTTTATTTGAGTATAGCAGACACACACAGGATTCCGGTAGTTTCAGGTCTACAACATAGCGATTTGACAGCTCAGTGTAGGCATTTTTTTTTTTTTTAAAGTAAACACTGCACCCAATGTGGGGCTCAAACTCACGACCCCAGGATCAAGTCGCATGCTCCACGGACTGAGTCAGCCAGGAGCCTCTCAACATAGTTTTAATTTGCATTTCTCTTATTGAGTGAAAGCAAACAACTTTACACGGTTAACAGCCATTTTTAAATCTTTTGGGGAAGTGTCTGTTCATGTCCTCTTTCAAATGTTTTTATACATTAGTAGTATTATCCCTTTATTGGTGATATATGAGCAGATATTTCTTCCCAGTTGTCATTTGTACTTTTTTTTGGTCATGCAAAATGTCTTTAGCGTAGTCAGATTCATCATTCTTGTCATTTGTTTTCTTTTCTGATTTAGGATGCCTTTTCACTTTCTCAGATGCTTTTATTTCTAATTTTTATTTTTTAAAGTTTGAGAGAGAGAGAGAGAGAGAGAGAGAGAGAGAGAGAGAGTGTGTGTGTGTGTGTGTGTTAGCATGCATGGGGGAGGGGCAGAGAAAGAGGGAGAGAGAATCCCAAACAGGTTCTATGCTGACAGGGGCTTGAACCATGAACCGAGATCATGACCTGAGCTGAATCCAGAGTTGGTTGCTGAACTGATGGAGCCATCCAGGCACCCCTCTCAGATGCTTTGAACTTTTTACATTTTTTAAATGTTTATTTATCTTTGGGAGACAGAGAAACAGAGCGCAAGCAGGGGAGGGGCAGAGAGAGACAGAATCTGAAGTAGGCTCTAGGCTCTGAGCTGTCAGCACATAGCCCGAGGTGGGGCTTGAACTCATGAACCTCAAGATCATGACCTGAGCCAAAGTCAGACACTCAATGAACTGAGCCACTCAGGCGCCCCCAGATGCTTTTAAAAGGATATGTCTTTTCTTTAGCTTTGTGGTTGTTTGCTGGGGAGACTTTTCACCAGCAGAAAGGCTTTAACAGATTATTTTTATTTTTTTTAATGTTTATTTTTGAGAGAGAGAGAGAGACAGAGCACGAGCAGGGGAGGAGCAGAGAGAGAGGGAGACACAGAATCCGAAACAGGCTCCAGGTCCTGAGCTGTCAGCACAGAGCCCGACGCGGGGCTCGAACTCACCAACTGCGATATCATGCCCTGAGCCGGAGCGGGACGCTCAACCGACTGAGCCACCCAGGCGCCCCAGATTATTTTTATTTTTTGAGAGAGAGCAAGTGCATGGGAGGTGGAGAGAGGGACAGAGGGAGAGAAACAGAAAGAATCCTAAGCAGGCTCCACGCTCAGCGTAGAGCCCAATACATGGCTCAATCCCATGATGGTGCAATCACGACCGGAGTCGAAATTAAGAGCCAGATGCTCAACCGACTGAGCCACCCAGGCGCCCCCAGAAAGGTACTAATTTACATATTCAGACTTTTTGCAACAGTTTTGTAGGACATGGATGGCTGTACCCGATTCCAAACAATTTCATGGACAGAATTCTTAGTTTCAGAGCCCTTATCTGTCAGTTGCACATTTCGTGCAGTTTTAAGAATTTTGCAAGAAAGGTTGATAGGCCTTGTTTCTCTGTCAGTCTTACATTTCCCCTTCTTTCACTGCCTGTTCACTACTGATTTCCCCCTCTCCCCGAAACACGGCCTCTATGATGCTGCTGCTCCTGACCCCACACATTTTCAAACCTTTCCCTAAAGCAAGGACTGTGATCTACTAAGGGCCAAACTGTGGTGTTTTGCGGTTTCCTTTTTCCCCTGTAGATTCCGTGTGCTTCCTCTAAGTCCACTACTCCCTCTGCTCTGTGGGGTGATTTAACCTCCTTCCTCACGTTACGGTAACAGCAGGATCCCGTACTGGAACTTCCCCTGCTACTTACAGGAAACTTTAAGTTATAGTCTTCTGGTAATGAAGGCATGAACCCTGTGTAGTTTTTATTTGTTTTACTTGATTTGAGTTGTTTTGGCAGAGCAAGGGGCAGATTTGTAATCAGCCTACTGCCGATCGCTTTCCAATTCGAGAAGCCTCAACATGTTTGACAGATACATTTCAGGACCTAGTCAGGACGAAAACCATTGAAACTAGCAATAGAAAGTTATCTTAATTGAGTACCAGTGGTCATAAATGGTAGTTGAAGTGGGAGTTGAGTGTTAGGATTGGCAATGAGACTAGCAAAGGGCTAATATTAGCATAATGGTGGCTTTGAGATTTTAATCATGGAGTTGGAAGTCTGAAAAAATTAAGAAGCATTTTCTTGAAATTGGGAACAAGACAGTGAGTGCTTGCTATTATGGCTGCTACTGCTCAAAAGAATGTTGGTGATCCTGGCTATAGCAGTTAAATAGAAAAAAGAAATGAGGTAGGTTGTAAAAGGATTAAAGAGGAATTAACATCATTATTTGAAAATAGTATAATCTTAAATAGAAACCCCACAAACTCTTAGATGAGAAAATTCCGTAAGTTGAATACAAGATCAGTGGTCAAAAAGCAATAATTCCTTTGCAGCAGTGTGGCAGGGGCTCTTGGCTGTTGAACCAACAACCATTCCCCCTTCTTTGCTAACAAAATCTGTTTGTGTACAAACCCAGGAGATAAATCATGATTTATCTAAACCAGTCAAGGCAAATCCATTCCTTTTTACCAGATTCTAAATTTACCAGCATCCCCTCTAGCCAGGGATGATTTTGTGACCCCAGTCCTGGCCCAATAACATGTAAGTGGAAATCTGCCATGTTGTTCCTGGGAGTTTCCACTTTTTGCAAATGTTCTGGCTTCTTGAAGCTTTAGTTTTCTCTTGTATCAAGCAGATAATATGTGCCTTACCTTTCAGGATTGTAAAGATGAAGTGAGATTATTCTCACTTCAAAGTGATCCATAAATGCTGAATTAAAAGCAAGTAAATGCTAGTGTTATTCAAGATATTAAAATGATTATGGGCACAGATGTAGCATTGGTATAAATGCTACAAACTGGCAATAAGTTTGAAGAGTGCCATTATATACAAAGAAACCCTTTCACCCAACCAAGTCTTATTATTAATATACAAAGAAATCCCTTCACCCAACCAAGTCTTATTATTAAAAAAACTAAGAACTGGGGCAGTTGGGTGACTCAGTTGAGCATCTGACTCTTCACTTCGGCTCAGCTCATGATTTCATGGTTTGTGAGTTCGAGCCCTGCATGGGGCTCTGCGCTGACGACATGGAGCCTGCTTGGGATTTTCTCTCTCCTTCACTCTCTGCCCCACCCTTGCTTTCTCTCTCTCTCTCAAAATAAATACACTTAAAAAAACTAAAACAAAGCAAAACTAAGAACTGGTGAATTTTTCTTCTTGTGCAGCACCTGGTCCAGTGATTTGACTCACAAAACATTGTGAAGAATCTAGCACCACAGAAAACATGCCATTTGAGTGATTTATAGATGGTTATGCTAATACAGCTCTAGATCAGGGGTTGCAAAGTATAGAATATCAGATTATATATACAGTATAATCTACACTACGTGTATATATGTTAATATATATGTATATATACACACACACACACACAAATGTATAGATAGTAAATATTAATACTTTGTAGGCCATGTAGACTCTGTGCAACTATTCAACTCTGCCACGGAAGTAGAAAGCAGCCATGGACATGAAAACAAACGGCTATAGCTATAGTTCTAATAAAATGAAATGGGCAATGGGCCAACTTGGCCCGTAGGCCATAGACCATCCCTGTCCTAGACTCAAAGTTTACTGTTCTACAGTGAACTTGTCTCACAGGATCATGTCTTGGGAATCAACCCAATCGATTTTCCATTCTGTCATCTCTACCCTATTATTATCACTGTATATTCGTACAGTGCAGCCAAAGCACTTACATGGTGACTTAACACATTTGATCCCCAGTCCTCTGTGAGCTAAGAAGGGTCAATCTGGTCTTCTTTGTATTGATCAGAAAAAGGTTTAAGTGTGAATCATTCAAGGTCATAGAGCTACTGAGAGGCAAAATCCCTATTTCCTAGTTATCCTGGTTCAGTGCTCTTTAAAAACACACGATTAGAAACCTTACGTCTACTTCGTTGTTCTTCTCAGCTTCCACTGTTACTTCCTTTCTGATTCAAACTTCAGTGAAGCATTATGCATTTTTAAGACCTTGAATTTTCTTCTCAACTATAGCTTGTAGCCCCAAATTGAAAATTCTATTTTGAGGATATCAAGTATAAAAAGAATGCTTGTGATAGGGAGGGGAAATTGGCAATAAAAAATTAAAAAAATTGTTTTTTCTAGTTTAAAGCAAATTCTAGTCACTCAAGGAGAGAGAACACGCTTTTAATTTCAGTGTGAGAGGAAAAACAGAGAGGCAGGATACAGATCAACGCGCCATCCACGGACTATACACATGATATTTTTAGCATCTAAATACTAAAATTTCCTCTGTAAAACCCAAACTGTTAGGATACTCTTTAGTAGACAATTTAAAAACGCTAGAGAGGACACCTAACAGTCAAAATTAGACATGATTTGAAACTCTCAGAGGAAATCCATACACTAATGCCAAAGTGTCCAGCCCCATCATCTAATAGCTGACCTGGTTTTCTCTTTTGTAAAATGGAGGGATACCTACTTTATAGGATTGAAGACTGAAAATACTGTGTACAGATCAAGTAACACAGTATATATGGCAAGCTCTCGTTAAATGTGGCTATTTAGCAAACTTTGCGCTTAGAAAGAAAAATAAAACCTATACCGAACCATTAATTAGCAGCTAAACAAGCCAACGACTGCTTCCTGTCTACACTTCTAGTTATCCCTGTCCAGCTGACAGTAAATAGCAGGTCCTAGGGAAGACTATGGTCTTGCTCCCCCTGATCTGACCAATCCCACTTCACGTGTTTTCTGTTACTACTCCTTCTTGCCGTCTGAACAAAACCATTCAGCTCTCTACACTGTATCCAAGATAATCAGACCAGAGTAAAATTTAGTTTCTATGTTCTACTTCTCTTAGGATTTTTTTTCGTGATTTTTAAAACAGATCCTGAATGGAACAAAAAAGCTTTGTATCCCTTTTAAATAAATTTTGGAAGTCATATATATGATTAAAGAACAAGCAGGTGAGTTGCAAAGTAGCAGCTGCTGGCAAAGGGCTTCTGTTGTTTGAAAAAAATATATACTCTAAAAATTACCACATTTTGGTCACAATATTAATTTTGAAATTCCAAATACTAAAAAAGGATGTGAGTTAAAAAAAAAAAAAGTGTATGTATGTATTTGAAGAGGGTGTAAGTTAAAAAAAAAAAAAATTAGAGAAACACTGCCCTAGACTTTTGTGGAATGTAAAACTTAACTTTTTACTATTTTGCTGAGCCTTACTATAAAAATACAGATGGCACAGCTGTTGTATATCTTCAACCACTTGATTATAAATTGCTTTCAAAAGTAATTTATTTGGATTTTCTGTATCCTTTAATGAATTGCAAATATATTAACAGAAAAGGCTTTCCCCTCCCCCTCCCCGCCCCCACCCCCCCCCAGGACTGTACAACTTCTGAAATAAGTCAGGAAAAGGAAAAAAAAAAAGACAAAATTACATTGTTTCAATGCAAATAGAACACACACATCACACCCACACTTGCATTTTCCCAGGTTTTCACAAAGAAAACAGGTCACCATATTTCTCAGTGAAGACCCATACTATACTCTGGCTAATCAGAGACTTTCAAACTTTTTTCTTCAAAAAGAGCATTTTTAATAGACTAAATACTGGTTATCACTGAGTTTTTGTTTAAGGTACAACAGCAGCATGGTTCAAATGTAACTTGCAGTTCTTGGAAAAAACAAGAATTTTAAAATAATGAAATACAGAAAAAGTAGGGACCACCTTTCATTATTTTGAGTACCATTGTTCGCTTGAAAAAATATTTCCAACCTTCTAAAATCCCAGAGTTAAGAACTATTTCCAAGGGGGAAAAATATCCAATGCCACAACATAACTTCTGAACAAGAGTGTGTGTGTGTACACATATACGTATGTGTGTGAAAGCTTAAAGAGTTAAAAAAGGATGTTAAAGTTCTTGTATTTTAAATGTCCTTCAAAGTAACTTCTGAAATTTCAAACATTTTGCTTGATCAAAACGTAGGTCTTTTTCTGATTGTTTGATCTTCATTCCAGGCAAAAAAAGGAAAAAAAAAGCCAAAAAAAAAAAAAAAGCAAGCAAGCCAAAAACAGTTACTAGGTGGGAATAAGGCTTCAAATACCTAAATATTTTGAAAGTAGGTGTGAGGAAAATGAAATCAGGCTAAGCTTGGGCTGAGTGTCCCTCAGCCAGCCACTGCCATGGTGTACCCTCCACAACTATCTTTTTATGCTTGGTCTCAAAATAAGTACCAGAAAGGCTCTCACCTCTGGCACAGGACATAAATTCCTACTATAGAAAAGATAACTATACATCAGCAAATTATGTTCTGAGCTTAGCGTTCTCCAGGCTTTGTAACAGAGCTCAGGTTGAAGCTTTCTATGAAATTCTCTATTTGATACTGTTATAGCGCTGGCTTATGATTTGCCAATTAAAAAAAATAAAAGAGTATAAAATTAAATATTACAGAACTAATGAATAAAATGGAATATTTGTTAGAATCCAAGTGCTAGCCTTTGGGAATTTTTAATGATCTTCATTTACTCCCAAACTTTCTTTTTTCTTATAAATTATTTTTTTAAGCAGCACATATTACATAGATTTAGGTAGGAAATTTTGTTAAATACCTCTCTGGCACCAATTACCTAATCTAAGACTCGGACTTGAATTAATTTATAATGGTATCTAATCCACATTCAAGTGAGATTAATAGTAAATGATAGAAAGTAACTGAGCCTACAGGCTAAAATTTTCTTCACATCTTCTGTAGTCCACCTTATTTTCACAACTTGACTAACACGTACAGGTAACCAGTAGATAAATTTGTCCTTCATCAAAGAATCCAAAATAATAACCGTAGGCCTGTCGTTCGTAAGAAACTATAATTTGTTATATTCTGACATTGGCACTTAAAAAAATGTTAACAACTAAAGTTTCTCTAAAAATTTCAATACATTACAATAAAGGAGATACACAATTTAAGACTTTAAATCTGTTACTGTGAAATTCCAATAATTCCCATTTTATTATGCATAATTAGATCTTTAAAATTGTGGCCATTCCCCAAAGACACCAATCTATATTACGACACACTCAGGAGAGAACTCATCTCCTTCATAAGAATGGTTGTTTTTTTCCCCCCAGCTAAAAATTTCTAATACCCTAAACCCAATCACTCTTGGTAAACGTTTTGGTGACTCACACTACTGAAAATAATTTGAAGCAGAGAGCTGAAAAGAATGGAAATGACCTCAACCAAAGGTAACAACACATTCTTGCACCCTGCTTAAACACTTAGAAAAGTCAAAGGGATACTTTCTTGAACAAATATAGATTCAAGGTCATGGTACAATTTTGATTGTATTAAGGCTTTGCTATCATGATCTCTTTTAAGTCTCTCCACTTTAGTGTTCTCATTTTGATTCTTATGGTGAACATAAATGGTTATTAAGGGCCTTGTTTTGGCTTTTCAGTGGGCAAACACTCTATCATCTCTGAATGTTTAAGGTGATCCCACAGAGCTCAAAGAGAAGAGGCAAAATGGTAAGGGAACAACTTGAAAGTCTGCAATACCAAGACAATGATCAACACTTTGAAGCAAGATGAATAAATTAAAATTCTTGGTTAGACATTAAAGCATTCTTGCCAAGAATAAGTGTACGCTGTATGGAGGGATATTTGATTCCTACACATGAGTCCCAATATGCCCATTACATTTGTTTATGGGAGACACTGCAAGTTTAAGGTAATTTACATTCCTTGGCAATCAAGTTACTCTGTTATAGGCAATGTCTTTTATTGTTCCATCTGGCACTTGCTAACACCATTCTTGAAGAACCTAGAAATGAAGGTCAGTCACTCTGTTAATCAGGAACAGAACCAAATGAAAACAAATTTTTGGAAAACGACCAAAAAATTCTGGTTCATCACTATTTTCCATACCTAACGGTTCCTTCAAGATAAAATGTTAACTCTTCCTTCCATGATAGCTTTCAACAAAGGGAGATTAAAGAAAAAAAAAAGAAAAGAAAAGAAAAGAAAGTTCCCCATCTTACCCCCCTAAATTGTCATTCGTACTGGTGAAAGAGCCAGTCTTGTTAGCAGCTAAATATTGCACTGCCTTTCATTCTGTGTACAGTCAGGGTCCAATGAAAGTGGCACACTCATTGTCTAAGTGATGGATGATGACACTGCCGGCTCAAGAGTGAAGACTCAGTATATGGAGGGACAAGAAACATGTCAGCACTAATCACACATCCAGTTGCAAAAGTCTGGTTTCCGGAAGTTAAAACTCATCACTTTCAGCTGCATGAAGTTGTGTGTCGTCTGCGTCTGTCATGCTGCTCTCCTGGGATTCATCTGTTCCCACTTTAAAAATAAAACAAAAGTCTACAGTCAGGTGTCTGATGAATATCTCTTGTTGGTTCATGAAAACAAGGGAGACTATTCTACGTAGAGATGAGATCTTAAATTAAGGCCCTTAAAATCCTGACATCCTTCAATCAAATGCAATTCAGATTCCTTATTTTACAGCATGTCTGACAAGACTGGTTTACTGCATTTAACCTTTAAGAGTTTTAACAAAGCTACCTCTCCCTAATAAATTCCTTATTCCAACACTAGGAATTAGAACTAGTTCTCCATGACATTAAAAAAAGACTGACATTCCCTCCAACTGTTGACTCCCCTCTGGGAATAGTCCCTGCTAGTCCACAGAAATATAGAATATAACCCTCAGTTCAAAAAGGGTTATTGGGATTATAGGAATTATAATTTTAATTACAGCCTTTTGCCAAGTTTTCTGGAAAAAACCATCTTAGTTTGCCTCATCAGAAGTTTCTCAATTCTCTTATTAAAAAATACTACTTTTTTTAAAAAAAAGTATTTATTTACTTGAGAGAGAGCACATGTGCATGAGTGAGGGAGGGGCAGAAAGAGAGAGGGGGAGAGAGAGAATCCCAACCAGGCTCTGTGCCGTTAGTGCGGAGCCTGACGTGGGGCTCGATCTCATGAACCATGAGATCATGACCTGAGTCAAAACTAAGGGTCAGACGCCTAACTGACTGAGCTACCCAGGTGGCCCTAAAAAAATACTATTATGTGAGGACTTAGTTCTCACTACTTATTTTAAGATATATACTCAATTTAGGGATAGAGTATTTACTACTGCCTTAAACTCTGTTCCTTCCTCTTGACCCTTCAATTAATACATATAAGCCATATTTTTGGATTGTGAATTTGCCAGAGCTTCATAGAATTTGAATAGTTACTGCAGATCTGTCAATACTTTAAAATGTGCAAAATTGGGGCCCCTGGGTGGCTTAGTCGGTTAAGCACCTGACGTCGGCTCAGGTCATGATCTCAAGGTTCATGAGTTCAAGCCCCGAGTTGGGGTCTGTGCTCAGCTCAGAGTATGAAGCCTGTTTCGGAGTCTCTCTCGGTGCCCCCTTCCATGTTAGTGCTCTGCCTTTCAAAACTAAATAAATGTTAAAAAAAATTAAATATATTTTTTAAAATGTGCACAAATTTATTATTCATTTACTTATCACTTATAATGTCTTCAACATATTGTCACATCTATCATCCTGCCCATCCCACTCTGAATTCCTATGAAGCAGATAAGGCAGGCAGGCATTAGTTACATATTTAAACTTAAACTGAGGTCCAGGTAAAAATCTGCCAAGGATTTGTTAAAGTCACACAGCAAATTAGGTTCAAAACCGAGACTAGTTACCTGACTCCACATGCACTTTGTTAATATATTGCCCTAATTTAATTTCCCTAAAATTCCATTTGGTATAAAGAATATACCATGGTTAGAAAAATAAGTTAGGGGTGCCTGGGTGGCTCAGTTGGTTAAGCGTCCGCCTCTTGATTTTGGCTTAGGTCATGATCTCAGGGTCATGAGACTGAGCCCCATGTTGGGCTCAGCATGGAGCGTGGAATCTGCTTGGGATTCTCCCTCTCTCTCTGCCCCTCCCCAGCTCGTTCTCTCTCTCTCTCAAATAAACTTAAAAAAAAAAAAAAAAAAAAGAAAATTAAAAAGCAGCCCACAAATTCTTATGCAAAAGGTAGCTTTCTGAATACTCAATACTTGAAAAAATGTTTACTCTGTGTCATAAAGAAATATCTGTACTGCTCTGCCTACCTCTGAGTTGATGTTTTACTAGCCCTCTGGTTCGATACACTTAGAAATCTAATTCATATGGATGGTACTCACTGATTTGCTCTTCTTGGGTTATTGGCTCCTCATCATCTGGAAGGTAGCGCTTGTCAATTGCCTCTTTAATCTGGTTATTGGCTCCTTTAGGATCTAAATCCATAGCCCAAGAGAAATTCATCAGGGCGAGGTGCGTTTGACCTAACTTCTTGTAAACCTAAAAATAAACAGCAGCACTACATTTTTCATTAAGTTGTGAGCTTCAATTATAAAATCCTAAACATTAACAATTTAAATAGGCTTCTAATTTACATGCTGTAAACCCATTCTGATGAGTAGGTCATTTTCATCCTACAGAGGAACTCAGACTAACTTTTGAGTTACTTTTGATATAGATATTTTCAGAATTCCTTGTCTCTGTCTCTCCAATAGTGAGCTTCCAATAAATCACATTCTGATTGGATCAATGACAATTGAAAGAAACGGACTATAAGCTGCTTGATTAGCAATTCATTTCCACTGATTTCAAACGTTGTTATATCAACTCTGAACACCTGTCCACCATTCTCAGCCTCCTTAACCAGTTGGTGTTTAGGGGCCCAGTCTGTAAAGTCCTTACTAGTCTGGCTTTGGAAATCTCGGAAGTCGTTTCTTCTAATTAAGACAACACCAGCCATTAATTGACTTTTTTGGGGGGATGCCTACATATTTTATGGATAATTGGAAGCTAAGAGCTTTCCAAGATATAGTCTCAGTTATGAACTCACGGCCACTGGCTGCAAGTGCTAATATACTTCCAAAACCATAGTATGGTTAGGATATACGGTGTATGTTCTTATTCCTTCAGCAGGATATCATCTTCTTAGATCTTATAACTAACTCTGTTCTTCATTCCCAGAGCATTTAGTTCAGAGATCTAGTTGAGTTTGCTCAAGAGATGTTGCATAATATGTATAATATTTCTCCTTCAGAAGTTAATGTTTGTTACGAAAGTCACAGTTTAGGACCTTGGCCCCAATCTTTACCTTTCCTATTAAGAAGTAAACGAGGGATTCTTTGGGAACAATTTGTTTCAATTCTTCAAGTTCTTGTAAAGCAGACTGAAAAAAGCAAAGAAAAACAGAGTAGCAAAATTTTACAAAGTTCTAACTAAGCAAGTGTTATTTGATTTCCCAAATCATCTTAACTAAAGCTTACTAGATCTTTATCAATGCACTTCCTTCTTGCATTAATTCTTGTCATGAAATAAAATGCATGAAAAATACTTATGACAACAGGGACTAAGAAATGGCAGGAATTCACCAGAGTACACTGAGAACACACACACGCAGGTGGTGACAATACTTGCTTTGGTCACCGTTTTATATAAAATAACAATGCTCCATTACACTGTGTGTGTAAGAGCTTCGGAAACTAAGTTGCAGAACAAAATAATTCTGAAATTCTGTTCATAGACCTTCTCCCTGATGCAAGCACCAAGCTTTGAATACCAACCTGCTATTTTAACTAATGATGAAGAGTCTAAAATTTAACCCTCTGAATTAAGTCAAAATTGTCTACAAATCTTTTGATCATCGCTAAAGGGGTTGGGGAAATTGAGAGAAAAGATAGAGAAAAAAGATTTGTATTTAAAAGAAAGACATGATGATCAAAAATAAAACTGGGTCCCCAACTGAGATACTGTCTGCTTTTCACCTAAGCAAATGGACAAAAATAAAAATAACTTGATATATAAAGTTACCATGACTGAGGGGAATGAGGCATTCTCATCACTGAAGGTGGAAATGTGAACTGATGCAAAGCCTGTTTGTGAACTCTATTTAGCATTACCTATTATGTTAAAAACTGCATGTAACCATTAATTCAGCAATCCTGCTGCTAGGAATTTATCCCAGGGACATATTCAAAAAAGTTCATTAAGCCATCTTTGTAAGAAGATTCCATTCAACATGTTACTGCAAATCATTAGAAGCAATGAAGGCGTGTCTAATCATAGCCTAGTTAAAATAAATTATGATCCATCCTCTATGGAACACTAGATCTGTAGGTACTTAACTCTATGCTAAAAAAAAAAAAAAAAAAAAAAAAAAAGATACAATAAAGTATGTGCAATACTATTTCTTTTGCAACAAAACATATATATGACACATATACGAATAGTTATGTGGGTATTCTCATAAACACTTTATAAATACACTTATGTGAGCACATATATGTTTCCTTTTTTTTCTGGCAGAAATCAATGACTGAGGTAAAGGGGAAGACTTTCTATTTTTAACATGGCAGCTTTCTCAATTTTTTGAATTTTCTAAAATGAATATTATACTTTATTTCTCTTTAATGTCCACAGAGATTATCTACTTTTCTTCTCTATACATACCTCTTTGTAGTAAAACAAAATCCAAAGTAAGTCAGGTTAAAAAAAAAAAAAAAGATAAATACCAAATATCTATCCACAGAAACGTTAAAGTGGAAGAAAAAGCAAATTACAGAATACGTGTAGTTGTATTAGCTTCTTATTTTGTCATAACAAATTACCACAATTTTGATGGCAAATAAAACACATTTTTTCATCTTATAGTCTGTGCATTAGAAATACAATTTGAATCACACTGGGCTAAAATCAAGGTGTCTTCCTTTCTGAGGGTTATCTGTCTCCCTGCCTTTCTTCCCAGACTTCTTAAAGGCTGCCCGCATTTTTTGGCTTGTAGCCTCCTTCCTCCGTCTTCAAAGGCAACAGACGTGGGCCGAGGCCTTCTCACGTTGGTTCTGACCACAGCTGGCAAAGATCCTCCATGTGATCTTTAAGAGCCACGTGATCAGACTGGGCCCACCTGAATAACACAGGATACTCTCCCCAACTCAAGGTCCACATCCTTAATCACATCTGCAAAGTTTCTTCTGCCGTGTAAGGTAACATAGTCACAGGAACCAAGGATTAGGGCCTGGACATCCTCGAGGGGTCATTACTCCGCCTACCACAGTAGTGTAAGCCTCCTTTGTTACAATTAAAAATATGTACATGATGAGAAAAAGATCTAGAGAAGTGTGTTCTGAGTTGTTAATAATGCTCCTCCCTTGGAGGGTCAGCTTATAAGGCACATTCAACCTCGTATTTTTTTTATACTTTCATATTATTTGAGTTGTTTGGTAACAGGCCTATTACTTTCATAAAAAGCCCCCACAGAGATACAAGGACTAAAGCAGTGATCAAAGATAGTGGGCTAGCAAATGTATCAGAGGATTATAGAATTTAGGTAACATAAGGGGATTTATACATTGATTGGTGTAAGACTTTAGTTTTATTTCTCTGAAAAGGGTGGAAAGGAACCAATCTTACTTCCCAGTTATAAAAAAGTTTAAGACAGTCCCATCCCACCCTCCCTTCACCTAAGGCCAAATGTAATTTCTTGGCTTTTGTAAAATTTTTACTGGCATTACCTAAAATGAAAGGTTCACATACAATATTTTTGTGGAAAGCAGTGTGAAAGTAGCTGTGTGGTAGATTCCACAGATTCGTTACCATACTAGAGTGATGTGTGAAATTTTCTGTAATAAAAAGGATTGAGAAAAGAGTAAAGGCACACACACACACAAACGCGCGTGCACACTCTCTTGGGACAGTGTGTTTGTGTAAAAGGCTGTGTTTTTTACACAAGTATGTAGGGGGCTCTGGTGCAGCCTGAACATTTCACATGTTCCTAACTGCTGGCAACCCACGAGAAATAAACTCAAAGGACCGCTGGGCGGAATGGGTCTGAGAATCACATCTGCCTGTCTAGGAATGGAAGATTTACTACATGTGGTAAGTCTACGAGGTAGACTGTTCTCTTTTCCTTCCATACTAGTAAATATTGTAAAATATACACGGAATAAAGTCTCAAGATAAAAGATCTGTGGTCATGGATATTAGTTACTTAACGATCACGGTTACACCTGTCCGACATTACTGACAGGGACTGATGAAGCCTGTATCACAATGAAGAAGCCTGGGGCTGCCTTGTAATACCACAGAGAAGCAGTTCTCACACTTGTTGGGTCTCCAGACCTCTTTATACTCTTAACGTTTATTGAGGAACCCGAAGAATTTTTGTTAATGTGGGCTATAGCTATCAATACTTACCATATCAGAAATTAAAACTTGAAAAGCTTAAAAAATATTGATCCATTAATTTAAAAGTAACAACAATAAAGCCATTACTTGTTAACACAGATAATATCTTTTTAATGAAAAATAACTTTTTCAGAATAATAAGTCAGTGAGAATAATGGCATTGGTTAATATTTTTGCAAATCTCTGGTTGATAGAAAATAGCTGCACTCTCTTATCTGCTTCTGCATTCAATCCATTATGTCATGTAGCTTTTGGAAAATTCCACTGTACATTCGTGAGAATAAGAGTGAAAAAGGCAAATAACATCTAAATATTATTATGAAGATAATTTTGACCTTGTTTACTCCTTGAAAGGATTTCTGGGGACCTCCAGATGTTCTCAGACCACACTTTGAGAATCACTGCTTTAAAGCAATCTTAATCGGAACAATGCACTCCAATCCTTCGCTGCTACACCACACACGGTTCAGAACTGACAGCTTTTCTAACTGTGTGTTGTAATTGTTATAAAAATTTCCTGCATCTATCATACCTCCCCACCTTGATAATCTAATTACAAAGACTCATTGAGAAACAGTGTCTAACATAGTGTCAGAGTTCTCATTTTTGCCCTAAAAAGACTTAAGATTTACAGCACATTAAATGGGGTGATATTAGCAATGCTTTTGCCACAGAGGTTGAGGTGGCCCTCTAACACCATTGGATTTTCATTTTGGAGCCAAGACATTTTGGAAGCAATCAGTAACTTTTACTTATGCCCCTTTTTATATTATTTTAATATAGGTATACTGGATACACCCGTGCTTCAAAGTAGGTCTTATAATTTAGCTGATACTCAAAAATGGCTATAACTTGAACAATGGGAAAGATTAGAACTTGGGCTTCTTGAAGCAAGTACAGGGCTGACTTAAATGGCATAATATCTGGTAGGTGTGTTGGCATTAAAATGGCCTGAAGAATAATTGAATAAAATCCTTCAACTGAAGAACCTGACCCCATATCTAAAGAGGTTACAGGGGTGCCTGGGTGGCTCAGTTGGTTAAGTGGCTGACTCTTGGTTTCGGCTCAGGTCATGGTCTCATGGTTCTCATGGTTCGTGTTTGGGCTCTGTGTGGGGGGCTCTGTGTTGACAGTACGGAGACTTCTTGGGAGTCTCCCCCCTTACCCACCCCCCATCCTTCCCCTGCTCACTCTCTCTCAAAATAAACAAATAAACCTAAAAAAAAAAAAAATAAAGAGGTCCAATGAAGCAAAAACATGAAAACAAATGATGAATTACAATTACAGCACCTCAAAGAACAAGTTAAAAGTTGAAAAGTGTTTATTAGATCTATTTTTTTCTTTTTCCTTTTTTTTTTGGAGAGTGTGTATGCACGCGGCGCAAGCTGGGGAGGGGCTGAGGGAGAGAATCTTAAGCAAAAGGTCTATGCCCAGCGCAGAGCCTGACACCGGTTTGATCTTATGACAGTGAGATTGTGACCTGAGCCGAAGAGTTGGGTGCTTAACCAACTGAGCCACCCAGGCGTCCCTAAAAGTTGTTTATTAGATTTAAAAGAAGCTTTTATAAAAAAACAAAAACAGTAAGGACTAGACATCCACTTCTTTGATAAAGAAAAACAGAGTAAGATTGGTGGAAATCACTGAATAAATGACAACGAATAAATTAGATGACTGATCCCTTATATATCTTTATTAGTCTGCAAATGTTAAGAGCTTAATATTGGTCTTGTATTTTTCAATTTCAGCAAATGTCAATGTGTACTGGAAGAACTGACTTCTTGGGAGAGTCTACTGAAATGGATTATTTGGTCCAACATTTTCTGTGCACTTAACTTTGGGTTTTTGTTTCTTCGGTAAGTTTTTACTCTTTTTAGAAAGAAGAGCCTAAATTTATTAAAAAAGTAAACTGAACTTTCAATCAACACTTTGGAGTCATGGTTTGTGATTCAGTAAATGATAACAAAAAAACCCATGTCACTTTATGCCTCTTTTCTCTTTCTCAATTTTCCTTCTCTTCTTTTCTCAGTATATGTATGTATGTATTTTTTTCAGGCTACAGCTCCGTAATTGGGAAAACAGAGTGAGAACTAAAGAGAGAAACACATCAGACTAGATCAAGTAGCCTTGTTCTAAGCTTTTATAACTCACTATACTTTTCCTTTATGTACTCAGCACGCACTTTTTTTGTGATTATTTGATTAATGTCTATTGTCCCTCTGGAAGGGTGCTAGCTGGTGAGCTCTTCAAAGGTAGGAAATGTGATTGCTTTGCTTTTGCCCCTTTATCCCTAGTCCCTGACATGGAATAGGCAGGTACTCAGTACATATTTGTTGGATTATGCACAAACATTCATTTGTCACCTGCTCAGATATATTGGTCTTAGGGGATGGCTTAGGTCTTACCTTTAAGATAACTCCCTGATGGAAAAACTGCCGTTCTATATACAGAATCTTTACAAGGGATAATGACATATTCCTAAATAGCCACACACTCATCCTGCATATCAGTATCTCATGAAAAAATAAAAATCACAAAAGAAAATAAATAGCTTTTGAAAATGGGAAAATAAACTATCAGAGACGAAAGCTATAAATAACTTTTGGTTTATTAAAAAAAAGGGCAAAACTTAAGCAATAAAATGCTGAAAACCATTAAAATATGTATCTTACCTTATATTTTTCATTTGCAAATAAAACTGAGGCTCTGTGAAATTTGCATAGAGGGTTCTTGGGATCAATAACAATGGCTTTGTTTAGGGTATCCAAAGCCTTCTCAGATTTTTTCAGTGCATGCTGAACCTGTAAGAAGTAAAGATCACATTAATGTTTCCTTTTGATATTTATGGAGAAAGGTGAGAACCAAATACTGTCACTCAAAACCAACATAGAAATAATAAAATCACTGGGGCACCTGGCTGGCTAAGTTGGTAGAGCATGTGGCTCTTGATCTTGGGGTTGTGAATTTGAGCCTCACATAGAGATTACTTTAACAGCAGCAACAACAACAAAAAGATAATAAAACTACTAAAGATGTATGGTCTAACTGGATTTTCCACAGGGTTAGGTGGACTCAATAATTGAATACCTGGCTATTAACAGAGTATCTCTAAAGTCTCTTCCAATTCTATCTAGTTCAACTGCTTCACTTTCAAGAGGAGAATACTGAACCCCAGAATGTTAAAAACTTTGCTCTGGGATCAGAACCTAGGTCCTCTGACACCCAATCCACCATTATCCATAATGATAATCCATACTGATAATTCTATCTGTAGAGCAGATATTCAGTTACTTTTAAGTCTAAAAGACAAGGAAAACCCTGGTTTTCCCTTCACAAGAAAATCTGTACTATTTAGCTAAATAATACTCACATTTCAATAGGTTTATTATGGTCCTCTAAATATCAGGCTTTGCTTTTTTTGTTGTTGTTTATTTATTTTTGAGAGACAGAGCATAAGCAAGGGAGGGGCGGAGAGAGAGAGACAGACAGAGAGAGAGAGAGAGAGAGAGAGAGAGAGAGAGAATGAGAATGAATGAATGCAAAGCAGGCTCCAGGCTCTGAGCTGTCAGCACAGAGCCTGAGGCGGTGCTCGAACTCACGAACGGTTAGTTCATGACCTGAGCTGAAGTCAGAAGCTTAATGTACTGAGCCAATCAGTTCTTCTCCCAAAATGAACAGTGAAATCTCAAACTAACATAATTTCCTCACATTGTACGCCCATTCCCACAAAAGCCAAGCTTGCTGAGAGAAAGAGAAGGGCAGAGGAGGGAAAGAGGAAGGAGCTGGGTAAGAGGCAAGAACAAAAACTTCTGGTACCATGCTTACAGAGAAACTAGTACGAGATTTCAGAAAGCAAACAGACTTTTTCTCCTATGAACGTACAACTTATCAGTTAAAACACTTAAAAAAAAAAAAACCCCATGAAAATGGTGATCCAAAAACGGACTCAATGGAATGATTAGAAATATTATCTACCATCATGCATGGAATGGATTTGAATCATTTTTAATATCCTATCCTAGAAACATTGTACAAATCTTATGATTAAAAAAATTACGTCTCTGTTCTGATTTTTGAAAGATATCTTTTGAGGCGCCTGGGTGGCTCAGTCAGTTAGGCATCAGACTTTGGGTCAGGTCACGATCTCACAGTTTATTAGTTTGAGCCCTGTGTCAGGCTCTGTGCTGACAGCTCAGATTCTGGAGCCTGCTTCAAATTCTGTGTCTCCGTCTCTCTCTTCTGCTCCTCCCCTGCTCGTGCTCTGTCTCTCTCTCCCTCTCTCAAAAATAAATAAACGTTAAAAAAAAAAAAGGTATCTTTCTATGACAATATCCGTAACATTGACAGGTATGTGTTAGGGCTAGTATCATAGCCTATTATGAATTTTTTGACCTTTTTTTTTTTTTTTTTTTTAAAGAAAGATAGTAAAAGCCGGACTCCCTTGGGGCTTCGAACTGTGCGTACAGAAGACAAGTGCAGTGAACACAACTTTCAGTCCCGTAGTCAGGATGAGGCCACTCCTCTCCATTCCACCGGATACTGCACCTTTCCGACAAGCGTCACCCAGCGAGCCAACACCTGCTATTTTCCACCATGTGCTCTTCTACCTGCAGCACCAAACTAACTGGTTATGGCTTTGTTTAGACAACTGATCAACTCCCGACCTGCTAAGTTATTTGAAATCTCTGTGCTGAGTTGATCAAATTGGTAATCTTTGCCTTCATCATTTTTCTATTTAGTCCACTGAGTCAGTCTCTGTGGTCAGTTGTTACCAGATCAAACAGGTCATGTAGACAGAGGGTACAAGTATTTTGGGGAATGCTGCCTGTTACCAAAATGTTGGAAAAAATTTATTTCAATATCTTTCAAATTTCAAAAAGTGCAGTGGATAGAATGCCTACTAAACGACTGTAAAATACTAAAATCTTCCATCAAGCAACGTGTAAAAAAAACCCAAAACATTCAGCCTATAAATTGCTCTGTGATTACACTTCACTGTCGTCTTAATATAGTCCTTTTTCTTTTTCTTTTTCTTTTTGAGTGAGAGAGCACTTGCGATCAGGGGCAGGTGCAGAGAGAGAACCCCAAGCAGGCTCCCTGCTGTTGGCACAGAGCCCAAAGTGGGGCTCGAACCCACTAACTGTGAGATCATGACCTGAGCCAAGATCAAGAGTGAGACACTTAACTGACTGAGCCGCCCAGGTGTCCCCATCTTAATATGTTCTTTGTATGTGCATATACACACACATATGTGTATACACGTATTATGTGATCTATGCAATAGAAATTACGGGAAGGGGCAGCTTTGGAGTATATATCCTGTAATTCTTTTACGGGAACAGGTGGCAGTGTTTACATAGCAGCACTTCATCTTCAGGCTTGTACTGGGTGCTGTTGCTTGCTATCTATGAAATGTGTCACACAAGTTTAAAGTTAAGTGTGTTCTGAAGAAAGGTGTGAACAATAGTGTTCATGGGCTTTTAGAATGCTTTTCACTTTCAGTCCTTGTAACCCAGCTGTTTAGCAGCTAGAAGCAATTCAAATAATATGAGCATTATCTCCTGCTAAAAGTAACGTTTTCAAGTTTCCATGGCATATTATGATTGTAAACGTTTCTCAGTTTCAATAGTAAGTCCATGGGAGTCCCATGAACTTCCTGAAATGTCTGTATTAACTGTGAGTTATGTTGAATAAGTGTGGCATGAACAAAGTGTTTTATTGCACAGAGTTAAATAGTATGTTGCCTGACAAGGCTATTGCTATTTTATTACAACCTTACCTCTTTTTATAAAATGTACCAAGATTTAATTGATAACTTTATTTTACAAGTAAACAAAAGTTTCTTTAAAAAAATGGCGATCCACATCGCCTTTTAAGAATTTTAATTAGTGGGGGCCTGGTGGCTCTGTCGGTTTAGCGTCCAATTTCGGCTCAGGTCATGATCTCACAGTTCATGGGTTTGAGCCCCACATTGGGATCTATGCTGACAGCTCAGAGCCTGGAGCCTGATTCAGATTCTGTGTCTTCCCCTTTCTGCCCCTCCCCTGCTCATGTTCTTTCTCTCTCTTTCAGAAGAATATATAAATATTAAAAAAAATTAAAAAAAATAATTTTAATTAGTTCTGGGGTACGTGGGTGGCTCTGTCGGTTAAGCATCCGACTCTTCATTTCGGCTCAGGTCATAATCTCATGGTTTAGAGGGTTCAACTGCCCCACTGGGCTCTGCGCACTGACTGCACAAGGCCTGCTTGGGATTCTCTCTGTCCTTTCCCTACTCACGCTTTCTCCCTCTCAAAATAAATGAATAAACTTAAAAAAAAAAAAACCCGATATTAATTAGTTCTGACATACCTATGTCACTCAGAGGCTAAAACACAGGGAACCATGTCTTGAAATATTAATTACTGAATTTAGGAGCTATATTAATATGGAAAAGTACTTTCAAAATATGAAGTATCTCATGCGAGTCTTACAACAACCCTAAGAGGTAGGCAAGGTGGTATTACTTGTCATCCATAAAATAAAAGCTCAGAGAAATGGACTTGCCCAAGGAATGAGGGTACTCCAGTGATTTCTCTTTATGTCAAGGAAAAAGGTGGTATTTTTGGCTCTAAAATAATCCATGATATTGTTCCAGGAATATGGAAAAAAAAAAATAACAAAGTCCTAATTCTCACCACAGCGATTAAGTCAATAACCAACACATTTCAAAAGGGAGATTAACTGAAAAATATTTAGAAAGCTACTTACTACTCCAATGTGGCAAAGTAAAACTGAACTTTGAGGGTTGATATCAAGTGCTTTCTGGAAATGCATTTCTGCAAGGCTGAATTTTTCTTGCTTGTAATAAATCATTCCTAAGCCATACCTGAAAGTATAAAATAAAATATAAATTTAGGGATATGAACTTTTGGCTGCTAATTTAATTCAACTTAATACAAGGGTGTATATGGAATCTGGCTTTTTAATAAACTAAAGAAAAATACTGGTGGTGTCAGAGAAGGCAAAAACTATCAGTCATGATAAAAAACCATCAAGACATTTTAGACAAGTCCCTTTTATAAGTAAAAACAATAAATCAAATTCAATCAATCAATCAATCAAATAGAACTTTAGCAATGAGGAAAAAAGAAACTACATCCTTAAACCCGTCATTACAATCTAGATTTAACACCTCATTTTCACTAAGTGGCTAATGATGTCTGTGCCAATTAACTTTGTTAAATTCTTTCATTTAATCCTAGAAGGAAACAAAGAGATAGGTACTGTTATCACTCATATTTTCAAATAAGGAAACCAAGTTGAGAGAAGTTAAATAACTTGCCCACATTCATACAGCTAATAAGGATTCTAATCAGAGACTTCCTTTATGATTCTCAACTCTAAACTCCTAGTAATGCTACTTCCATATTCTTGGTGCAAACGCATGTGTATCATTATAATTACATATGCATAGATAGCATCATGTTCTGCTTCCCCTCTCACTCACTGTATCAAAAATACACTCCTACAGACTTCACATTATAAATTTGGAAGGCTATGTAACAATATATTAAGTTGATATACAGGTATTTCTTCTGAATTTTCAAAACCTCAAATGAACATAATGTGACTGATATACATTAAGGAGACCTTTCTTGGCCACTACTAGATGATGATAATGAGGAATAAGCACCAAATTAATGAAATAAGAAAAAAGCACAATGTGTTTTCTTACATCTGATATAATTATACCATTATAATTGTGTTAGGGGTGAAGAAAAGGCATACAAAGCTCTGCACTAACAATGGTGATGGTCGAATAACAAAAGGACTATTGTGGAGTTGGAATAATACATTTCCTTAGTGTTTCATTAGATACATAAAATTACCTAAATACCTCAACATTTAAATTCTTCCTGTGAAAGCTCACCAATCTGAATACTTCTTTTTTTCCAACTGAAACAATTATTTTTATAGCAATTTTTGGTATGGTATAGTTTCTTAAGAACTCAATTATTGCGGGGCACCTGGGTGGCTCAGTCGGTTAAGCGTCCAACTTTGGCTCAGGTCATGATCTCACAACTTGTGAGTTCAAGCCCCGCGTTGGGCTGTGTGCTGACAGCTCGGAGCCTGGAGCCTGCTTCAGATTCTGTGTCTCCCTCTCTCTCTGTCCCCCTTCCCTGCTCATGCTCTGTCTCTGTCTCAAAAATAAATAAAAACATTAAAAAAAAAAAAAAAAAAAGAACACAATTATTGCAATATAGGGCAGACCCAAACATTTTAAAAACAACACGAGTCCTATTCAGAACTGAATTCCTAAAATATTACAGAGTGCTTTATGTGAAGACAAGGCAGTGTCAGCAAGCCTGACTGCTTAATATGTCAGCAGAAGCTAGCACCTGTCAGGCCATCTTTCAGGTAATGTGCCTACTTAGAAATGAGACGTACTCCATTAAAAAACATACATACACAAATTAAAAATGTTTTAGTAAGATAGTGATTCATATTTAGTGACAGAATGAAAATTCAACTGCTATAATGATTACTTCAAAAGATACAAAAAAACGTCTGACAAAAACCGTGGCAGTTATGATATCACAATTATACTTCTTGTTATTTAAATTGTCAGTCAAGAAAAATATAATAAAATGTCAGCAGTAGATACAGCATTGAGGCAGAAATAAGAACTTTTTCAATGTCTTCTTAGTTTGCTAACTATGTGAGCCAGCTAGTAACTTCCTAAATAGAGACATCACTTAATAAACTGGAACATTAAATTCTAAATAAACCTAATGAACTGAACTAGTATCTAATAAACTAGAACACAGCCAAAGAGCAACAACTAATGGAGAGTTTTCAATGTTTACTTTCTATGATCCAACAGGTGATTACGCCAGTCCTCTCCACTTTCCCAGTTTCTATCCTTTTTTTTTTTTTTTAACTTTAAACAAATTTTTATTACACAAAGGTTGTCACATAAATGGATATTTCTTTACTTTGTATACAATTATTCTTATTCTCCACGGAAAGACTGCTTAACTTTTCATCTGGTGATGGCAAGCGCTAAAATCCTGATTTTAACAGATAGTAGTAAAAATGCTGCAGTGATTTAAGTTGAAAGCAGTACATTGGCACATGGCTCTTACATTGTTATCGGGAATGTACACACGTCCTGTTTAAAAATACAAAATAGGGCGCCTGGGTGGCGCAGTCGGTTAAGCGTCCGACTTCAGCCAGGTCACGATCTCGCGGTCCGTGAGTTCGAGCCCCGCGTCGGGCTCTGGGCTGATGGCTCGGAGCCTGGAGCCTGTTTCCGATTCTGTGTCTCCCTCTCTCTCTGCCCCTCCCCCGTTCATGCTCTGTCTCTCTCTGTCCCAAAAATAAATAAAAAACGTTGAAAAAAAAAAAAAATTTAAAAATACAAAATAAATTATCTGTAGGTATGGACAATGATGGCAGTAAACCATTATATGTTTGTCAACTGAAACCAGTAACTGATGATTATAGTGATTTTCTTAAACATCAGCCAGCCTTTTCTTCAGTCATTTCCTTCAACCGACTTCTCTGAAGCTCTTGTTAAGCACTGCCTTCAGCTTCCTGTCACAGTTCATCAATCATGGTAAAGCGCTATTCTAGGAATTAGAACATGCCACCTCCCATACCACATCCCATTCCACCCATTCCAGGGTCTTTCTCTTCCTTAGCAATTTTGGGGACTCTGTTGTACTTAACAGAGAGGCCACTCCAGCAGCATCCAATAAAGCAGTTCTTAGTTGGATCAATGATTCCCTTTTCTACCATATTCACATCTCCAAGCATAGCATCATAACCAGCTTCTGAGGAACTCTGCATAATTTTCTCAACTATCAATGATTCTTCAACACCTGCATTCTCAGTAATGGTCATTGCAGGAATTTGGAGTGTTCTCTTAATGATTTCTATACCAACTTTTTGATCTTCATTAGCTGGAGTTATTGGATCCAAGGCTGGAACGCACCAAAGCAGGGCACAACCCCCTCCCAGAACAATGCCTTCTTCAACAGCAGCTCATAAAGCATTGAGGGCATCTGTGACTCTTTCTTTTCATTCACTTCAACATCACTTGTGCCACCAACCTTCAGCACAACTACTCCATCTGAGAATTTTGCCAGACGTTCATTCAGCTTTTCCTTTTCATATTCTCTAGTTGTGATAGCCAACTGCTCATTGATTTCTTGGGTACGTTTTTTCAATTTGAGCCCTGTCACCTTTTCCTTTTAAGAGCACGGCATCATCTTTGGTCACAATGACCTCTTCAGCTTTTCCTAAGTCGTGAGGCTGAACATCTTCAAGATTTAGAGTCACCCTTCTTCTCCGAACACTGCACCACCAGTAGCAATAGCCATATCTTTAAGCTGGTTCTTTCTTTTGTCACCAAAACCTGGAGCTTTGACGGCTACAACCTGAAGACCAACTTTTAGCCTATTCAAAACAAACGTACTCAGAGCTTCTCCACCAGCATCATCAGCAATTATGACCAAGGGCTTATGGTGAGCATTGGCAATTTCAAGAGCAGGTACAATGGACTGAACACTAGAAATTTTCTCTTCACTCAACAGAACATAGGTACCTTGGAATTCACATTTCTGCCCTTTTGATGTATTAATCAAGTATGGAGAAATATAATCTTGATCAAACTTCATGCCTTCGATAATTTCCAATTCATCATTTAGTGGTTTTCCATCCTTTACTGTGATGACACCCTTTCTTCCAACCTTTTGCACTGCGTCGGAAATGATGTAGCCAGTTTGTCTCCATTTGTAGAAATGGTGGCAACCTGAGCAATTTCTTCAGGGGCTGTCACAGGTTTAGACTGCTTAAGTTCAGCAATTACAGCATCAACAGCTAACATCACACCTCTCCCGATTTCCACTGGATTAGCACCTTAGCTAGCCTTCTCGAAGCCTTCCTCGGCAATAGAGCTTGCCAGGACAGCAGCAGTAGTGGTGCCACCTCCAGCCTCTTCGTTTGTGTTATTGGCAACGTCCTGAACAAGTTTAGTCCCGTATTTTTATATTTATCTTTTAAGTCAAGTGACTTTGCAGCGGTTACACCATCTGCTGTTACTGTGGGACTGCCCCAAGTCTGTTCAATAATCACTATTCTTCCCTTTGGCCTCATGGTAACAGCTACAGCCATCGGCTAAAAGGTCTATACCTTAAAGCATTAAGGTTTGGGCATCTGCACCAAATTTTACATCTTTGGCATCGGCCTGAGTCAGATGAGGAGCCAGCGCCCTGGACGCTGGCCTAATTTGGCAAAGGACTGCGGGTAATCCAAGCATTTCTGAAGGGCAGTGGCAGCGCATGCGGGTGATGAGGCAGGCTGTTGGAGGCGAGTGAGGGACAGAGCGCACGGCGCACATGGCAAAGAGACCGTGTCCCCTCCCTCCCAATCAGTGTCTATCCTAATCACGATGTCAGTGTTCTAAGAAAAAGAAACAAATCAAGTAACAAAATCAATTACTTTCAAAAGGTTGGTAGGAGAAAAGGTTGAAACTGTAGAGTATAAGGATCTGGTATTCTGTCATCATTAGTTAATTTAAAAGTTTCTTAAATGTATACATTTCACATAAAAAAATTTGGTTACTAGTTAGCAACCAGTATGTACTATTCTTAAGTATTAGTAACTAAGTTCATGACAATAGAGATTTCTAACAAGACAAATTACTGAGGATCAGTCCTATCAGCAGGACATTGTCTTTGTACTTCATCAGCACTTACCATGCATTGTAATGTCTCGGATTGACTCTGATAGCATTTCGAAAACAAGCTAATGCTTTGTCTAATTCTTCAGTTAACACAAACTCGTGCCCTAGTAGAGTATAGGCATAAGCATAATTTGGATCAACCTGGATAGCTCTCTGGAAGAATTTAATTGCAATATCATGTTCCCGTTGCAAACTGAAACAGTTCCCTGCAGCACACCAGGCCTTAAAAAAAATGGAAACAAAACACAAGCGTATAGTTAAAATTGTTTCAATTTTTCTATCAAAACCAAATTTATGACTAAAATCAATGTTTTTTAATAGATACGGTGGATCTTCATTGTTTAAGGATTTCATATTAGTGAATCTGTCTACCTGCTAAAATTTACAGTATTTGTTAAACCCAAATCAACATGGAGTATGTTAGTGATCACTGTGGGCCCAACATATGAGTGGTCCAACAGGCATGGTCTCAGACGAGGTCAAAAAGGGCGACTCTAGGCCTCCCTGTTTCATCTCTCATAGAGAGATGACCAGAGGACAGCAAGTGGAGGGGCAGCTCAGTGCAAGAAACTCTGGCACTGGGGCCAGGTGGACAGTGACAGACTCCCAACTCTAGCACCTTTGCAGGGAGGCTTCAGACAAATCACCTTAGTTAACACTTCTGAACCTCGTTTTCTCTTTTATAAAATAAAGAAAATAGAAATCTACCAGGATGGGTTGTTTTTACGATTTAAGAATATAATCTGGGGGTGCCCGGGTGGCTCAGGCGGTTAAGCGTCGACTCTTGGTTTCAGCTCAGATTATGATCTCATGTGAGATCAAGTCCCGAGTCCAGCTCTGTGCTGACAGCCAGCTTGGGATTCTCTTTTTCTCTCCCTTTCTCTCTGCCCCTCCCTGACTTGTACTCTTTCTCTCAAAAATAAATAAACTTAAAAAAAAAAAAATTATACATATAACCTGTGTGAGATGTGTGTGCCAGAAGCAATGGTTCAGTCTTTGCTAACTCAGTGTTCACAGAAACTACTGAACATAACTATCAAGAATAACGAGAACTGAATGTTTTTTTTTTTAAATGTTTTATTTATTTTTGAGAGAGAGAGAGAGATAGAGCATGAGCAGGGAAAGGGCAGAGAGAGTGGGAGACACGGAATCCGAAGCAGGCTCCAGGCTCTGAGCTGTCAGTACAGAGCCCAACGCAGGGCTCGAACTCACAAACTATGAGATCGTGACCTGAGCCGAAGTCGGTTGCTTAACCCACTGAGCCACGCAGGCGCCCTGAATGATTTTAATTCTAAGCTTAAATAGGTTACAAAAGTACCACTAACGATTCCTGACATGCAATGAAATAGTATTCTTACAGGACTGAAGTGTGTAAATGAATTCTGCCTGTGTCTTAAAATGACAATAAAAAGCACTATTTTAATTAGCACTTTTTCCAATCTGCACAATTTCTGCTTAATGAACACCAATTCTGCTGACAACAGCAATGTTCATGTAGCCAAATCTTGATTGTTCTTGGATGAAATACATGCTCGTGAATCTGCACCACACACTCTAGGACTTTCTCTTCTCTGAATC
Source organism: Panthera pardus (assembly GCF_024362965.1). NCBI lineage: Eukaryota > Metazoa > Chordata > Mammalia > Carnivora > Felidae > Panthera > Panthera pardus. The sequence continues at coordinate 29,429,484 of NW_026526876.1, read as the reverse complement.
CCTCTTGGTCTATAGAGAAGGGTGCAAAAGTAAGTACGGATGATGCTAAATGGGGTCTGAATTATTTGCTTCATCCCCACGTGTTAAAGGTGATCAAAAGGCAACTACATAAGCCAAATGTTTCAGTTAACATACCTCTGGTGAATTTTTATCCATGTCTGTTAAGTCTTTTGAAAGAACTGAAAGAGCAACATCTTTCTGAAGATGCCAAAGTGTTGTAGAGTAGATCTCCATGCCTTCGACTCTGTAATTCTCAATCCTTCTAACCTCGGAGAATATTCTTTCAGCCTGAAATAAGAAAAAAACTAGTTAAGGGGAAAACAAGTTGATACCATTTACATATATACGGGGAGAATACTGGGTACTGTTCTCATAAGACCTAAATGCTGCCTTGTTTTACAGCGCTGATGTGAATTAGCCAAATTGAACAGCTTTGACAATAGGTCAAACTAGGTATATACAAATCATGGTAAAAAAGTAAGAACACGAATTGTGAAAGCAAATCTATGTTTCCACCAAACAGAGGAGAAATCTATACAAAATTACAATTTGCAAAGGACGAGTCAATTATTTAGTTGACAAAACACACATTTCTAAGTCTTAATAATGGCTTCACAGAATAACTCTCTCAGGAAAGGTGAAACAATAATGACTTCTGTAACACAAAACTACTTTTGCAGTGACTTCTATTAAGAGGCTGAGTTGAAAACTTTAGGGGAAGGGGCACCTGGGTGGTTCAGTCGGTTAAGCATCCGACTATAGCTCAGGTCATGATCTTGCAGTTTGTGAGTTTGAACCCTGTGTTGGGCTCTGTGCTGACAGCTCAGAGCCTGGAGCCTGCTTCGGATTCTGTGTCTCCTTCTCTGCCCCTCCTCTGCTCGTGCCCTGTCTCTCTCTCTCAAAAATAAATAAACATTTAAAAAAATTAAAATAACAACAACAACAACAACAACAACAAAACAAGCTGTCATCAAAGAAAGAAAGAGAAAGAAAGAAAGAAAGAAAGAAAGAAAGAAAGAAAGAAAGAAAGAAAAACTTTAGGGGAAAACCAGGTTCTGTTGGCCACCAGCACTGAGGCATGTTGAGTACTGAGCACAACCTCCAAAGTTGTACCTGATGGGAAATGTAGTCCCAACCTAGTAATTCCCTTTTCTTTTGCAGACCTCTCCTGACTTTAGGGTCCCTCCTCTGCTAATTTTTTCCTCCCTACACTCACAGCCCTTAGAATTGTTTCTCTCACCTTGAAGCTTTGGGTTATATCAAATGAATTAGTGGTTCCCTAGTTTATTGATTCAAAAGCTCAAAATTCTGAAAGTCAAGTTTGGTTTAGAATAAAAAATATTGGGGCGCCTAGGTGGCTCAGTGGGCTGAGCACAGACTTTGGCTCAGGTCATGATCTCATGGTTTGTGAGTTTGACCCCTGCATAAGGCTTGACAGCTCAGAGCCTGGATCCTGCTTCAGATTCTGCGTCTCCCTCTCTCTCTGCCCCTCCCCCGCTCACGCTCTGTCTCTCTCTCTCTCTCTCAAAAATAAATAAAAATGTTTTAAAAAATTTAAAACAAAGAATAAAAAAGATTAGGACTGTTCTTAATGAAATGAAGATGGCAAAAAATAAGAAAATTGGATTTATAAAACTAGGAACTCCAAGAAATGGCCATATACTATGTATAATTAGCTTAATGATTTGTAACTTCCCTGAAATCCCTTTAAAGTTATACAGGTAAGTTTTTCAAATCGGCATTGGTTCTAAGAAGATGTACTTAACCACAAGTCAAATATGGGTTCTGCAAATCTTTTGGTTTAAAATTTTTCAGGATCTATTGCTTCCTCTGAAAAGTGTGGCGTAGACCAAAAACAAAACCAACCGACCAACCAAACAAAAAAACCAAACTCATGAAATTAAGTTGAAACAAAGGCTTCTGTTAAGTATCTGTGTCACTGCTCTATGGTTAGAGGGAAACAATACAAATTATGTCTTTTAAAGTACCTGTGAAACAATAAATCAGAAATAATTTTGAAAAGGGCTTGCCAAACACAGTTCCTATGTACCAGTAAAGGGCCATTACCTGAACATGGAACTTCTAGAAATGAATAAGGCTATGTGTCTACAACAACACTTTTTTCTTTACCACGCAAAAATACACGAGGTGGTATCTTCTGCATTTATCCTCCACCTGGAAGAACAAACACTTCACCCTCAGGTCTTTGCATGGTTCATGACGGAGGAGTGACCTTTCTCTAAGCACACTTTTTAGAAAATACCACCATACGTCACTGCCCTGCGATCTTACCATGCCTCGTTTTTTACTTCCTATGACCTAGTGCTACCATCCTTATAGATTTATTGGCTTACAACGTGTCTCTCTTATTAGAATGCATGCTCTATAAAGGCAAGCAATTATTTGTCTAGCTATATTAGAGTCTAGAAGAGGCTAAGACATAACACGCACTGAATAAATAGAATTGAAAGAGAGCAAAAGTAACTTTATTATAAACTTTAAATAATTTGTATTAGAGAAATTTTAATTAATATATAGGTTTCTTAAAGTTGTTTTTTTATTTTTTTAAGTTTAGGGGTGAGGAGAGAAAATGCTCGGAAGATGAACTAGGGGGAAAATTTAAATTGGAAATTAGAATTTTCTTTGGCTTGATATTAATACTCTCCTTTTCTGGTATAAACAGATAACTTAAGCAATGAATATAATTAAAAGGGTAAAAGTCTTGTGAAGGACATTGTGTCCTCGATTATATAAAATTTTCTTCATAGCACTTTTCAAGTTTATTAAATATATTAAATGCCAAAAATTCATCCCAGGAGGAACTCTGCATATAGTAGAAAAAAGTTTGATTATAAACATCTGTTACATGGTAATATAGATTTTCAGATCCAACTGAGTATTTACAAATATCCACATAAGAATATATGGATGACTTGGACTCTCTACAAATCTATTTCTTTTTTTGTTTATTTTATTTTTGAGAGAGAGAGAGGGAATGAATGAGCAGGGGAGGGGCAGAGAGATGGAGACAGAACCCAAACCAGGCTCCAGGCTCTGAGCACAGAGCTCATTGTAGGGCTTGAACTCAAGAGCAGGGAGATCATGACCCGAGCTGAAGTCAGACACTTAACCAACTGAGCCACCCAGGCTCCCCTCTACAAATCTATTTCAAGCAATCCCCCCAAATTTAAATGACTCCTTAAACACAAGAAAAAATTTGACTATTTATAAATTACAAATGCTCAGAAAATAAAGACATTACATAATAAATATTGACCTTTTAGGTCTAGCTGTCTCAAACAGAGGCATCTTAATGAAATTTAAATTATCTCTTACCTGCATGTACTCTGAAAGTTCAAAATAGGCCCTTCCAATTTGGCACAGTACCCAACCAGTATTGTAGTGGTGAGAAGGTAGGTGGCTCAAGATATATATAGCTTCTCTGCAGTTGTACGAGCACAGAGCTAAATAACCTTTCCCCATTTCACGAAGAAGGCTCATCAAACCTTCTAGGAGAAAACAATATAGTAAACAAAGGAGAAAAACACAGTAAAATAGTTTGGTTTTCTAGAAAGGCTAAATACAAAATAATTTATTAAAAATCCCAACCTCTATCTGGAAAAAATGGAAGGTACTTTAATGAACATAAAAAAAAATTACTTAAAATAAGTGAATAAAATAAAATACAAAGGAAACATTAAACATTGACACAGACCTGCTGCTGCTTTCTGCAGATTAAATGCCTGGATCTGAGGTGTGATTGTGGAGATTTTCCCTTCTGAAATGATGGACGAGTCCAATTTTGTAATTTCCAGGCTATCATTTAAGTTAGGTTGAGTTATTCCTCCTTTGTTAGTTTTACTTTTAGTTTTTCTGTTTGGGATTTTAGGTGGAAACTTCATTTTTAACTTTTTGCTATTCTCCTGTAAAAAAGAGGAAAATCCCACACTTATTAAACTCATGTATGTTAGATTTCCCAATCCTTTCTCAAATAGTAGACACAAAATAAATGTTCAGTCTTGAATGGTCTATATTTTTCTCAGAAAACATTTATAAATCAAAAATTTTCAAAGTCATTTAACTTTAAATGCAGCAATTCTGAAAATAAATTGTATTAATATATTAGTATGTAAGGTAAATCTGCATTAAGTGTTGCTCTTTTCTGAAAGTGTATCATTTATTACTTAAAAATAAGAAAATAAATGAATGCAATACTACCTAATTGTCTCAGAGTATTATAGCTAATAAGTCATAAAATTGTTGATTTGTTCATGTCAGAGTTAAAAATTGTCCATATTTGTCGATGGACCAAGAAAACTTACCAAGGGCATAATGAGGCCCTCCAATTGTGCAAAAAAAACAAAGGACATGTGTTACAGTATCTGACATAGCCATAGCACACCATCAAATCCAGAAGACTGGAATTGGTTTAATACTATCAACTAAACTACGCTCTTACTTGGATCTCATCAGTTTTTACATGATGAAATTATGTACTTCTTTTTTTTTTTTTTGGTGTGATAAGTCAATGAAATTTTGTCATATGTATGATTTGTGTAATCAACCATGACAGTAAGGATACAGGACTGTCCAACCATTACACAAGAAATCCTTTGGGTTATACCCCATAGTCACATTGTCCCCCAAGTCCTAATTCCTAAAAACCACTGATCTGCTTCCCATCACAATAATTTTGTCTTTAGAACAATGTTTTAGAATATTTATTGAAGGACCAAGAAAATTTACAAATGTTATAGACAGCTTTCCCAATCAAAAAAATATTAAAAAATTTTAAATAGTCTCTGAATTTATTCATTAGAGATGGAGTCATCAATGAACTGAAATTTAAGAGAGGGACGTGTTAAGGAAATGTGACATACAGAAATCTTTAAATTACCTTGGTTGTAGAGCTGTCACTAGTAAAGAGTCGTGAACTTCTTCGAGGCAGTGCGTTTGGGGGAGATGTGATAGTGGGGCTCAATACCTGAGGTGTTGTACTAAAAAAAAATGATGAAAAGTAGACATTAAAAAAAAAACCCAGCTATGACCATTAACTATGGATTCGATTCAGATGCATTACAAAATATTCATTCATGTTTGCACTCTAGTTTGGTGAGTTTGGTCAGTCTGTCATCCCTCTATGAAAACTCAGGATTTAAAAACTGTGTTACCATAAAATGATGATGATTATAGGACTAGTCTTCACTCTATCTGAAACTGCTAATTTGAACTTAAAACAATCCACATAAAAATTCTGGGTCAATAAATGATAAACACATCTATAAACTAATTCTTTCTAGCCTTCATTTGCAACTATACCAAGCTAGAGAAAAAAGATAGTTGGACAGGGACGGTCTAAATGTGGGATATCTGCCAATAAATAAATACCATTGTAACAACTGATACTTGAGAAATTATTTCCCTATAAATTCAACCACATCAAGGTTTATTTTGTTTATAACAAAGGAATCTAACAATTGCTTGGCACTTTTATTTTATTTTTTTTTTTTACTTTAAAGGCAAACCCTAAGATACAAGGATTCTATTCTTCAAAAGTAAGCAAACTTAGGGGCGCCGGGGTGGTTCAGCTGTTGAGCATCCAACTCCCGATTTCGGCTCAGGTCGTGATCTCACAGTTGTGGGATCAAGCCCTGAGCTGGGTTCCACGCTGGCTGGGCTCACGCTGGCGTGGAGCCTGCTTAAGATCCTCTTCTCCTCTCTCTCTCCCTCTGTCCCTCCCCGACATGTGCGTTCGCGCTCTCAAAAGAAAACGTGAGCAAACTTAAAACCTGGAGTTATCTGAGAGTGGGTAAGTCTACGGGCTTAATGGTTTACAATTTATGGGAAATACCACTAAGTTACCTGGATTTGAGTCAAAGAGGCTTTGGAGAATAGAAGAGATACTGACCAGTGAGTAAAGAAAGCCCACGTGGTCCTTAACCCTTTCAAAAGACAGAATCTCAATGTAGGGATTTCAGCAAAGGATGTCATTTAGGTTGATGAATTAATTTTATTTTATGATAATTTCTTTTAATTAAGATTATTTTTTTAGAGCAGTTTAAAGTGATAGCAGGGGCTCCTGGGTAGCTCAGCTGGTTAAGCATTGGACTCTTGACTTGGCTCAGGTCACGATCTCACGGTTTGTGAGTTTGAGCCCTGTATCAGGCTTGTGCTGTCAGTGTGGAGCCTGCTTGGAATTCTGTCTCTCCCTCTTTCTGACTCTTCCCTGCTCACACACTCTCTCTCTCAAAATAAATAAATAAACTAATAACAACAACAAAAAAGGTTCACAGCAAAAGTGAGGGGAAGGTACAGAGAGCTGCCATATACTCCCAAGTCCCCACACACGCATAGTCTCCCCCACTATCAACATCCCCCACCAGACTGCTACATTTGTGACAGGTGATGAGCCTACACGGACATTCTATAAAGTCCACAGTTTATCACAGAGTTCACTCCTGGTTTTGTTCATTCTATAGGTATGCACAAAGGTATAATGACATGTATCCATCATGGTATCTATCATACAGAATATTTTCATTGCCCTAACCTCTGGGGTCTGCCTCTTCATCCCTCCCCCTCCAACTCCTGGCAACTACTGATCTTTTTATTGTCTCCATAGTTCTGTCTTTTCCAGAAACCAATCCATTTTTAAAAGTACAATATTCTTTATTTGAACAACTATGTGTCATTTACATTACAAATGTGAATTATATGTTGTCAATACTATTACCTAACTATAGAAGAGTTTGTCTGAGAAGTGGGAGGGAAGAGTTTGATCCATGGAGCAGTTTATAGGGAGGACAATGCTGAGAAAAATGCTGAGACTTCTTAAATGCCACAAAAAGTTGTATAACATAACTCTTGTGGGGGTAGAAGTAAAAATAATCGTAAGAGGATTCTGGGGCTAGGAGTCTGAAGAAGACAAACTCTTCCTCTATTATAATTTTCATTAGGGTTCTGTTAGCTCCAAAGGGCAATTTGACAAAAGAAAACAATGTTCAAAGTCTGACAGGCATCAGAAAAATGAAGCAGGATACTGTGTGAGTTTTGAAACATTGGTCACAGCATGTGAAATATACATATCTCTTTATAACTTGCATCTGGGTAACTAGGAGTTTGAGAAGGAAAAGAATGTGCTCTAGAATCAAGACTGTTGAGGTTTGAGATCAAGTTCTATCACTTATTACCTATGTCATTATGTACCACTTATATTAAACACTTTTTAAAAAAGCTTTTGTAAATAGTATCATTTTATGGCTCTGTAATAAAATCTGAAATATCCTACTAGTTATAAAAAGATGCCTTGGAAAGATTATAAAAATGATTTTTATAGGTTAATATAGAGAAAATGATATGTAAAATTTTGGGGCAATTTAGCTAAGAGAACTAGGCTATTCTAATCATCTCTAAAAAAACAACTTTCTAAAAAAAGAACAGACTTCCACTGCCAACTGTAATGAAACCCTATGGACCAGATTTACTCTCCCATCTTAAACAACTATAACACCGAACAAAAGATATGAAACAATGTTTTTCAGACATTGGACAGCAAGCACATATGCCTGAGGAAGAGTCCTGAGGACACGGTGCTGGGAAAGGGAACACAAATAGAACTCAGGGTCTCCCTGTGCAGAGAAGAAAATGCTGAGACTTCTGGGTAGTGAAGGCAACTAGAATATGCAGGGCAGAGTACTAGAAAGGGGAGAGCTACAAAGAGGGAGAGCTTCAAAAATCTGCAGGAAGTTTTCCTAGAATCCTCAGCTGAAAACTGAGTAGTGCAACTGTGTGTTATAATAAGGTATGTTATAATAAAGAATTCATTTGGTCTTTGTCTTGGATTCTTGAGAAGAAGCTTCTAAATTCTTTAAATTTCCCAAGTGATAGGAGTGTCTGCTATTTATGGCGGGTCCCTGAATTTATGCTAATGAAATGACTCGTGATGGGGCCTTAGACAGTTTTGGGATACTGGGCTGCCCATGCTGAAAAGACCAACCACTGGTTAGAGGGTTAAAGCTTTGAGCTAAGTGTTAACAGCCTGGTCTCAAGGAAGGGGAGGGTGGCTAGGGATTAAGTTAAATCACATAGCCAATGATACAATTTATCATGCCTATGTGATGAACCCCAATAAAAACTCTATCAAAACTCAGTGTAACTTCCAGGTTGGCAAACACACTGATGTGCTGGTGGGGGGACATATCTTGATTCCACAGGGAAAGGACATAGAAGCACTGTGTTCAGGACCCTCCCAGACCTCAGTCTTACTTGTCTGGTCCTGACTGGTACCCTTTATGATCAAGCTGTAAGTAGAGAACTTTCCTAAATTCTGTGTATTGTTCTAGCAAACTACTAAGCCTGAGAGAGTAACGAGAACGCTCAAATTTGTAGCTAGTTGGTCAGAAGTGAAGGTGACCCAGGAAGCCCCTGAATTTGCAGCAGGCAAGTCAATGAGATTTGATAAGTCTTGTTGGGACTATCTTATTAGCCTGCAGAGTCTAACAAGTCTGGGTGATTAGTACCAGAACTTACTACAGTATTACAGTGAGGAAAACTACCTGAATCTAGAGAAAGAACTACTGGAAAGGAGCTGGCAGAACCATTCTTGGAGCTCACCCTGGGCTTGGAGTAGCCCATATTTTCAATAGCTAGAATTAAGAAACCTCACACTCAACAGGTCATTGAGTAGATACTCAAAGGATACTGCCTCAATAGCGAAGCATAATTAGTCCAGACTCAAGGCCACTCTTGTCGTACCTAACAAAACTTAAAAATCAAGACCTAAAGGAACAAACTGTTAACAAGTAACTACATCGCAGAACAAAACAGAAGTACTTAAAAGAAAATAAAGTAGTCTAGCACTCAACAATGTAAAATTTCCAATAAAAAAAAAAAACTAGGCATACAAAGATGCAGGAAAATATAATTTATATTGAACAGAGGAAAAAAAAATCAATAAAAAACAGACCCAGAAATAACATAGTAAAATAGTAGACAAAAATCATTAAAAAAGCTATTATAGACATATTCCATATGCTCAAAAAGGTAGAAGAAAGAATAGGCATGTTACAGGAGGGAAGCAAATCAAACTTCTGGAGATGAAAAATAGGACATCTGAGATTAAAAATATCTATACATACTGGATGGGATTAACAGCAGACCAGATGTTGCAGAAGAAAACATCGGTAAGTTGAAGACACAGCAATAACCACTATCCAAAATGAAACAGAGGAAAAAGACTAGAAATGAAAATGAACACAAAATTGAGCTGTGGGGGACAACTTAACAGTCTAATACACATACATTTGGTGTCCTAGAAGGAGAGAGGGGGACATGACCAGAAAAAATATTAGAAGAAATAATGGCCAAAAATTAGCTAAATTTGATAAAAACTATGAACTCATAGATCCAAGGAGCTCTCGATCTCTGGCCAAGAAAGAAGAAAACTACGCTAGAGCACGTCACAACCAAATGACTTAAAAATCAGTGATAAAAAGAAAATCATAAAACAGAAAAAAAGAGATAGATTACATATAGAGGAACAAAAATGAGAATGAGAGCAGACTTGTCAGAAACAACACAAGCTAGAAGTCAGCAGAACATCTTTAAAGAAAAAACTGCAAACGAGAATTCTATATCCAGTGAAAATTCATTTCAAAAACAAAAACAAAGGTGAAATAAAAATTTTTTTCTAGACGTACAAAAGCTGAAAAATTCATTACTGGCAGACTTGGACTATAAGAAATTTTAGTCTTTCAAGATGAAGGAAAAGGATACCAAATTGAAGTTTGGACCTACAGAAAGAGGACCAGAAATAGTAAATATGTGGGTAAATATAAAATAGATTTCTTTTTCTTATTTAAAAAAATTTCTATAGAAGATAACTATTTAAGGGAGAAACCACAACAATGCACTGTGGAGTTTATACACATGTGGAAGCAAAATATATGCCAACAATAGTATAAAGATGTGGAGAGGAGCATGAAAACATATTTTTATAAGGTATATGATGTATATGAAGTGGTACAACATTACTTGAAAATAGACTTTAAGTTAAAGTGTATACTCTAAACACTAAAACAGCCTCTAAAAAGACAAAATAAAGAGTAATTGTTAATAAGACAATGTTATGGGTTGAACTGTTTTCCCAAAGAATATGTTGAAGCCCTAACCCCCCAGTACCTGTGAATGTGACTTATTTGGATGTAGGGTCCTTGTAAATGTAATCAAGTTAAGATGAGGCGATTAGGGTGAGCTCTAATTCAGTATGACTGATGCCCTTATAAGAAGAGGGAAATTTGGATACAAAGACACACAGGGAAGATGGCCATGTAAAGACAGAGGCAGATACTGGGTTATGCCCCCACAAACTAAGGAATGCCTGAGGCTACCAGAAGCTGGACAATATAAGAAAAGATCTTCCCTTGAAGGCTTCGGAGGAAGTATGGCCCTGTGAGCACCGTGACTTTGGATTATAGCTTCCATGACCGTGAGTGAATGCATTTCTGTAGTCTTAAGTGACCCAGTTTGCAATACTTTGTTATAGCAGCTGTAGGAAACTAATACAGGCAATAAATGAGACAAAATGGAATCAATAATACAAAAAAAAAACAAAACCCAAAACTCATACAAAATCATTAATAGTTGCTTATTAAAGTTAGTGTATTTGTTTAGCTTGAAGTGAAATGTATTATTCAGTAAATTACGTTTCCAAATTCTTTAGGATTAGCAAATTTACTCAGCCTCTATCATGTTGTTCTGCAGGAGGCCTCAGGCTCCTTCTCATAATCGAGCCCAGGCAATCACTGTCATCTGTCTGTGAGTTGGCTCTCATGATAAGATTACCATCCTGGCATTTCAGAAATATTGAGGCCTTTTATATAGTCAAGGTATATGCACATGAGGGTCTGTTTTAAGTCTTATAGTACACATTCACTATTTTAGAAGACAGAGCCGTATTCTTTTAAAACACTAGCTATGATTTATTTTTGAGTGCTTGAACAGGAAAAGAAATCCTATTTAACACCATTTCTGGGTGGAAATGGATTATTTAAAGGTTTACCAAAAGATGATCTGTATACAGAAGTGCGTAATAGGGGAAGAGGAGAATGAAATCTATTGTACTTGACCAACAAAGGTCATATAATAAGAAGAAAATTATTTTGGAGGAGTGTTCAGAGTATCAACTAGGAGCACCTTGGTGGCTCAGTCGGTTGAGCATTGGACTTCTGCTGGGGTCTTGATCTTGCGGTTCATGAGTTCGAGCCTCACAATGGGCTCATTGCTGACTGCGCAGAGCCTGCCTCAGATCCTCTGTCCCCACTTCTCTTTCTGCCTCTCCCCTGCACTCTTTCACTCTCTATAAAAAAATAAGCCTTTAAAAAAATACTCAATTAAAAATTATACTAGTCTTTTCAGTAAGTTTGAAACTTTTTTCTTCCTTCCTTCCTTCCTTCCTTCCTTCCTTCCTTCCTTCCTTCCTCTTTTTAAAGATCTTATTTTTAAGTAAGCTTTACACCCAATGTGGGGCTTGAACTTACAACCCCAAGATCAAGAGTCTAATGCTCTACCGACTGAGCCAGCCAGGTGCCCCTAGAAATTTCTAGTATGACATATTCAAAACTTGTAAGAGTCATTCTAGAATCTCAGGGAGGGTCAAAACCTGCCTAAAGGGAATAAAGTCATGTTTTATAGCAAGAAAAGCCAAATAATATCAAATAATGACACCACAATAAATACCTTGTTTGTGGGCCAGAACTTTGTGTTTGTGCAACAAGAATTGGAGTTACCTCTCGACTATTTCCGCTCTGTGAGAAGACAGACTTTGTTCCAGTTTGGCCGATTCTGGCAACAGACTGTAAAACACAAAAAGTCTAAGGTTTGTGAATTATAAATTGCACTGAAAATGATAAAAGACACCACGATGCTCCCATCTACATTTTCCCCGCGCAAGATTTCATAATACATACTGTCATCTGAAAACACAAATTAATGTCACAAATTAATGTCAATTAATATAGTAGGATTAACATCAAACTATTTCCTCACCTTAACATCAATATTTTTCTTTATTCTATCTTTTCATTTTTCACTTTAGTTTTTAAAGAAAGGCTCAAATTTCCTGAAAAAATTCCTAAAAAGCCAATTATTACATGTTCTCTAGGTGGAGCTAAGTGTTAACAAGAATTTTAAGACAGCTACTACTCTTAAGATTTATGAACATAAAAAATAACAATACAGGGAAGATTTTATAATCCTTCTTTGACACTTAGTAAAAACATTCCACAGTAGTCCAAAGGAATAAATTTAAAAAAAATCATCTCATTATTTCCCACATTCTAAGTATATTGCTCTTAGAATTAACATTTCTTCCTGGTGTGTTCAACTTTTCATTAATTGGTCTCTATTCCCATGGAGGAGGAAAAAAACTTGCTTGCCTCTTCTGTCTCTAATTTATCACCTTTCTTGTATTAATTTTCAACACTTGGCTTCTTTATAAAATGCTCTGTGACTGTTGCATCAGTGGATATTTTTAATTCTTTTTTACTACCAGATAATTTTCTTCCAAATTTACTATTACTTTGATAGGCATTGGACATAATTCTCAAAGTGTACATTATAATTAATAACTAATAACTTTCTCACCAGATAGGAAAGCCTTATTTTGGCCTTTCCTGTATTCAACATCACTGATCATGCCCTCCTTTTTGAGAGTGTATAACTTCCAAAATAGTATGGTGTCTTGATTATTTGTCCTATCACTTCATTTGCTGCCCTCTTCTTTCCACTGTTTTTAATTAAGTATGCTGTGTTCCTTCTCTACTCTCTTTTCCTAGGAGAACCTGGCTATTTTAATAGCTTTAACTACTATTTCCATCACCAGGCCATATTCTTTCCTCTATGACTAACTATCCAGTAAATATTTTCATCTCCTCTACCCCCGCCTCAAAATAAAACTTTACAATCCTTCCGCCTCTTCCTTCCCCAAGTTGGGAATTCTACATTCACCCAAGGGACAAAACCGTCAACTCCGGACCTTCCTTATTTAACAAAGGTGTACTATGTACTGCATACAATATTCAGTTTGATATTTTCAGTTGATACTATGTGCAGACCTACAAGTACAGCTTTCCTAGGAATGTCTTGTAAGAGCAAGGGCAGAAGAGGGGAAGACAGCAGGTGCCTTTATCGTTTGGGCAATGAAATCGCCTACCCATCACTAACTGTCCTTAATGGTTTTGGCCTGCTTCACCCCATATGCTAATTACCATCCTACTATGCCTCCTTGTAATTATAATAAACTAATTTCCACAATTATACTCCACTCCTATAACGATGCAATGGCGGGTAGTTGTCAACTCTTAAAAATGAGATTTAAAGTAATCCAACACATTAAGTACTTTGCAGCCCCTTTTTTACTATTCTTGGAGTTTCTATTATTACTCATTAAGGAACTATTATAGAAACAAAACTTTACAGACTCTAAGGAATATCTGGAGTAAAAAAACAAGAATAAACATGTCCCTAGGAGGGTAAAGGGGCTGTATCAATCACATACTAGTATGACTTATTTAGCTCCATTTCTTAAACATCTATTGAGCATGGCAATAGGCATTTTAAATACATAACCTGATTTAATTCTCACAGAAGGTAACCCTGTACCATAGATGTTTGAAACAAATGGCACTTTGACCTCTACTGCCATAGATCTATATAAGAGAACATTATTTAAAAAGTCTCAAAACTTGTAGTATTTACTATGAGGTTAAGGATACTGTCAAGTATTTTTCATTTTACTATACATTTACTATAAGTTTACTATACATCCAAGAGAATCCACCATAAAAACTTTATTTTCAGAAACAGCTGGCTTGGGGCGCCTGGATGGCGCAGTCGGTTAAGCGTCCGACTTCAGCCAGGTCACGATCTCGCGGTCCGTGAGTTCGAGCCCCGCATCAGGCTCTGGGCTGATGGCTCGGAGCCTGGAGCCTGTTTCCGATTCTGTGTCTCCCTCTCTCTCTGCCCCTCCCCCGTTCATGCTCTGTCTCTCTCTGTCCCAAAAAAAATAAAAACGATGAAAGAAACAGCTGGCTTTATACAAGTCAATTTTTTTCATGTTAATAATAGCACAATTAAAAGACAAATACAGTGGTGGGGACAAGTAAAACAATGGCAAGTATAGTTTCTGTTATTTATATTCAAAGGATAGAAACCTTTTTATTTTTGTTTAAAAATGGGGAAATGAAAAGTACAAATCTGAGTCTTTATTTACCTACATGCCGAAATAAACTATTCTTGTGAGTTATGATCTTACACAGTCGAAGACCAATCAGCTTTGTATCTCCTGCTATAACCAGCAGCCTATGACAGTGATGACCTTCTTTCACATTTAGGTCAACAATTCTAAGGCAGCAGTAAACTTATACAGTTAGATTCTCTCTGAGATTGCCTTTAACAGACTAGAATTTTAAACAAATTTCTTTCATCAGCATAAAAACTACTTTACATGGAAAATACCTTTTTTGAAGGGGCTCCAGTAGATGGCACGTCAATTACAGAAGATGTATTAGTGTAGTTTTGTAAATAGGATCCATCTCCAGGACTTGGGGTTTCTAATGGCAAAATCCCAAAACTGAGAAGAGGTTGAAATCAAGGTGTCAAAAAGTCATCAAGGCATATATAAAGCAGCAGTATACTTAAATTAGAAGGTCTAAAAGGAAGAGAATGGCAAATCAGTCTTGGGGGCAGTGAGGATCTGAGGGGCAGATTTAAAATAAGCTGTGAATGTAGACTATTCCACCCACCATAACTAAAATTAAAAAAGAAAAAAAAATCAAACAAGGAACTAAATTGAGCAGCAACTACTGATCTCAGGAGACTTATTGGAAATAAAGAAGAACAACTTTGTAAAAGTGAAGATCCAAATGACCAAATTATTTCAAATTCCTGGACTTTATGGGATTTAAACGACACTGTTACAGAGAGAGTGTCTCTAGAGATGCTGAATCCACACATGGATTCAGTGAGCTGTTAATGTCACGGTCATGCTGTTTTAGTTAGCTCTCTGGCCCCGGGACCCAATTCCTAGCATCAGTTCTAGCACAGAATTTTTAATTTTGATACTTTTGGATATGTACCCTCTGGGCTGGATTCCGATATTTACACACATATACATATACGTCTAATAATTTTGACAAAATACTTCCTACTGATACATGTCAATTCTTCTGTGGTTTGGAAAACAGCACTTTAACAGTAACCACTGCTACCGCTCTGATGAGATCATAAGCATTCCAACATTCCAAAAGGTTCACTGCGATTCACTGACACACGGCCAAAAAGACAGTATCTTTTAACGCATACACTAGCTGAAGAAGGCGTATTTAAGGGTTTTAAATTTTCCAATATTTAACATTAAATTTTTATCACAGGTATTATATTTTTAACTTCATTTTCTGGAAACAGAATAGGTCTATTACTGACTTACTAAATGCTTCTATTTCCATAGAAATTTAGAAGTTGCTGTTCATATTAATTTATATTACTAATATGAATTATTAAAAATCATTTAATATTATAGCACATTTTAAAGTATTTTTTGTTTGTCTTACCTTGGGGTTAATGGGCTAAGAGCAGCTGGTCCTCCTAATAAGCTTCGACCAGTTTTTGGTTTATTTTGAACCTGTTTAGATAATATGGAAGTTCCTGTTCCAAGAGGGACAGTATCTGGTGAAATTACAGCTGAATCAATATAAGACACTGAGGAATCTGTATTCAAGGAGTACTTTGAATTGGAAGATTCTAAATTCAGTCTGTTTAATTCCTGAAACAGAAAATTTCCACCATGTCATTTATGATACATTTGGTTCATTCTTTTTTGTTTTCCATAATATTTGAACACCAGGATAGGATTATACTTACAATTGTGTCCTGGGGTGTTTCTGTAAGAACGGTCTCGGGTTGTCTATGAGATAAACTATGATTAGATACTAGTGTTGTGCAAGAGCTGGGCAGACAGTTGCTAAAGTTCTGTAAAGATGTTAATTTAAATGTTTGGTCAGGATCTGGCTTTTCACCTATGAAGGGAAAAAAAAATGTATGCCTCTGAGGAAATGACAATTAATATCTTTTTAAGTATGCATATATCAGTGGAAATAAGGCCTCACCCAGAGTTTTAAAGTTCTCCTGTTTCAGCTAATCAAATTTACTTCCCCAAAGCCCACCTATCAACTCATTACAAAAATTTTCACATAAAGCTGTAAATTTAGGAAATAAACTATAACACTATTTTAAATATAATAAATCATAGGAAAATGCAGATTTCTGTGCTTTTTTAAAGCAGAAAGCAACTAGATCTCATTTTGCTCAAGGTAAGGAGTGATGGTGCAGAACTGAAACCCAACAGACATTACAGTCAAGTTAGAAGCACTGCCATAGATACGTCCACGAGGTTTTAAAATGATCCTCATGCATTCTAGAGCACACAGACTAAGACACTCTTCCCCCATATTGTCCAGGTCTTATTTACATAACAGTTTCTGCTCCAGGAATTCTATTAGTTTCTTTCCTTATCCAGAAAGCTATTTTGCCTAGTGTTACACTCACAATACAAATTCTAGAGGACACAAGGCCACATCAGTCCTTAAACATGATTCTATTACCTTATTTCTTGTTCTCAACTTAACAGCCTTTAGCTTTGAAAAATGTTTTTCTCGTGAATAATTTGTATCACTCTCCGAGAATTAAGGAGCTGAGACAAAAAAGAAGAGGAAGCGGGGAACCCTCCCCTAGTCACCTCTACAAACCTACCTATTTCACATAACGATTCAAAGGGGGACCAGAGGAAAGGATTTAAACTAAGGCTCTTTTGGTAACATTCTGATCCTTTGGCAAGCCGATCTGTCTTGCTGTAAAGACAAACACATATATTAGACAAGCTGCACAACCCAAAACATCATAAAGAATTTTTTGGTACAAAAAATTAGGTAACTCCTATATGTGTATTTGTACACACACATACAAGTTCTGAGAGTACCCTTCTTGACACATTCCCTAAATTACTAATTTCCCCTTCTCACCACTCTCTAATCTATTATTTAGGGCAGTTCGAGTCAAAAGTCTGGTGAAAGCAAGCAGAACATGAATTGAACGGAATGCTGGCAAAATCAATTATCATTGCCTTCTTGAGTATTAGAATTGCTTTTAATTTGCTGTCAGAATCTAGAATTACTTAAGGAGATATGGACAATATCCAAATATTTCAGTCTTATGCTTCATTTTTAATGTAATATCCCAATGGTAATTTTGAAAGTGACTTAAATGCTTTAAATATAGTATATTTAAGTGATCAGGCTTTCTAATGAAGTGGAGGTGGTAGCTCTTTAAAAAAAAATTTTTTTTTAAAGATTTTATTTTTAAGTAATCTCTGTACCCAAAGGAGGGCTTGAACTCACAACCCTGAGATCAAGAGTTGCATGTTCTGCCAACTGAGCCAGCCAGGTACCCCGAGGTGGTAGCTCTTAATGAAAAAAATGTTCTAAAGAATTGGGGTGAAAAAATTATCAGATGGTACTGGGAAGAAACAGGTTAATCTAAGAACCAGACTTACCACCAGTTGTGTCCTAAACAGAAGTCTCATGAGCTATTATAGACAAAAAGATCAATAAGCTGTCTACCAAAATACTGGAGTTAAAAAAGATATCTTAACAAGCTACAGCTGCAAAACCACAACAGCTATGTATCCAGATTACTGGGTGCAATTTTGGTCACAAGACAGGCAAATGATGGCTGAAATGAAAAGCCAGTCTTTGGAGTAGAGTTTTCCCTCACTGGATGTTTAACCTTTAATATTTATAATGAATAAAAATAACCCATCCTTATCCTTTTTTTAAAAAAAATATACTGTTTTAAGTTTATGAGAGAGGGAGACCATGAGTGGGGAAGAGGCAGAGAGAGACAGAGAGAGAGAATCCTAAGCAGGTTCCATACTGAAAGCACAGAGCCCAACAGAGGCTTGAACTCATGAACTGTGAGATCGTGACCTGAGCCAAAGTTGGATGTTCAACTAACAGCCACCCAGGCACCTCCCTCATTCTTTTAAAGAAGGGGAAAACCCTTCTTCATGGTTAGGGACTGATTCAACTCTACCTTCAAAACTTTTATATTTTTAAATGTTTATTTATTTTGAGAGAGAGTGTGCATGCATGCACATGTGTGTATGAGTGGGGGGAGGGAAAAAGAGGGAGAGAGAATCCCAAGCGGGTTCCACACTGCCAGCACAGAGCTGGAAGCAGGGCTCGATCCCACAAATCCCACAAACTGTGAGATCCTGACCAAGCCGGATCAGGAGTCTGATGCTTAACTGCCTGAGCCACCCAGGCACCCAGCTCCTCTAAAACTTTTATTAATCTTGTTTAAAAAACTTTTTTAATGTTTATTTATTTTGAGAGAGAGTGCAAGAGGGGGGAGAGGCAGAGAGAGAGAGAGAGAGAGAGAGAGAGAGAGAGAGAGAGAGAGAATCCAAAGGAAGCTCTGCGGTATCAATGCACAGCCCATCATGGGGCTTGATCTCATGAACTGTGAGATTATAACCTGAGCTGAAATCAAGAGTTGGACACTCAACCAAGAGAGGCACCCAGGCACCCCTAAAATAATTAGTAATACGTAATAGTATTTTTGTGATTTTAATACTTTATTTTGTTTTATTAAACTTTATTTTAAAATAATTTTAGACTCACATACAAGTTGAAAAAAAATAAGAGTTCCCATGTACCCTACATCCAACTTCCCTCAATGACAACATCTGATATAACCATAGCACAATTATCAAAACTGGGAAATTGACAATAGCATAATACTGTAAACTAAACCACAGACTTTATTTGGGTTTCAGCCGTTTTTACACGCACTCATTTATGTATGGTTTTATGAAATTTCATCACACGTATAGATTTGTGTAACCATTACCACAATCAAGATATAGACAGAACTGTTCCAACAGCCCAGAGAAACTCCACAGCTGCCTCTGCACAGCCACATTCTTGCCTCAACTCTCCCCTGACCACCACTGATCTGTCCCTATCGTAATTTTATCATATCTATGTGGTTTTTTTTAATTTTTTTTAATGTTTATTTATTTTTGAGAGAGAGAGAGAGAGAGAGAGAGAGAGACAGACAGACGATGAGCAGGGGAGGGGCAGAGAGAGGGAGAGACACAGAATCTGAAGCAGGCTCCAGGCTCCGAGCTGTCAGCACAGAGCCCAACGCGGGGCTCGAACTCACGAACTGTGAGATCATGACCTGAGCCAAAGTCAGACACTCAACTGACTGAGCCACCCAGGGACCCCTATCATATCTATGTTTAATGAGAAATTCTATTGGTCTGCATCCTCACCAGCACGTGGTACTGTTTGTTTGTTTTTAATTTTTTATTTGAGAGAGAGAAAGAGAGACAGACAGAGACAGAGAGAAAGAGAGAGCATTAGCAAGAGGGGAAGAGGGGCAGAGGGAGAGAGAGAGAATCTCAAGCAGGCTCCACGCTCAGTGCAGAGCCTGACGTGGGCCTCCATTCCATGACCCTGGGATCATGACCTGAACTGAAATCAAGAGTCAGATGCTCAACAGACTGAGGCACCCAGGCGCCCCTGTCCGTTCTTATTTTAGTCATTTTAACAAGCACGTAGCGGTTTCTAATGGTGTTTTTTATTAGCCTTTCCTTAACAGCTAAGGATCTGGTACAACTTTTCATGTGCTTACTTACCATCCATATATCCTCTTTGGTGAAGTAGCCATTCAAATATTTCACCCACAGTCTAATTCCTTAGGTTTTAATTTTATTATTGAGAATTCAAGAAACAAAAGTGTTTCTACCAAGTTTTTCCTACTTAGCATCTTACACTCCTTCTTAACTAGGTAGAACTGATTATTCCCTCCATTGGATAAAATACTGCTCAGTTTTTAACTTTTTTTTAAGAGAGAATGGGAGTGTGGGCTTGGGGTGGGGGGAGGGGGAAGGGGGTAGATGGAGAATCTTAAGCAAGCTCCATACCCACAGGGCTCCATCTCAGGACCCTGAGATCATGACCTGAGCCAAAATCAAGAGTCTGATGCTCAACTGGCTGAGCCCCCCAGGTGCCCCCTGCTCAAATTTTATCACAGCATTTTTATTGTGATGATAAAAACTTATAAACTTTTGTTTACTGCTTCTCTCCTATTCTATTATAAACCTTTGAGGGCAGGGACTGTGAGTGATTTATCTTTACATCCTCAGGACCAAGTACTATGTTTAGCCACAAAGGGAGGATGGACCTCAAAGTTTCTCAAATAAATGATAAAAAGAATCATTGTTGCATGAACTAAATTCATTACTCCATGTCTTTTTATTAAGACAAATGAAGATATTGCTATTGTATCTTTATTTACTCCTGTTCTCAAAAGAGTGGTGTCATATGAAAATGAGCCCCCAAATTCAGGCAAATAATTTATTCTGTACAAAAAGACATTTTTGAGGTTTTTAAAAAACTACTATTCAAACTAGCCTCGATTTATCTTAAATCAGGTGCTTTCCTAATTCTTCAGACAAGCAGTCCTCAACCAATTCTCCTACAACATGTAACAGGTGACATTTACACAGACGATGCACTCCCATGCGTGGATGAACAATTCCCGTCACCTGATTATATCTCCACCCTCTACTCCCCAACCAAGGAGTATTTCAGACTAAAAATGAGTGCGAACAATATTATAGTGATAACTTTGAATTCACTCTCCCTTGCTTTCAAAAGACTAAATTTAAGTAAGTGTAGAGAAATTTTAAATACATTTCAAATGATTTGCAGATCACTGTTATTTCTACAACCATCGTGGAAATTTCTTAGGACATGCCTCCAAATTAGTATGGCAAACCAGATGGGAACTGCTATGCTTTATTACTGAAATTTATCTTCAAGCCTTGTTCTAAGGAGCCGAGGTGATATTTAATATTAGAGAAAAAACTTCACTCATTTCTTCTTTTTCCTCAGTGGATCACATGAAGATATTCTCCTCACCCAAGGTGGAAAAAACCTCCTATGTGCACTCAAATATCAGGTAGTGCTGCTGTGGCTATCATCATTAAGGCAAAGCAGATAGTGACAAATGGGATCAACATCTTCACGACTTTATAAGTTTAATAAGGTCACAGAACTAAAAGACTGTACTCTTCAGCCAAGTGCTATTTGATAAACACAGAAAGTGTAAGTTTTTTTAAACCACAAAGAATTCTACCACTGGAAACAATTTTCTGGTAGTGTGAATCATTGTTACTTACCAATATACATGTCCCAACAATGAAAGAGTAAAGCAAGCTGAATCACCAAACTCAGTAACAATATCATCATGGCTTTTCTGCTTATTAAACACTCCACCAGATAAGATCTGTTCCCCTTCTGCAAGCCTTTAAAACACAAATTTACAGATTAAAAAAAGTCAACATAAAAAGTACTGTGTGTAAAGACATCTTTCACTACCAATGTACTTCCAAATATGGGGATAGATAAAGTACCAAGTCCATGGCACCTTTAGAACAGCAATAGCCATGTATTTAGAATCATTTGGAAGACTGGGAATTTATGGTCTTAAAATTCCAGTCTTGCCTTTAAGAACAGAACCAGTTAAATTCAGTCCCTATATGTACAAATGTAGTGTGAGCAACATACACATTACTCATGTCAAAAGAAATGGAAGGTCTTTATACTGGGGGAAAATGTGTACGGTTCTTCATTAACAGACGTAGTGGTCCTTTTTATTTAGTTCTGTAATTCCTTGAAATAGGAATTTGCAAGAGAATTTAATAACACTAATTAGATGTTAGTGAAAAACTGCATACTTAATGGTCTCACTCGTTTTTAGGTTTATAAAAGAAACCCGAATAGCACTTCATCTCTTTTTATTTACCAATTATGTTTTCTTGATATAGAAAATCACAAGTGTTTCCCAAAGGAAAAAAAAAAAAAACCAACTTGACTTCACTATACATTTTTAGCATATCAGAGTTTATAATGGTATCTCTTTTAAAGTTTTTTCCAAATCATCATGTGGAAAATACTCTAGTAAGTTTACACAGCATATCCTAAACATTAAAGGTGATATCTATATTTCTTCTACGGTCAGTGGGACTTTTAAAAAACCATGAATACTTGTAAATGAGATAAGAATGTCCAAGGTAAGAATTGGCTTAAGAAACTAGCAAATTAAATATATTTTTAGGAAGTTAGCATTAAACCTTCGGAGTAAAAATAATTCAATAACAAATATTTCAGAAATTTTATAGATATTTTAGCTAGTTTTTTAATTTAAGTCATCAGTTAGACAGGGGACAAATACAATAATCATTATTAGTCTGTGGAGACTTCAGGAGGCTCATTTGTGTCCTCTCGCTATAAACCTACCAACTACATTCACAAACACACTTCTGCGATTATCTATTTATCTAGTCCCTTTTAGCATCATTCCATCTCTCACGGCACAGAACAGAGTTTAACAGAAGATAACTACCTATATCTCTACCTGCCTCCAGATTCAGAATAGGGACAGCTGACATGTTTAATTGTAATGTTCAAAAGAAGTGCTCTCCTGAACCCGCCCCCTCGCTTCAAAGGGGTAGGACAGAGTGGTCTGGAAAGCCAAATAACTACACAACTACTTAGACATAATGAAGCATTAATCTCAGGTGAACAGGTAAGGAGGTTTTCAGGCGTATTCCAATTGAAAGCAAAGGAAAGGAAATAACACTTGGGATAATTTTGGGAAATGATAGGAATTAGTTGCAACTTAAGTTTCCCCAGAGTTAAATTCTATTATTTATTACCATAACAATGAAATCTCTCCATAACAAAAGTGATAATGCCACAGGCAACAGTATAAACATTTTAAGTTACTGAAATAGACAAATTGCTACTACCAAAAAAGAGGGGAGAAAGGGAGTCAAGAGTTTAATCTATCAAAAGGATTTTATCCAAAATTCTACAGTGTAAGTAAACAATATTAGATAGAAAAGATTTAAAAACTTACTTGCTGAGATCAACACAACATTTTGCAAGCAGGTATTTACACTGCGGTGTAGTACAACTGTGTCCTTTCAAGAGTCTATATGCTTTATATGCCTTTCCTGAGCGGTAATAACAGGTTGCCAATAAAAACAAGGCTTCCTCTGAGTGTACTAAGAGCACATATGAAAAAAAATGGCTATTATTCAGTATGTTGAATGGTAATCACTGTTTATCTGGCAATAAACAAGTTTAGCAACAAAAAATTAGTCATGTTATTTAATATAAAACAATCATTTATTAATCCAAATTTGAATTGAGAAATACTTTACTGACAGAAATCTTAGTTCCCCAAGTCCTGATTACCTTCTTCTTACAAAGAACCAAGGAAGTAATACAATGAAGACAGTCATGGTATTTTCTGTAAATCCTTAACAAAAGTGCACACTTGTGTGCACACCCGCACACTCACACCTACCTTTAAATAGACTACCAGTAAACGGTCTTGTTTTTTGTAGTATTTTTCTAACAGACTCTTTGAGAGAACAGATGTCCAATTTCATGAGAAAGGTGCACTCAGGGTTGGGAAGCTAATTACCAATCTGAGATTACTTTCTACATTAAAAAAGGACCAGATTTTAAAAAACAAAAAACACTTCTTTCTAACACCAAATGTATACTAAATTACACTCAAGATAATTTAAGACAGAAGAAAAATTCTAAATTGTGAATACCCACAGCATTTAAACCACTCACTCGACAGACTTAACACTTCTACAGCAACGACAATTATACTGCCTTGCAGTGCAGGAGCTGAATTATTCAATCTGTCCCCTGGTCTCCATACTAGGAAGGAAATGCCCCTTCTGTCCTAGTTAATGAAATGTGGCATTTTCCCCTTTATTCACTCTCTCCCAAACTGACCATCACTTCACTTCTATCCTTGCAATCTCCCAACCAATCCAGGTGAGAGTCTAGAGAGGCCAACAACAAAGGAGATAGAAAGAAAGCAGGAAAATCACAAATCTGTGCTTCTAAAAATGGGTCCGGTAATAATCTCAGTGGGTTGAGGGGTGTTCTAAGCCAGTGGTTCTAAAAGTGTGGCTGGCCCCTCTACCAGCACGGCATGACTTGGGAGCTTGTTAGAAATTCTTAGCTTCAACCGAGACCCACTGAATCAGTAATTCTGGGAGTGAGGACCGGTGGTCTTGCGTTGTAACAAACGCTTCAGGCAATTCTGACGCATGCTAAAGTTTGAGAATCACTGTTCTGAAGTACAAGATAAACTTGACACATCTTAAAAAGTTAACTTCACCCAAAGCTTGGGATAAAAAATTGTTAACTTCAAAGTTTAGGATAAAAAAGTAGGTAATTTGAAAGATTACTCTTACACAGGTTTTTGGGTCATATATATGTATATGCAAGCAAAAACAGAACCCTTCTTCTCTGGTCCATCTTAACATTTTTCATGAAACTCTAGTATAAAAAAACAATATGCAATGAATGATATGGAGTAAATGATCAGGAACTTTGGCACACACGTTAATGGGGTGTACATAGTATTAATGCTTCAGAAGCAAAAAGAATGAATAGGGAGCTCTACTGTAGGGGGAGCAAACTTTTAATTTCACTGAACTGTAAGTGCTAATTCACACAAATTAGAAAGTGTGATTTCTTTTTGACCTCGCGATAAAGGCCTTGATTCTGGTCACTTTATAAATTAAGTTTTTTAAAAACTCATTGATTATACCAAAAAGCAATGGTTCCCCAAACCTAAACTTTTAGCCGTAACAATGCTTTATCAAATGTTTTCTTTACAAATACTTGTTTATGCATAGGTCCATTTTCACTGCTTTAAAATTCCCTAATAACATAAAAGTACCAAATACTGTGTGTGTGCGCGCACGATTTTAGTGTGTAATGCAATTGCCTTTTTG
Organism: Panthera pardus; assembly: GCF_024362965.1. Lineage (NCBI taxonomy): Eukaryota > Metazoa > Chordata > Mammalia > Carnivora > Felidae > Panthera > Panthera pardus. The sequence continues at coordinate 29,404,526 of NW_026526876.1, read as the reverse complement.
AAGCGTGATACCTTAAAATCTACAAGTTCAAATGGGAATATGGATTGGAAGGCTGAGCATGCCTTAAGGTTAATGGACGTGTAAGATATTGATGTAAATCTGGAACAATTTGAAGGGTTGTAAAAGACATGGAGAGACACGGGTGGTTTTTGAGGCTCTCCAGAAATAACTTGACAGTCCTAAATACAACCAGTGGGCCAGTAGTAAGGAGTTATAATAAAGCTAAGCTGCAGAGACTTTCAACAAATAGATTTTGTCTGGAACAATAACTCCAACCGATTGATAGTGGCTGCCTCGAGTGCTAAATTCAGAAAGATTCTAAGGCTGATCATGGCTTAGGTAGTAAGTGTGCAGAGATCAAAGCAACAGGACCTAGAAATGGTTATAGATGTCTCCATGACATCCTTTTATTTACCATCCTTTACTTAGAGCCTTAATTAAAATATGTGATTGGGAATTAGAAGGCCCATAATTTATTTTATAATCAGGAATAAAGTGAGAATTGACTCCAGTCACTCTTAACATAATATTGAGGAATCAATCATGTACTAATTAAAGTATGGTACTTCCATATGGTGAAACACTCACCATAGTCATCCAAAAAAAAAAAAAAAGACGTATTTCCAGAACACACTATTAAGTGAAAACAACAACAACAAAAAACCCCAAACGAAGTTGTAGAATGATGCTGAAGTCCCTCTTCTTACAAACAGGCTAGGCTTCAAAAACGAAAGGTCATTTCATAGAAGTCCAAAATAGTTAGGAGAGGTTTAAGCTTGCATCTTTCAGATACATTTCCATCAAATAGGAAGGTGAATTAGTCTTTCAATGCTTTCAAGTCAGACAGTCACCTCTTCTTCGTGTTGACTTACAATGTAAATGAGCAGACTTCCAAAATGGACCAGTTCTGGCAAGACTTAAAAGTTTGGTGAGGTGAGGGTTCTTGGTCTTGATAAATTCTACAATTATCATCGAGAACTGCTTACAGGTTAAAGTACTCTGCCTGCTGCCTTGTCAAGAATTCTGATATTGTTAAGTATTCGAAGGGCATAGAATCTATGAAATCATCTATGATTTGTGACACACGTCATCCTGATTAACTTTTAAGTTCGTTTATTTATTTATTTATTTATTTATTTATTTAGAGAGTGCACGCACAAGAAGGGGAGGGGCAGTGAGAGAGGGAGAGAGAATCCCAAGCAGGCTCTTTGCTGTCTGCATGGAGCCTGATGTGGGGCTTGATCCCATGAACTGTGAGATCATGACCTGAGCCAAAATCAAGGGTCAGATGCCCAACTGACTGAGCCACCCAGGCACCCCTTAAGTTCTGTTTTTAAAAAATATTTTAATTTACTTTTTAAAAGTAAGCTCTACACCCAACGTGGGGCTTGAATTCAAAACCCCAAAATCAAGAGTTGCATGCCCTACTGACTGAGCCAGCCAGGCACCCCAATCATCTAAGTTCTTAAATCAAAGAAAGGCAGTACAGCACATGCATTTAGGAGTACAACACTACTAAATTTACAATACCTGAATAGTCATTGGATAGTAATGTGGGTTACACATACATGACAATGAGCCACAAGCTCAAATAATTCCATTTCATCACTAACTTTTCTATTGCGAAGGATTTCAACTGCCTGGATTCTATGCTTTTCAGATGCAGCATGATTCAGTCCATCCTTCAGAATCATTTCTTTTGTTGAATACCTCATCTACATACACAACTTCAGTATTTTAATACTATTGCCACTTTTTATTTTCTCTACATTTGTTTACATCCTAAATTGCAGTATTAACTGGTTTTGTCTTTATTGTATGCGATAGGATTAAAATGTTTTAAAATACTTTGAAACTGTGCTTAGAGTAAATATACCACAGGTAAGAGGGCTGGAGGAAATTTTAAAAAGGTTCCTTAGTGTTTGAAGGTGGAAAGTGGTCATACATAAGGAGAAAGCAGATCATGCAGGGCTCTGAAAGCGATCTAAAGATTTAGGGATAAATCCTCATAGCAACTAGACATCTCTGAAGCATTTTAAGAAGGAAAGTAAAGAGAATGGGTTGATTTGGGAAGGGGAAAGGGAAGAGGCAGGGAAGAGTAGATATGGGAAAAGCAGTTAGGAAGCTTTTTTAGTAAGAGATAGCAATGCCTTAGATTAGCGTGGGAACATTATGAGTCCAGGCTTACATGCATTGAGTTTGATGTCTGTGATGTTTGTGTGAAACAGCTAAGTTAATGCAATGAAACATTTGAGTCTCGAATAAAAAAAAGTTTGTTCGAAGACCTGAGTCTTAATCACTAACACATTATAAAAATGAAAACTATGACAATAAAAAAGCATCATCCTTTTTACTGGCAAGCATTTAACTTTGACAGTAAAAGGTTAGGCCGATGGACCAGACACCCTTTTGATACCCTCCCCTCCTTGCTCCACCCCCATATAACAAACTGACTGAAATTTTTAGGAACCAGATATATTTATTAAATTTTCCAATAATGGCCTACAAATGAAACACTATGCCATATCATTAGTAGTACTCTGGACATTTCCCCTCAATGATGCCCTTAATATAACCTGATAAACAATTTTTTCTAAAAAAAATGTTGCCATTTTTAGTCACATATTTCTGTGAGTCTAGGCTCTCGGTATCCTGGCTAAGACAGAGAAGAGAAACAGATGCTGAACCTTTTACTCGGGTTCACTTCTCTTCAACTGAGCCCAATTTACTGAAACTGATATACCCTGTACAATGTCTACATCTGGGCCCATTAATCGTTAAGACAGGTAGAAAACTGGTGAACAATTTTACAGTAACTTAAATATGTTCATATTGAAAAATGAACATTTTGTAGCGTGGGATGCAAAATCTACATCAAGATAGAACACTAGATTTCAAGCAATTGGGAGCTTTGCCCTAGGACCCTCAGAATAACTTAGGGAATACATGTTGACACAATGTCTTCAGCTACTTCTTCTTCCTTGCTTTTCACCAGTTACAACTGCCACTCCCATGCAGTCTCACGGATAGCAATTCTTCATCTTTCCCCAGAGGTCCTGGGGAAAGTATATAATATAATGTACACAAAATATAATGTACACAGAACTTACAACCGGTTAATTTTCTGAACATAAATAAATCACCTCTAAGGACCTGCCATATTTATTGTATTAATGTATTCTTTGTCCATATAATCTAAGACTGTTTCTATTTGTTCCTAACCACCCATTTCTATTCATTCTCAACAGCTAAATACATTTAATAGCAATTAAAAACCTTAGATATTGCAGTACTACATGCTATCTATTAGGGCAAAGGGGAAAGCTGAATCTATATTGTGTGTTAATTAGCAATGGAGAAAACCTTTGATCAAGGAGATCAGGTATGGCAGTGGGAAGGAAAAGTAGGTGAAGGGGTATGGAGGGAGGTGATACGATTAGGAGTTTTTCCAAACAGCAAGGCTCGATTCACTATGCACTGTGAAATCAATTCGGTGAATTTCAACCTGCATTAAAACAACAATAACAAACACTCAGAGAAAATATCATCATATGTAAGAAGAGTAAAAAAAAAAAAAAAAAAAAAAAAAAATCTGAAAAGCCACCGTAATAGAATATGCTAGGGGAGAGGAACTTGTAAAGGACTTCCTACGTGCCAAAACCACAGATTATTATAGTTAGTGCTGAAAACTATCCTGTTAAGTAGGTATCTCTCTTCCCAAGTTAAAGATGAGGAAAATTAGGCTCAGAGTAACTTCTTACTGAAGATCAAATGGCTAATGAACATCGGAGCTGACATTCTACACCACCTGGCTTATAGCACAGTCTTAGGTGGTCTAACTATGGAATTCTTAGGAGAAAGACAAATGGGTGACAAAGAACTAGTGAAATTGAGAAATTACTTCAAGAATTTGGCTTTCAGAGGGTCCTATCCATCTACTTCGTTAGCCTCATGCACTATAGGGTGTCCTTCTCTAAAACACAGGAGCTATGGCTAGTGGCATTAGGATGCCACTGAGCAAAAGGGCACCAGGTTACATGTAACATACCAATTCTCATCAACTATTACTGTCGGCCAGCAACACTGTGTTAATAAGAATTATGAGGCTGGTTCAACAGGAACAAGTAGTATGATGGATTAGTAATGTCTATCATGGGTCAGACTGGCCTGTATCTGCTGCTACCCTTGGTAAAGTGGAATCAGATCTACCACTTACTGCCTGTGAACACTGCTCTCCGTTTCTTCATTTCTAAAATGGCAATAGTAATGTCTATTTTATAGGATTATTGAAAACTAAATAAGAAATTAAGTATTACAGTACCTAGTACATAATAAGAAATTAATAAATGTTCTTTAGAAGTTACTGTTGTCATTGGTATTGAACTAGGATAGTATCTGCTCCCATAAAATTTTCCCTCATAGAAATTAGAGTTCAACAGAGTGGTTAGGTTCAACAGTTAACCCTTGAACAATGAGGGGGTCAGAGGCACCTACCCTGCAGAGTCAAAAATCTGCCAGTAATTTTTGACTTCCCCAAAACTTAACTACTAAAAGCCTACTGTTGGGGTGCCTGGGTGGCTCACCTGGTTAAGCATCACTCTTGATTTTGCCTCAGGTCATGATCTCTGTGGTTCCTGAGTTCAAGTCCCAAGTTGGGCTCTGAGCTGTCAGCATGGAGCCTACTTGGGATTCTCTCTCTCTCCCCACCCCTCTTTTTGCCCCTCCCCTGCTCATGTTCTCTTTCTCTCTCTCAAAATGCTATTAAGAAAATCATAAGAGGGGCACCTGGGTAGCTCAGTTGGTTAAGCGTCCGACTTCAGCTCAGGTCATGATCTCACAGTTTGTGAGTTTGAGCCCTGCATTGGGCTCTGTGCTGACAGCCTGGAGCCTGGAGCTTGCCCTGAATTCCGTATCTTCCTCTCTCTCTGCCCCTCCCCCGTTTTCTCTCTCTCAAAAATAAACAAACATTAAAATAATTTTAAAAAAAGGGGAAAATCATAAGGAAGAGAAAATACATTTATGGTACTATATTGTATTAAAAATCTGCATTCGAATAGACTCACATGGTTCCAATCTGCGTTGTTCAAGGGTCAACTGTATGTTGAGAGAAACTAACACTGAACAACTTTCCAAGTGTCAAGCACTGTATCAAACACAGAAAGTGGATTAAACAGCTTTATCCAGATTCATCTGGAACCCTGCCCCAATTCTATGGGAAAACCTACTTGTTTGAATTTGAAACCACTAACTCACAATCTTTTAGAGCCTAACTATAATAAACTAGAAACTGCCAATCCTTTAATAAGCAAATACAAAAAAGAAAGTATAAGACAGCAAAACATGAGGGTTGCGTAGGTATCAATGAAAATATATGTCAGTAGGTTTTGCATGATACACCTTGCTTTTAAAATATCGAGTAGAGTAGGGCAATCTATTGCATTATTTTCTTTCTAAGCCTCTCTCACCTTCTAAATCCTTTCACTGGGACCTCAGACTCCTGTTCCACACACAGATCCTCCCCACTTTCTTTACTGAATTTCCAGTCTCTCTTGAAGGACCTGACAGCACTCTCAAAGTGATGCTATTTCCCTCATAACCCACTTACATCAGAATCAAGGTAAGGTTTCCTCTTTGCTTCGTAAAACCATTTCCAAGCATTACTCTTTGCCTGTTTGTGAAACTCCCTGCTCCTGAGTTCATACCTTCTCCTCATAACTCTCAGCTACTAAATGCAGGACATTCTGCTTCATTAATGGAAAAATTCTGCACCTGATTCATGGTCTTCCGCTCCCATGTTATTCCCCCACATCTCCCAATTCAACCTCATCTAGATTTCTGGCACTTCTCTGAATCTTATTCACCAATATTCTTCTGTGTTAACTTTCCTATAGTTTACATTTCCTGGTCCGTATCTTGTCTGTATTTTTAATGTTCTTATCCCTTGTCCTTTCTGGTGACACATGCCTGGCAAATCCCTAAGATCTACTTTCTTATGCTTGCAGTTAGGTTACTAAGCACTTGCTACTAGAGTAAAATCATACAACTGATCAGAAAGGTTCCACTAGCAATTCAGACACAAACATACAAAATACGCAAAAATAAAGCTCATCTACAACCACAAAAAAAATGGAAACTCTTGGCAAGTAATCCAATGGGAACATACACAGAAAGTACAAAAACGGATTAAGCAAACAAACACCTGAGTAAAAAGAAGGCAGCACTATTTCTTGTTGGGAAGGCTATCTATAGTAATTTAGAGAATTATATGTTTGCAGGTCAGCATTGGTCAAAATCTTTGTGAAATTTCAAAGCAATAATAAAATAGACATAGAAAAATAAAGGATAAAAAAAGGGGAAAGACTTCTAATGAATGAATTGGAAAGAAAAAAATGATGGGCGATAGGCCTTATGAAATATTAAAATATAAAGTGTTAAAAATGGTATGGGGGGGGCGCCTGGGTGGCGCAGTCGGTTAAGCGTCCGACTTCAGCCAGGTCACGATCTCGCGGTCCGTGAGTTCGAGCCCCGCGTCAGGCTCTGGGCTGATGGCTCGGAGCCTGGACCCTATTTCCGATTCTGTGTCTCCCTCTCTCTCTGCCCCTCCCCCGTTCATGCTCTGTCTCTCTCTGTCCCAAAAAAAAAAAAAAAAAAAAAAAAAAAAAAGTTGAAAAAAAAAAAAAAGAAAAAAAAAAATGGTATGGGGGTGCCTGGGTGGCTCTGTGGATTGAGTGACAGGCTCTTGATTTTGGCTCAGGTCATGATCCCAGCATAGTAGGATCAAGCCCCATGTCGGGCTCCATGCTAAGTGTGGAGCCTACTTGAGATTCTCTCTCTCTACCTCCCTCCCCCCCTCCCCAATTTGCACTCTCTCTCTTAAAAAAAAAAAAAAAAAAGGCATGATATTGGATTAAAAACAGAAAATTAACTAATGGAAGAGAGGAGAAATTCTGGAGACAGAACAAAGCGTTTTTTGTTTGTTTTTTTTTTAAGTTTATTTATTTATTTTGAGAGACAGAGCAAGCATGAGCAAGGAAGGGGCAGAGAGAGAGGGAGACAGAGAATCCCAAGCAGGCTCCATGCTGTTGTGGAGCCTGACACAGCGCACGACCCCACAAACTGAGAGATCAAGACCTGAGCCAAAACCAAGAGACTGATGCTTAACTGACTGAGCCACCCAGGCACCCCAGAACAAAACATTTTTTAAAAATTTAATATAAAACCAAGTAAAACACCATGCAGGAGGGAAAAAAGCATTGTTTAATATACAATATTGAATAAATTAAGTAATAATACCATGATAAATTCTTTAAATTTTTTTAACCATCAATAACCACATATTAATTGTAGTTGTAGAAAGATGACTTTTCCACCTACTGAAGCAATAGAAGAAAGTATAAATGATAAAGCAGATGAGGTCAACTACATAAAAATTTTAAATATACCAATAGAATTAAGATTAAAAAGCAACAATCTGGGTCAAATAGACAATAAAGATATACCTCATAGAACTAGGAATAAATTTAAAACAAACACTTGAGAAAATACCCAGAATCCCTTGTAGTTATAAAAATGCAAGACAAAATATTTCATAATTCTCAAGTAAGCAAAAATACATTAAATTGATCAAATCTAATACTGAAAGGATTATAAAGGAAGTCTTATGGTGTTGGTCACACCCCAGATTATTTTACCCTTCTCTCTGCTGGGTTATCAACTGGGGAAAAAGTAATTTGTTGTAGAACTGATCACAGTTTGACTTGTAAGTTCCATTCTAGAATATATAGCCCCACAAAATAACATATAAAAGAAAAAAAAAGCTGTACCTAATTATCTGTATTAGCATCTTAGAAAGAGAATTACAAGAATTAATGACAGAAACAAAGCATACATTACCAGCACATGTTTATCGAACATTTATTACCATGCCAGAAGGCTGTGCCAAGTGCTTTAAATACATTATCTCATTTCACTCTTCAACGTTCGCAAGCGATTATCGTTAACTTTATTTTATAGATGAGAACTCTGAAATACTCAGACACTGAGTGACTGTCCAAGGTCTACAACTGCATATTTAAGTGACAGGGTGAGGGTTTATACCAAAGCTATAGACTAAATTCATGCTCTTAGCTATAGAATATAGACTCTCTTAACAGAAAACCTAGACAAAAATATCTAGAGATTGGAAAATGATTAAGTAAACCATAGTGTAAAACCTGAAACAACTCTACAGTTATTAAAAGTAGCACATAAGGGAGAAAACAGATACAAGGAAAAGTTTTTATGAACTAGTACCAATCATAAAGAAACAACAAAAGCAATCCCCAGAGTCTTGTTATATTGAAGTCATAGGAAAGGACAGAATTCCATTTATTTTATTCCTTTATTGTTTTATAGAAATGAACAGATTACAAACCTTCTGCATACAGTCGTTCTGCAAGAAAAACTGCATCTCGGTAAGCATAGTGGTTTAGTGCTTGCCATATAGCAGCCTGAAAGTAGAGGGAAAAGAACATAAGTACACAAATATACAGTTTCAAAGTAACGCCTAGCGGAGCCTGACATAGTGTAATCAAATCAGTGACACTAATTTAAGTAATAAAACAAAACCTCAATGTCCATAGTGCAAACTCCATGGCATGTTACACAAGGCTCTTCACAGTATGGCTCCTAACATACCTGAATTTACTCACTCAATTCTCCATGGACATTTAGGCCTCTGTGCCTTTTTGTACTTCCTCTTCCCCCACAGAGGAATGGAGGCTCCCTCACATACCTCCTTTTACAAATTGCTCATCTCTACAGACCCAGCTTAATTAACACCTACTTCATGAAGGTTTCCTGGCTGATTCCTAACCTTTTTTTTTTTTTTTGGTAAACATATCTCTTCTAGTGGCGCACTCATATTTTGTTACAGTTATGTGTTTATGGGTCTGCCCACCCCACCAAACTACACTGCTCCAAACTAACAACGGTGGTTTAAGCAATTTTTCACGATATGCATGAAATGTCATCCTCCACAAAAACTTCCCCACCTATTTTTAAAAATTTTTATTAAAAATTAAAATAAATAAATAGTCTTAAAATTTTAGTGATTGTCCTAGGGTTTACAATACACATTTTTAAATGATCTGAATTTAAATGCAAATAACGTTATACAGAGCCACATGTAGTATCAAATCCTTGTAAAAGTACATAATCAATTCTTCTCTTCCACCCCCGGTGCTAGGTTTGCCATATATTTCAGTTTTCTATATAAAAGCAAAATACTTGAATACAAATTTTGTTTTAAAAAGTGGTTACTTCTGGGGCGCCTGGGTGGCGCAGTCGGTTAAGCGTCCGACTTCAGCCAGGTCACGATCTTGCGGTCCGTGAGTTCGAGCCCCGCGTCAGGCTCTGGGCTGATGGCTCGGAGCCTGGAGCCTGTTTCCGATTCTGTGTCTCCCTCTCTCTCTGCCCCTCCCCCGTTCATGCTCTGTCTCTCTCTGTCCCAAAAATAAATAAAAAACATTGAAAAAAAAAAAAAGTGGTTACTTCTTACAATAAAAAAATGAGAAAAATGTAAAAAAAATTAAAAAAAAATTTTTATTTGAGTGTGCGTACTAATGAGTTGGAGAGGGGGACATGGGGTGGGAGGGAAACAGAAAGAGAATCCCAAGCAGCCTCCATGCTCTGACCCAGATCATGAGATCATGACCTGAGGTGAAATCAAGAGTCAGCCACTTAACTGACAGGGCCATCCAGATGCCTCTCCACCTATGACCTTTAAAGCAACCCTATTCTCACCCACCCAAGGAAGCATATTGGGAGACAAATGAGCAAACTATAATAGCACTAATCTTTAATCTAGGTGAATATATTTTTCTTTTTCTAAAGTTATAAAACATAGCTATAAAGTATATAACAGCTAGAATGACATTTTAATTAATAATAAATGAAAACATTTAGACCCATGTACTCACTATCCAGCTCAAGAAATAGATATTACCAATATATTTCAAGCCCTCTCCCACAGGTGCTCATCAGTCACATAACCTCTCTGAAACCACCACTCTGAATTTTGTTAATCTTCAGGTTTTCTTTACAATTTTTATACATTTGTATGTATGTATCATCCTTAAGCAATGCAACACTTTTCCCTGTTTCTGAATTTTTAAATAAATACAAGCATGTTGTACATATTATGCTATAATTTGCTTTGAAATCCAATATTTAAAAAATTCATTCTCAATCTGTGTAGCTAGAATTCATTCATTTTGATTGCAGAATAAATAATATTTCCATTGTAAAAATACATCAAAATCCATTTCATCTATTTACAGTATATGAACATTTGGGCTATTTCCAGTTTTTTTCCAGTTATAATAATGCTGCAAAGAACATTCTTATATTTATCTCTTAGGGTACCTATTTAAGAATCTCTCCAAATTGCGATATATACTTAAGAATGAAATTATGGGGTTGTTGAGTTCATGTTCATACACAGGTTCATCTTTACTAGGTAATACAAATCATTTTCAAAGTGTGGGTTTAATTTACACTCCTACCAAAAACATATGACTACTCATTATGCCACATCTTTGTCTACACTATGTACTATCAAAAAAATCTTTGTTTATTGACTGATTGATTGTAATCTCTATCCCTCTCTCTATGTGGGGCTTGAACTCATGACCTTGACATCGAGTTGCAGGCTCTAATGATAGCCAGCCAGGTGCCCCCCAATTTCTTATTTTTACCAGTCTGACAGATGTAAAATGCTTATCTAGTGCCTTTAATTTGCATTTCTCTGAATATTAAAATGAGTTCAATAGTAATTTATTTCACGTTTATTGGTCTTCTGGCAAATGCCAATTCATGTGTCATTCATTTTTCTGTTAGATGATTTACCTTTTCTTACTATTTTATCCAGAATTTTTGAGAGCATTAAACCAGAGAGGTTTTTTTTGTTGTCGAAGTTTTAGTGTATCATATAACACTAATTTTAAGTCTGTTATATAAATTGTGTATCTGTAAATTATGTGTTTACATATATTTATGTTTTGCCTAGCATTTTTAGGAGCACAACACCATAGGAGTTTCTTTTAATCTTTCTGGGTTTCTTTTTAACTTCTGGTCTATCACAAGATATAAAAGTCACCAATTGATTAAAAAAATCATCAACTCACAAAGTGAGATATCTTACAAGTGATCATGATACAACAGTGTTTATTTTTAGCCATGTATACAGCTCATAATTTGTTGAACAGTTTAATAGTTACAATAAAACCAGCACGGTGGGATGACCTCATGAAACCACTAGCTAACACTGTAACAGTAAAGCTAGATTACATTGTAACAAGTGATTAATATGCCTTGGCTATAGTACAATCTCAAATATTTGAATGAAAAAGCAAATGTTTACTAACATTTCTATGAGTATTATTAATTATAATTTTTTATATTCAAAGTCCTAGTAGTAGTTGATGACTTACTTAGCCCAAGGGTGTAGTTTTCTATTTTCTCATGGGGTCTCTGGAGCCTCTTGTTTAAGCTTACTTTCTATACAGTCTAAATTTTTTAAAGTCTCAGGACTGTCTAATCTGACCATTTCCATCTAGGCACAAGGGAAAGGAAAAAGGTGGGAATTTAAATTTAATTCAAATTTAAATTTAATTTAAATTAATAATCTAAACTATCACAGGCAGCATTTTTTCCCTCTAACGTTACCGTTCTTAATCCAGTCATTTCCTACCACTTTGAGAACTATCTAAAACTGCTATTCAAAGTGTGGTCCTTGGAGCAACAACACTAATATCTTCTGGAAGTTTTCTGGAAGTGTGGAATCTCAGACCCAATCCTAAACCTACTAAATCAGAATCAGCATTTTTAACAAGATCCCCGGGTGATTTATATGCGTATTAAAGTTTGAAAAGGACTGATCTAAAAAAGATTTATTCTAATTAAAAATATCCCTGCTCAGCAGATTCCCCAAAGCCAAAAAGGCTGTCTCATCTGTTAATTCAAGATGTTATGAATAAAATACTTTCTAATCCTTCAGGCCATGGCCCTTAGCTTTAAAAGAAAGGCTTGAGTTACTCAAGTTCCAAAGCCTCTTGTTTGTAGGTCTTCATGTTCCTTCTTGGGCAAGTGACAATGTCTCAAGTCTCTTGTTTTAAAACATAAGAGTCCATAATGGTTAATATGTACATAATGTTACATAAAGTACATAATGGCTCCTAGTACATACCTAATAATCACTCAAATTTTAGCCATGCCATCAACATTATCATCGTGTCTTCCTCCCTAATCAAAGCTTTCTAATGTGTTTTTAAAAGTTTATTTATTTAAGCAATCTGTATACCCAACTTGGGACTTCAAACCGATGACCCCAAGATCAAGAGCCGCATGCTCTACCGACTGAGCCAGCCAGGCACCCCTGTGCTTTTGATTTTTTTTTTTATCAAACAATTGAGAAGGTGAACCTTCCAACAAAAATAGGTGGCACTGGCAAGGAGTGAATATAAGAGCAGGTTTTAAACATGCTACAGGCTCCCTGCTATCCGGCCTACATCTCCTCTGTACTATGACACAGAAAAGACATACGTAAAAGGTAATGTGACAAACTACGAGTGTTTTCCTCAGAGAACTTCAACATTTGCACGGTGGAAGAACTCAAAAAAACGTCGTTCAGAAAACAACAGGCTAAAGGGTGTTCAAATCTAATTTGATTCAATTATTTCTTGACTGTTTAATATAACCTCCAGCTTCAATCCATGGCCGATGAAACCTAACTCTAACCCTCTGACACTTTCTAATCAAGATATCCAAGTCACTTCTCTGACCTTCAGTTTTAATCATCTGTAAAATAAGTACAAAAAACACTACCTTTGAGATAAATCTAGCACAGTACTTGGCTGAATTCTAAACCTCCATAAGAACTTATCTGTCCCTCTGGTGTTCTACCAGACCATCCCATGACCTAGGGTTCTGGAACCGTGCATATAGGTATATGCCAAAATGATACTCATTTAAATTAGGCAACTGCAATGGTGATGAAAGGAAGAAACTCAATGAAACATTTACTTTCTAAGGCAGACCTGTCCCCCCCCCCCTTTTTTTAAGTTTATTTTGAGAGAGTGTGTGTGCAAGAGGAGGGGCAGAAAGAGGGAAAGAGAGAATCTCAAGCAGGCTCCACACCCACCATGCATGGAGCTGATGTGCGGGGCTTGATTCCATGACCATGAGATCATGATCTGAGCCGACACCAAGAGTTGGACACTCAACCGACTGAGCCACCTAGGCGCCCCCCACCATTACTTTTAATAGTGTCTTATTTGTCTTCCCTGAATTCTTTCCCACCCTGTGATCCATTTTCTCTCTGTGAGCTTTTCACAAATCAGATCTGATCATATTATCCTCTCACTTAAGATCTTTCTCTGGCTTCTCATTGTCCTTAATGACAAAAATCCAAACCACCAAACCAGGGAGGATGGTATAGTCCGTGCTTACCTCTCCAATTCCTCTTGTATCATGCTTTCTTACGCTGTGTTTGGACAATGGCTTTCTTTCAACTCCTCAAACCTACCATGTTACCTTCCTGCCACAGGCCCTTTAAACATATACATAGTTCACTTTACCTGGTACCTTCCTCCAAACTATGCATATTCGAGTCATTCTTTGGACTTCTTTCTCAAGGAACACTTTTTTGGGGGAGCTCTGATGAGGTCAGGCATTCCTATTACACACTCTTATAGCACTAAGTACCTTTCCTTTGTAATACTTCTCACTGCTGTAATTTTACATAAATAAGTAATGTCTTCCTCACTATAAACTGCAGAAAGGTAGAGACTACTTCTGGTTTTGCTCATTATTAGATTCCCAGCATCTATTATGTACTTTTTAAGCAAGGGCTTAACTAATGGATGTTGAATGAATAAACAACTGATCTTTGATTTCTGCCAGTCCTCCTACTGGTAGTATCTTATGTTAGTCTTAGCTTTAAGTTTCTCTGTATTCATATACAGTTGACCCTTGAACAGCATGGGTTTGAACTGCATGGGTCCACTTACATGTGGATTTTTTTCAATAAATACAATATACTACTAAAAATGTATCTTCTCTTCCTTATGATTTTCTTGGTAACATTTTCTTTTCTCTAGCTCACTGTATTATAAGAACACGTATATAATACGTATACAAAATATGTGTTAATCAACTGTTTATGTTATTGGCAAGGCTTCTAGGCAACAGTAGGCTGAAAGTAGCTAAGTTTTTGAGGAGTCAAAAGTTATGTTCGGATTTTTCCACTACATAGGGGTCAGTGCCCCTAACTCCTGCCTTGTTCAAGGGTCAACTGTAAGTCCAACAGGTAAGAATCTCTGGAAATCTCTACTGAAAGAAACTCTGTGGCACACAATTATTATTTTGTGATACAAATAATTACCACCTAATTACTCTTTTACAAAATATGGAGATTTCCTAAGAACCAACTTGTTTAATTTTGTTGTAAATGAAAGAACATGGGGAGTAGAAACGATATACTCAGGATTAATTTTGGAGGTATGTGTTCAAATTTGTGTGCCAGCACTTCCAAGAGTGTGACTTGGAAGCCTCAATCTCCTCATCTGGAAAACAGAGCTCTATTTCTTAGATTGTGTGGATTAAATGACATGATACATATACAGTGCTCCTAGTATACGGACTAGCACATAGTAGACACTAAAAACCTCCTCTTTTCCTGTCTTCCAATATAAACAAACTCAATAAAGACACAGTTTCCATTATTATAACATCTCCCAACATATCTGCCACAATTGCTTATTTTGTTAATATATAAGCCACAAAAGACCCAAATGATTCACCAGCTAACTCCGTACTACTGATCACCAGGAAAATTTGACACACATATGGCCATATACTATGGCCATAAAGTCCTGGAACTTTGCTTTTTTTTCCCGTCTTTTCAATATTAAATGAACAAGAGAAAAAGTATCATAATCAAGGATTCTATCCATTTCTGATATAAAATCAAGCTTTGCTCAGAAGAAGATAATTTTTTATTACCAATTCTTTTTAAAAAAATTTTGTAATGTTTATTTTGAGAGCGCGTGCGAGCGAGCAAGCTGGAGAGGGACAAAAAGAGAGGGAGACACAGAATCCGAAGACAGGCTCCCGGCTCTGAGCTAGGTGTCAGCACAGAGCCCAACACGGGGCTCGAACTCACGAACAGTGAGATCATGACCTGAGCTGAAGTTGGACGCTTAACCGACTGAGCCACCCAAGCGCCCCTGTTACCAATTAAGAGGGTGAGAAAGTGATAGTAAAGGCAGCCAACTCAAACTCTCATATACCCCGTAAAATTTGCCACTTGGAGAATCCCACCTACAGCTTCTATCACCACTCTGCTCAAGCACCTCTAAGTTCCTCAGCGATGGTGTCTCTTTGGTAGGAAATAGGGAGGAAATGGGCTATTTTCTAAGGCACTACAGATTGGGAGCTTATGAAGAGCAGGGCTAAGATCAGCCCCCTGGCTAGTCATCCACTTTGGCCCAACTGCTGGTGTGGACCTGTCCCCAAAAGAATATCATTCAGTGCATCATCTCAGGACTTCTACAAATTAAAGCCAGATGGATGAATGCTGCTAACAGGGAGACAAACAGCAACACCACACCCATCCTCAAAAAAAAAAAAAAAAAAAAAAAAAAAGTTTAAAAGAGAATTCCTACCGATTAAATTAATGGGTTAGTCCTAGGTTGCATTAATTTAAAAGAGGAATCAACAGCACAAAATGGCAAAATTTTTTCCTTGCTTGTTCTTAAACATGTAATATTTTTAAAAATATAAACAAACCTCTGTAACTGTACAACTAATTCAGACCTAAATGTGACCATATAAATTATTTTGTTTTATTCTTGTTTTTGTCAAAAAAGAAGATAGCTGCCTTTTTTTTTTTTTTTTGAACCATAAAAGAAATGGATAATAAAAGCTTCAGACAATATAAGGAGGTATAAGGGGGAAAAAAAAATCACTGTGGAATTTTCCTGTTACACATTAAAATCTTATTTTTAGAACTTTAATTTAGTTTAGGTCTGTATCAGTGGTTTCCCATCTGGGTGATTTTTGCCCCTCAAGGGATATTTAGCAATTCTTAGTGGGGGGCACTTTTGATTGTCACAAATGGAGGGGGCACCTAGTGGGTGGAGGCCAGGGATGCTGCAGAACACTCTATAATACATAGGACAGGGTCCCCCACAACAATTAGTTTGCCCCAAACATCAATAGTACCAAGAATGAGAAACTCAGGTGTATGTTACCATGTAACTCGATTATTTTACTAGCCCATATGTCTCCCTAACTCTCGTCTTGTCCCTCCTTGCCAACAGCACCAGATTAATCTTCCCAAAGTAGTGCTTTCATTACAAGTCTTCTGTTCAAAAACGTATAATGGCTATGTATTACCAATGCCTTAAACCCCTCAACGTGGATGTTAAGTCCCCTATAATCTGATTCTACCTGGCTAGCAAAACCTTATCTCCTCCTGCTCTCAATTCCCATTCCAACCAAAACTATAATATTTTATGGTTCTTTTGTTCCTAAACACCATTCTCAATTTTAGGCTTTTGCTCGTGCTATTCCATGCTAAAACCATTTTTTCCCTTCTTTTTTACCAATCCAAACACTTCCCATCTTCTAAAGCTTTAAGTTCCACTCCATCAAGAAACACCATTTTTCCAGTCTACAAGGATCTGTTTACTGAATTTCTTTATTATTATCTGTGCAATCAAATACATACTGACTTGTAACATTATCCAATTGTTCCTGTTAAACATTCTTAGCTTCCCAACAAGACTAGATCCCTCAAAAGATTAGAGGTTTTTTTCTCCATATTTCTACTGGTTGGCTTCACAAATATCTCCAACTCATTTTGTTCAAAACAGATTGTCAGGGCACCTGGGTGGCTCAATTGGTTAAGTGTCGGACTCTTGACTTCTGCTCAGGTCATGATCTCACAGTTCATGAGATCAAACTCGGAGTCAGGTTCCTCACTGATGGCACGGAACCTGCTTGGGATTCTCTCTCCCTCTCCCTCTGCCCCTCCCCTGCTCGCTCGCTCTCTCTCTCTCTCTCTCTCTCTCTCTCAAAATCAATGCTCTTAAAAAAAACAAAAACAGGATAATTATCCTCCTTCAGATTTGTCCCCCTCTCACAGGATTCTTCATTTATTAAATGGCACCACCAAAATGAAATCCAGGCAGCAGTCTTGATCCCCACACTCTCCCATTCAATCAGTCTCCATGTCTCATTGGTTCTACCTCCAAAACATCTCTTGAATTTATCAATCTCTTTCCTACTCCACTACTACCACTTTGGTCTAGGTTACTTTCATCCTAAGCCTACTTTTTTAAGTTTTTATTTATTTTGAGAGAGAGAGAGAATCCCAAGCAGGCTCTGTTCTATCAGCGCAAAGCCCCATGTAGGGCTCCATCTCACAAACCATGCGATCACGACATGAGGTGAAATCAAGAGTCAGACGCTTAACCGACTGAGCCACCCAGGCGCCCCTAAGATATTTTTATTCTTGCCTCCTTCTTCCATTACATTTCACATATAGTAGCCAAGAGATCTAACATCTACATCAAGTCAATCCTCTTCTGAAAATCCTTCAATGACTCCCCACACACTTAGAATGAAAACTGAACTCCTTATAATGGTTTTCCATTAATATGCAACTCCAGTCACATTGGCCTTCTTTCAGTTATTTCAGTGCCAAGTGCTGCTATGTCTTAGGGACTTTGCACATACTGTTTTCTCCTTCTGTTATGCTCTTCAAATTACTGTTTCCTTCTCAACCTTCAGATCCCAGCTTCAATGTTATTTGCTCAAAAAGGACCTTCCTGACACCATTTTTAGAGAAGATTTTAGGATGTCTTTCATACTCTTCTGTGCTCGGTACATAGCAGGTACATAACATTCTTTCCAATTTGATTTTTTTGTTGAGGCGGCTTAACTTTTTGCTATTTTCTAGTACCTCTTTCGGTGGTTCAATTGCAAACCTGACACCTGGGCGTAGGTCAAGTCCCTCATTAGGTCTCTCTCCTCACACCCTATTTATAGTGGCCTTATCAGTTTGTAATTACAAATTTGTGATTATTTGCCTAATGCTTTCTCTATATAAACAGCATAAACACAAAAAGGGCTATATCAGAACACTAGTCCATAAAGAAATGAAATTATTATGTATGTTTGCAGTGACCTCCTCCTCCACCCACATTCCCCAAAGCTTATTCTCCCAGTTCAGGTACGATGTAGCACTGCCTTCAAGATACTATACTGTACGTAAATATAAGGTATTTTCCCTTTTGCCAAAAGGAAACTTCATAAATGTGTTTCAGCTGACTTAAGTATATGTTTTTTGAATGAAGATCAAAGAGTCAAATGCCTATTGCTTTATCAATTTAGTTACACATACATATTTCTCAAATGACAAAATTTATTTAGGAATTTCATCTTTTTCTATTCTCATTGAACAGAACGATTTTATGGAAACTGTTCACATCTATCTTTGATATCAACAAAGCCATTTTTTTCATCTAACACAACTTTCCTGAATATACATTTAATTCTAAGTTATTTGAAATATGGTACCCTTTGAATCCATGCTAGATGCTATCCCAGTATACCTTATTCCAAGCCCAAAGTATTCCTTCACTAGCTGAATGATCTCTAAAACAATATCATATGTATAGTATCCACTTAATACACTGCTTATTAAGGCGACTTTTACAAAGCTTGTTTACAACTTCACACTTCCATGAAGTTCTACCCCCAGGAAGAACTGATAAATCCATTAAAATGTCTTTGCTTTTTTTTAAATCCATTTCATCAGGTGAATTTTATAAATATCCAAATTGACACTGATTGAAATCATTTAGGCTGTGTGTCTTCCCCAAACAATTAAAAATAAAATAATTGACAGAATTTCTGCCTCATAGCAGGAGAGTCTTTTGTAAAGACTCAAATATAAAGTTTTTCTATGAGAGACAATTTGGAGGAGGAGCTAATATTTAGGCTGACGCAATTTATCAGACTGGCTATTCCGTGTCAAAAGTTTAAAGAAAAAAAAAAAGCAGCAAACAGTTGTTCATCTTTCCTCTCAACTTTTTCCTAAGCCTGGTAATATCATGATGCCCCAAACAACTCCCCAACTTACACTCGTTCCTTTACAAGTACATGCAATTACTTATCATAGTTTAAAAAAACAATAGTATCTATCTGTCCTATTTTCTCCTTAGTGATTCTTTCCCATGTTCAGCCCTATCCCTAATCAGTTGATCATCATCATCATCGTAGCTAAAGTTGCTTGTTTCTCCCACTGCCAGACCCCTTACTGAAGGGCTTCTTCTACTATAAATTACAACCAAAATTCTCACCTAGCCCTATCCTAAAACTTCTTACCACAGTCCCCAAATCTAATGGACAAAGGTAGTATGGGGGAAGAAAAATGGGACAAATTTGACTTTTAAGCCTCAAAAAGACCTAAGAGCATTACCACTACGAGTACTGTAAGGAAAAAGAGGAAACTTGATGGGTACCATCTAGGAACGGGCTACATAGTCTTTTCTTCTCCATGTTTTTATACAAGTTGAAATTGTTATTAAATAGTGGCTATAGGCTAGCATTGAGAGTAGTTTATCAACTGAGAAAACTGGGGGGCCAGAGGAGGCAAATGTATCATTAATGAAGACAAAATTACATACAAAATATGAAACAGAAATTAAACAACTTGAGTGATATACTTGTTCATTTAAGGTACAGATAACTTTTGGGGCACCTGGGTGCCTCTTGCTGTCAGGGTCATCTTCCATGATAGGCGTGGAGGCTACTTAATAACAACAACAACAAAAGATACAGATAACTTCTAATTTAATGTTAGGCCTAAAAAAAAAAAAAAAAAAAAAAAAAAAGAAAAAAAAGGGACTCTACCAGTAAGAGGAATTCGTTTGAAAAGAAACAGCTTTGGAAGCATGGCTACAATTACAAACAGGTAAATTTCCTAAGACAGAATTCCACATTATATTGGTTCAAATACTAATAGTTGCTATATGTAAAAGAAGCAAACTGGGAGATCCTTGTATTTCATTCCGGGAAGAAAAATTAAAGGAAATATGGAAGCAGTGATGTATTAAAATATTTATTATTTGGTCACAGGCCTATTAAGGGTAATGTGAAGTAATTTCTAAAATTGATTTGCTTCGTAACTTCAAAAAAAAAAAAAAAAAGTCCATAACTCAATGACAGCACTTGATAGAGGTCAACTCTTCTATTCAAGTCAAAGATCCTATGGTGAGCTGAAAGTCTCCCAGACCTGGTCCATCAGTAAGGGACAAAAGATTCAGTTTCTTGAGATGGCAGGGGGAAAATGACTGGCACTGCATCACACTTCAAATCCAATAGGGTTTCTCCCGTGCCAACAGAGCACTGTGCGTCAAAGCATACCTTGGTGTCGTAAGGACAGCGAAATGGATGTAAAAACCCTTATTTGTCTTTCATTTCCTGAACGCACTATCAACATGCACAATAAAACACTCCTGATCCCCATCACACCGGTCACGGGAAAAAAAACCCAAAACACCCAGATTTGCCGTTTCCACCCCTTCCCCTCGTATAGGTGCTTGCCCCTCAGCGCTGGGCCTCGGGAGTTCTCTTCCCAGATCATTGTCCAGTGGGAAATTCACTGAGCGAGGAAAGCAACGTGGGCTATAGGACGTCTGTTACCAAAACAGAAATTAGTATTAAAAATACCGATCTTATCGGCCCTCCGCCCTCTCACATAAAACAAAAACAAAACCGAACACCACCACCCCCACCACCCCCACCCCGCCAACTTGCCCCACCATTACGAAGATCATACAAGCTCTAATCAAACGTGATTCCCAATCATCCCGGGGCAAGAGAGCACCTGGGGCGAGTTTTCGGCCCCTGATCTCTCACCCCGGCCGGGGGGGCCAGGCCCCTGGACTGACAGGAGGGGCTGGCCCGACCGTGGCCCGGCGGTGGACAGAGGCATTATCGCCGAACCCCGCTCGCACCCGGGGTGGAAGCAAGGCAGGACCAAGGCAACGCGGGTAAGGTTGCGGGCGAGGCCTCCGAGCCGACGCGGAGACAGGCAGGACCCGGCAGCAGGGGAGGCGGGAGAAGCTGCCGGGCCTAGGCCGCACCAGGCCGCGGAGTGGCCGTACGCGGCTTCCCGGCCGAGGCTTCGAGCCAAGCCTCGGCGAGCGGGGTTATCATTACCTGGACGGGTTCCTGCAGCACCGTCATCCTTGAGGCTCAGGCCCACTTTCTGCAGTGCCTCAGGCCCCCCCCGTAGCGGCTCCGGCCCGGCCAGCCCCGGCTCATTTAAACTCACCAGCGACCGTTACCGGGGGATGGGGGAGGCCGAGCGATTGCCGACTACCTCCGAGTGGGACACGGAAATACCCGAAGTGGTGAGATCCGCGCGGGAGCCAGACGGAAAATTCCGAAGGGGACCGGAAATGCCCGAGGCCGATCGGCTGAGGAGGAGCCCGTTGCCGGAAATTGTCGAGGATTCCCGGGGACTACCGAGTCCGATCCAGAGCGGAGTTTTCCCCTCTCGGCCACGCCTTCACTCACGCACGCCACGCCCAATCGGCCACCCTAGGCTGAGCCACGCCCAATCGGCGACCAGCGGGTTGGGCGTGGCTTACCGGAGCGGGCGGGGAGCGTTACGTGGCCGCACTACCGCCTCCACTCGCCACTGAACCTCTCCGGATCAATTGAGGCGCGGTAGTTTGAGGAGAGGGAACAACACGAGAGTTTGGGGCTGACTTTAATTAATCAAGAAGTACTTGTTGAGTTTAGTTCATGCATCATTCCAGAAGTACCTATTCAGGGCTCAAGGAAAATAGGAAATTTGGAAGGATTGCCAGGCTTCAAAGACTGGTAAGGACATGGGCTGTCCACCTTGAAGAGATTACGGTCTCTTTAAGGGAAAGACAATGTAACAGACTGCTACGTTATGTGGTGCCCATTATAAGCGACGTAAAAATTCAGAAGAGAGGGAAATAAATTGGGATTAAGATGAGACAAGTTTCAGGGAAGGAAAAAGGGAGACTTAAACTGGACTCTGAAGGATAGGTGGAATTAGAAGAAGAGTGTCAAGTGAAGGGAAGCAGAAATGAGATCAGTCTGGTAAGAGTTAAGGCATTAACTGGAAATAGTTACATAGATGACCGGATCATGGAAATTGTTATTCCTGATAGGAGAGGCATTAGGCGTATTGGGAAATCCAGAGGCTTGATTTTGAATGTCATCTCTGGCACCAACTAGTTTTAGGTCCTTAGGCAAGTCACATTTCTGAATTTGTATTTCCTTAGTCTGAAAATAATGATTAAAAGAATTAAATGGATTGATGTATGTGGTTGTGTCTGACGCACACAGTAGGCTCTCTCAAGTTTCCTTCCTGCTCCCTCTCCCCCGCAAAACGTGTGAACCAGGGAACTATTAACATTTTGTTTTTTGATAGATGATGAAAGCACTTTTGGAAAGTTGATTGTCTAATCAGGACATCTCTGTGCTAGATGTGGAACTCATGGTATAGTCTATGATGTGGGAATTTCCCTTTCTGGTTCTCACATTTTATGCAGATGAAACAGGTTAGAATGGATTCCTTCCTTCCTTTGGGTGATGTTGAAGGGAGGGTTTTTTTGTTTTTCAATACTAGTTAACAGAGCTATATCTGTCACCACCAACCATCTCGAGTAACTGCTTATTTGTAGCACCGTAAAGCGTAAGTGCCAAGGAGATCTTCTGCCCTGTGCCCTGTTTTTATTTATTTATTTTTTTTAGCAGGATTATAAGTTGTCTACACTGTCCAACTGCGTAGTCACTAGCTATTTAAAGCTTAGTTAAAATCAAGTGAATTAAAAATGAAAATGTTCAGACACCCTAGTCACATTCCAAGAATTCAATAGACATACGTGGCTAGTGGCTCCCATACTGGGTAGCACAGATATAGAATATTACTGTCAGTGGCTTGACTGGGGCTGGAGATCCAAAATGGCTTCACTCACGTTTGGGGCCTTGGTGCTTGCTGTTGCCTGTGCCCCTCAGTTCTCCACATCGCCACATGACTTGTGTCTCAGCGTTGGCCTCTCATCAGTCGGTAGGCTAGCCCCATTCTTGACTTTGTGGCTGGCAACCGAGAAGGTAAAAACTGAAGCCAGGAGGCCCCTTAAGGTCTAGGTCTGTAAATCAAACCCCATCACTTCTCATTGATTAAAGCAAGATACAGGGCTCGCCTGGATTCAAGGGGAGGAGAAATAGACTCTAGATGGGAGAAGTTGGCAACATGACACTACAAAAGGCTTGTGCCACCAGAGGGATGGATGGCCGGACCATCTTTGGAAACAGTCTACCAGATGTGAGATGAGAGAATCTGTAATGGTAATGGAAAGGAGATGGGCGAGAGGTATCACTCTTAAAATGTGATGCTTTTAGCTGGTCACAACACTCCACCTTTATTCTGATTAATGCAGAGAGCGCTAAGACTATTGCTTTTATTATCGGGATGACTTCTAGTAAAGTAGACTAAAGTTGTATTTGCGTTTTTAATTGGCACATGACATTATTTGCCCATGCGAAGCTTGTGGTCGTTTTACACACACAGCTCTTCTACATACAACATGCAGCCAGTAGATTTTTGTGCAATAGATTCTTGTAAACTTGAACGTAGGAACTTGCAACACAGGATACGTAATGATGATATTTGGTGTGTGAAAATGTGTATCTAGAGTCAGAAGCGTCTCTGATGCTTGGTGTTCTGGCTCTTAAACTTACAATTTGCTTCTAAAATCCCTGGGATTTTTTTTTTTCTCCCTAAAAAAAGGCATGTCTTTTCTAACTGTTCTTCACTAGGCTAATACATCTGTTGTGGTTTTCTGCTCATCCACAGCAAGGCCACATTGTTTGAAGTTGTGCTTTGATGGGATCTTTTAAAGCATTTTTACTTCCTTCTGTGTTCCTGATTGACCTACTTTAACTTGCCATCCAGCAACCACTTAGGCATCCTGCTGTCATCCATTATCCACATAATGTTTAGCTGGTGAACGGAGCTGGGTTACAATAAGCATTATTCCAAACATGGTAAATTATCTCTTCTCCTTAGCCTGCCTCTTTGTCTGTTTCATGTTCACTCAGATTCAGAGGCCGGCTTTCAGGGAACCGTTTAAGAAGCTAGACTTGGTTTTCTTGCCAAGATGCAGGTCCCCCTAAATACATAGCCCCCAACAAGATTGCTCTTCTGAATTCCTTCAGTGACCCTTGTCTGTACCTCCTGTTGTCCCTGTTCATGCTGCGGTCGTATCATCTTATATTACCTGACCTTGAGGCATTTACTCCTGTGTTGGCTTCTCCCTCTTGGTCAAATCATCCCTTTCCTCTGGTATCTCTGATCACACAGTCTCCTGGTTTTCCTCCTACTGCTCTGTTTTTATTAGTTTCCTTTGTAGCCCCTCTAATGTTAGAATGGTTCAGGGGCCTGTTCTAGGCCTTCTTCTCACCCCTATGCTTTCTTCCTTTCCAAACCCATCCGTTCTCTTGGCCTCCGCGCTCATAAAATTGTTCCAAAATCCGTATCTCTAGTCAGACTGCTCCTTAGAACTCCAGACCTGAGTGCCTAGCTGTCAACTGGACGTCTCACAGGTTCTTGTTGAGAATAGAATTCCTTGTTCCTCATACTTGAAGTACTTCCCATCTCAGTTTAAGGTATCACCATCCTCTCCATTACCCAAACCTGAAACCATGCTCTCTCTTTGACCCTACCAACTAGTCACAAAAGCCCTACTAATTTTACCCTGAATATACCTTCTCATCTCTTCCTGTCTCCAGCCTTACCTACCCTCAAAAACAAGTCTGATCATGTCAGGACTCCCTCCTAATCCTCCCCTCCCAACTCAGGATTTCCCATTGCTCTCAGGAGATGGCTCAAACCTGTTAACTTCTCTTCTAAGGTCCTCCACGGTCTAGTCTCTGCCACTTTTTTCAGCCTTGTCTCACTTCCCTGTTATACTCTATATTCCCCAAAGGGGACCAGAATATGTCACTTTGGCATAAGGATTATTTTGACCTGAAAAAAACTAGGAAGCAACAAACACAGAAAGTGCTCTTTGCTTTCCCCCATTTGCCTAAAATCAGGACATCAATTTCCCTTTGTGAAGTTGTTTCCTCTTCCCCCCTCTCCTGTACCAGGAGGAGGAAAACAACCATTATCACCAGAGACAAGGAGCTGGCACTGATTCTGCACAAACAAACGTTACTGAAATAACCCTTATCTCCCATTAGTTCCCCCATATGTTTACCTTTCCACAGCTTACCACCCCGCAAGCCCAAACTTTTCTCCTTTGTTTTGTCACTTCTCCACAAATTTATTGCTGTTTGCTAAGATGGTATGTAAGCCTCAAGTTCTAACCACCTCTGGTTTTTAAACTCTTATTTTTAAAATTCTGTTAATCTGTCTTTCATCAGTTTAATTTACAGGGTCCATGATACAAACCTAAGAGGGTAGAGGGACGGTCACACGAAGCACATAGCAAGAAAGTAGCCATCTACAAGCCTGGAAGAGAGCTCTCATCAGAAACCAAATTTGCTAGCACCTTGATCATGGACTTCTAGCCTCCAGAACTGTGAGAAAATACATTTCGGTTGCTTACTCCACCCAGTCTGTGGTATCTTGTTATAGCATCCTGAGCAGACTAATATGATCAAGATTATTTATGTCATATCTCCCGAAGGGAAGGCTAAGCCTTACACGTCTCTTTATTGTTTTAGGAAAAGAATTACATATTTAGTAGATGCTTAAAAAATATTGACTGATTAAAGTGGAACTCTTTACACATATTACTTCTTCTTCCTAAATCACTTTGCCCTTATTCTTTTTTTTAACAAGGAGAAGCTATTTAGTTAGTTATAATTTGTTTTAAGTTTATTTATTTTGAGACAGAGAGAGAGAGAGGGAGAGAGAGAGTACGTGAGCAGGGGAGGGGCAGAGAGAGAGGGAGAGAATCCGAAGCAGGCTCTGCAGTGCCAGCGAGGAGCCCGATGCAGAGCTTGATCTCGCGAACTGTGAAATCCTGATCTAAGCCGAAATCAAGAGTCAAACGCTTAACCAACTAAGCCACCCAGGCACCCCTGCCCTTACTCTTTAGCTAAATTCAACTCATCCTTCAGGCCTCAGGCCTTGATGTTACATCCTTAGAATATTCCCTGTCCTACCTAACCAAAATTATTAACTCTACCCTACAATTCTCTCTCACAACATCTTTATTCTTTTCCTTCATAGTATGTATGGCAATTTTAATTATATGTGTTTAATATAAATTCCTTGAAGGTAGGGACTTTGCCTCACCCTGCTGTCCTCATTATCTAGTATAGTGCCCTGCACAAATATAAAGTTATTAAAATACTATAAGTATATCTGATGATTAAATGACATCACTACTCAGTGTTATCCCTGATTGGTCATAACTTGATGCTCTTTTGACTGTCCCTTTCTGGACCCAGAGAACAGGCTGGTTTTGCACATAGGTCCGTAAGGGATTTCAGGTCAAAGCAGTCTGAAGTGTTGAGGCTAATCAGATGCATCCTGGTTGAGGTGAGCTCTGAGATGGTCTACATGGCTGATGGCAAGGAGGGCTGGACAGACTTCAAAAGCACAGGGAAGAAGATAAATGGTAAGCAAATTAGCTTGCCTGCAGTGGAGGCAGTTTAAGCTTGGTTGAAGTGGTGGTGTGTGGGACAGTTGATAAGCTCTGGGTTCCAAACTGATGACTTTAGGTTGATAAAATAGACCTATGGAGCTGCTGGTGGTGATTGAGCTGGGCAGTGACTTCACGGGAATGGAATTTGAGAAAGATTATGCTAACAGCTGAGGATTATGTGAATTGGAGGAGAAAGACAGTAGGGGCCAGGAGTGCAGCAAAGAGGCTGCTAGGGACATAAGGCAATTCTAAATTTCCATTATTCTCGGATGGTTGTGACGTGGGATCAGCGAGCCCAGCGGTTGGTTGAAAAAGAATTCTTGAGACATTTTATGGTGCAAAAAGGTGTTTTGATTGTAGCACGGGAACAGGACCCATGGGCAGAAAAGGCTGCATTGTGATTGTGAAGAGTGACCGATTATATAGGGTTTTCTATCCTATGGAGGTGAAGGTGATGCTAGGTCTCCAGGAAATGGAGTCTATAGGTTCCTGGAGGTCTATCACTGAGATTGTGTTTTTCTTGTAAATCATTAAGACAGTTACAAACTATAATGGAGTTTCATGTCCTACATGACTGTGATCTTTATCAGTTAACCATTTGTTTTTCCCCTGTCTTTGTTCTTAGGTAGTTACTAGTGCCAATATATATATATATATATATATATATATATATATATATATATATATATTCCACCTTAAGGCAGTGGGGAGGTTGCCCCTAAAGGGGGGATTGCAGGATGTCGATCGTGTTTTGCCCTCAGCTTGCCTTTTTCTCTCTCATAATTGAATCTGAAAAAGATGGAAAATGAAAATAGTTACGAGTTACTCATTTACAGTGGGAAATATTCTTATCCAATTCCTTTTTTTAAGGGCATTCAGATTCCAACCAGAGGCTGCTTATTGAGTACAGACAGATCAGAAGAATGAATTCAATGATCTTACCGGCTATTATCTCCCTTTCCTCAGAAGGCACTTATATGCCTGATTGCTAGATAAAAAATATTTCTATTATCTGGAGAGGATGTTCACCAAATAATAGATTCTTTGTTTCTCCCCTTTTTAAATGTATATATTTTTACATTTATTTATTTTTGAGAGACAGAGCACAAGTGGGGGAGGGGTAGAGAGAGAGGGAGACACAGAAACGGAAGCAGGCTCCAGACCCTGAGCTGTCAGCACAGAACCCATTTGCGGGGCTCGAACTCACAAACCGTGAGATCATGACCTGAGCTGAAGTCAGACGCCCAACCGACTGAGCCACCTAGGTGCCCCCTCCCCTTTAAAAGATTTTTTTTAATGTTTATTTTTGACAGACAGAACGTGAGTGGGGGAGGAGCAGAGAGAGAGGGAGAATCCAAAGCAGGCTCCATCCAGGCTCTGAGCCGTCAGCACAGAGCCCAACGTGGGGCTCGAACTCATGAACCGTGAGATCCTGACCTGAGCCAAGTCAGACGCTTAACCGACTGAGCCACCCAGGTGCCTCTGCCCCCTCCCCTTTGTAGCTTCTGGGCAAAATTTAATTTTTCTCTAAATAATTGCATAGCAATGAATTAAATGCAGACTTGATTCTGTTCCAGTCTGGAGTCTCTTCTATAGTTGTCACAAATAGAACCTGTTGTTGTTTGCTTGTTTTATGTGTCACAAATATATGATTTGGGACATAGGTGATGAGCTCGGTTTAAAATATACTGAGTTTGAAATGCTCAGGTGAGAAATGCCCAAATTTTAATTGAATATGTGAAGCTTGAACAATTTAAGAAAGAAATTGAGGCTGGAGATAAGAGATTTTCCCGGTTGAACTAAATGCATTCTATTTTGGTTGTATAACACCTTTTAAAACCTCCGTGTGAGTATTTGTCATTACATTAAAACTATTTATATATCTGCATCTTCCACACCAGACAGGAAGCTCTTTAGGGGCAGGGATGGCCTCTTACTCATTTTAGTAAAAGTAAGTGCATACTGTAGGTGTTTAATAGGTGTTAGCTGAATGAATGAATGAATGAATGAATGAGAGTAAACTGGATAAAGGAGATACAGGAGAGGAGGGTCAATGACAGAACTTTGGTGTGATAAGTACAGCAGAGAAGGCCCAGAGACAAGACCACTAGATCTAGCCACAGAGAAGTCAGGGAGGAAGTCAGAATTTAAGAAGTAAAAGAAGAAGTTGGTAGAAAGGAAAACCAAGAAAAGAGAATCATTTTTAGCACTAAGAACATCTCCCCAAATGCTGAGGCAAACTGCTTGCTAAGGGGTAGAGTCTTTTTTTTCCTTGCTAGGAGCCATCCACACTGTGGGTGACAGGGCCAGCTGTCATTGATGCTTTCTTGCTCCCTTCCCCGCTTGGGGGCCAGGGCTCTCCATGGAGGAGTCCTTATCAGCTGTACCAGCTGCCACTGTTGCCTTACAGTAGTGTCCTGGGTTCTAGTCTCAGGTCTGCCATGACCTTGGTCTAGTCACCCCTTCTATCTGCGCCTCTAAAGTCCCTTGCAGCTGACAGGATGTCTGGGGCGGCGGGGGGGGGGGGGTGTAGTTTGGATGACTGGTGAGGGTTCTGACTTGCTCCCTGTTGCTTTCAACTATAAATCACTTTGCCAGACACCAGCTGTCCTGCCCTCTGCTTTAGATTCTCAGGCGGACTCCAACCCACCTGTTGTTGGAGCCCCTCCCAATGTCCTCCTCCCACAGCTGAGCTCACAGATACAGCACTAGGCAGCACTGCCTTGATCACAGCACAGAAATTAGCTTCAACCATTTAGATGGACTCTCGAGTGATTAGGCCAAATGTGTAGCATTCTCCACCCGCACTAAACAGCCAAGGAAATGAAGTTGGACGGGATGATTTAAAGCGCTCTGAGGACTAGTCCTATCATGGTCTTTGAAAAATTGCTTTTAGACCCTTTCATTCTTTCTCTGCCTTTACCTTTGGTGCTCTGGGTTTTAAAGGTCACGGAGACTTCAGATTTTCATTGCTTTTTTCCTTCTTCCGTGGTCACAAGGAATCTTAGATACAGGGGATTGGGTTAATCATTCTCCTTAATTTATAGCCTTCTTTCATCAGTGGTCCATGCAAGGCCTCTCTTGTTTAATTTTTTATTTGCGCCCTTTTATCTCACCGTTCCATCCCATCCAAACAACACTCACCATAAGCAACCCTCAAATATTTTTATTTTAATTTTTTAATGTTTATTTATTTTGAGAGAGAGAGAGAGAGAGGGAGGGAGAGAGTGTGGGAGAGACACAGAGAGATGGAGAGAGAGAATCCAAAGCAGGCTCCATACTCAGCGGGGAGCCCAACACGGGGCTGAATCTCACGAACGTGAGATCATGACCTGAGCCGAGATCAAGAGTTGGACACTTAACTGACTGAGCCACCCAGGCGCCCCAACCCTCAGAGATTTTTAACGTGTATTTTTTTGTTTGTCTGTGTCCTTGAATAACACGTAATGCTTCTAGTATCCATGTACTTAATAAAATTTAATAATATATCTTATTCCACCCAGTAGAGCCAAATGTTATTTCAACATGTGAATGATATAAAAATTATTGATAAACTGTATTAAACTATTATTATTTTTTTGCTACTAAGTCTTCAAAACCCAGTGTGTGTTTTTTCTGATAGCACATCTCAGTGTAGATGTTAAATTTTCGTCAGAAATACTCGATCTGTATTTAGATTTTGTAATTTCACAGTTGAAAAAGTAGATTCACATACTAAGTTGTTTCAAGTGTACTTTCTTTTTTTTATTTTTTATTTTTTATTTTTTAATCAAGTGTACTTTAAAATTTTCCAATACCTGAATCAAGTACAAAAAAAATCACTTTCCTCTAATATTTGCCTCTAAATGGACAAAATTGCTTCATCTATTTTAAAAGAATTGATTTGACTTTGAAGCAAAAGCAAATCAGTATCAAAAGTATGTCCAAGTTAAGTAAATTCACTAACTCCGTGTCAACTCAGTATTACCAACATGAAATTCAAGGAGATATTGCATAAATTGAAAAGGAACTCTAAATTTATTAATATCAACAAAACATTTAAAGTTTTCTTGCCATTTTTGCAGCCCGTTTACATAATGCTGTTGATTAAAATCTGCATATTTATATTAGAGAAATGTGTATTAATTTGCATTGTGAGCGGCTTCAATTGTAGCAGAAATTCTTATACCTATCTAGCTGGCTGAGTTGCAAATAAGTGTTTTCTTTCCTCGGAGCTTGAGTTGTGGCACATTCATATGCAGTGTGGCGTCAGTGAGATTATATGCAGGTATTTTAAATTTATAGAAATGTTATTGTGGTTTACATCTTTTTCAGCTTCTTACTCATCACTGTGTTTCTTCTGGGTATACATCTAATCTATTGCTTCTAACTGACATGTGGCATGGTCTCAGTGATGGGGACCCACATTGCTTCCACCTCCTGCCACCGTAAGTCATGCTTCAGGGAACCTCTTTATTCATGTCTCTCCTGAACTCGGGTGAGATTTCTGTCAGATGTCCACTCAGCTTGTTTGCCCTTCTAAACCACAAAGCCCTTCTACCTCTATCCCCTGTATTTCCTAGCTTTTCTATTCCTTTGCCTTTTTTAAAAATGTTTATTTTTGAGAGAGAGAATGAGTGGGGAAGGAGCAGAGAGAAAGGGAGACATAGAACTGGAAGCAGGCTCCAGGCTCCGAGCTGTCAGCACAGAGCCCGACACAGGGCTAGAACCTATGAGCCATGAGGTCATGACCTGAGCCAAAGTCAGACATTTAACTGACTGAGCCACTCAGGTGCCCCAAGAGAGACACTTTTTAAATTGTAATTCATCTGTCCTGAGATTTTAGGGGATGAGGGAGAAAACAACTGTCCAAAGTTCAGTTGCCCCCTCGCTGTTTTTTTTATCAGTTCTTTACAAGCACAGTACATCTTCAGTGCCCTGATGTACCCTAACCAGCACCTGGATCATAGAGTTGAGTCACACAGGTGATGGGGCATCATTGCATGTTCGAAGGCAATAGTGGAGGGAAAGACAGATCAGGACCCCAGAGCTCTTTTTTTTTTTTTTTTTTTGGTTGTTCCACAGCCATGCCTGGCCACATCTCTCTGACACACACACACACACACACACCAGTTCAAATAGGGCTCCCTTTCATCCAAGCGGCTTCTCACAGTTCTCTTCATTTCTTGTTGGTGTTTTTCTCTGTATAATTCTTCTGCTGTTGACCTTGGAAGAGGGAGCAGCAACCACACTATTTCAATCAGGAGGCAAACTCAAGGATTTTGAGCACTTGCTCTGTGTTGGACACTGTTCTAAGGATGTCACCCACATTAACTCATTTAACTCTCTGAGGTTGTATTGGCTGCCCCATTTTATAGATGGGAAACTGAGACATAAAGAAGTTAATTAGCTGGCTTAACTAACTGAGTCAGGACTCTAACCCAGGCAGTCTGGCACCTGAGTGGTCTCTCTCACCCTCTGCCGATTTACCCAGTGCCCTGTATGGGGACAGATTAGTGTCGGCCAGGGCGTTGCCCCATGATGTCTAGTTTATGAGACACTGGCCAGAAGAGAGGAGGGAGGGGTGACTAGGACAAGGCATTAAGAGCCAGGCCTGCTGTCAGCAGCATTTGATCCCAGGCAGGAGACTCTGATGGATCTCTTTCAGGACAGGACACAGGCCCTGTGTGGTTAGAGGGGAAGGGAGAAGGGTGAGTGAGCGTGCGTAAGCCCAGCCTAAAGGAGGCCTGATGTCAGTTCTCTGTGCATCTGTCTCTGAATTTGACATGGGGCATAAATGGGTTGGTGTGAAATTCTGTCCTGCGTTTTCCATCTACTGAGTTTGAAGTCCTTCCAGTGGGAGCATCTGAGTGTGTTGGCACAGCTCTGGCTCAGGAACCATTCGAAGCCTCCCAGAGACACTGGTTAGGCTGCCAGGACCCGCTGCCACGCTCGCCTCTTCATACCCTGCCTCTTCTTTCCTTCTCTCTTTCCTTTGCTCTAATTGGTCCACATGTATTGGGCGGGGAGGGTGGGGGTGGTGGTGGCGGGCACTGTCATAGACCCTGTGCAGGATACTCTGGATGGACAGGAAGGTAAAAGTCAGTGACCGTGAAGCAGAATGGGGACCATAAAAGTGGACCCTCTGACTCCAGTAACGGGCCCTTGTGAACCGTGGGCATCATGAGCTATGGTAATAGCAAGGCCAGCCTCTGGTGTCTTGATTCTTGATGCATGGCTCTTTCTGGAAAACCACACTCTCCTCTCGCTGCTGCTGAAGTGCCAGATACTTTTTTAGCTGGTGTTGCTCAAAGAGAATCAGAAACTGGTTTGAGGAGCGTCTCCTCTCCTGCTGGAGTGCTTGTGGCCTAAGGTTTCAGGCAGGCTGGCACCTCGTCTGAGTGTGGCTGACAGGCAGGCCTCCTGGCCCCAGGGACTTGCTACATGCTTTCTGAGCCACAAAATATGTCACACTGTGGGTACCCAGCTGCCATCCTTCTCCCTCCCCCATTCCCTTCCACTTCTTCCTCTTTCCTAAACCTACACTTTATAATCCCAGTAGCCTCTGCCGCCTTACCTGTGCCTCCCCCTGTGGTCCCCTCTTCTGGAATTCCTTCTGGAAAGTCTGAGAAACCTGAACACTCGTCTAGCTTCATCTGCCTGGGAAAGCAAAATGAAATTCACAGCCAGGAGTGTTTCCAGTGTGCGAGGGATGGTTTGTGGTGCCTTGCTTACGATATTTCATACAGATCTCACAACAGCTTGAGAAGGAAATGTTTATTGTTGAAGGTCCTTAGGGTGCTGGGCCCAAGATTAGGAAATGCAAAACGGGGATTCAGCCCTATGCTTGTCTGCCTCTAAAGCCCTTCCCCCCCCACCACACCCTTTCCATGTCTGGATGTTCAGTGAGCCCCATTCGGTTTTCCCAGTTTTCTAACCTCATAGTTCTGTTCCCAAGCAGGTTGGATATTTTACTCCTCCTTAGAATTTAAAAAAAAAAAAAAAAAGGAAAAGAAAAAAGAAAGGGCGCCTGGGTGGCTCAGTCAGTTGAGTGTCCAACTTCGGCTCAGGTCAAGATCTCATGGTTTGTGGGTTTGAGCCCTGCGGCAGGCTCTGTGCTGAATGCTTGCTCAGAGCCTGGGGCCTGCTTTGGATTCTGTGTCTCCTTCTCTCTCTGCCCCTCTCCCCTGATGTTCTGTCTCACTCTGTCTCTCAAAAATAAATAAATGTAAAAAAAAATTTTTTTAAAGAAAAGAAAAACAAAAAGATAAATGAAATTAAAGGAAATGCTCGACTCTCTCGCTTTTTAAAAAAGTTTATTTTATTTATTTTGAGAGAGACAGATAGCAGAGAGAGGAAGAGAGAGAATCTCAAGCAGGCTCTGCACTGTCAGCACAGAGCCCAATGTGGGGCTCGAACCCACAACCAGTGAGATCATGACCTGAGCTGAAATCGAGAGTCTGATGCTTAGCCGACTGAGCCACCCAGGCGCCCTCCAACTCTTTCTTTTGAGGATCAAACTTCTTACTAGAATGGTTAGAATAACCTATTTCTTAACCGGAAGGGGACATATGAGATCATCCCATTCAGTGGTTATTTTTAGACTCTTAAACCATAGAATACTTTCTTAGAAAATGATCCTGGGGCCCTGGAACATAAAACACACAGGAGTGCTGCTGGCTGAAATGGCAGGGGGAGCTCCGAACCTGGCCTCTCTGCGTCCTTACAGCCGGAAGCAAGTTAAGGAAGCCTTGGATGTCTGTTGAAAACTGTTTGAAAGCTTCTGATTATCTCTCATTTTAGAGATAAGCAAGCTGAGGCCCAGAGAGGGGGAGTGGCTGGCAAGGTCAGGGCTAGTGTCTGGGTCTTCCAGCTTCTGGCTTGCAGCCTTCCACCAAACCCCAGGCCCTGTGTCTTCACAAACCCTGCAGCACACCTGGTCCAGGAAGGGGCTGCAGTGGGAGTAGAGGAGGGGAGAGGCTGGGCTTCCACTCTCCTCCTTCCTCCTTATCAACAACCTGGGCCCCCAAGGCCGTGGGGAACGAGGAAGTCAGGGAAGGGACAGACACGGAAAAGGGAAGGGTGCAAGGGGAGGCCCTGGGAAACAGGTAACGCAAAGGAAGAGAGAAGGTGAGGCAGAAAAGGGGTGGGTGAGGTGAAAGAGCTAGCAGCTGCTTGCTGTCCCAGACGGGACCAGCACTGGCCTAGGGTTTGCGTTCCCCTTTGGGCGAGTCTGGCCCCTTTTCCTGCCTCAGTTTCCTTTGAAGGCTTCTCTGCTTACCAGTGGTGAAAGCACACCTAGGCTACGGGAACGGTAGGGTGGGGTAAGAGCGCCACACACCGGGGGCCAGAATTAGCTGGCTCAGCTGTGCCTATAAATAGCTGAACATCTTGAGGCTGCTTAAAAGTCTCTCTGGGCATTAGGTTCTTCACCTACAAAACCAGGTAGGATAAGAGCAACTCTAAGGGCCCTTTCGTCTAGGAAAGATCTGGCAAATGGAGCCTGGGCTTGGGGAGCCTGGAGAATGGGCTGGTGCGGGCTCCCGACGCCTGGATTTGCAGGCTTAGGAGCTGGCAGGGAGCCGGTGTTGTGGGAGTCTAGCAATCCTGTTTTATAGGCAAGTAAACCAGACTTTTCTGCTCTCAGCTTGGTCTCTCCTTATCTTCTGAACTGTAGAGTCTTAAAGTTCAGCTGAAAGCAATTCTGTGCGGTGGATGAGTTTTCTGGACACTTTATAGACTTTCAATGTTTTTTACAAAAACAGCACATGCTCGTTATAAAAATTTCCATTAATATAGGAAGTGAAAAAAGTACAAAGCTACAAATTGCCGTCCTGTTCCCTTCCTCAACCCCCTCCCCGCCCCAGGATCCCAGGGGTGTTTCTTCCTACCAGTTTACTGTGTATCCATCCTGAGCTTTCCGATGAACACAAACATATCTGTGTGCGCGCACGCCCGTCCCCATAAATGGGATTATGCTATCAATGATTTAAGCATAAACTTTAGAATCGGACACACTTGGGTTGTAATCCAGCTCATAGCTAATTAGCTGAGTGACCCTGTTACCCGACCACTTTTGGTTTCAATCTCCCCAGGTGCAAAAGAGGAGTAATAATATTTATTTTATAGTATTGTGGCAAAGATGTAATGAGATTTTATATGACAGCACTTAACAGTACCTGGTACACAGTAAGCACCACACACACATCTGCACATGCACACACACACAGAGTCCAGGGGCACAGAGCGAGTTAGAGGTGTAGTGACAACAAGACCCAAGTTTTCTGACCTCCAGTCTCGTTGACTTTCAGCCACACCTCCCTGCCTCTCACCTAAGACCCCCCCCCCCCCCCCCAAGCACAAGTTCAGTGCTCAGTACTTGTTGAAGGCATGACTGAGGTTGGTGGGGTGAGGGCAGATAAACCCAGGGACTCGAGATTGGTGCAGCTCCTGGGTTGCCTGCTCTGGAGGATGGAGGGCTTTACCCTGTGGATAGGGAGGGTGTGGGGACAGTGTGGGTTGACTGGACCAGCTGTTGCTTCAGGGCTCCAGCCCGGAGGCAGAGCCGAGGCCCCAGAGTGGCTCTCAGCTTAAAGGAGCCTGGCTTAAAAGGAATGCGCAGTGGGCTGCCTCTGCTCAGGAGGGGCTAAAAAAAGCCTTACCCTCCCCTGGGCTTTGTGTGAGGGTTATCAACTGCTCAAGTCAGCTCATCTCTCTGGCTGGACTCTGGCATTTTCGAGAGGGTCTGTTTTCCTGGCCCCTCTGGGTTTCCACTGATTGGCAGGAAGGGATCAGCCTGTCCCAGAGGTGGAGGCCAGGAGGAGTGTGAGGTGTGGAGGGAAGGGGCGGTGGGGGGAGGGGGGCTTGTCGCCCCAAACCTGGTGACAATACACAGTTGTCAGCTGTACCCTGCCGGTGTTTCTTCCTTTTATAGTCAGAACACTTGCTCTTGCTCTCACCCAGCCCCTCTGTGGGGGCTCCTGCCCAGGATAAAAGGGGAGGGAGGCGGCCCGGCCTCCTGTCT
The DNA here is from genome assembly GCF_024362965.1 of Panthera pardus. NCBI lineage: Eukaryota > Metazoa > Chordata > Mammalia > Carnivora > Felidae > Panthera > Panthera pardus. The sequence continues at coordinate 29,367,767 of NW_026526876.1, read as the reverse complement.
CATCTCCCAGGCGCCACATCTCTTGATTCCTTCCTAGCTCCCACCTCCACTGAAGATCCCAGCAAGACAACATGCCTCCCAAGAAGCCTGAGCCTAAGAAGGAAGCAGCCAAGGCCGCCCCAGCCCCAGCCCCTGCCCCAGCTCCTGAACCCCCCAAGGAACCTGCCTTTGACCCCAAGAGTGTAAAGGTGAGTGAGCCTCCGCCACTGGGATGGAGGTGGGGATGAAATTCAGGATCCTGTCTGTCCTGGACCTTAGAGATCTACTTCCTGGAGACTGGACTGGCGTGAGGGCTGTGGCGTCCATGCCCCACATCACAGTGCGTGGGGCAAGGGAGCCGGTGTTGGAGCTGGTGAGGGGTATTTGGGGTTGTAGGTCTTTCCCCTCAGCAATGGATTTCTGCTCTGTCACCCCAAATTTACCCAGCAGAGTTGGGAATGGCAGGGAGGTACAGCCAACCGACCATTCAGCCTTAAATTTTAAGGCACTGGGGGAGCCACCATAGCAAAGAAAAAGAGACTGGCCCTTTTCTCAGAGGTAGTAGTACAATATCTTTCTGGAGAAGAGACACATAATGATAACTGCCCGCGCAACTTGGAGTAAGTGATTTAAGCAGTGAGGAAGCAGGGGGTCTGGGAGAGGCTTCGTCTGTAAGACCCTTGCAGTGGGTGGGCGGTGGGGGCAGAGAGGCTCCAGATAAGGGAGAGGAGGCCTGCTTCCCTCTCCCTTCCCCTCCCCTCCCCAGGTGGTTCCCTCCCTCGGTGGCCTCAACCTGGGCTCCTGGCTGGAGTGTGCAGGGAACTGGCCCCTCCCAGGCTGAGAGCCTCCCTCTAACCTGGTGAGGGAGTGGGGCCTGGTTCCCTCTGCTCCCCCGGCCCTCTGCCCTCTCTGCCCTCCCTGCTCCCCCTCGCACTGGAAGGTTCCTCTCCCTGGAGCTGGTGTAGACTCCGCCTGCTGACTCAGTCACTTTAGGCCTCCCAGCTGTCTGGCCCAGCTGCTGAAGGAATGGGACTGGGAGGGGATGGGCAGAGGGAGGAGTCAGAGGCCTCTGGAGAGTGAAGCAGTTCTGAGCCTTGGCACCAGAATGTAAGAGGTCAAGTGCTACTGGTATGAAGAGCTATTAATAACAGGTTGGGAGTGGTGGGCCCCTGGGGATAGCCACTAGGGCAGGTCTGGGGGTGGCAAGGGATTAGATCAAAATAAGAGCTCAGGACTGGGTTCTGTGACGAGGAGGCAGGGAAACTGAAACTCTGGGCTCTAATTTGGATGACCCTCCCTGGCTCTCTCAGTGTTCCTCCCAGCACCCACAGCCCCCCGAGACCTTGCAGTTGTGCCAGGGACCTGAGGTTGATCTATGGTAATCATTACAAGGGTCAGGAGTCAAGCAGAACTGGGTTGGCCAAGAAATGGAGGCAGTTGCACGTCCCTGGGCTTGGTTAGGGTCCACGTGAAGGCAATAGTGTAAGACCTTGAAAGTCCCTGGGTCATTCATTACTCCCACTATGGGCAGAGCCTAGCAAGAAAAGCTGACTATCTCCCACCCCCATCAGGATCCTTTTATTTCTTTACAAAACATTTTTTTTTAAATAAAGAGACAAACAGGGATGATGACTTTATTTTTAGTTTTTGAGAGAGAGAGAGCGCACGAGCCCACAAGTGTGAGCAGGGGAGAAGCATAGGGATAGAGAGAGAGAGAGAGAGAGAGAGAGAACCACACTGAGCTTAGAGTGTGACAGGGGCTCCATCCCATGAACCTGGGATCATGACCCCAGCCCAAATCAAGAGTCGGATGCTCAACCGACTGAGCCACCCAGGCCCCCAGGATGCTTTTATTTCTGATTTGTTCTGATAATGCACTACTCCTGTGGGGCAGCCTGGTCCCTGACATCTGCATGGCAGGTGCCTAGTGATCTCAGATCAGAGCCACCCTCCCAGTCTCTTTGGCCCGTCACTTCTCTCCATCTACCCACCTCCCCCAGTTTCTCACCCCTGGTTGAAGTCCTCTTTCCCATGTCTGGAGCTTCCCATCCTGAGGGTTGTTGAAATTGCTTTAAAGTGAAAAAAGAATTTATGTATCCTTCATGAGGACTGTTTCCCCTATTATTGTACTTCTCTGGTTCCTTTGCTTAGAAGACTCTTCGCTCAAAGATAGAACGAAAGTAAACTTAAGCCCAAAATGTGTGGTTATATATTCTGATTTTATGTTTTCATACTAATTTCTCTTACACATTTACTCCTGGGGCTTAACGCATTACGATGTGAGGCAACCACACCATTTCCTCAGAAAGTTCGTGCAAAGCATCCTTTACCCTATTTTAGGGGTTCCTTTACCTTCCTGACCACCCCACCTTCGCCAAAGCCCGTTCCTGGTCACAGCCAGTTTCCTTCCCAACCCACTGTAACCCCTCCTCCGCTCTCCTAGCTCCTTCCAGTCACCCCCGGAAGTCCTCATTAATGGAGGTCAGCCTGTGGGGGGCAGAAGTGGGGGGGGGGACACATCACAAGTGGCAGAGTTAGGACTAGAAATGGCTGTCCTTAAAGATATACCAGGAGTGGTTACCACCGCCACTGGGAGGGTGGTGGTAGATAAGGATGATGAAGTGACACACAAAATCCCAAATTACAATGATGACTCATGCTTGTTCATTGCCATTCATTTTCAGAGCTTCCCACCTGCCTCTTCTGTACTCAGCATCGGATTATCATGAGTTGTGGGGGCGAACCCAAAATTTATTCGTTTGCTCAACAAATAGTCTTTGAGCCTCTACCCTGTGCCAGGCATTTCTGTGAACAGTAGCAGAAATGCCTGCCCCTCGGGAACCCTGGCCTCAAGGGGCCCCCCGCCTGGGGACACCTAGAGGCAGGACCGCAGGTTATGAAACATCAAGGGTCCACCCAAACTAGTCTTGCTGTCCCAGTGCCTAAGAGGGAGAGGTGGGGGTGGAATGGGGCGCAGAAAGAGAAGGCGTGATTGGAGGAGGTGGATCGCCAGTGGGAAAGGGAGGCCGAGGGTGAGGAGCGGTGGGTGGTGGGAGAGGGATTGCTGGTGGATTGTGGAGTAGGGATGAAAGCGAGTGTGGTTTCTTGCCGGCTGGGATGAGGAATTATTTACATTTGACCCAAAGAAATTACAATAGGGAGTCAGCATAGGTTCTAACATTATCTAGCATACTTCTCTTTCTCTCTTTCCCTCTCATTGTGAGCCATGGCTTCACAAATGGTCCTGACGGAGCTCTGGTGGCTGCCCTATGTGATAGCCTGTGAGCCGTGGCTCCTAGTCAGGAGGCTGGGTTCTGTGCTCAGTCTCCTGCCCTGCTTATTGGTGACCTGCGGGAGGTGACTCCGACTGCGATGGCGGAGGCCACTTGTGCTTCGGGAGCCTTCGGCAGTCTCAGCCTTCATTCCTATGTTTCCCTCCCCACAGATAGACTTCTCTGCTGACCAGATTGAAGGTGAGTACTGACAAGCCCACCTCCACCCACACACCCTCTGTTGCACTTTCCTGGAAGAGGAGGAGGAGGAGGAGGAGGAGGAGGAGGAGGAGGAGGAGGAGGAAGGAGAGCAGTAGTTGTAGGTAATAGTAATCACTGTCATCATCATCGATAACCTGTATTTGCCAAAGGTTTTCTGTGTGCCCATTTTCAACTACAACAGATATGTCCTTCCTTCCTTCCTTCCTTCCTTCCTTCCTTCCTTCCTTCCTTCCTCTCTCTCTCTTTCTTTTTTTTGAGAGAGAGGGAGTGGGGGTGGGGAGGGTCTGAGGGGGTGGGGGGGGGGGGAGAGAGAGAGAGAGAGAGAAAGAGGGAGGGAGGGAGAGATGTAAGCAGGCTCCATGCCCAGCACAGAGCCCCGGGATCATGACCTGAATGGAAACCAAGAGTCAGATGCTCAACCGACTGACCCACCCAGATGCCCCTAAATGTGTTATTTCTTAAGTGTTTTACATGGATTAACTCACTTAACTCTTACAACAACCTGATGAGATAGAGACTGTTACTCCCCCCATTTTACAGTGATAACACTGAGGCACAGAGAGGTTTGGTAGTTTGCCCAGTCTCACACAGGCAGTTGGTAGTGGAGCCAGGATTCAAACTCAGGCAATCTGATTCCAGACCTGAATTCCCACCTGTTCTGCCAGACTGCCTGGAACATATTACATGCACAGCACAAATGTCTTTTTTTCCCCTCTACCCCCAAAACCTACTATTCAAGATATTTAGAACTCCCGTTTCTGTTCCTGGTATTAGAAAGCCCTCCTTAGGTCACCGGCATCCTCTCCCCTCACCCTGTAGCCCACTGAGGTGCTCACTCACTAAAGGGGGAAGGGTCAAGGGTGACTTTGGGGTGCTTAGTCCACCTGTGATCCCCACCACCAATCCTTCTCCATCTTTGATGAAGACATAAAGTTTTATTAAGTACAGCTTCAAGAGAAGCGTCAAGATCTCCTACCCTCCGACCTGATTATTGCCCATCTCCTGTAGGAGTCTGGTGTTTTGAGAATGGAATGTTTCATCATGTGATACCTGCTTTATAGCTGGGGCTCACTGCCATTGCAACTTATCCCTCTGTTTTCCCCACCAGATGCCTCCAGGACATAAAATCATGGGAGCTGGAAGGGACCTTGAAAGGTCCTCTGATCCAACCCCTTGATTTTAAGCACATAACTATATTTTTAAAAAGTAGACTAATACCTGCAAATGGTTAAAAAAAAACATATACTACTTAAAAATAAATAATGAAAAATAAAAATATTTTCCCTTTGCTTTCCTCTGATGCTGATCCCTCTCCCAAATCCACTGTTGATAAGACTACGTGTCCTTTGAGAAAAATATAGTGATATACCAGTATGTATAAAATGTATACATATTGAGTCATGTGATACATACTGTCCTATACCCTTTACTTAACGCATATTTGGATTTACTAATATATAATATATATTACTTGATACTGTATTTTGGTGTCTTTTTATAGTTTATACAATTTTTCATTTTTAAAAAGAATTACATTCTTTTCTTTTTAAGTTTATTTATTTATTTTGGGTGGGTAGGGGCAGAGAGAGAGGGAGAGAAAGAATCCCAAGCAGCCTCTGCATTGTCAGTGCAAAGTCCTACTCAGGGCTCGATCTCACAAAGCATGAGCTCATGACCTGAGTCGAAATCAAGAGTTGGATGCTTACCTGACTGAGCCACCCAGGCGCCCTAAGAATTACATTCTCTAAAAAAGAATGGATGCACCTTTTAATTTAATGAGGCTAGCATTGCTAGACCTTTAGGCTGTTTCCAGCTGGGGGGTATCGGCATGGTTTCCCCAGGGGAACTTCCTAGCAGGGGGTCAAAGGATACATGCATTTTAAACTGTAATAGTTATTGCCAAATTGCCTTTCCAAAAAGTGATGCCAGTTTACCCAAACACAGGGCATGAGAACTAGTGGATGCATTTTGAAACTAGTGGATTGAATCTGACTCTGCTTTTGCAACACCCTGTGGATGCTCACTTTTCAGTCAATAGTCTGGGGTGCAGTGAAATACTTAAAATTGACTTCAGTGTATTTTATTTTATTTACTTTTTACTTTTTATTTATTTTTTAAATTTACATCCAAGTTAGTTAGCATATAGTGCAATGATGATTTCAGGAGTAGATTCCTTAATGCCCCTTACCCATTTAGCCCATCCCCCTTCCCACAACCCCTCCAGTAACTATCTGTTTGTGCTCCATATTTAAGAGTCTCTTATGTTCCCTCCCGCCGTTTTAAAATTATTTTTGCTTTCCTTTCCTTATGTTCATCTGTTTTGTATCTTAAAGTCCTTATAAGAGTGAAGTCATATGATATGTGTCTTTCTCTGACTAATTTTGCTTAGCATAATACCCTCTAGTTCCATCCACGTAGTGGCAAATGGCAAGATTTCATTCTTTTTGATTGCCGAGTAATACTCCATTGTATATATACACCACGTCTTCTTCATCCATTCATCCATCGGTGGACAGTTGGGCTCTTTCCATACTTTGGCTGTTGTTGATAGTGCTGCTATAAACATGGGGGTGCATGTGTCCCTTCAAAATAGCATACCTGTATCCCTGGGATAAATACCTAGTAGTGCAAATTGCTGGGTTGTAGGGTAGTTCTATTTTTAATTTTTTGAGGAACCTCCATACTGTTTTCCAGAGTGGCTGCACCAGTTTGCATTCCCACCAGCAGTGCAAAAGAGATCCTTTCTCTCCGCATCCTTGCCAACATCTGTTGTTGCCTGAGTCGTTAATGTTAGCCGTTCTGACAGGTGTGAGGGAGTATCTCATTGTGGTTTTGATTTGTATGTCCCTGATGGTGAGTGATGTTGAGCATTTTTTCATGTGTCAGTTGGCCGTCTGGGTGTCTTCTTTGGAGAAGTGTCTATTCATGTCTTTTGTCCATTTCTTCACTGAATTATTTGTTTTTTGGGTGTTGAGTTTGATAAGTTCTTTATAGATTTTGGATACTAACCCTCTATCTGATCTGTTGTTTGCAAATATCTTCTCCTATTTCATCAGTTGCCTTTTAGCTTTGCTGATTGTTTCCTTCACTGTGCAGAAGCTTTTTATCTTGATGAGGTCCCAGTAGTTCATTTTTGCTTTTGTTTCCCTTGCCTCCAGAGACGTGTTGAGTAAGAAGTTGCTGCAGCCAAGATCAAAGAGGTTTTTGCCTGCTTTCTCCTTGAGGATTTTGTTGGTTTCCTGTCTTACACTTAGGTCTTTCATCCATTTTGAGTTTATTTTTGTGTCTGGTGTAAGAAAGTGGTCCAGGTTCATTCTTCTGCATGTCACTGGCCAGTTTTCCCAGCACTATTTGTTGAAGAGACTGTCCTTATTCCATCGGATGTTCTTTCCTGCTTTGTCAAAGATTAGTTGGCCATACGTTTGTGGGTCCATTTCGGGGTTCTCTATTCTGTTCCATTGATCTGAGTGTCTGTTCTTGTGCCAATACCATACTGTCTTGATGATTACAGCTTTGTATTACAACTTGAAGTCCAGAATTATGATGCCTCCTGCTTTGGTTTTCTTTTTCAAGATTGCTTTGGTTATTCGGGGTCTTTTGTGGTTCCATACAAATTTTAGGGTTATTTGTTCTAATTCTGTGAAGAATGCTGGTGTTATTTGGATAGGTATTGCATTGAATATGTAGATTGCTTTGGGTAGTATCGACATTTTAACAATATTTGTTCTTCGTATCCAGGAGCATAGAATATTTTTCCATTTTTTGGTGTCTTCTTCAATTTCTTTCATAAGCTTTCTATAGTTTTCAGTGTATAGATTTTTCACCTCTTTGGTTAGATTTATTCCTAGGTATTTTATGGGTTTTGGTGCAATTTTAAATGGGATCGACTCCTCTATTTCTCTTTCTGTTGCTTCAATATTGGTGTATAGGAATGCAACCAATTTCTGTGCATTGATTTTATATCCTGTGACTTTGTTGAACTTATGGATCAGTTCTAGCAGTTTTTTGGGGGAATCTTTTGGGTTTTCCATGTAGAGTATCATGTCATCTACGAAGAGTGAAAGTTTGACCTCCTCCTGGCCAATTTGAATGCCTTTTATTTCTTTGTGTTGTCTGATTGCTGAGGCTAAGACTTGCAATACTATGTTGAGCTTTAGTGGATTTTAATTAAGTATATACTTTTGTGTAGACACAAGCATAGTGGTACTCACGAGGACTAGAAAGTCAACTAATGACCACAACTTTTCATTTTCCAAGTGGGAATCATGGTCAAAGCCAAGGGGGACGGCTGGTTGCCTCTTTCCTCTGTGAAGATTTTTAGGGCTGTGGCCTAATTCCTTTCAGTCTGTCATCCCTCTGGCCTTGAAGATGTTTCTTATTTTGGATCGGAATTGTTTCTGTTTTAATTTTACTCCTGCTAGCTCTTCATTTGATCTTTGATGAAGCTGAAGATGGTTGTGTTATGCTGGAAATAATGTTATTTGGAATGAAACTTTGGTATTAGCCCTAATTCTGCCACTGTTGGCCATGAGACTTTCGGCAAGTCACTTTTTTGAACCTTAATTTTCTTATTGGCAAAGTAATATTTGGTTCTTTTCAATTCAGAAATTCTGTGACTCTTTTCAGCATGTCTTAGCTTTATATTCTCCAGGTGATATGGCCCCATTAAAAAAAATGTTTATTCATTTTTGAGAGAGGGAGGTGCATGAGCAGGGAAGGGCACAGAGAGAGGGAGACAGAGGATCTGAAGCCAGCTCCACACTGACAGCAGAGAGCCTGATGCGGGGCTAGAACTCACAAACCTAGAGATCATGACATGAGCCAAAATCCGATGCTCAACCGACTGAGCCAATGAGGTGCCCTGGCCCCATTTTTTTATGCTGTTTTGTTGTTGTTGTTGTTGTTGTTGTTGTTGTTTTTTACCATAGGAGTTAGCTTCTAACTCTTGATTTACCAGTCCCTCTCCAGATTTCCATATTCTTGTAGGAAGGAATTACCACCTTTGCTCTTTGCACTAGTAAGCACCTGACTACTACAGACTATTGAGAAAAGGTTTCTTCTGGGCCCATGAACATCACCTCTCATGCACCCCGTGATCACGCTGGCTTTGTCTTCTACCTAGTAGCAGCCCTAAACTCCAGTGTTTGGGGTTTCTGTGCATACCAGGACTCTGCAGCAGGCTGGAGTTTAGCAGGTAAAGCAGGTCCTTCCCTCCTCCTCCTCCCTCCTCACTATTTTCTTGGTGCCATGAATCCTTGGTCAGAAGTCATGGGCACACTGGCCTATAAATGAGGGTAACAATACTTGTAGCCTAAGGTTTTTGAAAGATTAATGAGGTAATCCATACAACATTATTAGTGCAGATCTTGGTCCGTTGTAAGTGATCAAATCGCAGGTCATCGTTCTTATTACTACCCCTGTCAGGTCCCACCCTCCTAATAAGTATCATTATGGTCTTCTTTGATGAGGAGACTCCTTTTATTAAACCTGACCTCACTCTTCTGAATGAACTAGAAGATCAAAAAGTCTGAGTTCAGATTCGGCTAACATACATTCATCGAGCACTGAATTTGTGCCAGAAGCCATGCTCATTGCCTTAAATGTTAAAAAAAAAATTTGTTTTAATCCTTCTAACAAAACTGTGAGGTGGGTGTTATTTCCTTTTGGCAAAGGAGGAAACCAAGGTTCAGTGAGGTTAAGTGACCTGGCCAGGATTGCATAGTTGAGTGGTAGTGAGATAATACTACCTCCATTGTTTGAGCATTTACTATACGCTGGCCATTTTGTTAAGATTTTTAACATACGTTATTGTATTTAATTTGAATGTAATTTAAGAACCCTATGAGGTAGGTGCCATTTATGGAAGAGGAGAGGTTTATGGAGATTAAATATTTACTTGCCCAAGGTCACACAGCTAGTAAGCAATGGAAATGGAATTTGAACTCAATTTTTCAGTAATTGCAAGACATATGGTTTTCTATCTTTTTAAATTCTTACAAAGCCCAATAAAGACTTGCAAGTAAACATCTTGGGGAACTTGCTTTGATGTGCAGAATGATTTGTAAATAATCCATAAGCAGCCTCTAAGGAATAAGTGTTTCTAACGTATATGGTGAGGGTTTAAAGCAGCTTTCTTCCTAAGTGGTTCACGCTTAGGTTTGAATGAACCTAAGTGGTTCATTCTTTGGTTTACGTTGTTAATCTATCTGCTTAGTAAATCATTTCTTTGCCATTCCCAGTCCAGATTATCCCCAGTAATGAACTGGTTGAATCCAAATTAATGAGGAATTAAGGTTCTTTGCAAAAGGCCCAGGAGTGCCTTAATTCGGCCCTGCCTCTTTGATACCTAACCTGGTACCTTCAGGAATCGAGTCCTAGCTCTGAGCTGGCTCCAGAACTAGGGAATACAATAATAGCCACCATTTGTTAATTCCTTTAAAATGCACTAGACAGCATGCTTGGTGCACTTGGTAACCCACACAGCAACCCACTCAGGTGGACATTGTATCCCTGCTTAGAGCTAAAAAAAAAAAAAAAAAAAAAGAGGGCCGATTAAGGCTAGTAGTTTGCTCAAGGCCACATGCAGGTCAGTGGTAGAGCTGGGGTGGTCTGATGGTCTCTACCAGGTCAGCTTGTCTGGCCTGGAAAAGGCAGTACTGATAGTAGCCAGCTTTTGAACAGGTCTTATCACTTTGCAAAGTGCCTCCACACGCTGCCACCTCCTTTGACACTCACAGTGGAGCCTTACTCCCTGTGTTTGCACAAGGAAACAGTCTTAGCTGGGCTTATTCTAAGCTACTCAGCAGAGCCAAGATGAGAACCCAGGAATCCTGACTTCTGAGCTAGTGCTGTTTTCATTTCCCTGACATTTTCCACAGGCAGGCACCTCCCCTACAGCAGGGAAGGGTGGATGGATGGGAGCCATGGAGCAGGGGAGACATTGAGGTTATATGACCATGACTGATAGATCCCAGGCCCAGTGCTGGAGCAGGTCATGTAGTCTCCAGGATGCCCCTTTGATTGTCAGAAGATGGTGTGGGGTGGCTTCCAAGGAGGGGTTGGAACGATGGCCGAAGGGAAATACTGAAATGTTTTATCAACCACATTGACCTGCTCTTCAGCCTGGGTGGGTGGAGGCTGATCAGCCTTGGCCCAGGGGCCTGCAGTCGGCTCTTCTCTCTGCAGAGTTCAAAGAGGCTTTCTCGTTGTTTGACCGGACGCCAACTGGGGAGATGAAGATTACCTACGGGCAGTGTGGGGACGTGCTGCGGGCCCTGGGCCAGAACCCCACCAACGCCGAGGTGCTGCGTGTCCTGGGCAAGCCTAAGCCTGAAGGTCAGTGTGGGCCTTGTAGCTCACATCCTGGTGTCTGTCCCGCTGGCCCCTGGGGCTCTTTCTCCTCTCCCACTTTAACCCTTCAAGACCAGCCCCCCTCCCCAGGTTAGGAGCTGTTCTTGTTTTCCCTGTGAGGTCGGAGCTCCTGGAGAGCAGGAGTGACATTCTGTTGCTTCAGTGTCTTCCTCTGATGCCCCAGGGTGCAGGGAGGTGAGGTGGGGATCTGACCACGAACCACTTGCCCGTACCCTGCACCCAGTTGCTCTTAGTTGAGGTGTCACCACCCTGAAATGTCCTGTGACCACTTGTTTCCAATGAGGGTCAGAGAACTAAAGATTGCAAATTACTTGTTTGATAGAAGTTGGAGCAGACTTGAGATGAGCTCTGTAATGATGCCTCTTTCGCTCATTTGCATTCAGTAGGTTTTGGGGGATGAGTTTCAAAAGTGATATAAGGGAATGTGTCCCATTTGTGAATATCACTTGTCATGTATGGGTAGTAAGGTTAACAGCTGCTCCAACACACACGTCCTTCTGAGAGGTGTAGGTACTAAGCAGGGCAGGCAGACCTGGGCAGAGCCCCCAGCCGGGCGGGGGGCTGGGATGCATCTCTAGAGGCTTCCTGGGCTCCATCTGGATCCTTCCCCTCCTCCTCTTGCTGGTGAAGACAACAGTGTGGGGTGAAGGATGTGGGCAGGAAAGGGTCAGAGGACCAGCAGGCCTGCTTAGGGGTTAAAAGATGCTTGGAATTTCCATTTTTGGAGGTTCCTGTGTTGTTATAAAAGAAAGAATTGCCAACATTTGCGGTATTTAAAAATTAAAGCTTTTAACACATGTCAACATGGGAAAAGTGGGTTAGTTACAAAAGGATTGCAAATTTATAAAAATTATTGATTCAGAGTTGTCCCAGGCAATGCGGTCTAGTAATGAGACCCAAAGGGAGAATTTTGCAAAATTCTCTTTTTTTGCAATCCTATTGGTTTACCTCTGTGACATGCCTGTCACATGTCACAAGTCTACCTTGTGAATGTGAGGCCTGGTTCTGTGACCTGTTGGGCCCCCTCAGATCCTGCTGCGGCCACCCTCAGCTCCCCTGCCTAGCTGGCCACCCGGAACTGAGAGGTCTGGCTGGGAGTCGTGGCGGCTTTCCCCTTCTACCCCGGTCCTGACCTGGCAGAGCTGGGACCAGGCCCCCTGCTGACCCTCTGCTCCCATCACATTGTTTCCTTCCTGCCTACAGAGATGAATGCCAAGATGCTGGACTTTGAGACGTTCCTGCCCATCCTGCAGCACATCTCCCGCAACAAGGAGCAGGGCACCTACGAGGATTTTGTGGAGGGACTGCGCGTTTTCGACAAGGAGAGCAATGGCACCGTCATGGGTGCTGAGCTTCGCCATGTCCTTGCCACCCTGGGTATGCAGGCCGGTGGTGCCCGAGTGGGAGGAATGGAGGGTGGGAAGTGCCTGGGTGGCATATGTTGGGGGCGTCCAAGGGCCCTTGCGTCCTTAGGATCACATCCTGATTCAGACCCTGTCTCCCCAGGCCCAAGGTTGTTCCAACCTTCCCCAACTGGGTTTGCTCAGCTGGCTTGGGAGGAGAGGAGAGCAGGTTGGGAGAGCAGACAGGGATGAGGCCTGAGACGTGGGACCCAGGGCCCCTGTCCTTGTCTTTGCTTCAGTCACCGAGGCCCTGGTCTGCTTGCCCAGTGCTGGCTGTAGGGCAAAGGGAGAGGCCTCGGGGAGTAGGAGGGACCTAAGACCCTTGGCTCCCCTTCCAAAGCTTGGATGTCCACCTCCCAGACCTGGGGAGCCTTGGGCCTTGAGACTCAAGGGAGTGCTAGGGTTTTGCCTGTCCCTCCTTGGCCATCTGTAACTCAGAGTCTACTTCTCCGACCCCAGGAGAGAAGATGACCGAGGCTGAAGTGGAACAGCTGTTGGCTGGGCAAGAGGATGCCAATGGCTGCATCAATTACGAAGGTATCGGGTCATGCCTCACTCCCTCGGACACCCAGGCATGGTGGGCACAGTTTGGGCTGGGCGGATCTGCAGAATAGGACGGAACAGACCCAGGGCCTGGAGGCTGTGTGTACCAGATGGGCAATGGTCAGCTCTCGGTGGATGTTCTTTTCCCTCCTTGCAGTGAACAGCATAGTATAATGGAAAGGGCACAGCGTTTGGAGATAGATCTGTGATAGACTGGCCGTGACTTGGATCAAGTCACTTACCTTCCCTGAGCCTCAGTTTTCTCATCTGAACAATGGGGTGGTGCTGGTACCTTTCTCAAGGTTGCAGGGATTAGCAGAGAAAACGTAGCTCATTTTGTCCATGTCTGAGTGTCAGCGGTGAAGACACAAGGCAGAGGTTCCGTCTCTTCTTCCAGCTGCTCCCCTTCAACCCCAAATAAGAGAAAGAGTCACAGTCTGGAGAAAGGGTGGTGGGGAGGTTGGAAGTCTGGCGGTATATGGGAGGGGAAGAGGTCCTAGGGGCTGGGAGGTGCCAAGTGTGTGACTGATTTCTGTTTTCTTTCCCAGCCTTTGTCAAACACATAATGTCTGGGTGAAGCAGACCCGTCTAGGGTGAGTGCGGCCTCTCCCTCCTGGTCCCTTCTGGGGTGTTCCGGGGCCTCCCAAACACCACCACATGCCCTAGAGCTTTTCTGTCCTAATCCTACCCCAAATTAGGGGTAGCGGGAAACTGGAGGGGGTAACCGGAGGGGGTCACCGGAGGGGGTCATGATGGGAGAGCAGCTTTGTCTGTCTACCTATGCTCTCTGTGCTCCTGCCTCCTGCCCTTGCTCCCTTCCAGCCTGGCCATGCGCTCTCCCTGGTCTTTGCACCCTATCTCCACCCCCATCAGTCATACCTTATGGCCTCTCTTAGAGGCTCTCAAGGCAAGACCATTTCCTTAGGCCTGGGGTCTCCTGTGCAGGCTCCTGCAGTGAAATCCAGGTCCTGGGTAGAAGAGAGAGTGCCTCTGGCCAGTGCTCTGGACTCTGTTCCTATTCACTCCCCATCCCCTGAGCTCCCCTGGGCTTAGGGCCATCCTGATTGGGGTGTGGGGTTTGTGATATGGGGCTGGGGTTCATCTAGCACTTTCTTTCAGGTGCCTGACCCTTGGCCTTAGCCTTTCTGGGGTGAGTTAAGCAAGAGGCCCAGAGTGACTGAGCTGGAACTGGGGTCCTGGACTTAACCGCTGTGCCGCAGCCCCAAGGACTCCCTGTAAATAAACAATTTGAGCAAGCCTGGGCCAAATTCTCTGATTCCAACCAGTCTCTGAATTTTTTTTTTTTAAGTAACTAATTGAGCTGTGTGTGTGTGTGTGTGTGTGTACGTGTGCGCGTGCGTATGAGATATGAGGTTTCATGCATATTCCTCAGAGAAATGAGTAGTATCTGGGAGCTGGGAGACAATATACATACAATATAGAATTTCCATCTTAACCATTTTTAGTGTATAGGTCTATGGTGTTAAGTATATTCACACTGTGGTGTAACCAATCTCCAGAACCTTTTCATCTTACAAAGCTGAAAATTCTATGTTCATGAAACACTAGCTCCCCGTTTCCCCCTCCCCTGAGCCCCTGGTGATCACCATCCTACTTTCTGTCTCCATGAATTTGACCGCGTTAGATATCTCGCGTAAGTGGAGTCATCCAGTATTTGTCTTTTTGCATCTGGCTTGTTTCACTTAGCATAGTGGCCTCAAGGTTCATCCGCGATGTTGCCTATGTCAGAATTCCCCTGTTTTTTAATGATGAATGGTATTCCCTTGCAGGTATGTACCACATTTTGTGTATGGTTCTTGTTTCTTGACGTGGGCCCCTGTAGGTGCCTCTTCCGCTGAGTACAAAGCCCTTGGTACCTGATCCAGCCCTGCGTGTCCTGGACATCTCCCTGACTTCGCTGCTCAAACCTTGGGCTCCATACCCAGGACTCCAGCTCAGGGCCCTGGAAAGTGTCAGGGTCAAAGGGAGCACAGACTTCAGCCTGGGAGGGCAGGGGAGCAGTGGAGGGCAAGTGGCAAGAGGAGATGAGAAAACCAGGCTAGGGAAAGAGATGGAGGATGCGATGAAGTTAAAGACACACACCCAAGAGCAGAAACACTGATATGGGAGCTCAGGGACCCCCTTACCCCTGTATGGGTGTCCCTATATCCCTGAGAACTCTCTAGGGTGGATCAGATTCTCCTCTCACAGCCTTTCTGCTGCCCTGCTGGGGCATCCAGCCACAGAACTTTGTGGAACATCCGTAAATCCAGCCATTGTTGAGATTCCATGAGCCCAAATGGGAAGATTGTTGTGGGAAGCAGAGAACCGCAAGCCCAAATTTGCCCTTCTCAGAATTTATAGTCTGGCCAGGAAGAGGAGACCAAGGCCCACGTATAGGCCTTCTTCTTTGAAGAGGGCTCCTGCTTTGGGAGTAAACTGGTTGAATCATAAAACCAGAGATCTTTATGTAGTTGTGAGAGGGGTCGTTGACTCCACTGGTTTTTAAACTGTTTTAGCTCCAAAGCCTTTTGCTCGAACTAACTTCTATTCTATGGGGAAGCCAATCATGAAGCTGATGGGAACCGAGCTCTCTGGCTGAGACGGCGGGCTGGATTCCAGCTTCTTGGAGTCTCTAATTGGGCTCCTTGGAGCACAACCAGAAGACCAGTGCTTGAGCCAGACCTAACTGTAAAAATAAAAGAAATGGATCAATTGAAGTGAAGTGACTTATCCAAGGTCACAGCTAATAGTAGTCGAGCCCACCTTCCCAGAATCCTATCTTTTCCCCATTTTCAACACCAACCTGCCTTTGAAATTTTTTTTCAAGTTAGGCTCTCGGGAGTCTTTCACTCTTGTTTACTCCCTCCCATTCTGACTGCTCTTTTTTGACCTTATTTATTTCTCCTTTTTGAAAATCACCCTCCCCAACTTGAAATCTGACATTCTTCCTCCACGTTGGGGCCTCATCAGATTTCCTCCCTTCTTTTCTTCATGAAGTGTTTATTGTTCACTATATGCATTTCTAAGGAACTGGGGCTAAGGCTCCCAATGATTACAAAACTGAAAGTGTTTTCCCTGCCAAAGAGTAGCGTATGGTCCAGTTCAGCAATGACAGAAGCATCCAGGGACTAACCAGGAAATGACTGCCCAGTGGCGTAACAGCAGCAGGATGGCTTCATCCTTGTAACTTATGGTGTAAGTTCCAAGAGGCCTGTAAGAAGAGGAACCAGAAGGAAGTGAGGTGTGACAGGGAAGATTTTCCTTGGGAGATGGGCTTGAAGTGAGACCTTAAAGATGCCCCAAGGCTGGTGCTCAGCCCCAGGGAGAAAGAAGGTCTCGAGCAGGGATTTTACCAACTCCTTCAATAGACACTGGGTGCCTGCTGTGTGGATGGCACTGGCTTGGGCCTTGGGGATTCACTGCCCAGCCATGGTCCCTGCCCTCATGGAGCCTACAGTCTAACAGGAAGACAGACATTAAATGGTTGTAATCACGTGACAGAGAACAGCCAACATTTTTGGAACACAGTAGCAGTTATGCTTGTGTTTGGCTGTGAGTCACGAAGACCAAAAGTGGCTTAAAAGAAACAAAAGTGCATCTTTCCCTCCCGTCGAAGTCCAGAGGCTGGCCGTCCACGGCTGGGATGGCAGCCATTCTGCACAAAGCCCTCCGGACCCAGGCTCCTTGTACCTTATGGCCCCGCCGTGTGTGACCTCTCTTCATGGTCTAACATGGCTGTTCTGGCTCAGCTACCGCTTCTACCGGGGGAAGAGCTCCGGAAGCATTTCCTACTTGGTGAGCCTCCTCGGGCACCAGCACGACCTCTGTGGTGGTGGGCTTGTTCACGCGAAGACAGAAGAAACCCCTGTCTTCTTAGTCACCCCTTCCCTCCCCAGCCTCCCTCCGGCCTGACGCGCCAGTCAGCACTTGCCCCACCAGGGAAGAGGTGTGGGTGAAAGGCGACCTATTTCCAAGTTTTTCTTTGGACTGACTTCCAGGATTTCAAACCATGACCCCGGCCATGTCTTCGTCTGCTCGGGCTGCTGTGACAAATTGCCACAGACCAGGGGGGCTTAAACAACAGGCATTTATGTTTCACAGTTCTGGGGGCTGGAAGTCCGAGATCAGGATGCCAGTCTGCTTGGGTTGGTGAGGACTCTCTTCCTGTCTTCCTGTCGTATCCCTAGAGAGGAGAAAAAGTGGGGAGAGCAGGAGAGGGAGAGAAGAAGAGAGGCAGAGGCTAACCCCATATGAGGGCTCTACAATCGTGACTTTGCCCAAACATGGTTATCAAAGGCCCCACCTCCAAATACCTTCACACTGGGAGTAGCAAGCTGGGGCTTCAACATATGAATTTGGGGAATTCAATTTGGGAACCGAATTTGGGAACATATTTCAGTTCCGTAGCAGACCATATACTCTATAGGAATAGGACTGAGCCCACTGTGGTCCCTTCCACCACCCTGAGGGGGGGCCGACTGTTGACCTAAGAGGGTGGCCCTTCAAGGAGGTCGAATGAAGGTTGGGGGAAGGGCCATCCCAGATCCTGTGCAGATGGGAGGAGGGCTCCGGCCTGGGGCTAGCAATGCCATCGTCCCCGTGGGGTGACGGCCAGTGATGGCACACGGAACAGCTGCTTTTGTGGAAGGATGAAGGCGACTGGATGTGCCCACAGGCCAGACTTCCCATCTCCCAGCGCCTGGGACAGTAAACACAGACCCTGGTGTAGCTTCCTCACCACCCGAGCCCTGTGGACAGATGCTGCAGAGGAAGCTTCCTGCTCCAGCTCAGAGAGGATGGGCAGCTTCACTGAAAGTTCCCACCATCAGAGGGGATGAACCAAAGCAGGACACAGGGAGGAGATTTAGGGAAGGTTCCCGCTTACACTCTCCCCTGCTCTGCCCCTTCCCCACTGCCCGTCCAAAGGTCATTGTGTGCGTCCTGGCTCCTAAGCCCAGAGCCTGTCCTGCCCCCTGGAGACAAAATGGGGAAGGCAGTCACTAGGGCCAAGGTGATTACGGAATGGGGTCTGCTGAGGCCACAGGCAAATTTCAGAGAGATGACGATAAAGAGCATTATCAACTTAGCGAACACCTACTATGTGCTGGGCGCTGTGCTAAGCACTTCACTTTTTCTCATAGCAGCCTGCGAGATAAGAGTCCTTATCCCTGTTAAGATTTTTAAGACATGACAGAGAATGACAAGCTCTATTCTTTAGTCTCTTAATTTCCCTGCTGCAGTCGAAGGCTGTAGCATGGTATAATATTAATATTCCCAGAACGCCATTTTCATCAAGTTGCTTCCTCAATTAGGACTTCCAAAACCTCCCTAAAAGCTACTGGTCACTCCCAAACTTTTCTGTCAGTTTCTTCCTTTATTTGGCCCTATGCTCCTAGGGACACCACTTGCTGTGGCCAGCTGACCTCTTTCCCCTCAGTTAGCTCCCCCATTCTGCTTCCTCCTCCTCCCCCCTTCCTCCTCCTCCTCCTCCTCGTCTCCCTCCTCCTCCTCCTCCTTGTCTCCCTCCTCCTCCTCCTCCTAGTCTCCCTCCTCCTCCTCATCTCCCTCCTCCTCCTCCTTGTCTCCCTCCTCCTCCTCGTCTCCCTCCTCCTCCTCGTCTCCCTCCTCCTCCTCCTCCCCGTCTCCCTCCTCTTCCTCCCCGTCTCCCTCCTCCTCTTCTCCGTCTTCCTCCTCCTCCTCCTCCTCCTCGTCTCCCTCCTCCTCCTCCTCCTCGTCTCCCTCCTCCTCCTCCTCCTCCTCGTCTCCCTCCTCCTCCTCCTCCCTGTCTCCCTCCTTCTCCTCCTCCTCGTCTCCCTCCTCCTCCTCCTCCTCCTCCTCTCCCTCCTCCTCCTCGTCTCCCTCCTCCTCCCCGTCTCCCTCCTCCTCCTCCTCCTCCTCGTCTCCCTCCTCGCCTCCACGTCCTCTTGATCCATCTCATTCCTCCCTCCTGATGCGTGCTCTTCTTTCTGCGCAAATGATTCCCACCCTTCAAGACCCAAGTCAGGCTGCCCCCCCGCCCCGCACCCCCAGCTTTCCCCGCTGCCAGAGGTCTGTGCTAATTATCGATGGCCACAATTTAGTCTCCTTAACACAGCTGTCAAGTTGGAACCCAAGATATCAGAGCTAGAGGAGACCCTGGAGACTTCCAGTGGAGTGTAATCACCCGAGAGCAGCATTTCGCGTAGTGACATCACGTGCCTGGGTGGCGGTCTGTAAAACGTCCTTGGTTACCAGGGCTTTCATTCAGGTGGAAGGTGTGTTGGTGGAGACTGCCAGTGGTGCAATACCCGCCTCACACCGCTAGATGGCAGAATTGCAGCGGCATGTTTCCGCTGGGCGCCCAGGTGTGATCGCACAGCTGGACCCGAGAAGCGGAGGAAGAGGAATTCTCAGGCTGGGCTGGAAGGAACCCTAAGAAGTCACTCAGTCCATCACTATGCCTTCAGGAAAATGGGGGGTTTATTCACTTGCAAAGACTCACAACTATTAGCCAGCTTGCTTCAGTAACCCCACAAAATTTTGCAATGAGGGGTCAAAGGGAGGACACTATCCCGGACACGTCCAGTCGGCTCCTAAGTCGCTTCCGTGCTCGTCTTCAGTCCCACAGGTTGCAAAATGAGGAGGATGATGAGCTCATCGTTAATCCCTTGCAGCTTTCTGATACTGACCATTTAGAACTCGACAAACTTCTTGCTATTCAGTTTTAGTCCATTTGCTCTCTTTTCATAGTCATTGTGGTTCTAGAACTTTCAGTGGTAGAAAGCATTCACTCAGAAGAACTATGGAGTGCACCGTAGTAGGTGCTTTGGGAGATTAACAAAACAAAACAAAGTTTTGAGTTTAAGCTCTCTTGGAGGACAAACAACCTGCATGTGAATAGTTAAACTACGTTAAAAGACGAAATAGAAGAAAGGACACCAGGCAGTATCAGTCTATGTATCAAAGGAGAGGCTTGGGATCCCACAGAGCAGTGGGAGCTCAGAGGAGATGTAGTCAGGGAGGGTTTCCCAAGAGGTGTGGCAAGCTTGGATCTCCACCAACTAGAACCAGTCTCTGTCTTTTAGGACTTGGTAAAAAGAAATAGGGAAGAATGAAAGGACAGGGAGAAAAAGAACTGGAGAATGGGACGAGAGGCGAGCAGAATGGAAGAGAGATAGAGGGGTGAGCAGGGACCACACTCTGGAGTGATGTGCACCAATTCAGAGGTAGAGAAGACATATAAAAACAATCTAAAGGTAAACTGGGAAAGTACTTTCTTTTCTCCCCTAACCTTGTAGAACCACAGAATTATAGACTTCCAGGCTGGGAAGAGACCTCTAGTTCAAACCCTTCCATCAGAGCTGTGTAACATGACTACCCATTGTTCACTCGAATACTTACCGTGATGTGGGACTCGCCACCTCTCAAGGTAACCCATTCCATTTGAGAGAAACTCTAATATTCTTCTTAGTAAGAATCTGATATTTACACTTCTGAGATTTCTATCAAATGGTCCTGGCTCTGTCTTCCAAAGTAACCCAGAAAAGATGTAAGAACATTCCCCATGACAGAAGTTGGCATTTCTTCTTTCCTCAGCTGAGGGCCTACCAGCAGGTGCTTGTTCCAGGCCCAAATCCTTGAATCCATTTAATGTGGCCAGTTGCTTTCTAACTTGTTCTATCTGGGGCTCAGTTCTCTCTTAGCAGTGTACTTGCACACTTAATTTTTTTTTAATGTTTATTTTTGAGAGAGACAGACATGAGTGGGGGAGGGGTAGAGAGAGGGAGACACAGAATCCGAAGGCAGGCTCCAGGCTCTGAGCTGTCAGCACAGAGCCCAACACAAGGCTTGAACTCACAAACGGCGAGATCATGACCTGAGCCGAAGTCGGACGCTTAACCGACTGAGCCACCCAGGCGCCCTACTTGCACACTTTAGAGTCTGGAAATTAATCTTCTGGACAGAAAAGATGTAATTGAGGTCAAAACTGCCAGCACAAAGGACTGTACTCTTCCCGTTCTTCTTGCTCTGAACATATGCACATCATATTCTTATTGATTCTAACATTAAAAAAATTTCCTCATTTAGGACTTATGCCTTCTTGGCCTTATTGCTCACAGCCCCATGCCCCAAGTTTATGTTCACAATCAGCCCTCAGCTGCCCCTCCTTCCACCTTTACGGATAAGAACCCTCAGAACCTCTTTCCTCAGCTCCATCGGCCTCTTTGGAGCTCCTTCCCCACCTTTTTCCTTATTTAGTTGTTTGTGATTTGCTTTTGAATACCATCCATTCCGCTGGTGCTAGGAACAGAGATTTAACCATAAAAGGCCCTTGTGGGCATATTCATGCTCTTTTTCCAAGAAGATTTATACTTTTCATCATATTTTCAAAGGGGTCAGAGAACCAGAAAAGGTTAATAACCATTGTTTCACAGTCTTTGTGGGATTCTGTTTATCTTTTCCCTCATTGTTCTGACATTGCATCTGGTGTGGCCAGAGTTCCTTCCAGACTACCATGACCTCTAAGATAGCTCACCCCCTTCTCGAAGGACTCTCTTCACTTCTGCCTCTCTCCCAGACATCCCTGAGTCACACTTAGGTTTAAAGAGGCAATTCCACTTCCTCTGTGGCCCCCCTTTGAGCTGACTAAATGTTCCTACCAAGCTGGACCCACGTGGGTGTGCACCACTGCCCCCCTCCCAGCTGGAGCTCGTTGAATTTCTACCGTCACTTCTCTTCCCTTATCACATTCGATGGCCTCCTCTGGGCTTCCAGACAGTGGGTTCCCTGTGGATGTGAGTCTTCTTGGTGGTCAGTATTCTCATGCCTACTCTCCTACCAGTTTCATTTTTCTTAGACAGAGTCCATTGTCAAATGGAGATGAATCCCATCTCATAAATTTTTGGTCATCCCCAAGACAGTATGTGCAATTTCTACAAGAACTTAGTCATTCTGTATTTATATGAATCTTATCTGGTGCCTCTGGCAACTAAGGGCCACAGTCAGTGTGGAGATAGGGGCTTGGGGTTGTCTGCGTCTCAGTTTTCTCTGTGGCACGTGAGACTTTGGTCCCAGCCTTTGAGGACCGGGAACTGCGCATCTGGCTGGGCTGGTCTCAGGGCTCCCTCAGCCTCCTGACCCTCAGGCTTCAAAGGAGATTTAAAGGTAGCCCCCTGGGCCCTACCACCCCTTCTCCCATTCCATCCCAACCCAGGCTCACTGTCTGAACTCAGCTCCTCTGTGCCCTACATGCTATGGAGAAGCCAGGGCTAAACATCCAGCGTTGACAGCGCGGTTACCAGTTGGAATGTGAAGAATTCCACACCGACTTCATGCGTTTTACTGCTGGTACTGCAACTTTTCGTTTGCCTTAGAATTTCGTCTTTGTGACAGTTTGCCAGGGTCTAGTCTCTTGTACTGAAAAAGCTGGCATGGTGCCAGGACTTTGTTGTTTAGGAAATTGAATAGAATCTGGTCCTTGCCCTCAAGGAATATCGAGACTGATGGGTAAGCTAAGACATGTTTTGTGCACAAACACGAAAACATCAAGCAGAAGACAAAGGCTTGTAAGACTGATACTCGCAAAGAAGTGGGGGGGGGAGCTTGAGAGGGAGAAGCAGGCTTATTTCCAGTTAGGAGATCACAGAAAGCTCGTTGGAGGAGGAGGAGCTGACATTGAAAGAGTAGAGGTGGGGGGGGGGGTTGATCCACACCCACAGAAGCGGTAGAGCAGTGGGTTAAGAGTAGAATCTCAAGGGAGTAGATCCCAAGCACTTGGGTCACTCAGTCGGTTGAATGTCCGACTTCAGCTCAGGTCATGATCTCATGGTTTGTGAGTTCGAGCCCCGCATCGGGCGTGTGGCTGTCAGCGCAGAGCCCGCTTCGGATCCTCTGTCTCCCTCTCTCTCTGCCCCTCCCCTGCGCATGCTCTCCCTCTCAAAAATGAATAAACATTAAAAAAAAAAAAAAAAGAGTATAGTCTCAGGGTCACAATGGGTCTATGCTCAGGAGCGGTGTGACCTCCAGCAAGTTTCTCAACCTCTCTGAGCCTCAATTTCCCAATCTACAAAATGGAGATAACAGTAGTACTGACCTCATTTGGTTATTAGGAGATGGATTAGTGAATGAATACATGTAAAACACTTAAAACACTGTCTGTCACTGTTTGAAGGATTCAGTAACTATTAGCTCTATAGGGGAGAAGAATATTCTAGGAAGAGGGAACAACTCCAGCAAAAGAAGGAAAATGGAAGAACAATTCTTCTTTAAAAAAAAAAAAATTAATTCCAGTATAGTTATCATATGGTGTTATATTGGTTTCAGGTGTACAAGATACTGATTCAACAATTCCATATATCACCCAGTGCTCACCATGGCAAGTGCACTCAAGAGCTACTATTCTTTTGGGAATAATAAAATAATGATAAAAGTAATAAATATACCAAAATAATAAAAATACCTTGCAAACAAATGGAGAAGAAATAATGTTCATTAGAATACAATTGCCTTTACTGCATACCTATCCTGTGCTAATTCTCTTCTGTGCTTTCCATGCAATGTTCATTTACTGTTTTTTTTTTTAATTAAGATTTTTTTTAAAAAAGTTTAATTATTTTTGAGAGAGAGAGAGAGAGAGAGAGAGAGAGAGAGACAGAGTGCACGTGGAGGAGGGGCAGAGAGAGACAGAGACACAGAATCTGAAGCAGGCTCCAGGCTGTGAGCTGTCAGACAGAGAGAGAGAGAGAGAAAGAGAGAGAGAGAGAATCCCAAGGAGGCTCTGTGCTGTCTGCACAGACCCTGAGGCAGGGCTCGATCTCGCAAACCATGAGCTCCTGACCTGAGCCAAAATCAAGAGTCAGACGCTTAACCGACTGAGCCACCCAGGTGCCCCATTTCTTCTTTCCAGTACTCTTCCTGGGGCAGGCATGATTATCCCCATTCTACAAATGAGGAAACTGAGGCTGATAGAGACTAAGTATCACAAGAGCACTTAGAGAGCGAGCAGAAACTTCAGGAATCAGACCCGCATCCGTTTACTGCCTAAGCCTGGGTTGAGTTTCTAGCTATAGTCTCCTTGCCTTCCTTGGATCCCCCTTCCCCACCCCTGAGTCCTTCACCCCACAGCTTTGCATATACAAACCTGCCAGCAGGTTAAAACAAACAAACAAACAAACAAACAAACAAACAAACCAAGGCTACAAACTCCAAAATACCAAGGTGATTTGGAATAAGGAAGTGACCAGAGACCCTTCCCAGGGAGCAGACCTCAAAGGAACCGGGGAATGCTACTCTGGGCTCCAGTTGAGAAAGTGAGAGGAGGGGACACCTCCCCGGTGACCCTGTCCCTTTCTTTGTAGCATCTGAGGCGTCTGGTTGAGCTGAATTTGAGGGTTGCTGGGTGGGGGAGATGGGACAGGAAGAGAGTATTCCAGGGCAGAGTCGGAGAGGCAGTGAGTCACTGGTGTGATAAGATCTGCTGCTTGGGTGGATAGGTTACTAAATTTCTTTTTTCCTGCAGGTTTGGACTTGTTAGGAGTAGTCCTGATACACAATCACTCCAGCATTTATTTGCCTTTTTTTTTTTTTCTATCTCGATAAGAAATACAATTAAAAATTGCTGCAGATAGATAGGGCTGGGACTTACGGCTTAGAGCCCGCGTAGCTCGTTTCTTGAATCTTCGGCGAGTTTGTCATGTGCTTGTCCTCCATGTGTTGCCACACTCCAATTAGTTTTTGAGGGACTTTGAAAGTTCTGTCCTCTTGCCTCAAAGGGCACCCATGGTCCCTGCCAGAGTGTCCCAAATGTCCATTATCAACCACTTTTGGCGGGCGTAGGCATTGAAGGGTCCTGGGTGTAGCTTGTTAATTGAATGTTTGGGCTTGGGAGTTGGAATGCCAGGGTTTGACGCTGAGGACTATGGTTTATCAATGAATGAGCTTGGGCGAGTGGACTGTTCCTTTCTGTACTTTATTGTCCTCATCTGAGAAATGGGGATAAAAACAATACTCATCTCGCTGAGGGGTTCTGTGAGGATTTTACAAGGTAACATGTATGAAGCATTTAGCACAGTGGCTGTGGCATAATAAAATTGCCCTCAATTGGGGCGCCCGGGTGGCTCAGCTGGTTAAGCGTCCGACTTCGGCTCAGGTCATGGTCTCACGATTCGTGGGTTCGAGCGCTACGTCGGGCTCTGTGCTGACAGCTTGGAGCCTGGAACCTCCTTTGGATTCTATGTCTCCCTCTCTCTCTGCTCCACCCCTGCTCGTGCTCTGTCTCTCTCTGTCTCAAAAATAAATAAGCTTTGAAAAACAACAACAAAATAAACCCTTAATAAATGTTGGCTATGAAGTTGTTACCACTCTGTCATCTTGCCTTATTCAGTGGATTGCCCAGTAACAGTTCTGAGGCAAGAGGAAACATCACATTTTGTGATCCGGGCAAAGGAAAGCTCCAGAAAGAACAGGGCATTCATTAAAGTAGGATGGTTTCAGTTGAAGATTTGATCACGTACAAGTTCCGCTGAGCATTTAAGGGTTGGGGGTGAGGGTGCAAGCTCCTAGGGAAGGACCAAAGAAACAGGATCAGGAGGACAGATGAAAGGTGGTTGGGAGAAACTAGCGAGGGATGGGGAATAAGGCCCTTGGGGTGGTCACAAGTGTGAGCCCCTGAGGGGAGGAGAATGGAGCAAGAGGGGTGGAGAGGAGAGTGGGGGGAGGGAGGGCCAGAGAAGTGGAGGTGTTCTCCTGCCAGGGGTCCTGGTGAGGGTGAAGGAGGCATGACTCTCCCCTTCCACACCTTCCTCAGTTCCTCAGGCCTCGTGGCTTCCAGGTCAGGGCCTAGGACCGCAGGTCTTACTGGGTTGGAAACAACAAGAGCCATGGGGAAGTGAGCCATACTGCTGATCACACTCCCAGCTCGCCATCATCCCACTCTTTGTCATCCTTTCAGGGAAAAGCTGAATCCCAGGGGCCCTCTGTTCGGCCCAGACCTTGGTCTAGTGCCCAGGTTTTTCCGGTGTGGCTGCCGTATCTCAGAAGTCAGCCGGGCATGGCTGAGAACTTCTTATAATTGTCAAGACAGGAAGTGGTCAGGACCTGGAAATAGAGCAGTCCTAGGGGGTGGGAGGGTAGGGAGAAGGCTTTTCTGGTGGAAAAAGGCCTTGGGTGCCTCCATGGGCCATAATTCCCTTGCGTAGACTTCCTGGGCTTGACCTGGACTGCAGAGACCCTACGGGTAACTGTTTCTTTGTAGACTTCCCAGTTTTATCTCAGAAGTGGGCAGCGCGAGAATGTTGTATTCCAATAGGAATTTCTCCCATTAACATGGCAATGCCCACCTGAAACATTTGGGGGTGTCTGCCATCCTGTACCCACACTTAGTGTGAGGGAGACAATGGGTTGTAGAATCAGGTCAACCGGTTTTGTTTTTTTTTTTTTTTTTTTGTAATGTTCATTTATTTTTGAGAGAGAGAGAGAGAGAAAGAGAGAGAGAGAGGACAGAGCATGAGTGGGAGAGGGGCAGAAAGAGAGAGAGACACAGGATTCAAAGCAGGCTCCAGGCTCTGAGCTGTCAGCACAGAGCCCAGTGCGGGGCTCAAACTCACAAACTGTGAGATCATGACCTGAGCCAAAGTCAGATGCTCCACCGACTGAGCCACCCAGGCACCCCAGATCAACCTGTTCTTCGTTCTAGCTCTACTACCTTCCCCCCCGGGTGCCTTGACTACTACTGCTACTAATTGCCTCTTTATCCCTCCAAGCCTTACTTTCTGCCTCTGTTAAAAGTTATTATGCGGTTATTATGAGGATTAAGGAAGATGATCAATATTTGTAAAGAAGGAGGTATACAAAAAGAGGAGGATATATATGCAATGTACTATTGTATATGTGCCAAAGATCACCCATGGATCGGTACAGGGGCAGGGAATCTGACCTAGGAGCTGTCAGAGGATGCTCAGTTTGACCAGCAACAGCCTCACCCATAGCCTATAATGTCCTCCCACCTTAACTGGGCCAACATTGCCCAGGGGTCTAGCGATAGGAGCAATGAAGAAGCAGATGGGTGTCTTGACTTCTAGGCAGAATCTGGGGATTTTGACTAGGAATCCAGCAGAGATGAGTTGATCCTAAGGTGGAAAAGCTAACTCACATTTATTGACTACTTACTACATGCCAGTGACTGTGCTGTCTTACGTTAATTTTTTTCCCATCTAACTCCCATCTTGCAGATGAGGAAACTGAGGCCGAGTGAAGTTAAGTAACTTGCCCCAGGTTACTAACAAATGGCAGAGCTAGTTTTTGAATCCTGGCCACCGGACTATGGTGAGTTCAATCCTGACATTACTCTCTCTTAAGAGGGGGAGTAAGGAGGGGCGCCTGAGTGGCTCAGTCGGTTGAGCGACCGACTTCGGCTCAGGTCATGATCTCGCAGTCCGTGAGTTCAAGCCCCGCGTCGGGCTCTGTGCTGACAGCTCAGAGCCTGGAGCCTGCTTCCGATTCTGTGTCTTCCTCTCTCTCTGACCCTTCCCTGTTCATGCTCTGTTTCTCTCTGTCTCAAAAATAAAATAAACATTAAAAAAAAAATTAAAAAAAAAAAAAAAGAGGGGGAGTAAGGAGAGCCTGAAAGGGCTAAGACATGTGTCTGGAGCCCAGCTGCAAGCTTGTATTCACTGGAGCAGAGACTCAATGACTGGGGATTTAGAAAGACACAAAACAGGAATTGGGTGCCAGAAGCCAAGCAGCAGCTCTGTTATCAGAACATGGTGTTACCCTGGCTTCAGGGTTGGTTGGGGAAAGGGCCTGAATTGGTTTCAGATGGAGTGTAAGCAGTTACGCTATGCCTTCTATGGGCATAGAGCCTGAATCCTTGAGTCTTGGCCAGGTGGTACCTTGTATGCTGAGCTGGGATGCAAAGTCCTCGGCTCTCACTTTTTTTTTTCTCAGCAGAGATAGTCCTGGTTCATGAGAGGATGCACCCCAAGACAGAAGTTGATTGTCTTGGGCCCAACTGGGCTCAAGCCCCAGGAGGGCGGGGCCCTGGTGTTCTTTGCTACTGTATCTCGAGAAGGACCTGGAACATAGCAGGTACTTGATATGTGCTAGGGAATGAATGTAAAATGCCAAGGCTGAGCTCCTCTCTCCCCAACTATCCTGATAAAATCTAGGAGTACTTTCTCAGAGAGCTCCCCGGAGTCTAGACATTCCAAGCTATACCAGTTTTAGTCATTTTGGACTCTAAAAAGTCCATTTTCCTTCAGGCCAAAGGAACAGCTAGGTCAGCCTTTTCTCAATGGACAGAAGGACCTCTGCCAAATGTGTAGGAGGAGAAGATTCTGAGCCAATTTGCGACTCCACACTTAGTCTCCTTAACTACAGGAATGGATTTGCATTGAGAGATCTACAGTCTTTCCACAAATAGTAACAATAATAATTACATATTCCTCTGTGCTTTTCAGAGTCCAAAGGGCTTTCACATCCATGGTCTCATAGAACCTCATAACGATGTGTGTGTGTTGAAGGGCGGGGGTTAGAGTTAGAGTGGGATTGGTGGTGAGGAAAAGGGCAGGGACCAGATGGGTTATTTTTTACAGATACAGGAAATGACTATAGAGAAGATTTGGACTTTTTCAAGATCACGTAACTAGTATGACTTTTAAGGCAAGCATGACTTTTAAGGCAAGAGGTCTAGGAAATGGCCAAAACCTGGTTCCTCCAATGAAGATCTGAACAGGGGTGGGGCTTCCCCAGTGGGGCAGATAACTGGTGAGAGCACAGGTAAAGGATCCCTAGTTTGGTGTCAGCTCAGCTATGGTCAGGCAAGGGGCCAGATAACATGATTTTTGCCTCTTAAAGGGGCAAAAGTCTTGGAGAAGATCTACATGTCATGCCTTCAACACCCCTCCCCTCCATCCACAGACTCTCAAGAAGACCGCAGAATGGACGCTCTGTGTCCACCATTGTTGCTCAATTAATATTTTATTTCATTATTTATTTATTTAATTAAAATTTTTAACATTTGTTTATTTTTAAGAGACAGAGCACGAGCAGGGGAGGGGTGGAGAGAGAAGGTGGGGGGGGGGGGGACACAGAATCCGAAACAGGCTCCAGGTTCTGAGCTGTCAGCACAGAGCTCGACGTGGGGCTGGAACTCATGGACCACAAGATCATGACCTGAGCCGAAGTCGGGCGCTTAACCGACTAAGCCCCCCAGGCGCCCCAATATTTTATGAAAATTAGTTAAGAAATTAGTAGAAAGTAATTAGTAGTTAAAATTAGTTGCTAAGAAAGTAAGAAAAAAAAATAGAAGAGATTCTCTTACATGCTGAGGTCCTACTGGGCGATGTAAAGATAACGAACTACAGTTCCCGCTCTCCAGGAGCTCATTGTTCAGCAGCGATGGAGAGGTGAGCGTGAAAAAACTCATAATCGCAGAACTTCTGCTTCTGACTCTGACAAAGTGGTATGGGGCTCTCTCTCCCATGTTAAACAATACATTTAGACAAAATGTTTGAGGAGCTGCTTTGGACGCCGAACTAAAACCACCGAGGGAAGGGAAACACGTGCGGTGAGCCCTACGGCTGCCCCACTTTCTGCTTGGGGGGACTGTCTGGATGGCATTGCGAGGAAGTGAACCTAAGAAGTGCATGGCGGTCTCACCCAAGAGCACAGCTTAGAGCTGGAGGCTGCTGAGGGGGCTGTCATCTGTGGGGAAGGTTCTTAGAGTGGAAGTGGCTGACTGGAGAGGCGCCCCCAGAAGTCTGCATGGGTGTCCTCCGGGGTCTTTGGATGAGGGAGAAGCAGCACATGTACACGGTGAGGTTCTGGAAGTCTTAGCAGAAGGCAGCTGGGAGCTGAACAGAAGTTGCACATCGCCTAGAGACGTTGGAGTTTCAGCTCAGTCGGAGTGCAGAGACCTCACTGAACAACTTGGGTCCCTAGATGATACAGGAGGTCTACACGCTTTAGGAGTAAGGACCGTGTTCTATAGTCAAAAATAAAAACGACTCAAAATTAAAAATATATATAAAAGACTAGTCTTGTAAACGAATAAAACCAAGCTTGACTGCGTCAAGATTATTTGCCAGTAATTTAAATGCCTAATAGGACGACACTCAACGCTCTTCGAGGGAAGATCACATAAACTCTAAAATGAATCATCTACAATGTGTAGTATGCAGTCTAATATTACTATATATTTGAAGAAGCAGGAAATTGGGACCCACAGTTTTTAAAAAAAGCAATCAAGTAGAACAGTCCCTGAGAGGAGTCAGAATGAGCAGACAGGCATTTTTAAAGGATTATAAACATGCTTAAGGACATAAAAGGAAACATAGATATAATAACTGAAGATATGGTGAATCTCAGCAGAGAAACTGAAACTATGAAAGAGAAGTGAAGGGAAATTATTCGAACTTAAAAACACAATGTCTGAAAAATTCCCTGGATAGGCTTAGCGGCATATTAGAGACTGCAAAATATAGAATTGAGAGACTTAAAGAGAGATCAATAGTCTAATCTGAAAAACAAAAAGAAAAAAGGGATTAAAAAAAAAAGAATAGTGCCTCAGTAGTCTGTGGGATAATATCTAAATATTTATAATTATATAAATAATTATAAATATTTAGATGACATCTAAAATATGTGTAATTGGAATTTCAGAAGGTAAGGAGAGAGAATGAGCAGAAAAAATATTTGAAGAAATAATAGCTTAAAAGTTCCTATATTTGGTGATTGGAGTGCCTGGGTGGCTCAGTTGGTTAAGCATCAGACTCTCAATTTTGGCTCAGGTCATGACCTCATGGTTGGTGAGATTGAGCCCTGCATCGGGCTCTGCGCTGACAGAGTGGAGCCTGCTTAGGATTCTCTCTCCCTCTCCCTCCGCCCTTCTCCCCCATGCACACGCTCTGTGTCTCTCTCTCTCAAAATAAAAAAAATATTTTTAAGAAAGTTCCTATATTTGGTGAAAAATAAGCCACTTACATATTCAAAAGACTCATCAGCCCAAAGCAGGATAAATACCAAGAAAACAACACCTATTCGCCTTATAGTCAAGCTGGTAAAAAAAGCAAAGATAAAGAGAAAACTTAAAAGCAACTGGAGACCATCCTGAGACAGTTTGAGCAACAAAATAATGATGGCCCTGCATTATGACTTGTGGAATAAAATAAATATCCACGAATTCATACTGATATAAGTAAATAACTGAAATTTTATTTTATTTATTAAAATGTTTTTAACATCTTTATTTTTGAGAGAGAGAGAGAGCATGAGTGGGAGAGGGGCAGAGAGAGACAGAGACACAGAATCCAAAGCAGGCTTTAGGCTCTGAGCTGTCAGCACAAAGCCCAATGCGGAGCTCGAACTCACAAACTGTGAGATCATGACCTGAGCCGAAGTCGGTCGTTTGACTGACTGAAGCACCCAGGCGTCCCAATAATTGAAATTTTAAAATAAGAGAAAAGGGGCAACTCTTCCTTATTGTGGAACTCCAATTGCTAGCAGTGAAAGGAAAAAAAGGAAGTAGAGATCACTCTTAATCAAACACCATGGGACCGATAGCAGTCAAGAACCATTAACAGGTGCTAAAATTATTGAAAGTATGAACAAAAACATATTTGTATAGAATTGAAGTGTCTTTCCATAAAACATTTATTAATTACAAAAAGGAAAGCAGTAACTTTATGGTGAAGAAGTCTGGCACACACCACCTGAACCATGTGACCGAGGTTAACATTGTGGT
Source organism: Panthera pardus (assembly GCF_024362965.1). NCBI lineage: Eukaryota > Metazoa > Chordata > Mammalia > Carnivora > Felidae > Panthera > Panthera pardus. The sequence continues at coordinate 29,336,256 of NW_026526876.1, read as the reverse complement.
TAACATTGACCGAGGTTAACCAATGACCGAGGTTAACATTGTAAGTAACAAGACATACTGTCATCAGGTACCACCTGATATGACGTGTCCACGAGTACATCATTACTGTGGTATTCTGTCTAGAATCCCCTCAATACAATCATGAGAAAACATCAGACCATCCCAAACCGGGAAAACATACTGTAAAATAACTGGCCTAACAATTGACACAAAAGTGTCAAGGTGAGGAAAGAAATAGGCTGAGAAGATGTCACGTTGGATCTGGACTGGAAAAAGGACCTTAGTGGGAAGATTGGCAAAATCCAAATACTGTATCTCGATTCGTTAATACTATTGTGTCTATGTTAATTTCCTGCGTCTGATAATTAGGACTTGGTAATAAGATGTGGACATTAGAGGAAACCGGGTGAAGGATTGGAGAGAAGTCTTTAGTATTTTGTAATTTTTCTGTAAATGATTTCAAAACAAATAAACAAAAACCAAAACCAGAGGGAAAAGACAGGGGAACCACAATGTTAGGGGTGGGCTGACTGCTCATAAGAAACAGTGGAGGCAGAAAACAGTGGAACGACATCTTTAAAGTACAAGAAAACCACCTCCCCTACCGCTGTCAACATAGAAATGTAGATCTAAGAAATATTGCAAACGAGCAGGAAACGAATGAATATTGAGCATATTTGTTGCCAGGAGACCTTCACTGCAAGGTTTGTTAAAGGAAGTTTTTCAGGCTGAAGGGGCTGGGGGAGTGGGACAGCAGGTTTGTTGAACCTCTGGTGCCAACAGAGCTAGGCTGAGGAGACACCTGGGTGATTGGGAGATTGGTTATAATTGTGGGAATTGAGCAAATAAGTAAATACGTGGGCAGACATGTGACCAGGCCGTGTGATCTGGATTTTGTGCCAGGGCAAGGACAGCACTGTGAACATGGTTTAGAGACTCTTCCCCAGCTGAGAGAGGCATGTGCAGCTGGTGTCTCAAACCCCGGGTCAGGAAGCCCAGCTACCCTTTGTGGGCTGGCTCCTCCTCTGTCCCCTTCAACTTGCTAGTGACATTTCTGCTGATGGGTGCTGCTCTTTTGCTGTATCCTAATGTTTTAGGAGGTCTGAGGAGGAAGTGCCCACCTCTGCAGAGGGTGGGGCTGAGGAACGGGCCCAGACAAGCCTACCTGGAAGAGATTACATCGGGGATATTTTGAAAGAGAAGTGTAATTTTCCAGGTGGAAGATTCAGGAAGGTCAGTCAGATGGAAAGCCATGGAGTGTCTGAGAATGCCAAGTTAATTTCCTGGGCTTAGGGTGGGAGATGAGCTGGAAAGCTGAGTCAGGGCCAGGTTTCAGGTATCTTGCGTGTCTCGAGAGGGCTTAGGGAAGCCCAGGGGCAGGTTGAAAGCCCTTAGGGGAGCCCAGGAGCTGGAGAGACTTCCATATCCTCTTTGATGCATCAGGTTTGGTTTTATGTCATTAGAGCTACCCATTGCGTCCAGGAGCACCAGCCCCAGCCCCTGGCGGTCTGCTGCTCACATCCGCGGCGTTTTGCCCCTCTGAGCCGGCTGATTTCTGGTCTTGGGAAAGACCCAGAGACCCAGGGGAGGGATTGGCGGGGGGTGGGGGGGGGGGGGGGGGGGGGGGGGGGGGGGGGGGGGGGGCAGGCAGAGAGTGGGAAGGAAACCTTGGAGGAAAATACGATAAAGCTGCAAAGCCTATGTGAGTTTGCGTTTGCAGGAAGTGTATTGGCCCTACGTTGTTGATCACTTTCCATACGCAAGCCAAGTATTTGTAGAGAGAGGCCCTTTATGGACATCATTGCTTACACAAGCTTGAGATGCGGTCTTGTCAAGAGGCTTTCTGGAAAACCAAAGTAACCCAAAGGGGGAAAAACAGTGAATAACGAAGGACTAGACCGGTGCTTGCATAGAGTAAACATTCAAAAGGTTGTCAAATAAACAAATTAAAGTGTGCATGAATGAAACTCAAGGTACAGAGGGAAAGTGCCTGGGAGTTCAGGTGAAAGAGAAAGCCCTCAGGAGGTGAGACTGGGTCAGGAGACGGGCCACAGGCTCCTGGCTTTTCTAAGCATACCCGGATCCGGACGCGGACCCCGGGACCAGGATGTCTGCGGAGAACGTGCCCACGACCCCGCTCCGGTCCCAGCCTCGCCTCTCGAGGCGGGTCCCGGCCAGGCAGGGGGAGAGGAGCCGAGGTTTTCCCACCACCCCCTTGCCGGCGCAGGGTCCAGAAAAGAGCGGGAGGGGAGGAAGCGCGAGTCGGCGGCCCGCCCCGTTTGTCCCACCCACCGCGTCCGCTCCCCTCCCCTCCCCTCCCGCTGCGGGAAAAGTGGCCGCGGGCGCCGCTACTCGCTGTGGGGCGGGCGCGGCGGCGGCGGCGGCGGACGAGATGCGAGCGCGGCCGCTCTGGGCCGCCGTGCTGGTGCTGGGGGCGCTGGCGGGCGTCGGTGTCGGAGGTGGGTGAGGCTCCCGCGCTGCGGGGACGCGGCTCCCCGGAGATCCGCGCCGCGCATCCTGCCGCCGCGGTGTCTGCGGACTCGGAGCCGGGAAACCCGCGGGCCGCCCCCACGCGTCTGCGCTCCGAGTGCGCGGGGCCAGGCTGGGCCGCCGGAGCCCGCAGCCGGGGAGCTTCCCGACCCCGCGGTAGCAGGGCTCAGAGGCCACCTAGGGGCGGGTCCTCCAGGACGCCGGAGCCCTTAGGGGAGTCGGGCGCCTGCCCCCGGCAGCCTCGGCGCGCGCGCGCGCGCGCGGGGGGTGGCGGGCGCACCTTCGGGGCGGCGCGCATCGCAGGTGGTCTGGGGCGTGCGGAGGCCGGCTGGCTCGGGTGGGCGCGGCGAGCTGCGGCTTCCCGGGGCTGTTCCCGCGCGCTGTCGAGGGATGTGGTTGTAGCTGCTCGGGATGAGAGTGTGTGCGCGCGCGGGTGTGCCCGCTCCTGCACATTCCTCTCTCTCCTTGGGTTACACTTTCTCCCAAGTTTTCTTTTCTTCTTTTTCCTTGGTGGCTCCCGGCAGGAGCGGTTCGGAGGAGGGTGAGGGCTCTGGCTCCCACCCTCCTCCTGGGTCCTGGGTTACAGCAGTGCCTCCGCTTCCGGGATCGCCCTCCAGTATATGCGAGGAGCCACACCACGGGTCCCTGTCACTGGCTTCGATCCCTGGCTTTGTCTCTCCTGCTGTTGCACACACCATGCCAAGGCGGTTAGCATTCGATTCGGCCTCATTGGGCCTGGGGAGCGGGTGGAGGGGCAGAGATTACAGTCTAGGGATGCTGCCCGTGGTCCTTCCGGAGCCCTAGTGACCTTGCCAGGGAGAACTCTGGCTCCTGGTCCGCTAGGGCGTTCCTCTGCAGAGGACACCCATGTGTACATATATGTACTCTTAATGAAACCAGTAGTACTCCTTGTAAGACCATTTAAATCCTGCAGGAGGTATTTAAAAGAGATAAGTCCATATCAAAGATAGCTCTTCAGAAATACTTTGATGACTGCCTTCAAGATCTTGTGTGTGTGTGTGTGTGTGTATAAAAGATTATACAGGACAAGGCAACAATATTAAAAAAAACACTTTAGTGTATGGTTGACATACAAAAAGCTGTATATATTTAATGTATATGACTTGATGAGTTTGTAGATAAATGTACACCCAGGAAACCATCCCCACAATCTGTATGAATGATATGATGGGGGAGTTACAGATCATTTATAGGGGACTAAGCTGTTTTTACCGAAGCTTCCCATGCGATAGATGCTCAAACATGCATGTCAACTGATGTCTTCAGCCTACAGTGAGCAGCCTGGTGACCATAGGACAGAAATACGCATCTCCAGCCTTGTGTCCTGGGAGTGTTAGAGCCGCGGTTCAGATGCTGCCTGGTGTCGACGAGGGCAGTGGGGCTGCCTGCTTCCGTGAACTTAAAACATTTTCTTTTTACGTCTACAGCTTTCTGAATTTCTGAATGATTTCTGAGTCTAATCATTATATTCTTATAGTCTTAGAAGGAAATAAAGTAACCTAAGGTAGAGCCTAGCATCGTGCAGGTGCCAGTATTAGTGAAGATGAGGAGTGTACCTGTCATTTTGGTGTCTCTTCCTCCACCCCTCCCTCCTGGTCTTTTTTGTAGATCTGGTTTACAGAGTTGTAATGATCCATATAGGATACCACCACATTGACATAACTTAAGTTTGCATTAAATATCCTTTGGGAGATCTGTTCACAGATTCGTCGTTGATTGGATCATTCCAGCTGTTGTGATGGGTTGTGCTGAGCCAGCCCCAGACTCCTTCTGAGAGCCAGGGTGGAGAAGTATTTAAGAGCTTGCTCTCTAGAGTCAGACCTCCAAAATAATAGACTCCTGGTAAAAGCAATTTCAATTACGTTTAAATCCCCTACCCCAGGGTTGAATCCCCCGCTGCTGGGTTGCAGGTGTTGTCAGATTCCTGGGGAAGCAGGAGGTTAGGATGAGAGCGGAAGAGGGTTGTTGGTCCACACAGTGTTGAAGGGACACACAGAAAGAGCTGGGTGGTGGCACAGAGAGGCTGTCCCAGAATAGGAGAGTCTGGTATGGGGAGAAGCGAGGTCGTTTGAGGGTAGAATTGAAATTTGGAATTTACATGCAAAGATGATCTTTCTGGCTTCACCCAAGAGGTATTGGGTTTTGTGGCTTCCCGAGTTTAAGTCTTTATTCTAACCTGAGACCTGAGGGATAACTAGTTTTGTTTGCTGTCACCATCTAAGTTGATTAGTTCTGAGCTGAAGTGCTAATTTCTTCTTCTGAGTTTATATCCTGGAAACTCTCCAGATGAAGCTTCTGCAGGAACCTTCAGGGCCTGGAGAGACATGGCAGGAAGGCTTGTTGGCTGGGGGAAAGGGGACAGCTATGGTTTAAAACAGCCAGATGCGTGTTTAATTCTTGATTTTGCCTCTTATTGGCTGTGTGACCTTGGGCAAGTTACTTCATCTCTTGGGAATCTCAGTTTCCTCATCTGTAAAGTGGAGAAAAACAGTACTTCGATGATTATGCCAATTAAATGAGATAAAGGCACAAAATAAGCATTCAACAAATGGCATTTACTATTTTATTATTATTATCAGTTATTATTTTAGAGAGAGAGAATGTGAGTAGGGGATCGGGCAGAGGGAGAGAGAGAATCAGCACAGAGCCCTACACGGGTCTGGATGTGGGGCTCGATCCCATGACCTGGGATTATGACCTGAGCCGAATCAAGGGTCAAACGTGCAACCGACTGAGCCACTCAGGCACCCCAAATGGTGTTTACTATTGCCATTATTCCTATCCATGGTACCTACCATGTGTTGGAGACAAGAACTATTACTGCTTCATGCAGGCATGCAACCCAGGCTCCCAGAGTGAGACCAATGGAGTCCCTTATTCCATACCCTTGTGACATTCCGCCATTGGTGGTGTGCCATATCTCAGCCACTCTCACCCAGCAAGAAGCCACAGAAGAGACCAAGGAGAAAAGAGGCCCATCATTTGCTTTATATACTAGAAAACCTTAAGTTCTGTCTCTGGGAAAAGAGGAAAGTGAAAGACATTCACAAGATTTCAGGTGCTGTGAGGAGAAGGACATGTCTGTTTTGTTCAGTGCTGTAGGCCCAGTGACTGGCACCCTGGCAGCCAAAATAAATACCTAGGGAAGGCTAGCAAAAGGCATCTGGAGGTGATGTGCCTCATTGCAAGAAACCCAGTATTTGAATATCTGCACTGATTCACAGAGGAGCCTCCAGTGTTCCATCTGGGCATTCTGGAGATTTTTAGAATACAGCTGAGACCATGAATTCTTTGGGCATTTGGATCTCTGCACTATGGTGCCTTAGACCTCTGTTCTCAGGGGACCCTCTGTGGATTGTCTGCTTTTTTCCCCTCTCTCCTGGGAGGAGACACTCAGGAGGGAAGCTTTCTCCTTTACCTCCCTCAAAAACCGTGTGAGTGGTAGAGATCTCCTGGGGACAGCATAAGATGGGGTAAGGAGGCGACAGTGAGAAGGGGGAAAATGGATATGACTCTGGAATTTCCTAATAGAAAATTCTTCCTCTGTAACTCCCCACCACACTCAGGATCTCTGGTTATCATCCCCTCCCAGCCCTGCGAATCCTTCTGCCTCTGTTGGCAGAAATAGCCCAAGAAGCATGCCCCACAGGAACCACAACTCATGAATCAGCAGACAGATAATTAACTGGGGGAGTGACTGAGCAGCTTCAGGGATAAACCACTTGGCCTGAGCCAGCCCCCTCTGCTGCCCACAGAGCTGGCCTGCTGCTTCACCCCATCGCCTCGCCTCCTTGCCCCTGAGCTCTGCCCGTTCCTAGATGGGAAGATCATTGTGTTTGAAGGAACTCGGTTCCTGAGTGCCAATGCAGGTGGGAGTGGGAGAATGATACTGTCTATTCCTGTGTAAGCTGCTGCTGTTTATTGCAACGTGAAACTATCCAGCAAAAGAAATGTGTAAAATCTGCCTTTTCCCCCATGTACATAGTGTCTCCGGGAACACTCTTTTTATTATTTATTTATTTTTTAGAGAGAGAGTGTGCACATACAAGCAGGAGGGGGGGCAGGAGGTAGGGAAGGGGCAGAGAGAGAGAGAGAGAGAGAGAGAGAGAAAGTCTTAAGCAAGCTCCACGCTTAGTACAGAGCCCAATGTGGGGCTTGGCTGGGGGCTCCATCCCATAACCTTGGGATGGTAACCTGAGCCAATATTAAGAGTCAGACACTTAACTGACTGAGCCACCCAGATGCCCCTCCAGGAACACTCTTTTTAAAGTGAGGTTTACTGAAGGGTAATTTACATGCAATAAAATCCATCCTTTTTAGGTATATGGTTTTTTGAATTGTGACACACGTTTAATCAAGTATCCATCACCATGATCAAGATACAGAATATTTCCATCATCCCAAAAGGTTCCCTTGAACTCCTTTGTCATCAGTACCCTATCCCCACCTTTAGTTCCTGGCAACCTCTGATCTGTTTCCCGTCCTTACAGTCCTACCTTTAATGGAACGTCATATAAATGAAGTCATAGCCCATTAAGTCTGCCTTCTTTCACATAGCGTGACACATCTGAGATTCATCCATGTTGTGGAGAACCCCAGAAAGCCCAGGGGTTATCTAGGTCTACTTCATCTTCCTCAGGTGCTGAGGCGGTTACCCTGATGGGGTTCCTGGGTGGCTCAGTCTGTTAAGCGTCCGACTTCAGCTCATGATTCAGGTCATGATCTCACAGTCCATGAGTTCGAGCCCTGCATCAGGCTCTGTGCTGACAGCTCAGAGCCTGGAGACTGCGTCGGACTCCGTCTCTGTCTCAAAAATAAATAAAAACATTAAAAAAATTAAAAAAGAAAAGAAAGCAGGGGACCATGTGAATGAAACCCAGATGCAACTTTCCATTTCTAAATTTTCTAACGGGATCAATGCCTTTGAGCCATGTATAACCCATTTGATTTCCCCAGTGCTAAGTAGTGATCTCTTCAGGATATTGGAGAGGACTTTGCAGCAACCAGCACTTTTATTATTAGTCTGGAAAGGAATGCGTATTTTGTGGCCAAATATGGTACATCACAATCCTTGTTAAGTAAACCTGGAGCTATTCTACCTTTTAAAATTTTTTTGCGGGGGTGGGGGGCACCTGAGTGGCTCAATTGGTTAAGCGTTGGTCTTCACCTCAGGTTATGATCTTGTGGTTCGTGGGTTGGAGCCCTGCGTTGGGCTCTGTGCTGGCAGCTCACAGCCTGGAGCCTGCTTCGGATTCTGTGTCTCCCTCTCTCTCTCTCTGCCCCTCCCCCATTCACACTTTTTCTTTCTTAAAAATAAATTAAAAAAAAATTTAAAAAATTTTTAAAAATGTTTAATTAAAATTTTTGATAGCATATCTGAAAATAATAAGTCTTCCTTCTGGTTTTTAGTCATATTCCCACAAAAAGACTAGTCTCCTTCCCCGCCCCCCCCCCCCCCCCCCAGCATTTCTTAGCTCAATTGGTGAAGACATTCAGACATTCAAGGAGAGAATGAGGTGATATGTGCTCATTTTAAGAAAGTCAAACATTGGAGAGTAAAATGGCTAGTTTCCCTTTAATTCTGTTCTCCCATAACGTTCAATATTAAATAGATGGTGTGTTCTATTTTTTTTAATGTTTATTTATTTTGAGATAGAGCACGCGTGCTCGATCACAACTGGGGGAAGGGACAGAGAGAGGGCGAGAGAGAGAGAGAGGGAGAGAGAGAATCTCAGGCAGGCTCTGCAGGGTCAGCACACAGCCCCAATGCAGGGCTCGGATTCATGAACTGTGTGAGATCATGACCTGAGCAGAAATCAAGAGTCAGACGCTTAACCGACTGATCCGCCCCAGTGCCCCCAGGTGGTGTGCTCGATTCAGATTTTCCTCCATGTATATATAATAATTCTCATGTGTGTTCCTATGCCTCTACCTAAACTTGTGCTATTTCTTTTTTTAAGCTTACAAAAAACACCTCCTTTCATGCAGAAAAAAAAAAAAAAAGTCAGTGTGAAAAGATCTGCGGGTCGGAAACTGAGAAACCTATATTCGATTCCCAGCTGTGCAAGCTTTTTCATCCGTTTGCTGGGTGACTTTGCACAAGCCATCTTCCCCCTGAACCTGGTCGGGCTCTTGGTGTCTCAGGGGCTGCAAAATGGAAGGAGATGGAGGGAGAGACTTTGGTTCACACCTGCCCCTCCTCACCTTCAACTGGAGAAGCTTTTCCTTTAACTAATTCATATCATGGAACTCCATGTAAAGATTTCTTTGTGGGGGGTGGGGGGCAGGGAAGGGGGAGATCTACAGTTAAAAACAGGCTTGAAAAATTTCGCACCAGAAGAGAGCTCCAGAGGTTTGGCAAAAGGCACATTCAGTAGCCACTTTAAGAAGTCCCGGTAGTTATGGGGCGCCTGGGTGGCGCAGTCGGTTAAGCGTCCGACTTCAGCCAGGTCACGATCTCGCGGTCTGTGAGTTCGAGCCCCGCGTCAGGCTCTGGGCTGATGGCTCGGAGCCTGGAGCCTGTTTCCGATTCTGTGTCTCCCTCTCTCTCTGCCCCTCCCCCGTTCATGCTCTGTCTCTCTCTGTCCCAAAAATAAATAAAAAACGTTGAAAAAAAAAAATTGAAAAAAAAAAAAAAAAAGTCCCTGTAGTTAACCTAAATCTCTGTGCTAAATGGGATTCCTGGGTCGAGAAACCCCGGGCCTGTGAGATCCACCCGTGGTTTCAAACCCTTGCTTTAGCCACTACACGAGGTAAGCTCCTCCAGGTTAAACCTCTGCTGGAGCTGCGGGAGGGCGGGTGTGACCACCTCTCTGAGATGAGGGGAACGTGGCTACATATTGAGACTGATGAGCGATCTGGGACTGCTACATATTGAGAACAGACCATACCCTGCTCTCTCCCGGGCGGTTCCTGAAGGGAGTGGGCCAAAGTCTATTCCTGAGTTCCCGCTGGATTTCAGATTCAAAGAGGCTAACGGGTGCTGATGCTGCAGATGTCCCGGCTTGTCGGAAGCCTGGCATGCTCTGGGGAGCCTACATGTAGGTGAATGCCAGTGTACAAAATGAGACAGGACTGAGGACATTCAGAATTAGCTCTAATTTTTTTTTTTTTAGCTTATAAAAGTAATTCCGCTTGTAAAAAAAAAAAAAAGTTGAAGCAGTGCAGAAGTAGGATAATGCAAAGTACCAAGTCCTTTGTAGTCTTGTCCTTAAAGATACCCACTGTTAATAGTTACTCCAGTTTTTTCCCCCATGTGTGTCACCATATGCAGTTATTTATTCTTATTGTTATTTCTTTAAAAAAAATTTTAAAACCTGTTTTGAGAGAGAGACAGTACAAGCTGTGCAGGGGCAGAGAGAGAGGGAGGCGTAGAATCCAAAGCAGGCTCCAGGCTCTGAGCTGTCGGCACAGAGACCGACCCGGCGCTCGAACTCGTGAACTGTGAGATCGTGACATGAGCCGAAGTCAAGGCGCTTAACCGACTGAGCCACCCAGGCGCCCCTCGAAGCATGTTTTATGTCAGTTTATATCTTTCCATTATTTATCCTAAGAGATATAATTCTTGCCAGAAGGCATACTGTTATATGGATGTAGCAGAATTTACTTAATGGATTCCCTGCTGGCGGACTTTGGGATCATTCCCATGTATTTGCTACTACAAATAAAGCGGCAGGGAGTCTCCTTGTTCATTGTCTGCACCTTTGTTCAAGTGTTTCTGCAGGTTCAATTTCTTGAACCGAAGCTGCTGGGTCAAAGGACATGAATGTTTTACATGTAAATTGTAATAGGTTTTGCTGAGTTGTTTTCCAAAACGGTGGGAGTAATTTGCCTTCCTACCAAGACAGGGTGGGGAGGGGAGGGGGTGGGGACCGTGAGGACCATTGCCTGCTGTCCGTACCCACCAGACGTGAGCTGGAGGAGGAGGAGGAGTAGCAGAACTGGACAGCTGCATGCCAAGGAGGTCACCAACAGGGCACCGCTGGGCTGGGCCTCAAACAGAGCTTGGTACCAGCTCGCTTCTTCTCTGTGCTGAGTGTGTCACTTGGGAGGTGGGGCCTGTGCTGATAACATTTTCCAGAGCTTGAGATGCAGCATTTGAATCAAATGTCTGTCAAGCTGTTAAGAAGAAATGGGCGTTTGTGCATTGTGTGAGTGGTCTTGGGCCCAGGGATGCTAGGCCTCCTAGACTGGGAGTCACTCGTGATGCTTTCTGGCTGGAATATAGACGTCCAGGACTGGCGGAACCTTGAAGATCTTCTAACCCAACACTGTTTGCTTTACAGAGAAGGAGAAAGGGAGACCCTGAGCGTTGAAGGGACCCTCCCAAGGTCATACAGCTCGTTTAGTGGCATTGGTAGGCTCTAGCCCTGGGGGCTCTTGTCTCCAGGCCAGCGATTTCTTCAGCATATCCTTTTAGAGGCAGAGGGTCCTGTGAGTCTGACCCTGGGGCAGGGCTGGGGCAGCGGTGGGGATGGCATTCCTAACGCAGGAAGCAGTTAGAGGGAAGGTGAGGAGGAAGGAAGCCAACATTTACTGAGCATCCACCACAGGTGGTTCTTCCACATAAATTATCTCATTTAATCCAAACAACGCCTGAGATAAGTACTATGTCCATATTTGGGAGCATGGGGAAAGGAAGCAGCCATTTGGGGTCTCCCGTGTTTGGCCGATGTGGCTGCATCAGGCCCTTTAAATACCAATGAGCAATTACGAGTCCTTGAGTAGAGACTACAAGAGTCACTGTTGTCGGAGCCCCAGGGAGACGAATGGGCCTGCTGGAGGCTACCTAGCCGGCCGAATGGCAAAGAAGTGGCTTTGGACCTGAGATCCCCTGCCTACAGTTCTGCTTGTTTTCCCCACCACGTTCACTGTTACGCAATAATAATGATCATTGATTTTACCACGGCTGCCCTATGGTGTTGCTCAGGGTCTGGGTGTTAATGTTATATGACAACCATACAGAAGGTAGGACTCGGTCCGAGGAGGGGCCTTCTGCAGTGTTCTGCACACGGCTACCTCATTAACCCAGTTGGAGATGCAAACCAGGCATGATCTGGCTTTACTTACGAGGGCAGGGCCTACTGGCTGAAGAGTCAGTGAAAGGGTATGGCCGGTGGTGAAAACATTCGAACTTTGTCCAAGCAGGTCCACTTGCTAGGGAGCAAACCTGTCTTTCTACCGTGCCCCACATGCCATCCGGCAGTAAGTCCTTGGAACATGTCTAGGGTCTGACCACACTGTTAACACCATTACTATCCCGATCCAAATCCCTGCCGTCTGTTGCCTGAATTATTGTAATAGCTTCCTAACTGGTTTCTTTTCATCTTGTTCCCCTTAGGTCTGCCTTCCTTTCAGTGGCCAGGAGGACCTTTTCTCTACTCACGTTTGCTCAAATTCCTCTCGTGGCTTTCCATCATATGGAGAATGAAAGCCATACTCCTTACCATGGTTGTAGCTTTCTAGCGTTTTGGTCCCTGACTGCTTCTCCAGCCACTTCTCTGCCTCTTTCCTCCTCCCTCTCTCTTCCTGCTACTTCTTTAACAGGCTGAAGTCCATCTCGCACTTGTGGATTCTTTCTGGAATGCTTGTCCCCTAGATCTTCTCGTGACCCACTTGTATCATTTTGAAATGTCAACTCAGAGAGGCCTTTCTTTTTCTCTTTTTTCCCCCTTTTCTTAATTGTTTTTTTTATTTGAGTACACTTGACATACATGTTACATTAGTTTCAGGTGTGCAACGTAGTGATTCAACATCTCTATACATTATGCTACATTCCCGAGTGTAGCCGCCCATTGTCCCCATGCGACGCCATTGTAATACCATCGACTGTATTCCCTATTCCCATGACTTACTCATCCCAATGCTGGAAGCCTCTATCTCCCAGTCCCCTTCACCCATTTTGCCCATCCACTTATCCCCTTTTCCCTCTGGCAAACACTGTTTGTTCTCTGTATTTATAGGTCTGATTCTGCTTTTTGTTCGTTCATTAATTTGTTTTCAAGATTCCACATATAAGTGAATCATATAGTATTTGTCTTTCTCAGTCTGACTTATTTCACTTAGCATAATACCCTCTGGGTCCATCCATGTTATCACCAATGGCAAGATCTCATCCTTTTTTATGGCTGTGCAATATTCTAGTGTGTGTGTGTGTGCGTGTGTGTGTGTGTGTGTGTGTGTGTGTGTATTACATCTTCTTTATCCACTTATCTATTGATGGACACTTAAGTTGCTTCCAAAGTTGGGTATTGTAGATAATGCTTCAGTAAACATAGGGGTGCATGTATCTTTTTGAATTAGTGTTTTTGTTTTCTTTGGGTAAATACCCAGTAGTGGAATTATTGGATCATATGATGTTTCTGTTCTTAATTTTTGAGGAACCTCCCTACTGTTTTCCATAGTGGCTGCACCAACTTACATTCCTACCAACAGTGAATGAGGGTTCCTTTTTCTCCACATCCTCATCAACACGTGTTATTTCTTGTCTTTTTGATTTTAGCCATTCTGACAGGTGTGAGGTGATATCTTATTGTAGTTTTGATTTGCATTTCCTTGATAATGAGTGATGTTGAGCACCTTTTCATGTGTCTGTTGGCCATCTGTAGGTCTCTGGAAAAATGCTTATTCAGGTTCAGAGAAGCCTTTCTTGACCATGTTCTCTAGAAGAGACTTCTTCCCCTCATTGATGTTATTCTTTTATTCTCCTTTTGTTTTTTTTAAAAGCATTTGCCACTGGTTGAAATTGTCCATTTTTGTTGTAAGTTTTTGTTTTTGTTTTTGCACTAAAATTTGAGCTCCACAAGACTAGGGGGCTTGTTTCGTTCCACAATATGTCTCCAGTGCCTAGGAGAGCGCCAGGCATAGGTAGGTGATAGTTGTTGAGTAAATGAATGAATGAACACCAACACCACTGATGTATATTAGTATAAAAGTATAAAGCTGAAGTGGCCATGTTCCTATTATCTATAGATGGATTAGCCATAGCAAAATTTTCATTCCAGAATGGCTTTTTTTTTTCTCAATCACATAAAGTATTTAAGGGCAGTGTTTCTCGAAATCGTGTCATATATGCTATAGAAATGCAAAACCTTTTTGTATTATCTTCTTAGGGGTGCTACAACTGTGGGGCTTAACGCAATGAACTTTATTCTAGTCTCCCTGGAGGCTAGAAAACTGGAGGCAAGGTATCAGCAGGGCCCTGCTTTCTCAGAGACTCTGGATAGAATCCTTCCCTGATGCTTCCTGTCTCCTGGTGGTTGTTGGTACTCTGGCATTCCTTCCCTTCCAGTTGGATCACTCCGATCTCTGCCTCTGTCATCACATGGCATTTTCTCTGTATGTTTGTCTTCACATGGTGTTTTTCCCCTGCAAGGATATCAGTCAGGCTGGGTTAGGCCTCCCCTAAGGACCTTATCTTGATTATATCTGCAAAGATCTTGTTTCCAAATAAGGTCACAGTGGTAGGCACTGGGGGTTAGGACGTCAGCATATTTTTCTGGGGGCACAGAATTCAACCCATAACACATTTTAATATTGGTAGAGGCAAATTATACACAAATGCCTTCTGATGTCACATGCCATATTTAACGAACTGTGATGCACTTTTTTAAATCTCTGAAATTATGGTACATCCTACATCCATAGTCTTAGATATGGTGAAACGTGGAAATTTGGATTTCCTGCCATTTTGGGTGATGCTTCCTGGAGCTTTATGCTCAGAGGTGCGTGTTACCTTGAACTTCACTTTTCCCTTCCCCTTCCCCTTCCTTAGATTACTGAGCTGCTGCTACATGTAATGAAGGAACAAAAATAAAATAAACTTTCTTAGCAGATTGCTCTAAGAAAGCTCTAGAGAAACTTGTGGATCCATATGGCAGTTAGCATGAGATGTTTTGTTCTTGGATGACTCACTCAGCCAGGTGACTGCAATGGAAGATCAGGCCCCGCCAAGTCAGCCGGTGTCCCCGTGGACCTAATTGGGAAGTGACTAGTCAAAGGTCAGTGGCAGGGCTGGAGAGCCAGGCCAGACCTCCTTTCTGGCAGATAGCAAGACAGTCCGTGGTGTATGCAGTGTGGATCACCCTCCCTTCCCACTAAACACCTCTCCTTTTGACTTAGCCCTTTCCTGAAGCACCCTGGCTTCACTAGGGTGGCCCATTCCTGCATTCTGGCATCCTGGCTCATTGGACAGTGTGTCCTCAAAATAGCTCTCATTGACGCATTATGACTTCCACTTGTTCCAACTCCCTTCCTAGTTCCTCTTTTTTCCCCCATTTTCCCCATCCTTTGTCTCTCTTCTGGTTTTGTGAATTGGGCTGACGTGCCAAACCACAGCCTTTCCTTCCACTGCTTTTCAGGCAAATTTCTTGGCGGTCTTGTCTATATTTTCTTTTCTTTCTTTTTTAATGTTTATTTACTTAGAGAGAGAGAGAGAGAGAGAGAGAGAGAGATTGAATCCTAAGCAGGCTCCAAGCCACCAGCACAGAGCATGACGTGGGGCTCGATCTCACGAACGGTGAGATCATGACCTGAGCTGAAATCAAGAGTTGGACGCTTCACCGGCTGAGCCACCCAGGCGCCCCTCTCTCTATTTTCTACTTGGCCTTCTCCTCTTGGCCATCCCTCCTGGACTGGATTTTCAAACACTAATATTCCTGACTCCATTTAGAAGTTAGATCTGACAACTGATCGTTTTACTGTAGTCTGATGCTTTCTGGCTCTGTGCTCCCACCACCCCCCTGTTCAGGGCATGCTCAGCAGTGTGTCTAGTGTCGTGTAGAAGAGTGGCTTCAGGGAAAAAGTAAGAAGAAAGTAAAACATTCACCTGCCTCAAACAGCTTGGGACTCAGGATGAAAACAGCAAGGACAAAAACGACAGCCACTGTAGCAGCAGCAGCAGCCTTTAGGGAGTGCTTCCTGTGTGCCAGCCCTTTGTGCTCAGAGTTTGACAGGGACTTGTTTCATTTAATCCTTATAGCCACCCTGTGAGGACCAGGGCCCTGTTTGCTTGCTCTGGCTAAACCATCAGAGGAAATGGGTGGTGGGGTTGCTGATTGTTTTCAGCGACAAAGTTCTGATGAAGATTGCCACTTCTCTGGCAGGGCTGAGTCTGGGCCCTTGAGGCTGAGCAAGAACACAGGCCTTATGAATGGCTGGAAACAGAGGCCCAAACTCCTTCCACATGTTCAGGAGGGAGGGGTGGTCTCAGAGCTGAAGCTCATTGAATCAGCGTGGCCCAGGCGCAGAAACTTCTGATGAGTCAGTCACTTTTAGCCACGGCGATCCGGGGAACCTGCCTTTGGTGGTAGGTCTTGGTGGGGGGTATTGTGGGGGGAATCACTGGTTCTCATGAAATCAACCTATGATTCACTAAGAGAGGAAAGGGGAACGGGCTCTCATGACTCCCCGGGCATGACTTCCTAAAGAACAGATCCCAGCGGCTTGTCTCATCCTCTGGGGTCATGGGCTGCCCATTCACCGGGAGGGGGCCTGCTGTTATTTATTTCCCATCTGGCAAGGCTTTCTATTGTGGCTACGAGAGTCAAGGGCTCCTAGGCAAATACATGCTAATTTGAGAGTGAATGGGTGGAAAAATGGATAGCCTGGGGAGAGTTTTCAAAAATAATTGGAGGTGCCCACACCTCCCATGGTCCTCTTCTCTAGTCTCACTCTTCCCGAGGTCTCCCCCTGCCTCTTCCCCCCAACCCCAGTGAAAACCGATGGCATTTATGTCTGGAATTACCCCCCTCGATGCTGATTCCCATGGAAACTTTGAGGAGGGAGACAGAGACCTAAAACATTTTGAGCTATGCTTCCAGTAAGGCAGTAAAGGTGGGGGGGGGGGGGGGGCGGCGGGGGGTGTGTGCTCACATCTGGCCAGGGAAAGAGCCACCACGAGCTGAGACATGGCCAGGCAGTCCTCGCAAGGGGAGGCCTCCTGGTTGCCTCGTGGATTCTGAACTGTGAGGTCCTCTGAGGCCAGCAGCTCCTGGCTACCTTCCTTCCATTATAGACAATGCGTGGCTGAGGGCTGCCCCAACTCAGAGGTGGCCTTGGTAGCTCAGGGCCAGGCCGGGAGCCACTGCTGTGATTCCCACGACACGGTCCTCGCGCTCGCTCGGTGAGAGTGTCAGTCAAGTCAGAGCCTGGGGCCCAGAGGTTCCTCATGGGCTGGTAGCGGCACCCCACTTGGGGAACTGTGGATTTGGGAAAAGCCTTTGAAAGTTAGACTCGAGCTCTGAGGAAGTCTGGGGCTTCCGGGATTCCACATGTGATGCTGGTGTTTTTAGGAGAACAGTGGAAGTTTAAATTGTCACAGGCACTGTTTCAATGCATTTGCATGTTTTATAATGGAACTCAATGCATAATTTGGAGACGTGAGCTCGGTTGCTTAAAAACACAAAATATAACTGATCCAGGCCAGTGCCTTTCAATGTGTTCCACTGTATATCTATGGAGCATCTCCTGTGAGCAAGGATTGGGGCTGGATGGGGCTGGTTGGGGCTGGACGGGGCTGGATGGGACTGGATGGGGCTGGACGGGGCAAGCCTCAAGAGGCTTATTAAAATCTATTGGGTGGCAGTGTTGTTAAGATAGATAGATGAACAATTGTAACGTTAGGAGTTACGAGTGAAGAAACAGGCTAAGAGGAGATGCATACTCTCCCAAGGCCACGTTAGCAGTGGTGACTCAACGAGGACCGCAGTCCACTGATTGCACACTTCCCTCTTCTGTTAGCTCCCTCCACCCCCTGGTGAGGCCCTGAGATGGATATCGGTAAAACGTAATTTTTTTTTTTAAATTTTTTTTTTTTTCAACGTTTATTTATTTTTGGGACAGAGAGAGACAGAGCATGAACGGGGGAGGGACAGAGAGAGAGGGAGACACAGAATCGGAAACAGGCTCCAGGCTCTGAGCCATCAGCCCAGAGCCCGACGCGGGGCTCGAACTCACGGACCGTGAGATCGTGACCTGGCTGAAGTCGGACGCTTAACCGACTGCGCCACCCAGGCGCCCCAAAACGTAATTTTTTAAAGAGGTAAAAGTACGTTACCATACAAGTGTAACACGCACATGTGCCAAAGATTTTATTCAGCTTAATTAATGAGGGAGTCAGGTTAAGTCAAAAGAAAATTCAGGGAAGGGAGGGGCGCCTGGCTGGCTCAGGGCATAGGACATGCGACTCTTGATCTCAGGGTTGTAAGTTCAAACCCCACGTTGGGTGGAGAGATTAATTAAAAATAATTTAAAACAATCTTTAGAAAATTCAGGGAAGGGAGATTTATAGTTGGTAGTTGAAAGGAACACTGAAATCAGTTACCTAATATTTTCAAAATTGGTTAAAGGCAATAAAACCAGACAGAAATCATTTGCATCACTGTTGGATAAGAACCATATACACTGTTATTATCAAGAATCATTTCTTTTTGTTTGTTTATTTTTATTTATTTTGGGAAAGATACAGAGAGCAAGCAGGGGAGGGGCAGAAAGAGAAGGAGACAGAATCCCAAGCAGGCTCCATGCTGTCAGCGCAGTGCCCCGTGCGGGGCTTGAACTCACAAACCATGAGATCGTGACCTGAGCTGAAATCAAGAGTCAGACACTTAACCGACTGAGCTACCCGGGCACCCCAAGAATCATTTCTATTGTTACTGGTTTTCTACAAGTTAACCTCTACTTTTATAGAGTTCTAAAATGTCCTAATCAATAGAAGTCAAACAAAGGTATGCACTCCTAGAAAATCAGATAATCCCTAAGTATGGTGGGTCTACTTGTCAACACTGGATACAACAGATAAAAATGGATAATTTTTCTTGACAATATTCTGTGTGTGTGTGTGTGTGTGTGTGTGTGTGTGTGTGTGTGTATGTGTGTGTATACACACATTTTCTGGGTATGTTTTGTCTAGGTGTTGGAAGGGAGTTCACACACGTTATAATAAAATAGACTTGAGACTTGCAGCTTGATAGGAAGTTTTGGGGGCATTGGGAAAACAATCTTTTTTTGATCAGGCTGATTTCCCTAAAAATAGATTTGCTGGTCTTACCAGCCGGGAGCAAAGGGACTACTTTAGGAAATTGGATGAAGGACCTGGGTCATGGAGAGGAATGTGTCTTCCTCAGTATGTTCCTTACATTGGAAAAAGCCTTCCTGGGGACCACTGCGGAAGGGAGGAGGTTTACCTGGCTGAGCCCAGAAAGGCTGAACTAGGGGAAGCAGGGAGGATGAGAGCTTCCGCCCAAGCCAATGCCTGCGGTTTGCTTCCTGGCTAGGCTTCTCTGGGTTATTTCGATCTCTGTGGTGGCCTCTGCTCTTCCCCCTCCCTCCCCACACCCCAGGCTTTTCTCTGTCCCATGACAATGTGAAAACTGTTCACATTCGAATGGCCTTTTGTCATGTGCTGAGTGCTTCTCCTTCACCTCCCTGAATTCTTTGCACAAATCCTGTGAGGTGGGTGTTACCATTTCATAAAGGTTAACTGAGCAGCTCAGTTAGTCCTGGTACAGCTAGTAAAAGGAGCATTCAGAATTCAAATACAGGGGTGCCTGGGTTGCTCAGTCGGTTAAGTGTCCGACTCTTGATTTCGGCTCAGGTCATGATCTCGTGGTTCATGGGTTCAAGCCCCACATCGGGCTCTGCTCTGACATCGGGCTCTCCCTGCTTGGGTTTCTCTCTCTCCCTTTCTCTTTGCCCCTCCCCTGCTGTCTGTCTCTCTCTCTCTTTCAAGATAAATACATAAAAACTTTTTTTATACGTTTGTTTGTTTGTTTGTTTATTTATTTATTTTGAAGGAGAGTGAGAGAGACAGAGCACAAGCGCGGGAGGGGTGGAGAGAGAGGGAGACACAGAATCCAAAGCAGGCTCCAGGCTCTGAGCTGTCAGCACAGAGCCTGATTCAGGGCTCGAACCCACAGAGTGGGAGATCACGACCTGAGCTGAAGTCGGATGCTCAGCCGACTGAGCCACCCAGGTGCCCCTGAATATGAAAACTTAAAAATTAAAAAATAATTCAAATACAGGCCTTCCAACTCCAATTCCTGCTCTTCCAGCTTATCTCACTCAGCCTTTTCTGACATTTCTGGCATTCTCCCTGGACCATTCTACACCCTGACACCTTGATATATGTATTGGGAGTCTTGAGAGGGCTTCAGAAGATTTGCTTTGTCCTGGAAGGCCAGTGGAACACTGCCTGGCAGTGACCCCCACCACTGCCCCCCACCATATTTAGGCTGTGTGTTAATGTTAGTGCATCAGGGCCTGGGATCCCCACATAGTGGCTGTGAATCCGTCGCACGAATAATTGGAGAGAGGGCACACTGCATTGCTCTGGGCCTCAGATTTTCCTGTGCACAATGTGGGTGTCAAACCAGTTGTTAATGAAAGCCTTTCCATCTGTTATGATCTGACACTGTGGGTCCATCTTGCTCCAAAGCTTGTCATCACTGGGGCCTCATCAGTGAGGGTGGCGGTGAGTTTCTCCTGACCTTTCTCGTTCTCTTTCCTCCTTACGAAACAGCCTGTGTTTGGTGAAGGTCTATGGTATGGTCAGACCTGCTGTGTGCATCTGAGAGCTATACATCTGAGCATTTGGGGAAGTTGGGAAGGATGGGGCAGGCCAGTTACCCTGTCAGGCCAAGTCGGTTGCTAACGCCTTTGTCTCCTTTGCAGTGTCCAACATCTGTACCACACGAGGCATCCACTCCTGCCAGGAGTGTCTGGCTGTGAGTCCTGCGTGTGCCTGGTGCTCAGATGAGGTAAGGAGAGGACATCTGACCTTCCTTCTTAACCCAGGCTTCGCTGCTTTTGTGCAGGAATGGACCCATAGGGTTATCTCCTCCCTGCTAAATACACAAGCCCCCGTGTCCCTTCTGAGCAGAACTAGAAGGAAGCCTTCAAATTGGTAGATGTCAACGTGAGCTGTCATGGGGTTGTTGCCGGGAACGCCGTCCAGACTCTGCGGTGTGACCCCCAGCACGAGCCAATGTGGTTAGGCTCCTGGCGTCACTGTAGCCATTGTCTCCCTTTGCCACACTTTGATTGCTTTTTTGTTGGGGTGGAGCACCCCGGGAAAGCAGGGTATCAAAAAGAGAGGCAGCAGAGGGTTATTGGTATAGAGGGGATGCTGGCATACAAACATCCTAGAGTTTTTAAAAGACCGGTAAAAGAAGGATCTTACACTTAACATGGCAGGGGTGGGGGACGTTCAGTCAGAAGATCTTTTCTCTTCCCTTTTCCTCTGTGATGTCTGGACCCCCACAGCTTTACCTGCTCCTCTCTCTCTTATTTTCCTCCTTCCTTCCCTCGCTTAGGTGTCAATGAGGGAAGGCGCTGGGCCCATTTGGTGAGGATACGAGGGTGACAGGAAAGGGTTAGCTGTGTCTAGGCAGAGGGTTTGTTGTGTCTGGGGCCCTAGGGAATGAGTGTGTCTGAGGGAATGGCTATGTTTGTGGCTGGGACGGGAATTTGGAGCTGGTGAGAGCTGGGGGGTGAGTGTGGCTGGAGGGAGTCCAGTGATTACAGACCGAGACTGAGTCATTGGCCTGGCCCCCGGCAGGTGTTTACCTGAACTCCTGGCCTGGCTGCTTCCCCACTACCTGAGGCGCCCTCTCTGTCACCACAGCACCTCTCTGCCCTCTGCAGTTTTCTGACTGCTCTAACCCAGCCTCCTCGTCCCTTTGCTTCTCTTCCTGATCTGCTGAGTTTCCTAAAAAGGCAACCTCCCTGGCAGGCTGGTGGGGGTGTGGGGAGAGAGAGTGGGAGCTGGGAGGCTGTGTTTATCCTTAGACAGGAGGACTGCCAGAGCTGCGGGGGCCAGCCCAACACACTACTTTGCCTCTGTACAGTTCAGCACAGGAACTGCTTCCAGAGGCAGCTGCCCAACATCTGGGCCACGTTGACTTCATTTAGCAAACGAAACATTCCCTGGGGCTGGGAGGGAGAGGTGGGGAGGGGGCGGGTGAATCCATCCTCCCTCCCCCCACCCCCATAGGTTCTCCACCCCTCTGGGCTGAGCTGGCTGCTCCAGTGTGATGGGGCCTCCTCCCTTGTCCTTTGCCATGTCCTCCTTCCCTTGGTTGCCATCATAATATCACTCAGCCGCTCTTGTAAGGAAGTTGGAATTCTGCAACAGAAGAAGGGAGAGCTGGATGGGGCGGATGCCTCCTTCTTGGATTGGATGGCCTGAAGCTGGCTGGAGCAGATGGGTAGCCAGGGGAGAAGCCCTAGTGTCACTCAAAGGATGCTCCCATCCCCTTTCCCTCCTTTTCAACCCAAAGTGAGAGAAAATGCAGGCAACTGTGGCCAAGAGGCATCTGGGGAAAAAGAAAACATATTCTTGGAGTGTCCGTCACCCCTTTTGCTCTGCATAAGGACATGCCCTGTAGCTGAGGTATGTTGAGGCCGAACCAGACAAAGCCCGTAGGTCATGTGACCAGATTTTGGAAATGCAAGTGCAGAATATTTATGGATGACCGTGGTGAATTTTGTCTCCTGGGGCAGACCAGGGGAGGATGGGGGGAGCGGGAAGGTGAGGGTAGGATCAAAGCGTAAGGTAGGACCTGCCTAGGAATGGTGGTGGTGGTGGGGGGGGATGGGGTGAGTCAGAGAGGAAATGAGTGTATCAAGGACCAAAGAAAACTAATGAGTAGAAGTAGA
The DNA here is from genome assembly GCF_024362965.1 of Panthera pardus. Classification (NCBI taxonomy): domain Eukaryota; kingdom Metazoa; phylum Chordata; class Mammalia; order Carnivora; family Felidae; genus Panthera; species Panthera pardus. The sequence goes on along the minus strand of NW_026526876.1, from coordinate 29,314,089 downwards.
AGGTCCAATAAGATATTCTCTGGGAGAATGGAATATAAACAGGAAAGTGGGGGAGGCCAAGGGGTTAGAGAATGACTACAACTATCTCTGAGAAAGGGGGAGGAGGGGAGGAGAGATAGCGGAGGAGCCCAGTATGAGGCAAAGTGTGTCAGCCAGGGAGGAGTGGGGGGGTGGGAATCCCAGCCTGTAACCTGAACATGACTGCTGGTGGTGGTTGTTTTTTTGTTTTTTTGTTTTTTTTTGTCCGAGGGCTTCCCCTACACAGGCCAAGTTTAACTGCTGAAAGTGTCTTGGCTGTCGGCTTAAAAACCCAGAAGTGAACCATCTGGGCCATTTTGTATGTGACTTGTTGAATAATTGACCCTAGAGGGCCCTCTGCCTCTGCCTCCCTTACCTTAGCCATTGCAGGAAGGGTTGGCAGTGCCTGGAAAAACAACTGGTTGGGCTCAGCTTTCCCTTGGTCCTAGAGGACAGCAGCTCTGGGTGTGTATCACAAGTGTTTGGCCGGGTAATAGGAAAACATAGCCAAAGTGGATGAGTGCAGTTTTGGGTCCATCTGCACAGGGTGTGTTCCTGGAGGATTGGATACTGATACGGGTGGGGGCGGTGTACTGTCTCTGGGATGTGAATGTAACAAAGAGGCCAAGCTCCCCCAGAGATTCAACTCATGGTCTCGGCCTCCGTGGCGCCATGTTGGAATCTAGAACCTTCCAAACTTGCCTCGCTGTAAGAACCACCTGGGGTGCTTTTTAAATATCAAGGTTCCCCGGATGGATCCTGGACCTTTTGCACCAGCATGGGTTCTTATAGTAGCAAGTTTGGCAAATACTCCTGATCAAAGGGGCTGATCACTGGGGTCATGGTCGGTGGAGGTGGAGTTAAGGCAGCCAGCTAAAATTCAAGACACCCGGTAAAATTAGAATTAAATAACAAATAATTTTTAATGTAAGTATGTCCCAGATATTTGCTACATTTGGCAACTCTAAGTAGAGGGGAGGTACTAGAAATTCTTCTGTAGTCCTGAGTTTGCATCAGAAGGTGGACCAGCTGACACTCAGCCTGACAACCGAGGATGAAAGAAGAGGAATGGGTTTGGGTTTAGCTAAGTAGAAGACTCCAGTAGAGGTGACTTATTTTCTTCTCTGCATCTATCGGGGAAAGGTTTGAGGCTACTATTGAATTCTTTTTCAGTCGCATTATAATTTTGTTCTCACTTCTCTGCTGCTTTTTCTTTCTAGTTTTCTTTTAATCTGGAGGGTAAATGTTCATCTTGAGAGTTTTGCTAAATGTGTTATTGTAAAAATAAAAGGTATAATATTGAAAGTGTTCCCCTTCCCATAAACAATGGGGTATGGATACCAATAATCATAAACTAAAGTGCTTTTCTTTTCCTCTCCTTCTTTCTGTCCCTTCCACACTTTTGTCACTGTATGGTCAAGCGATTTCTTGTCCTCACTGGATGTCAATCAAGAAAACAATGTTAATTTATTTGGGTTGGAGGCATTTCGTAGAAAAGAGTCACCCTCTTTTTTTTTTTTTTTTAACTTTATTTGAGAGAGAGAAAGAGAGCGAGAGAGACATTGTGCGTAGGGGAGGGGTAGGGAGCGAGAAAATCCCAAGCAAGCTCTGCTCTGCCAACGCAGAGCCTGACGTGGGGCTTAAACTCGTGAAACTATGAGATCATGATCTGAGCCAGAGCCGAGAGTTGGATGCTTAACCAACTGAGCCGCCCAGGTGCCCCCCAAACAGTCACCTTCTATTTGCATTTATTGGTTTATATCATATCAAAAGAGTTTGAGTATATTTGACTTCTGTTGAGATTTTTCATATTTTGAAAGCATTTCGTGCTCACAGTCTTATTTTATCCCCTGACCAAGCCTGTGAGAGAGGTAGGATAATGAGAGTTATTCATGCTGTACTTTTGCAGTTTCCAAATCAGGATGAATGGAGAATAGGACTAATAGCATGCATCAGTCTCCCAGGAGAGGGAGGGGATTCAGCTCACACAGCATGTGGGCTGGAACCTCCCACCC